>NC_141239.1:15115000-15845000 GCF_054856555.1 Leptonotus elevatus | reverse complement strand
TATCCACACCCCCCTCCTCCTCCCTTTCCCCGCCCTAACCGTCCGCCCGTCCCGCAGGCGACGCTCGGTGACAATGAGCGTGCGCGCGCGCGGCTATTTTCAGACGCGCGCGTGTACAGCGTGATATTATGTGTGTGCGTGTGTGTGTGCGCGTGTGTGAGAGAGAGACAGGTGCACCTGAGCGCTGCTTTGTTAATTCTCATTAAAAGCGGAGTTATCCAGCTTCACTTCACCCTGCTTGTAAACTAAGATGCCCCCTTTTACGCCGCACGACTTGCTTGCTTACTACACTGCATATTGCGAGTCATTGATGCTTTTGACATTGCTGGGTAAAGCCATTTCCTCTGCCAAGTTAATGCGGTTTAGCATGCTTCGCAATTGATGTTTTTTTCTTCCATTGCTCAATAAACATTTTAGCACTGCACTTTTCTCTGCGATTGGCTAGCGACCAGTCCAGGGTGCGCCCCGCCTGCCTCCAAAAGTTAGCTGGTCTCGGCTCCAGCTCACCCACAATCCTAATGACAAGCAATGTAGAAGAAGGATGGAGAATTTTTAAGCAGCAGGACTTGCTAGTCCAAGGCAGTGCTCACTATTGATGTTTTCCCACTGTTTGTTATTTGCAACTGTGCATCGGATGACTTAGCACTGTGCGTTAGTGAACCTCACTCCGCTGATGCCTCCAAGGCCTTTTTACACGGCACTTGGTTTTCTTGGTGTTCACCACGGGCCAGGGCGTAGGGACGACAATGCTCGGGCGCAAGCTTGGATATTTGGATGAGGTTGCTTAGCAGCATACCAGGAAGTCGCCTGGAGGCTTTTCCTGCTGTTTAGCCTTTGGCTATGTTCACACTGCAGGTAATTTCCGATTTATTATTATTATTTTGCCCAGGTGTGGCATGTACCATTCTCTCCCCCCCCCCATGCAATGTCAACAGTACAATTCAGATTTTTTCCAAGACCAACCCAGGCCTCTTTGGTATGTGGATATAAATTTAATATATGCATCCGATGAGTCTGCAGTCGCTCAGGTCACTCTCATCCGACCTATACGTCATCAAAAGGCAACAAATGTCACAATTGCTTGTCAAATCAGACAGCGTGAAATATCAATGGCGGAAGAAATGGTGAAAAGAAGATGCTTTACAACTAAGAGCACAACATCTTTGAAATTGCCACAAATGTGTCATTTCCTGAACACATTCCATTCAATGGAAGTTGCATTTGTTTTTGTGATGTGAACTACTGTACATAAAAAGATTGGCGTTAAGAAAAACAATCTGTATTAGGCGTCAGCCCTGCAGTGTAAACGTAGTCTTTGGCTGTTAACACTTTGAAATCACCTTCTTTATTGTTTTTGAGATATATCTTTGAGCTCTTTTTGTCCAGATTTGTGGGTGTGGCTAAAATAGGGCAATGGGACGCATTTGGGCTCACGACATGTGTCAGACCTCCCCCACTGTAGCCTATATGTACCAAGCACCGTCATTTAATCTGTGGCTATCCTTCGCAATTGCGTGTTTGTAAGACCTTGGCCCACGTCTATCACGACAGTGGCCATCTACAACCCCCAAAGATGCATCTTCCCTGAGGTGTTTTGCCACACGTGGCGCACGGAGCACTGTTAATTGTCGTGCTACTAGCGGCTAGTAGCTTATTAGCCGCTAGTGGGCTCACGTGCCGATGTTGGGTCCGTCCAAAACTCTACAACCAAGCTCGTTGCCAGCTAACGAGCTTGGTCCACCGCATCTCGGTTATCCAATGTTAGCAGCGATTTAGCACCTTATTTGGTTTTGTGTGTGGGTCCCCACATAAAAGACACTTAATGTTAACTGTTTATTAAAATTCTAGAGCATATTTTTTTAACTTGTAACTGACTAAAAGCACTTTAGAGTGTACTATAAGAAGGAACATGTTTGATTGACAGGTGAAGGTCGGCTTCAGTCCTCAAGTTGGAAGGCGGGCTCTATTTTTCATGACTTTGAGGCCTTATTTATTTACTTGGTGATTATTTTTTTTTATTATTCATTCAAGACAGGCTGGTTAAAAATTCAAAGAAATGTTTTGGTTGCTTTACAGTACCTTTAAATGCTTCCACTGAATGGATCACAATTGATCCGTTTCCGCGACACACTTGTAATTGATGATTTTCCAATACAGCTCAATATTCAATTGAACTGTTTGTTATTGACACTTTTGCACTGCACAACGATCACTTTTCCACTGCGTGTATTGACATTCTCCTGCATGGATCGCTACTGACCCATTTTTCACTGCATGCTTGGCTATTGGCACTTTTACACTGCACGACAGACACATTTCCCACTGCGCAACTCGCTATTGAAGCCTTTTGTTGCTCGGTTGATGATATTCCACTGCATGGCACGTTACTGACACTATTTTTCACCACACGGTTTCCACTGCAAGGATCGTCATTTGAATGCTCTGTCATGACAAAAGCAGAAAAACAACTAGAACCAGGTCATGTCGAAGAAACTTAAAAATAAACGATGGGTCATCACAGGCTCATAATTGACGTTTTCCCACTGCACAGTCCTACTCGTTACTGAGTCTTTTTTGCTCGTACAAAGATGGCTAAAGTAGCCAAAAGGTGACTTAAAGTAAAAAGTAGTCCTACAAATAATGACTTACTCACCTCGTGCTCATTATTGAAGCTTTGTCACTGCACAGCACTATTGACGCTTTTCCACCGCACAGCTCGCCACTTGCACCACTTCTTGACATTCTATTGACCCTTTTCTACTGAAGAAACAACCATAAACACACATGCTAACGTTAGCCTCGCCAGTGGCTTTGCCTCTGTCTCCAGCAATAAATCTTTGTTCACTGTCTTATTCCGACCGCGGTGCTGCATTTCAAGCGGTAAACTAATTGCACTTGTGGTCCACCAATGTTGTTTTGGTTTCGTTCGAACCCTACTCACCCCCCCCCCCCATAATTCTTCTCTTGCCCATTACCGTCAATACCCCTCCACCCACCCCCCCCCCCCCCATCCCCTACTTTCCTCCTTCAGCGCGTTATGACCCAAGCCGATCGATGTATGCGCGAGGTCGTTTATTCACGGCGGGAGTCAAAATAGACCAATAACAAACCAATAACCACCCTGACGTTTTCCTGCAGGTAACCTCCAGCGGGACCCCACCCCTCGCCTCCTCCTGTGAACTCCCCCCCACTCCCCATTTGGAGGCCAACGAGCAGGATATCAAAGCGACCAAGCATGGCTTTCCCATCAGCTCCGTTATGGATTGTCGGCATAATGACGCTACTCTCTGCGGTTTGCAGCAATGTGGTCTTTGGTGAGTACCACCTGACATTAACCCCCCCCACCTTTACTTGGGGGGCTCTCCCCTCAGCATCCCGCTTTTTCTCTTGCTCTGCCTCTTATCTGTTGAGGCTTTTTGCGGTTTTCCTGTATTAAAACAAGGGGAGCACTGGAGTGCAACTAACCACATGGGACACTCCCAACACCCCCAGTTGAGCCCACCACGTATGAGGCATGTGTGTGTTCATGGGAGCACACACCAGGGACCTTTGGCCTCATTTCCACCATGTATTCCTGTTCACTTTGATATGATACACATCATTTTTGGCATTTTAAGCGGTACATCAAATATCCAATGTGTGTTCATCTTATCATCAAGTCCTGATCAACACTTACCTCTACCAGGACAAAGTGAAGTCTAAGGCTCAGTTGAAATGTGGTTTACAGTTCAGTTTGGTATCTGAGTGGGTGGAAAATGGAATCCTGATCAGTACCTATGGATGGTATAGTTCGCGTCTCTTTTGGCATTTTAAGTGGTGGCCAAAATATTTAACAGTGTGGTTTGGTGTTTGAGGGTGCTCTGTTCAAATCCTTATCTGTACTTTTTGTATTGTGGCAAACTGAAATGTATACGTGAGTGTAAAGGTGACTCACAGTTCACGCATGCGCACGCACGCACGCACGCACGCACGCACGCACGCACGCACGCACGCACGCACGCACGCACGCACGCACGCACGCACGCACACACACACACACACACACACACACACACACACACACACACACACACACCGCATTTCCACCATGTAGTATGCTTCACTTTGAGATGATATGCAGAGTTTTAACATTTTAACAGGTTGCTAAAATATGGGACAATATGGTTTTCTTGTATGGTACAAATCCTAATCAGCTGGACTGGTTTATTTAGTACAGATTTTTTTGGGCATTTTCATTTTAACAAGTCACTTTTCGGCTAGCTTTTGTCAGGTTACTCATTTACTAAGCAGCGTTTACTTTGTGAAGTATGGCTGCCTGATAGGGTGAAATCAAATCAAATCCTGTTTGGCACTTACTGATCCAAACTGTACCATGGCAAATTGAACTGTGGAACTCGGTGGAAACATGATACATGGTTCCGTACGGTATGCTGTTTTTTGGTCACTTCCATTGTGACAGTCCCTGAAAGTTGTGCAGGGTACAGGGCCGTTGATGTAATAGTACGGTTTACTGGTGTAAGATTTACTATTTTGTTTGACTGGTTGACAGACTTGTCACATTCTAGACAAAAATAGAATAAAACGTGGGAAAAAAATTACTTCAAATAATTCACACCAATTTCATGCTAATTGGTACATTTCCATTGTAATGGGTGTCCAGGCTGAAACGGATCACTTTTTGGCAGACTTCTGTCGGGAATTGGTCACAGAAGCTTGGCATGGTTTATTTGAAAAGGCTGAAGGAGAATCTTCTGTCAACTCTCGTGTTTTTCCTGGCTTGGGGGGATGTTGTCATGTTTTTTGTATGTTCACAGCTCACATCTCAGTATTTTATGCAAAAAAACAAACAAACTGCTGGGCTGATTGTCACTAAACCTGGCGGAGCGATAGAGCATGCCAAGGAAGAAACCCGAGGGCGTCGGACACATTTGATAGTCAACAAGTGCTGGCAAAGGAGTCTTATGCGCTCTGTTGGGCACGAAAAAAAAAAAACATGGAGTACACACTGCGGCGCGCTATCAAACATCCCGCCGTGCTCCCGTTTGATTGACACGTCATTGAGCAATGTGTTTATTATTGTGCTTGTAGCACACAGATTACAGTTTAGCCCCTTTCACACGGGAGTGTCAGGAAAAGTGGAGCCATAACACAAGTGTTGTCATTTATTCGCCTGTACCTTTCAGACAAATGTGAGGGAAAAGTTGGTGTTAAACCCTAAAATGTAACACCTTACACATTGCCAACATCTTATCTACGATATTACCTGGGAATCTGGAACATTTTCCTGACTTTTTATACGCATTGGGAAAAAATGGCTTTAACAGTCAGGGTGAAAAGGGCCTACAGTATAACTTGCTTAAAGCCCCTTTCACACTGCATGCAAAAGTCTTCTTTTTTTCTGGTAAAGTACTGATATGGAACTGGAGGGTTGATTTTTTTTTTTTACCCACAAATTTCCTGCCTTCATAGGTCACTTCCTATGGTGTCACTGTTCTGTGGGAAAAGGTATCAACACTGAATGGTGGTGGTCCAAGCTGTTTTTTTTACTGACGTGTTCCTGGGTGGCTGTATGAAAGGTACCATCATGGTAAGGAGTAATTGAAGATGATCTGTGAAACTCATGGAATATATCATTATGGAAGGGGGGTTAGCTTTGTCTTTTTCCATTGCTTGGTCTCAAGGTTTTATTCTGTGTGAAAAGGTACCAATTTCTTAGTTTGCCATTCACACTGCCTATGAAAATCGGGATTTTTTTGCAGTTTTTGGGGGTCGTCACAGCTGTCTTTTTTTGGTACTTTTTCCCTACATAGTTGTTTTGTGTGAAAGGTACTGATTTCCCAGCTTCTGATATAATATTAGAGGCCGGATGGCGGCCAATCAAAATGCTCATTAAAGACGGGAAAAGAAAGGAGATAGTATCTGAGGTGTAACACTGCCTATCAACGTCAGAAAATTTTAGCTGTTGTCACAGGGTCACTGTTGTGTGCGAAAGGTACAAATATCCCAGTCTCAGGTAGTATCAGAGGCTGGACAGCGACCATTTACACTGTATGTCCTACGTTGCTGTTTTATGATAAAGGTACTTGTCAAAGCCTGCTTTTGCTGGCTTTTACTTATGTCGCTTTTCAGTGTGGAAGGTACTGATCTTTTAAGCTTTTCAGATTCTATGGCGTAACGCTACCTATTAAAGTCATTAATTTAAGCATTTGTCACGGGTTGCTGTGTTGTGTGAAAGGTACTGGTCAAAGCCGGAGTGTTGAAGAAGGTAGTATCAGAGGCGGGGGATGGTGATTGTGTTTAAGGTATTAGCAGAACTGACTAGGAGTGTGAAGTTTAACACTCGACTTTCACTTCTCCCGTCCTGTTGTGTTGACAGCATTTGCCACTGCTGATTCATCACTTAAAATTTGAGTATATGCTGCAAAAAAGCCCAACGTGCTCATGTGCCACAGTCTCCGCTTGGCTGCAGCTACCTGGTTTCTTGCTGTGTGTGTGTACAGTAATAATAAAAGTGTTTGCACTCCAAACACAGTGTAGGGACAGGCGTGTCTTACAGTAGCGAGCGCGGCATGAGTTTGGAGGGATAGCCACCCCGCGGTGAGCTTCAAAGGAGCCGGAATGTTCCGCCTGGTTGCGTAATCACTTCTGCCTGGTAATGGCTGCGGTACCGTCACTGACTTCAGTGGGCGAGCTCAACTTCAGAGCGACACAGGTGGAACGTGCCTCCTCGCGCTTTAGGATTTTAATTGCGAGTGGATACGACACATTTGCATTTTCACAACATCTCCCTGGGTGCGCACCCACGAGTACACCCACACTTTTGCTGTACTCCCCCGCAACAGCTGGGTCAGCTAGTTTATGAATGATTAATTATGCATGCGGTAGTAGCATAGAAACGGTGAGCAAAGGTGGCCGTGCTCTCCTCTTTACTTTGTTGTTAGTGGTCTTGGCCGGCGTTCAGACGGATGTCACCTCTGATGAAAGTGTGCCCGCCGGGAGGTGTGACCGTGCATGGGCGACCAATCCTTGCTTAGGTTGGGCTTCAGTGCTGTTTTGCATGTCTGTCAAGGTGAGTCATTATGCGCCGCTGGGTGTCTTGACAGTGTTTGGATAAGATAAGAACGTCAATATTTGGAGATTAGAAGGGGGAAGGGAGCAACCTTGGCATCTTAAACTTCTAACCCCTTACCTTGACCTTAACCCTAAACTCAACCCTAAAGTCTAGCCTTAATCCTCAATCAGATCCCCTAACCTCGGCGACATACTCTGAAGACATACTCTTGGAAGGGATTTTAGACTGCTTGCTTCCAACTTCCAATTTGCAATCCTAATGCAACACATTGGAAGTTGGAATGTTGAAAGTCTGCCTTTTCAGTTCATTCATTCAGCCGACCTCTACCCTAAACTCTAAACCCCGACCCATCACCTCCAACCCCTCACTCCTTCACAAAAAGACCTAGGCAGCTTTACAGGACTGGTATTTCTCCTTCTTACGGCTGTTCTTGCCGGTAGTCCACATTTGCCCTGCCATCACTCTGCTCATATTTGTCTGAGTTTGTACTTAATCCCCTTTTTGTCGGTAAATGTGCCATCTCACCGGAGACAGATGCTAATATTACTTACACTAGATCAAATGCGATGACGCGTCTGCCGGGAAATGAGAACATCCGCCCCCGTTCACACCGCAGGCAGACATTAATCAGAGTTAAACTTGCTTCTTTTCTTCATCACCTTAAGTACAGGAATTTGTCGGAGTGCCGCAATAAATAGCCACAATGAATCGTCTGCCCCGGTCCCGCTCGCCAGTGAGTTGGCAAACGAGACGCACGGCTCCTCTGGGGAGCTTCGCACGAGGCACCCAGGATGCATGCCAACATTTCAACAGACAAGCGAATGAAAGGGGAAACATGGCAGATAGCGCGCCCCCTCCACCCCCTCAAGCCCCCCCATTCCCCTCTACCCATCACCATCGGCCCAGAGGGAGCAAGAGGGAGGTCACGGAATGGTTAGAGCCAGAAAATGACCTATTTCATTCTAGAAACATCACAATTGAGGGAGATCCCTTAGAGGAATGTTACTCATCCGCCAACTGGAGCGGCAGAAACTCTGAATGATTTTGTTCCCCTCGCCAAGGATTGTGTGCATCTCGAACCTGCTTTTCCGAATGTTTTTAATAGTTTTATAATGTACAGTATGTTGCGAATCACATTTTTGGCATCTCGTCTTCCAATCATTCAATTGACAGGACTTTAAACTTGCCCGTTGCTGGTGAAAGATAATTGGCCAAACTATAATAATCTGTGGAGCGACGAAATGTCCGGCCAGCAATGCAACACAGTCTGTTAACTTCTGCGAGGGTCAGAGAGTACGAAAAATAATGGCTAACTTCATGTCGTTATCCTCATCTAATTTAGTCGCAGCTAGTCCTAAAATATTTATTCCATTGTCGTGAGGCGAGGAACGGGGCCAGCGGCACAAAGTTATACTCCGTCTTTGACACCAAAATGTTGCGTCCAATAATTCCAGGACGCCAATTGTGCTAACATGAAGTTTTTCCTAACACTTCTACTGTAGCTTTGAAGAGAACCAACCACATGCCTCCCACTGATGTCATTAGAATAATTACATTCAGTGTAAAGGTGAGTTAAGGATTAGGATTTTGGTGTAGATTTAGGGTTAGGGGTAAGATTCTAACCTGTTTTTCCTTCAGAGCTACAGTGTAGGGGTTTGGGTTATAAAATGGACCTCAGCCGCAAAGTGGACACTGTGTGGAGTGGGTTACTAATACCACCTTATAAGGGGACATGTGCCTTTTTTTAAACTTCTAAATCTGTAGAATCTCATTAGTCGAAACGTAATTTGTTGCGCTTTTGTGGGATCTTAATAGCTTAAAGGAGGTAAAGTCTTGTCCTGATCTGGAATCCCTTTTGGACCCAAGGGAGCAAAATGTCAATACGCTGGCTCGTTGCTTTCATTGGTGACAAATGGTAAAAAGCCTTGGCTGAGGTTGTTGTTCTTAGTCTCTGGTTGTTAGCAATTGTGCTGCTGAATCAGTCTTCAGTCAGTCACACCGCCGCAGAGCAGTGAGGAAGAAGAGGAGGAGGATGAGGGCGTGGTGGCTAGTGGGAGAAGAAGGGCGTCATAATGGAGTCTACACGCTAAAAGGGTTCTGAGGCATAAAGATCTACTTAGCATAAATTATTCAATCTCATGTATTACAGAGAGAGAAAGAGAGAGAGAGAACACTGAGCTCAGCAAATCGATGGATGAACACATGAGACGAGGACACGATCCTCTGTCTATCCATCCATTATACGTCGTCGAATGTGTCCAGATCGCCCATCTGTCCATCCATCCATCCATGCAGAAGAAAAAGAAAAAACAATTGTTTAAAAAATTGGCTTTTGCTTTGAAGTGAAAGTTATGTTTTGGTGTTACAGCACCACCTGCTGCTTTGACCTGCGCTTACTCGAGAGATTTACAGTTTTTTTTTTCTATGCCACAGTGGCTTTTTAACAATACTTGTGTATGATATGTGAAGCTATTGTTACTATGCGTGTTTGTTTGGGAAGATGTACAGAGCAGAACTTGGGAGTGAACAGTCTCTCTACTGGCAGCAGTGAAAAAAATAATTGTGGGGGTTTTTAATCAATCAGCTGCCTGCGCCTTTATTAAGGGCCGCTGCAAACAGGAGTAATAATTGCTTTTCTGCCAGACGCCTACCCTTTCCAAACTAGCAGGTGGTCCCTAAACCTAAGGCAGAATCCAGCAAATAGCCTAAGCCCAAGTTGGTGTATCCAAATGTAAAACTATCTCCGGCTGTCTTCTAAATGTCACTGTGGTTTTGGCATGCGTTTCCCTCGCGAGGCCCGCGAGGTGCACCTCGGCTTGCTAATGAGTCATCGCTTATCAGCCAGCCTTGTTAACAGGCGCGGGACCTGGCTTCCAAGCTTCCAAGCCACCTACTTTTGCTTTTGTGTGCTACAGCTAATGCGCTGCCATTAGCCCCGTTGCCGATTTCTTGGCAGGCATGGGGAGGATTCAGTGGTAAACAAACAGGAAGTGGGCATTCGGCCACAAAGACAGAGGAGGGCCTGTAGGGGGAGGAGGGGATCGGTGGGTGGGGATGAACCCCAAGTCCGTAAATCTTCCTACACAAGCAACCTTTAATCCTCATTGTGGGCTTCAAATGAATAAATAAACAGGAACCGCCCACCAACACTAAGAAATAGCCAACCATCTGGACATCCATCCGTCGGAGTTTGCCCCTCCACACAGCTATGCAGACGCCATCCGTCCAGGTGATTCGTCCATGGATCGACTGTCCGGTCAACCCTCCCCATCTGGCAATCCATTCATCCGTCCTGCATCTGTTCATCCACCCTGCTGCCATCCATAGGGCCGTCCACTCAGGCGGTCCATCTGCCAAGCCATCCCTCCGAAATCAGTCCGACCTTAAGCCCAGCCGTCAATCTCTCCATCCATCTATCGATGCATCCATCCCCTCATCCATCACTCTCTATCCTATCTGTCTGGACATCCTTGCATCCATCCAGTCGCCCTTCAATTTTATCATCGACCCATTAGTCCATCAGTTTGTTCATCCATTAGCCCATTGATCCGTCTGTCAATCTGCCATCAATCCATGTACAGATCCTTTAAAAACAAATCCATCCATCCATCTGTACATCCATCTGTACATCTGTTCACTTGTCAACCAGTAAGTCCATCTGACTGTTTGCCTATCTGTCTGTTCGTCCACCCAGTCATTCATCCGTTCTTCCGCCAATCCAATTGTTTTATTTGATCTATCAGTCCATCTGCCATCACTCCATCCATCCATCCACTTGTCCATCCATCCGTCTGTGCCCATTCATTTTTCTGTCCATCCATCTGCCATCCATCTATTCTAAAGACTTAACAGTCATTCAAGTCAGTCCTTCTGTTTTTCCGTCTGTGCCTCCACCCTTTCATCCATCCATCCGTCCATCGGCCCATCCATTCATACATCCATCCACTTGTCCAAAAGTCTGTCTGGCAATCCATCCACTCATCCTTCTCTTCATCCATCTATTTGTCCATTCAGCTGCCCATTCATACATCTACTCGTCCATCAGTCTGTTCGTCTGCTTGTCAATTCATCCATCATCCATCCGTCCGTCTGTTCACTTGCTATCCAGGTGTCTGGTTATGCCTGCGGAACCTTTTTACCCTTGAGCAGCACCTGGGTAATTGGGTCAGCATGGAGAAATTGGGGCACAGCCGGCCGATGGCGTGCCTAATCCGCGTGGCCTTCCAAGAGCCACTTTTCCCTCGGCACGGCTGCACATCCAGCTGTGGAATTGGTGGTGCAATTAGTGCCACCCCTTCGAGGTAGCTCGGGAGCTGACACATCGGCGACTGCACAAACGCCGTAATAAGCGCTGACGTGGAATAGATGGAACTTGTGGAATGGGTAGACTGTCGGGAGGAAGAACTATAGTTGGATTCTACTCGGTCCATTGCTACCCGATGGGGCTAATTATTATGACTCCCTTTGAACCCTTTTCACACTGCTGTCTATTTCCCAGCTTGCTGTCTTGCGTGGAACTTAACAATTTCAAACACGGTGGTTAAGTTGATCCCTGCATTTGTTTTATTCTGACATACAGTAGCATGAGAGGCTTGTGTCCAAAGGGGTTAGCAGGAAGTTTAGCGCATCAAGCTTCACACCCACACCCCTTTGTATCGAAAGCAATTAGACGATTTCATACGGGCTTTGCCTAAATTGACTTGTCAGGGGCTTAACGGTAGAGATTTGTTCGCCTGTCCCTTTCAGATGGAATTTGCCAAAGTGAGCATTCACACAGCCGTTGCATCTCAGCGCATTGAGATTTGTGGTTTTTGGAAGAAATTGATTTCAACATAAAGGGGTGTGGCTGGTGAATATCTAGTGTAGAACAAACCTGCCTCTGATACATATTACTAGGAAGAAGGCAAAGCAGTCTTTGCAGCTTTGCACATTTAGCATGTGGAGTTGAAGACAACCTGTGAATTTGCCATCTTCTGGCATACTATGAGAGGCATTCCTGTACAGGGGATACCGGTGATATGGCATGTCAAAAGTAATTAGCCACTTTCACGCTGGCTTCCCAGTAAGTCAGCGCATCAGAGGCGTTAACGGCAGAGCTGAGATTTATTCGCTTGTTGCTTTCAGATGAGAAACTTGGCCAAGTCAAATTTTCTATTTATTGACAGATAATTTGTCTTAAATGAGTAATTTCTACCTAATTTCATTCCATTTTGCTCTTGTTATTATTAGACCAGTTTTTGGTGTGTGCTTAATAAGACGCAACACTCAAGCCACCCATCACTTATTTGCAATTTGTTGACTATTGAGGTGCATATCAGCAGCTGCCTGTTCCTACAGCCCTTAGAAAATGCCAATTTCTCATATCGTGGTATTGATTCTAGTGCCCCCCGCTGCCCCGAAGTGGAACAGAAGATGACGTCCATCGTCTCTCTTTCATGAATTACGTCAGTTAATGTTACTTTTAACGGTAACAGACCTTCGGGGGATTTCAGCAAAGTGACTGCGTGCTCAACGGGCCTCTTAAGAAACGCATCAGGCTGCGAGCATCTCTCATCTCTCATGAATCTGTCTGCTCGCCTCTCTCAAGGTCGGGGAAATTCTGCCATCTGCCTTCCATGCATCCGTCCGCTCACATCTGCACGTCCGTCTGTCCAATTATCCTTCAATCCAGCCGGATATACAGTACATCCGCGTCCATGTTTTTGTCCGTCAACTCATTCATCTGTCCTCCTATCTGTCTGTCCATCTGTCATTCACCTCGAGGCATCCGTTCATTCGTCCATCAGTCTGTCCATCTGTCTGCCAATTCATCCATCCATCCATCCATCCATACATACATCCATCCATCCATCCGTCCATTCATTAGTCTTTCTCTGTCCATCTGCCCTTCCATCCATATACAACGCCACTCATCTATACTCTGTCCATCTGTCCATACATCCGCCCATACATACATAAGTCCACTCATTCATCCGTTCATCCATCCAGCCATCCGTCGGCTGGTGTCTCTCAAGGTCGAGGAAAATTACGCCGAGTCGTCGGGCCTTGAAAGCATCTCTGCTGCCGATTAAACAAACAACAACGAGAGCAGTCTTGGGATGAATTAATTCACCTCGTTTCCATGGACAAGAGCCCTTATTACCTCCGCCCACCTCCCCCACACCTCGGTTTTGATCACTTCCCTCATCCGACCTCACCCCTGCCTCTCGTTATCCGCCGGAAATTCTCAAACGGACGTTTTTTAATTGATTGCCGCCACGCCGTTGATGCATTCCCGGTCAGAGCGACCCAGGATTTAGAGACAGGCGCGTCTTTGTCGGGCGGCGTCACGCGTGTGTGCCGCTTTGCTATCGATCCCTTCTGAGTGCCAAGTGTCCGGGGCGAGAGAATGAGAGAGCTGAGAGAGCTGAGGTTGCCTTTGTTGATGATGCCATCACTTCACCTGCTGCTTTGGGAGAGGCTCCTTTGCTAAGTGTCTCTTTATAGCCAGATAAAGCCGTTGTAATTCATCCAGGTGGTATGATGCCTTCACGTTGAATTTACAGTCCCTTCTCTTAAGGTGGGACACAACCCCCGGTGCCTGATTAAGGGAAATTCTGGTCTGTGTGGTCTTGCACTATAATTCAAAATCACAATTTGAACACGATTCTGCAAATATATTTCGTGAGTGGACGATTGACAGTTGCTAGTTTTACTGCGATTCGGTTATTCGATGTGATTTGCCTCTCAAATTTTTTTTTACTTCTCGGCCATTTCCTCTGTGTATGATTATAATATAGCTGCAGTGGCCTGAGCAATCCGCTTCTTCTTTGTCTCGTTCCGTCCTTGTTTGTTTTGGTTCCGTAAAAAAATAATACAGCAGTATATGTGGCACCTCAAAACGTTGCTTCCGGTATGCGGTAGGACTTAAGGTAAAACTCAATTGCTGGTCCATATTCGACCGATTACCCGCTCACATGGGAACCTATTCAGGTGGAGCACAATCGCTCGTGACACATTCAGTCATATTCTGGTCACGTCAACGTCTTGTTGGCCTTTTCCTTCTCTAAGTTCCTCTTTATTGCCAGGTAAAGCTATTAAAATCCACCACGTGCCTCCTTAGTGGAAATTCAGTGGAAGTGCTGCAAGAAGATTAGACAATTGACCTAACTGTACATCAGCTCTGTACGAAATGTACAAGGTTTAAAGGGGACGATTTATGCGTGTTTTTTTTATTTATGGCAAAAGTGGTTGAAAAATATTTTTTATATCGGTACAGAATAATTAGTGCAGTACAGAGACGTAAACAACAGGGTGGCTCAGCCTCTGGCTCTTGAAATGCTTTTGACATTTACCTACATCACATGTTTGTTTATGACTATTTGTGTGTGTGTGCGCGCGCGTGTGAGTGTTTGAAGCTTCTTAATGGTGCGCTTAATTGCATCAAGCAAGCAAAAAGACCAAAACCAAATGGCTGAGTTTATTTCTGAGTCCATCATATGAGTGTGTTTCCTTGTGCTTGTGTGTGTGTGTGTGTGTGTATATGTGTTGTGTAACATCACATGCGAGGCCAAGTAAAGCAGCTTAAAGGCAGGGGCATATACTTTTCCAAGTAAATCTCATTCATTTGAATTAGCTGCACATTTAGCTCAGGTCCACCTGGATGGATGCTCGGGGGCAGCGGTCAACAAAACAAATGAATAAAAATCAGTCAGACTTCACATTCAGTTCTCTTAATTGTTTTTATCGGGAGATTTATTTATGCAGGAGTTATTGTGGCCGTTAGTTTTTATTGTTGGCGGAAGTCCTGTCGAAGCATTTCTTGCGATGTGGCTTTGTACTGAATACAGGCACCCAATTGGTCGCACCCGTAACAAGGAAATAGAGCGCTATAGAAGCCCTGCAAAGCGATATGCTGAACAAAATTATATTTCAAGAAGATTACTTTATATTAGGATGAGACCATGTCGATATCAAGGCACTTTTTATACTGTGAAAACTGTGACATCACTAATTATCCGTTTTTTTCATCGCCATCTGGCTGGCCAAATATACTGTAAATGGCAATGGGCCAATTATGGTCCACAGGCTGCTAGTTGCCGACCACTAGTCTAAATAGTTTTTGATGTTTTCTAGACTTGTGAAAAGTGATGTTTTCATCCACATTTTTAAGCAAATTTAGACAAAATGCTTAAAACGAACATGTGACTTAAATGTGTATTCAAGGATTAGTAGAACGTCCGTTTGTCACTTTTTGAAAAATGCGCATGCGGAAGACCATCCGACCAGCTCTCCTGCTCGTCCGGGGGAAACGCCTATCAAATGTCGAGAACGTGCCAGCTCGTCTTCATCTTCATCAGTCTCTGCAGCCGGCCTCGCTTCATAGACGGATGTCCTCTTGCGCGGCCATTTTCAAAGTATGCAGTGGCTGAATCCGAAGCTCAGCGGCTACATGCTACAAATGTTGTACCCTGAATTGGCTGAAAACCGGGAGAAATGGTCACAACAGTGATGGTGGTGTTGCTTCCTCGGCAAACATTTACTGTGTGAGGAAATTCTCCCGCTGCCGCCTGCTAGGTGCATGGAGACATAAACAATCAATCTCAGATCGCTCGATCGCCAACCGTGGTGAGATCCTAGATAATCCGTCACTGTTGTGTTAAACAAGAAAATGCATTTAATTTACTTTTTTTTTACTTTTTATCCTTCTCAATGCAATATTTACTTTGAATCTGAACAGATTTCCTCCATATTACAATTATATATATATATGTCACACGGAACGAGCACGCATGACGTTGTTATGTCAGATTGATTGACAGGATCGAGAACCAATCGTTAAGATGATCCAAACGGAATACACAGCGACAAAAGATCCTTGAATACACCTTTAACTTTATCATCCATCGTGTATTTTTGTGACGACAATATGTACGTGACATAATCTCCAGTCAAAACGTGCAATGTGGTATCCGATCCTGTCATTGTTTATTCGCGAAACCAGTTTCCATAGCCAAAAATCGCATTTTCCTTTTTTCGATATGCTCAAAAATCCACCTCCATCCAAGCGGGTAAACCTTTTTGCGAATTTTAGGCCTTTTTTTCCCAATTTCTAGCATTTCTAATCAGATTTATTTCCGCAATTCTTGAATATTAGAATTAAAATGTTGATGGAAACCCGTCTATGACTAAAAAATTATGTTTACAAAAATGTTCTTTTGGTCAATTGAAGGTCAGCTTTTCTTTGATATTTGCACACTTTACGTTAGATTATCTGAGTATGCTAAATTGTCGTCAGTGTTTTGCAAAATTTCAACGACTGTTGCGCTTCAGGGCCATTATTGTCTTTGATGTTGACACTGACGTGCACACAGATCTGTAGAAATCTATGACAAAATTGTCATGGATGCTAATAAAAATGTATATGTTAGGTTTGTTGAAGACCAACTGTGCGGCACGTTTGAGATGATATCCTGTCAATTTCCTGTTGCGTGCTCTTTTTAAAGTTTTTTTTTTTCCTCCGTGCGAGGCGCTGCTTTTGTTATGATTTTTTCTTCTTCTCCTCCCTTGTTCGCCAAACATTGTTTTTCCCTCCTCTGCGCTTTGTGCTCCCCATCATTACTGCTCGCTAGCTTCTTTTCTTCCTCCGCCATCTCGCCCCTACCGCATGGATTCCTCTTGTTCCCGCGCATGCCTCCATTACCGCCCGTGTCTTCTTGCTAATCAGCTTATCCGCCGTGTGTCCAAGCTGCCGTGTCTGCCTTCCTCCTCCCTTTTGTTTTGCTGTTCATTCAGCCGGCGGATTAGAGACGCCTGTTTGCCGCCTTTTGTCTCCGTCGTACAGCGATGGCCGAGACGGACGCAAAAGACAGTCCGCGTCATGCGTTGAGGTTTTTTTTTTACGTTAATCACACATTTTAAGGATGCTAAATTGTGTATGATATTTACAAAAACATCAAAATTGTCTTCAATGTTGACAAAAACTTAAGATAAATGGAAGACTAAATTGTCTTTGAGCTTACGAAATCACCTGTTATAGGTTCTTTGAAGATTCTAAATTGTCTTTGATATTCATGAAAACACGTCTGTTCACGGAAAGCTAAATGATCTATTTTGGCCTCAGCGTTTATAAAAACACATACGTTAGGCTCTAAATTTTATATTTGATACTCATTTGTTTATCAAATACTAAATTGTCTTGGATGTTTACAGAAACACACACGTTAGACCTGTCTTTGAAGACTTAATTGTCTTTGCAATTTATGAGATCACCCGCTTTTGGTTAACTCATGACACATCTTTATTTATGAAAACAAGTATGGGAGGCGCATCAAAGACTAAACTGTCCTGTTTATGATAATGAAATCACATATTACGTAAATTGAAGACTTAAATTAGTCTTTGATGTGAATTAAAATGGTTGATCTTAGGTTAAATGAGCACAACCGTTTTTTTTATTACAAAAATGAGTACCGTACGTTTATGTTAACAAAAGTGGAAAACATTTTAAACTAATAGAAATAGTTCAAATGAATTGTTGACGTCTATAGCCGTCAATGGCAGTGAATGATGTTTACAAAAAATGCTGTTAACTAAATGCTCTTTGCTGTTTTCAAAAATGTACACAGTAAATTCTGTAGAGTAAATTTGACTATATTTAGAGTGATATATTTACACTTGGAAGAGAATAAAATAAATAATTGAAAAAAATAAATCAAATAAAAGTCACCCAAGGGTTAAGGAACGAACTCACGACCTTTAGCTTGGGAGTCTGCCATACTACCACCTGAGTTATGCCCCTCCTACTGTTTGCTTATCTCCAAGAGGAGACCCAAAAGATCGTTTTTGGTCTTTTGGAGTTAGGAAGATGCAAGCTGACACGAGCGATATACTAACACACAGCAGGAGCTGCGTGGCTCAGGGAGTAGAGCGGCTGTCTCCTAAGCGGAAGGTCGTGAGTTTGTTCCTCATCCCTTGAGTGACATTTTTTTTCTCCAATTCTTTATTTTACTTTCTTCCAGTGTAAATATTACTCTAAAACTGATTTTATTTGTTCCCACTCTAAGAAGAGTCAAAATTACTGTACAGAATTTACTTTGTACGTAGATTCATTGAATACTCAAAATGGCCCTTAATGTTTACAAATCACCCACAGTTTCATTTAAGGCAAAATATCTTCTGATGTTCATAAAACACGACATTAGGTTGGCTAACTGAATTATCCAAAGAAATTATCATCCATGTTTACGGAAATGTGTCATTGATATTTAAGACATGCCCTATGTTAATAAAGACAAAATTGTCTTTGATGATGACAAAATGGTTAGCGTCATTAAAGATTTGTCTTTGATGTTTGCGAAATCACAAAGACACATACTTCTGAAGATCTTTTGACGTTTGTGAACGTATTGAAAATACGATTTTAAAAAGCTTTTATGTTAATCTTCACCACACGCATGGCCTCATGTCTGAACATATACTCACTGATATTGATGCTGATGATGCTGATGATGATGAGCCAGGCATAATTCACCCCGAGGAGGTGCGCGAGTTCACCTGAAACCCACCGTTGACTGACTGACGATCGATCGAGCGGCCTTATTCCTAACGATTAAACGCCTTCCAACCCCCCCCCCCCCCCCCGTCCCGAACTGCAGCTGTCACCGGCAAAAATGAGTCATCCCTCTTTAAAAAAGAAAAAACAACTCTCAAGGTTAACCGAGTGAAGTGATTTTTGTGTTCCCCCCCGACAAGCACGCTTGTTTACGTTTTCACCGAACACGATCACTCACTCAATTGCCGTATTACGGCTATTATGCTTATTGACGCCGACGCTGGTGACAAAAATGATGAAATCACTGGCGACAAAAAGGTTGGCTGATAATGAGGTGAAGTGGCAAAACCGCAAAAACAGCACCATTCAGTGTAAGTGTGATATTTAGCAAGTGTCACACAGCGGGAAATTTGACTTAACTAAACAATCTTTTCATTGATGATGGTAAATTGTGTTTGCGAAATGTGTACTTTTGCTTAAGTCAAGAGTAAATTCTCTTATAGGTTTTGCGAAAACCCCTGTTAGATTGTTTAAAGATTTAAAATTGTCTTTGTTATTCACAGAATTATCTCTGAGTTAAAAAAAATAAAATAATCGCCTTTGATGATATTTTACACAATCACCTTCCTTAATTGGCAACTGTAATTTTTTGTTGGTGTTTACTCAAACAGCCATTTTAGGTTTTTGAGCATACTAACATTTCTTCAATGCTACAAAGTTGTACTAGAAACAAAATTGACTTTGATGTTTTTGAAACACTATATTTGAGGTTCAATTAAGACTAAATTGTTTTCAGTGATTATGAAAACGTGTACTTTAGGTTAATTGCCATTGTCTTTGATGTTTGCACAAAAAATAATAATTTTTAAAGATGTGAAATTGTCTTTGATATTTACGGAATCACCTATGTTAGGTTTTTGAAGACTAATTGGTCTTGCATGTTAACAAAAATATCAGGCTAATTGAAGTGAAAATTGTCTTTGATGTTTAAAATGTACTTCAGGTCCATTGGAGACTTATCTTTGATGTCATGCAAACCACCTACATTCTGTATTTATAGACGGCATTCAAGGATAAAATGATCTATGATGTACCACCTGTATTAGGTTTGCTAAGGTGCTAAAATTTTTTTTTTTTAAATGCGGCCTTTAATTTTATTGAAGACACATAATTGTCTATGATGGATTTGAAAATTGGTCAGTTATAGTCATTGATGACACTATATTGCTTTTTTTATTCTTGAAGTATTTTTGTTTGTCACTTTTTTTTACTCGCGACTGCCACCTCTGGCCCAAAGCGCCACTGCGTCACTCTGTCAGGCTCGTTCATAGTGCGCGTGCGAGCACGTTTACGATCTTAAGGCGACGCCCACAATTAACAAACAAATACATGACTTCAAATGAGGTAAGAAAAACTCCGCCTCTCCCCTCCCCCAAAAAAACCTGTGGCGTGTGATGTTCCGCACACTCTACTATAAAGGGAAGATAAAAAGCTGATAGCTGAAGTCAGAGTAAAACAGTCAGGGCTCTTCGTACTCATCAGGGCATTGGTGGAGCATGCATGATGGAGAAAAAGCTTTAATATTACCTTTTTAAACGGCACAATGCACCTTTAAAAAATGATATACTGTATGAAAATGTGTACAAATGGGTCATTGAAATTGAGATTGTCTTTGTTGTTTTTGAAAATGCGGGCTTTAGGTTAGTTGAACACACACAATTAATTCAATATCAACTGAAATGTGTACTTCAGGTTCATTGTTGCCGCTTGTCTTTGATGATTGCAAAATCACATACTTTTGACAACATATAGATTCTAAATTCTAATTGATATTTTTGAGATACGTACTTAATTGAAGATGCAAATGGTCTTTGATGTTTTTCAAAAACATATTTGAGGTTATTTGAAGATTGTTGATTATGTGTATCTATTGAATCGTCTTTGATCTTTACAAAATCACTTCCATTAGCTTCACAGAAGGCTAAATTGTCTTTGCTGTTTCAGTAAATGCACATTTAAAATGTTTTGTGAAAACATCTGCATGCAATTTAGAGCCTTGATGTTCGACAGAAGTGTTTTTTGACCTTTTCACCAAAATGTGTATTTAAGCTCTTCACCGAAGACTAAATTTAAATTGTCTTTGGGGTTGTACCTGCATTACATCTTGTTTTTTGACCAACTTTTTGTCAGGCATCAAACCCAGTGTTCCGTACCACAAATTTACAGCCGGCTGGCATCGCTCCGGTGCTTCCCAATCTCAGCGTCCCACATGCCGCCCTGCCATTAACGCCACGCCGTATTATTCAAATGCCCTTTTGCATTAATACAGTACCTGGCATTTAGTGTCGGCCATCATTTATGCCGCCGTTATAATTGGTTCAAGCTTTCGCACGTGCCCCGTGTAAAGCAAAGGCGGCGGGGTGGGGGTGGGGGTTGGGTGAGCTAACTGGGGGAGGGGGGGTTGTTGCATTATGGGAGGCGGGAGGATCATTAGACGCGATAGCGATGTACTTTTCAAGTGGAAAAGGTCGTCTTTTATGAGGCCTTCTTGAAAGGCGGCGAGAATGATGACGCGTGGCTTCCCGCGTGAAAAGGGGCGAGGGATGTGAGGCGGCGAGGTAAGGCATAAAGGGGTGGGGGGCGTTTCAAGGCCAACGTTTGGGAAGCTGCAGACTCGCGGGTGAGGTTTAATGTCACCGATCCATACACTTAATGTATCCTCAGCACATTTACTCTATCACCTGACATCAAAACCCAAATGCTTTAATGTGGCTTCTTTCAATTTCCGTGATGGCTTTCCATTTGGAACAGGAATGGAGAATTGTGTGAATTGTGCTTATAAAAACGTGATGTTCTGTGAAGACTGTATATTGTCTTCAAGTTTTCTTATTAAAAACACTCAAAGTTGTCTTTGATTAGTGTCTTTGATATTTGTGAAAACATCTTCAGCGTTAACAAAAATCCGCATGTTAGCTATTTTTGAAAACGATTTTAGTATGTTTGCCAAAGTGCATACGTCAATTGTTATTTTGGTTTTTGATGTTTACACAAATCTGCTTGGTGATTACATTGCCTTTGATGTTAGCAAAGTTGCGCAACAGGCTAGTTGAATAGTTAAATTTGTCTTTGATGTTGACAAAATTTTAGGCGTGTTGTAAGGTTACATTTTCCTGACTGTTCTTTTTATGTTAACTTCACTGAAGGCTGAATGGTGTTTGGTGTTTAAAAAAAGTGTACTTGAGGTTCATGAAAGACTCAAATAGTCTTTGACATTTACAAAAATGTCTCAATTAGCTTGGTTGAAGTGTCTTTGACAGAAAAAGTGTAAAGTGTCTCACTCAAAACCCGCATGTCAAGCTTGTTAAAGACTCTTTAACTACGTTCACACTGCAGGTCTTAATGCTCAATTCCGAATTTTTGATGAAATCAGATTTTTTTTTTTTGGAGTAAGCGTTCACATTGCCTATTAATTGCGACCTCAGTCTGTCTGCTGTGTGGACGTAATGCGTCCCCAAAGCGACCTGCATGCGCAGAAAAAGATACGTCACATACAACGCTGTGTTTGCGGAAGTAAATACGTATGGTCCAGCATGTCAGGGCCACGGACTTTTATAAGTGCGTCGTCCGGGTTCATCTCACGGAAACCGCTCCTTTTTTTTCTCCCTAACGATGACGTCACGTCATTGGCTAAATTACTAATATCACCACCACAAATGTCATCTTTATAGGCTACTGCATGTTTCAAGTGGGATTAAATTAAAGTCAAATATAAAGTCACAACTGTTACTTGAAACAACTTTGCCGATTCACGTACGTCTCCCGAGCCGTGCGGACCTCGCGGATGCGTCAAGCATAAATCAAGCTTAATGCCCCCCCGCCTGCATGGAGGGCATATTGGACTTTTGATGACACCAAGGTCGGATATATATGCGACCTGGCCGTTCAGACTGCGGTCGCATTGCAAAGTTATCCGATCTAGGACCATATATGAAAGTGATCCAGGTCGGAGATGAAAAAATCTGAATTGAGCTGTTCAGACTGATATAAAAAAGTCAGATACCGCATTTGGGCAAAAAAATCTGATCTGGGTCGCATTTGCCTGCAGTGTGAACGTAGCCTTTAATGATCTGTTTGTCTTTGATGTTGACAAAACGCATAGTTTTAAGTTCATTGAGGGCTAAACTGTATTTCATGTTTACAAAAACTCACGTTAGCTTTGTTGGTCTGACTTTGGTTTGATGTTTACGAAACATGTTAACTTTACTGAAGAATGAATTGTCGTAGATGTTTATGAAAATGAGTACATTTTCTTTGATGTTTATGAAAAGTGTGTAAAGCAGTCTTGCTGAATTTCACGTCTTTAGCGTTTATACAAACATGTCCAGTTGTTTTAATGTTTACATTGTCTTGGATATTGACGTTAACTTTGTTGAAGACTCGATTGCCTTTGATGTTTACAAAAATGTGTAATTGTCTTTGATGTTTGCAAAGGCAAACATGTCAAGCTTGTTGACGACAAAATCTCATACATTGGCATGTTGAAGACGAAATGACAATTAAAAAATAATAATAATAATAATTTTAAGCTCCGGTGTCTTTTATGTCTTTGTAAACAGATATGTTGGGCTGATTGACAGCTAAAAGTTGTCTTTGATGTTAGGAAAGCATGTATGTTAGCTTAGTTGAAGAAAAATGTTCAGTGATGCGCATGTCCGGGTTGCTAATGACCAAATAGGCATCTTTGATTTATACAAAATTGTTAAAATTGTCTTTGATGTTATGATTGCGTACTGCTATCTTTCAGACAAAGCTCAATTTCATAGGTGGTATAAAAGGGGTTTGCGTCAACACATCTGAAGCTAGCCAAATGGTCCCACACCCCCTAGTGGCCTGGAGGACAAATTGTGGAACTCGTAACTACAAAAGCGTGGCTGGGAGAGGAATGAATGCGTGTTTGTGTGTGCGATGCCGGCCCGTCCCGTCTGGTCAAAATAATTTACGGCTGCCAAAACATGACGAGCGTGTGTTGTTGCAATTGTGAGTGAGTTTGCGTGTGACAGCAGCCACAAATCACAGCCTCCAAACGGCGCCCATTAAAGTCCAAATAAACACCTGTCACACATCTCTTCACTTATAAGTGAGCATCATAATCCTCATTAAAGCCTTTTACCACACGCCGTATCAACACACTCGTTTTCTTTTTTTTTTTTTTTAATACTCGCCACCTGTTACGGATGATTTCCCAACGAGTTAAAAGTAGGTAGTGTTCCCGAATGACAGCGAGCTACTTACACCAACAGCTCGTGGCAACAACGCTTGGCACACCACCAGCAAAGAACACTCGCTACCTTTTGCACGTTTCCCAAAATGTCAACCTTTTTACCCCTTTTCTTTTTTGACCCATTCCATTTGTTTTACCGTTACCCATTTTCCGGTTTCCTGCTTTTTTCTGGACATACCCTTTATCCTGTTGGATCCTGATTTCCCATTTTTACGAATACTGTAATGTTTCCTATTATTCACTGTGTATCTTTTTTAGTAACTTTTTGTAACTCATTCTCTACCCTGACTTTTTTCTGCCGCAGACCTTTTTCTTTTCTTTTTTTTGATACTGTTTCAATATTTTTTCTGGACTTTTCCCATTTGCACCTTTTATCCTAGTCGCTGCCTTTCTTCCCTCTTTTCTTCTGCTTCCTTTCTTTTTCCTTTTTCAATTTTTTCTGTTGCCTACATTTCATTCAAATCTACCCCCACTGACTTTAACCTGTTTCTGACTTATTAACTTTTTCCCCTGTTTGGCACTTCTTTTTTTTTTTTTTTTTTTTTTTTTTACTCCTGTTTACTTTCTTGAACCTTTTTCCATATTCCTATTGGCTATGTTTTTTCCTACCATTTTCCCCTTTTCCTACCCCTTTCTCTCTTTCCCGCATTTTCCTTCCTCCCATGTCTTACTTCTGCACGTTCTCTACCGTTTTTTTCTCCATGTTCCACTTTTCTCCATGTTGATTCCTTTTGACCCGTTTTCTACCTTTTTCCTGTTAAAGATTTCCCTCCACTCCCTACACCCCCGGCTTTTCCTGCTTGTCTTTCCCCACATTTCCCCAGTTTCCTACTCCCCACCTCTCCGGTTTCCTGCCTATTTCCTCTCTGACCTTTTTGCTGTCCCTAGCTTTCCCTCTTCTATCTGGTTGCTCATCTCATACTTGAGTGTCATTAAGATCTTTTGCTCTCAAGGACTGGAGTGCAAACACACATTCGCTACCCTTTTTTCCCCTCTTTCCTACTCCCCCGTTACCAACCTTTCCCGCCCTACTTCCCGCTTGTTTTCCCCCCATTTTATTATCTTCCATTCTCTTGTTTTGTTTCTCAGCTCAGTGCGTACTTGAGTGTCATTAAGACTTTTTTTCCCCCTATCCGACAATGGTGCTGAATGCCAAAGGCTGCAGCAGCAGTGCCATTGTTTTGTTCTTGATTGTCTTTTTTTTTCCTAGTGTGATGTGTTATAAAGCGCTACGCTTCAGTGGCTGTCGCCTCACCACAATAGCATCGCAGCCTCCAATTTGTGTCGACTCAGGCCTTCTGAGTGGAATCTGCATGTTGGATGGTACTACGCTTTATTGAAGACTCTAAATTGTCTTTAACGTTTGTACAAACACACCTACTGTAGGTTCATTAAAGACGTGATTATCTTGGATGGTTATTAAGGTACATATGTTCGCTTCATTAAAGATGAGCTCGTCTTTGATGTTTATGGAAACACATATGTTAGGGTTACTTAAGAGTAAATGATTTATGATATTTATGAATACATCCACGTTAGGTTGGTTGATTCTTTCAGTGCCAGACATTTTCATATCAGGGTTCCCCATATTGCAAGCTGACCTTTCACGGCTCACACAATATTGGGTTCTGTGACAATATAATCACTGAATCGATCTAAAGACAAAGTAAACTATCTTCTTTTACCAGAAAAAGTTTTGTTTCAAGATTTTTTTTTCTTTACCAATCAGTAGTAGAACATAGGTTAGTTTCACCAAAAACGCTGGTTTCAAAGGAGCAAGTCATTGACTTGTTACTTGACTTGTTTTTGTGAGTGACCTGGTTTGCAAGTTTTTTTTTTTTTTTAGGTATTTCGTTCAGCCAGTTTTTTGTTTTTGCATTGACCTGTAATTGCAAACATTTGAACACAATTCAACTCACGTCACATAAAGCAGCATTTTTGGAAATTAACAATTTATCAAAAAAAGAGACTTTAAGACCGCCACTCCCTTTTATGTTTACTGTAGAAGTAAACATAAAACAAAGAGAATTACACTTGGTGTACTTCAAACAGCCAAACAACATTGCTTTGATAACAGCCTACTATCTTATTGCTAGCATATAATGGAAGATACAATTTACATGCTAATGTTTATCAAAAATAATCTCAGTTATAGAACCCTTAAGGCTTAAGCAATGGATATTTGAATGTAAACAGTGGATCAACACTTGTACAAGTATGATGTAAGAATACTCAAAAAAATATTCTTTATCCTCTACAAAGAAGGACTAATATTACAGCTTCTTTTGACTCATTTACGGCAGTAACAGCAGAAATACTATTCTTTGTCTATGTCTGCATGACTACTATTGCCAAAAGGCACCAGGAGAAGCATAATGAAAAGAAATGCAACATTATAACATTTTGCTCAAACTATTTAATTCTTTAAATTTTTTTAACTGATATTGTTACTCTAGGTTTTTATGAAGTACAATAGTGTTTATCTTTCCTTGTCAAAAAACACAAAGATTTGTCTTTTTTCGGCAGAGGCTTTAATGGATTACTGGCATTTCATTGGGGAAATAAAATTTGAGATGTGGTCATAGAACAAATCCAATTCCTATTTCAAGGCATCTCTGCATTGAATCCACTTGCCAGACCACTATACTTGACCAGCCCATCTGATGATGATGATGATGATGATGATGATGACATGATAATGACGATGATAACAATATCGATGATTTGTTGATACGTAGCAGGTGGTAATTGGATGACATTTGCGTAAAAGCGGCCTTATCGAGTCGGTTGGCCCGCTGGCTCGATGACAATTAGCGGCACTAACGCGGCACTAACGCGGCTACTGTATGTTTGATGAGCGCCTCACGGGGAACATCTGATGAAAGCTATGCGCTTCAACTTCCTCCAGGCTAAAACTCTTTCTGATGGAAGCCGAGAGTTACAGTTTACCCTCCTCATTTTCTTCTTTTGCCTTTTTTCCCCCCCTCAACTCTGTGATGAATATTTAAAGAGTTCTGTGGTTTGTGTATCAGCTCCGCCGTGATGTCTTTATAGGCACTAAAAGCACGAAGGCGTTTGGTGTTGTCGACTCCGGAAGGTCTCAGGTTTGATCCGCGCTTGTTGAAAAGGATCAGCCACATTTTGCGCACATTTTATCCCTACCTTGTTTCTGTGTTTCGTCAGCCTACCTGTAAGTCTCTGCCTGCAAGGATGACAAAGTAGGGTTTCAAGACGGGGTTAGCGTTTCAAAGTCGAGGTTAGTGTTTAAAGTTAGGGTTTCAAATTATCATTTCAAGACGGGGCTCATGTTTCAAAGGGTTTGGGGTTTCAAGACTCAGGTTGTGTTTCAAATGAAGGTTTCCAAATGATTGTTTCAACCTTTGAGTTGGGGTTTCAAATGATTATGGGGCTTTGAAGTAGGTTAGGGTTTCAACTGACAGTTTTAAGACTGGGTTAATGGTTTCACACCATCATTAGGGTTTTAGGTTTAAGCCTAAGTTAGGGTTTCAAGGTATGGTTTCGAGACCCAGTTAGACTTTCCAGACAAGTTTAGGGTTTCAAATGAGCATTTTAAGTAAGAGTTTCAATTAACCATTTCAAGCCAGGGTTAATATTTCACAGGGTTGGGAGTTTCAAAGTAGGGTTTCAAGACAGGTTTAGGGTTTCAAACACGGGTTGGGGTTTCATGGTAGGGTTTTTAAGTGAGGGGGATAGAGTTAGAAATGAGGGTTTAGGAAAAAGTAGGGTTTTTTGTTAGGGTTTCAACTTGTGGTTTCAAATTACCGTCTCAAATCTTAGTTTGGGTTTCAATCAAGAGTTAGAATTTCTAAGTAGGGTTTGGAGCTAGGCTGAGGGTTTCAAGCCAGGGTTAGGGTTTGAAGTGAGTGTTTTCAAGCCATGGTTTGTGTCTCAAATTAGGGTTTCAAGACTGGGTTACGGTTTCAAATGAGTGTTCTGAACAACTGTTAGAGGTTCTAGATTTTTAAGCCTGGGTTAGATAGAAGGTGAGGGCTTAACACTTGGATAGGGTATCAAGACAGCGTTAGGCTTTGAAGTGTGGTGCGTGTAAGGTCTCCAGGTTTGATGTTGTTGTCTAAAAGGCTGGGTGACATTTTGTGCTTGTTTTCCTTTTTAGCTTGCGTCTGAAACGGCAAAAGGACGTTTGCGTCAGCGAGGTCGCCCGCCGGTGGAATGATAACACGTTGACATTTCTCCCAAAAACAACAAGGCGGGCTTTGAAATGATTGACGCTCCACATTCCAAACATTCAATATCGAATCAAGCGCACACACGTTTGTCACCCGGGAAATCAATGAGCCATTCCACCGTCCGTCCGTCCAATTTATTTTTATTTTATTGATTGATTAGCTCACACGGTCACCCCAAAATATCAACAGCACGGAAGACTCTCAAGGGTCTTTGAGTTTGACTAAAGTGCCAATGTCAAGTAAGGTAAGAACTTAAAAATTGTGTTTCAAAACAAGGGTTAGGGGTTCAAATTTGGGTTTCATGGTAGGGCTAGCTTCTCCAAATAAGGTTTCAAGCCAGGTTAAAAGTGTCCCAGTAGGATTTTGAGCCTTGTTTAGGCTTTCGGGCAGGGTTTGAAATTATGGTTTCAAACCAGGGTTCATGTTTTTAAGCCAAAATTAGGTTTTCAAATGAGGGTTTCAAGACTTTGTTGGGGTTAAAAGTCAGATATGGCTTCCTAAATTAAAAGCTAAGGATTGGGTTGTAAATTTGGATTTCAAGATGGGGTTAGGGTTTCCAAAAAGGTTCAAAGTTGGGGCTGGTGTGTCAAACAAGTTTTGGGGTTTGAAATTAAGGTTAAGTTTACAAATGAGAGTTTACAATTAGGGTTAGGGTTTCAAATTAGGGCTTTAAGCCTGGGTAACGATTTCAAATGAAAGTTGGACTATGAAATTCGGGTTTAAAGTCAGTTATAGGGTTCCAAATTAAGTTTAAAAATTGGAGTTAGGATTTCAAACTAGGGTTTCAAGTCTAGGTTAAGTGTTTCAAACTAATTAGTGTTTTAAATTGGGTTTTAAAGTCAGGGTTAGTGTTCCAAATTGGGATAGGGCTTCAAGCTTCAGTGAGTGTTTCAAACAAAGGTTGTATTTCACATTGGCTTTAAAATCAGGGTTAGAGATCTAAATTAGGGTTTAAAGTTGATGCTGGAGTTTCAAAGAGAAGTTTCAAGAATGGGTAGAGTTTCATGTTCAGTTTTCAATTCCCCTTTCAAGCCTGTGTAAAATGTAAAACAGTGGTTTGGGTTTAAAATTATGAGTTCAATCCTTGTTTATTGTTCAAATTACGATTTTCGAGCCATGGGGTTCAAATTAAGGGCTCAAGACTTGGTCGGGATTTCCAGTCTTGGTTAAGGTTTCAAGCCTGGATTACAGTGTCAGCCAAAGGTTATGGTTATAATTTAGGCTTTCAAGACAGCCCTTGAGCTGTCAGATCAAGGTTAGGCTTTCAAGTTTGTGGTATGGTTTCAAATTTGGGGTTCAAGTCTGGTTGGGCTTTACGGAAAAAAAAAAGCGTACTTTAGCTCTGTTGAAGACTGAAAATTTTCTTTGTTATTTATGTCATTTCATGCTCACGCTGCACCTAAAATGAATAAACTCTAAATGCACAAATAACCTGACAGTTTTTTTTAGACCAAAAACCTGACAACATAAACCTTTATTTATCCTGCCACAGATTACAAAAAAAAACATGACACAAACGACAAAACCAAGTGGAGGACGGCACGTCCTCCTTAACTGCACGTCTTCATTTCCGTGTCGAATGTGGAGTACAGTAGCAGGCGGCACTTGAGGACGTGGGCTTAAGGCGCTTAAGAGGATCATTCAATTAGCATCGGGTCAAAGCCCAAGACTGACCCACTTCAAAGTCGAAAGAAAGGCATGTTCAAGGGCCCTCTCTGCCTCCTCCCTCACTTTGGCCGGTCGGCGTCCTTGTTAACTAGTTAACGTTAGCTGTATTCATATCTTCAATTTGCATAAAAAAACACACACAAACGCATTGTCCTAGTCTTTATATATATATATATATATATATATATATATGTATATATATATATATATATATATATATGTGTGTTTATAAAAAATATGTTAGAAATTAAACAAATTGTCTTTAATACAACAATGTACTGTACAGTCTGTTCAAGACTCGAAAGTTGATATATACTTTGTCACGTTAGCAAGCACTCATACATTTGGTCTGTTATACTGCCGTTTACAAAAACATACATTTAATTCATTGAAGATTTAAAATTGTCTTTGATGTTTGCAAAAAAGAATGTATGATAGGTCTGTTGAAGAATCAAATTCAGAATCATGCCTGTCAACACGCACGTTGTTTGTCAACTGATTTTTTTTTTTTTTGATGTTTACCCGTATGTTAAATTTATTGAAGAGTGTACATTGTTTCTGATGTTTGCAAAACTATATACGTTTAGTTTTTTAAAGAGTCCAAAATGGTCTTTGATGCTTACAAAAACTTATGTTTGAGTCTACTTAAGAATGAATTGTCTTAGTGGTGACACACACAAACAGTCTTTGATGTGTATGACAATACGCGTTTGGCCTGTTTAAGACTAAATTGGTTTTAACATTTACAAAAATGGATGTGTTGGGTTTGCTAAATTCTTAAAATAGTCATTGATGTTTGTGAAAACACGTTTGGTCTGTTGAAGACTAAATTGTTTATGAAAACATGCATATTTGGTCCAATGAAGCCTGTCTTTCATGTTGAGGAAAACACATTTACTGAAGACTTGAAGTTGTCTTTGGTGTTCATGCAGAAGAAAGCTAATTCAATAAGTGCCAGAACAAAGGTCAGAACAAGGGCGCGTTCAAACCCGCCCGCTCCCTCACAGTCATCGACGCTGTGGTGTCGTTGACTGCGACTTAGCGCAAGTCATGAGAAGATGTTTATTCCTAAACGCCCTAAATCCCGTCATTCTTTGTGGCACTTGCAGATTAGCTGCCAGTGCCAGGATGCGGTGGAGTGACGGGCGCATGTTCCCCAAACAAAAGATGGCTGACAGGACGAGCTGGCCAAGGGGAGGACGTCACTCCACCGCTTTCATGCTCAAAGTGATGGTGTCCATTTTCCCGTCAAGCGCTCGTCTCCTCGACACCAGATTTACTGTTGGAATCTTCGCCACAGAACAATATTTCGTTGTAAAACACAGGTGAATATTCGTAGCTGGGGTTTTGCTTTCAAATTTGGGTTTCAAGCAAGGGTTAGGTCTCAAAGTAGGGGTTCAAGCCAATTATAGGGTTTCAACGTATGCCTTAGTGTTTCACACCATAGGTTTTGAAATGATCGTTTTAAGACAGGTTTAGTGTTTTAGAGACCCAGTCAACATGTCCAGTTGGGCCCCACGTGGGTCACATGTGAGCTTCCTGGGTAACAAGTGGGCATGGGTTCCATCTGGTTTTGCTCCTGTGTTCTGCCAGGGGGGAACACCTGTGTTAGCCCACATGGACTTACATGGGTTTTTGACTGGGTCTTAGCTGGGTTCCAAATGGGCAATTTCATGTGGGGACCATGTGTGTACCACCTGTGTTTGCTTATATGGGCTTGTACTGGGATCTGAATGGGCCTTAACTGGGTTCCAGGTGGGCAAACTATATGTGGCGCATGTGGGCCACACTTGTTTACCCATTTCGGATTCCATCTGGTTTTGCTCCTGGTTTTAAGTCCGGGTTAGTATGTCAAGCTACAGTTAGGATCTCAAATTAGGAGTTCAAACAAGGGTTTCAAACCAGCTTTACGGTTTCAAGCAAGGTTTCGGCTTTCAAATGAGGTTTTCAAGCCAGGGCTATATAAATTAGGGTTTGTTAGTAGCGTTTTAAGCCACATTTATGGTTTGTTTTCTTGGTTTAGGGTTTCAAGACAGTGTTAGGCTTTCAAATGAGGGTTTCGAACCATGGTTAGGATTTCAAACAATATTTATGATTTCAAATTAGGGTGTCAAGCAAGTGTTCGAGGCTTATAGTAGGGTTTCAAGCCTCCAGTACGTTCTCAAAATAGGATATCAAGCCAGGGTTAAGGTTTAAAAGTAGGCTTCAACCAGTGTTAATTTCAACGTGGTTTCAAGCCTACCTTATGTTTCCAAATTAGGGTTTGAAGCCAGTGTTAACCATTTGACAAGGATTTTAAAACAGGGTTAGCATTTCAAGCTATGGTTAGGGTCTCAAATTAGGAGTTCAAGCAAATCCTTTACTCTTATCCCCTTGGGTTTAAGCCTGCCTTGGAGTTCCAAACTATTCTTAGGTTTTCAAATTAAGATTTCAAGCCAAGTTTAGAGTTTCAAACAAGGGTTAGAGTTTCAAATTAGGGTTCCAAGCCAGGGTTAGGGTTTCAAAATCTGATTTCCAGCCTTGCTAAAGCTTTAAAACCAGAGAGTTATGTTTTGTAAAAAAAAAAAAGGAAAAAAAAGTGTTTCAAGGCAGAGTGAGGGCTTTTAAACCAGGGTTAGGGTTTCAAATGAGGGTTTCAAGTTAGGTTTGTGTTTGTTGGTTCAAGCTTTTTTTTTCGTGGTCTTTCTCATGTACTTGTTGCACATTTAGCGTTGAAACATAACATAAAATATTGATAGCAGTAATCTTGCGTTGGAAGGGCCATTCGCTGGCCACACGGGCTAATTAAATGCCCCATTTATTATTCATAAATAGCTCAATAATTAGTGCATTCGCTTCTAAATCTGCAAGCAAACTGAAAGAGTCAATGGAATGCCCAAAACAACACCTGAAGCTCTCATCTGGGGATGACAACAAATACACACATCAAGACAGAAACGGAAGGATTTCACGCATGATACGTTTGTTGAAGAGTGTAATCGTCTTTGATATTTGAGATAACACCTACATTGGACCGATTCCAGATGCTCAACCATAGTTGTTTACCAAAAACAGATCTAGGGCACATCGAAAAAGTTGAAATTGTCTTTGATATATTAGTTCTATTTGATCACTTAAACTGTCTTTGATGTTTATGTGACCAAATTGTCTTTGACGTTCACGAAAACACATTTGTTGGGTTTGTTGAAAGAAAATGTCTGTTAGGCCTGTTCAAAACTGTAGACTGACTTTGATTGACAATTAATTTTCTCATAAACGATTTTGACCCTCATTGACTCCAAATTGACTCGATTTGACACTAAAATGTTAACAAAAACGAAAACTCACTCCAAAAAGTTCACAAAAGCACATATCTCTTTCATTTAAAGGCACTTTGCGTTAACGTGTGACCTTAAGTTCAATGATGATTCAAATCTTCTTTGATGTTTACGATATCTTCAATGCTAACTATACTAAAAACGGGCTGAATAATATTTTTCTTTAAACGCGCGGCTACCCGGAAAAATTGTTGAAGCCACATTGTTATTGATGTTTTCAACTTAAAACTTTTATGGGATAGAAAAGCGCTCATCTTCTGTGCCTTTTCGACATAAGATTTGATTAAAAAAAAAAAGCAGCCATAGCATCTTCACAATGTCGGGAACTAAGTCTCAATCTATAAAAATGTGCCCAACATTGCAGCCGTGTTCGGGGTCTTATTTTGTCGCTCAGGTTATTTAGCGGCAAGACACACAATAATGGTCGGCAGCATGTTTTATTCATGGGCCTCCGCTTTCCTCAACAAAATTGGACTTCATGTTCTTTCCTTGTCGCTGGTCCCTTTTGTTATGCCACACGTTTCTAATTTGAGGGAGAGTTTTTTTTTCTTTTTTTACAAGCTACATTGAGTCGGAAAAAGGCACGTCGCTTCTGGCACTTTGGCAGCATTCTTAAGAAAATGTAAACGACGGCGTTTGGACAAGTAATTACCTCAACAAATGACGCTATTAGTGCAGAGATTCACTATGTTTTTTTGTTTTTTTTTGCGTTGCAGTGAGTCGGAATGTTAGGGGGGGGGGGAGCAAAAAAAACGGTGTTTTTCGGAGGTTGTTTGTGTTATTAGCTGTTAGTTGGATAGTTGTGTAGGTAGTGTCAATAGTTCTAAAGCAGGGTTTCAAGACTAGGTTAGAATTTAAAATGAGGGTTGGAAGCCTGGTTTAGGGTTTGAAATGATGGTTGCTGTTTAAATGTAGGTTTTCAAGAGGTTAGGGTTCAAAACAATGGATTGGGGTTTCAAGGTAGGGTCTCAAGACACGGACGGCTAAGGTTTATAATGAAAGTTGAAAGCATTATTGTTAAACTATGGTTGGAGTTCAAAACCATGGTTATGATTTTAAAGTCAGGTTTTATGGCTGGGTTTGGGTTTGAAGAGTTAAACCTCCAGACAAGGGTTGGACTTTCATTGTAGGGTTTCAAGACTGATTTAGGGTTTCAAAAGTACAGTTTCAAGAGTGGAGCAGGTTTTGAAGTTAGATTTTCAAATCTGGTTAGGGTTTAAAGTTGTCATTTTTCAATGTAGGGTTTCAAGCCAGGGTTTTAAAGTGTGGTTTCAACCCGTGGTTATTTTCCCAAACACAGTTTTAAGAAGCAGTTAGGTTTTGAAGTTGCGGTTTTAATTTAGAGCTTCAAAACCAGTTAATATTTTAAAGTCTGAATTGGGGTTGTAAAACAAGGTTAGGACTTCAAATGAGGGTTTCAAGCCTTTGTTATAGTTTCATGTTTTGATTTTCATCCTAGATTAGTGTTTGAAAGTAGGGTTTCATGACAGAGATGTTTTTATCCGGCCTATAATGGAGTTTCAAAGTGTGTGTGTGTGTGTGGTTTTTTTTTAGGTTTAGATGAAGGTTTGAATGCAGGGCTTTGAGCCAGGGTTAGGATTTTAAGTTAGACTTTAAAAGTAGAGTTTCAAAGCTGGGTTTGGTTTTTCGACGACTTTGCTGAATTAATAGTGAATGAATTACTGAAGCACATTGAAGTGGACACTGTATGTTGTCAGTGTGTTTCTCTTCTTTCAATAAGGCTCATTTTGCCACAGTTCTTCTTTCCAATAAATTCCAGTCCACTTTTATTTACCGTCGGCGAGCCATCAATAAAGCGAGTGAGGACCATTGTAAAGCGGCCGCTGCTCTGTTTATATGTCACGTTGGGAAAAGCAGCGGCGGGAGATTAATTAGCTCATTAGACGCGGCCGCTAGCGACGTGTCATGTGATACAGTAACAGTCAGTTAGCCGCTGATGCTAAAGACCAATCAAAAGCAGAATAACAAAAAGAAAATTCAGGAGTGCTGCCTTTTAAGATGTCGTTTTGAAAGGTTTTTGCATCCAGAACACAGAAGATGCTAAATTGTCATTGATCTTTAGCAAAATGTGTACGTTCGATTTGTCAGAGACTCAAAATGGTACTTGATGTTTGCTCAAATGTATGTTCGTTTAAGATTCAAATTTGATCTTCACTAAAACATGTACATTCAATTCACTGAAGACTCAGAAGTGGTTCCTGATGTTTGCACATTCGTTCGATTGAATACAGCATTTGAAATTGTCAGATTTTTACAACACATATGCATTACCTTCATTTATATGAAATATTCACAAAAAATGCATAGGTTAGGTTAAATGAAGGAGTTGTCTTTGAGGTTTATAAATATGTAAACTAACTGGAATGTTGTCTGATGTTTACAAAAACACATATCGCTTACCTTGCCTTACATTCTCAAAATGAACCTCATTCAACACGAAAACACAAGCTTCAAATTTGTTGACGATTCAGGTGTGTCTTTGATGTTAACGCATACGTTAAGTTCACTGAAGAATCCAAATGATGTTTGAAGTCCAGGAATGCATACATGAATTTATTGAAAACTTGAATTGTCTTTGATGTTCACACATACGTTAGGTACATTGGACACTCGACATATTTGATGGTTCAGCAAAGACCTGAGATTGTCTTACAATTTTACACAAACCATTGAAGTCGCGGAATTGTCTTTGATGTTGACACGTACGTACGCAAGGTTCAGTGACAGCAAAGCATTCCCGCAGCAGCGGCAGCGGGAGATTAATTAGCTCATTAGTGACAGCCGTTACACAGAAGTCATGTGATACAGTAAGCTTCAATGTCGTCAGTTCCCCGACTTCTTGGAGCTGAGCTGGCAGGCTTACGCTCACCTGCTGCCTGCTTGGACGCTCGCAGTGTGGTCCTCTTCCATTCAATCAGCTATTTGATGGTCATTTTGTCCATTTCCAAGACAGATTTTGCCAATTGAACTACGTACACTAGACAGAAGGGTGATGATAAAATGTAAGCAATTCTTGTTTTTGTAAAGGTCATGATTTTCGGAAAATTCAGCCCCTCAGCCCAGTTCCACCCAGCAATGGGAAATTTGATAGGGATTTCTATTATGAGTAAACCCACAAAAAGTCTCAGGAAGCCATGCCTGAAAAGAAACCGAAGACGGCTCATGACTTACTTGAAAACCCAGCCCCTAAAGACAGTTTCACTTAGCAATATGAAATTTGGTAGACATGTCTACAACGAGTGGAGCAACAAAAAAGTCTCAAGAAGCCATGCCTGAAAAGGCACAGGAAGTCTGCCATTTTGATATGTATCGGCAGAGTTTGAAGACTTAGCATAAAAGACGACTGCGGTAATATCTCAGCTCATCAATTTTTTGAAAATCCAGCCCCTAAAACCAGGGTCACTTAACATATAATATAATAATGTCATAAGTAGAGATACAAAAAGTCTCATGATGTCATACCCAAAAATATATGGGAAGTCTGCCATTTTCGGTGTAACAGCACAGTTTCATGATTTGCCATAAAAAAAAGAACTGCAGTAATAACTCTGCTCATCACTTCTTGAAAAATCAGCCGCTAAAGCCAGTTTCACTTAGCAGCATGAACTTTGGTAGACGGGTGTATCATGAGCCACCAAAAAGTATCAAGAAGTCATACCTAAAAAAACACGGGAAGTCTTCCATTCTTGTATGAATTTAAAGTTTGATGATGTGCCATAAAACATAGCTGTAGTAATACCTCAGTTCATGAATTGTTTGAAAATTCACATTCACTTAGCAACATGAAATTTGGTGGGCAAGTGTATCATGACTAGAACCACAACAAATCTCAAGAAGTCATACCCCAAAGTACATGGGAAATCTGCCAAATATGTATACATCGAGAAAGTTTCACGACTTGCCGTTAAAAAGAACTGCAGTGATAACTCTCCTCATGAGTTTTTGAAAATGCAGCCCCTGGAGTCAGTTTCACTTAGCAACATGAAATTTGGTAGGCAAGTGTATCATAAGTACAGCCACTAAAAAGTCTCAAGAAGCCATGCTTGAAAAGACTCGGGGAGTCTGCTGATTCGGTTTGAAGCAGCCATTTCAGGGTAATTTTGAGCATTTTATGGTATCCATGTATCCATTGCACTAAATTGGAAGCACGCATACTAGACAAATGGCCGATGCTTAATTGTAAAGCAGTTTCATGTTCATTACGTGCGGGGACAGTAAAGAGGCGAAGTTTGCACACGTTTGACACCCCATCCGTGGCTCTATTTCCTCCCTCCCCTCTCATCTTCCTCCTTTTTCTTCTGGTTCCAAGTCATTTTCTTCTGTTGCCCACCTGGCGTTCCGGTCCGCTCCCTTCGTTTGTTCTCGTGTCTTTTATCCGCATCTTCCTCCTCCTCTGGCTGTTTTAGCATACGCTCTGCAGGGAGTGCTCCTGTGATGCCAATTATATTGACTGGAGGGAAAAAACGAGCGCACGAGTATAGGGTGGGGGGCGATTGATGGTTGGGATTGGAAAAGGCGTGCGTGCGTACACACACTATCAGAGCGGCTGATGACAGAGCGAACCAACGGAAGGCGACGGAGGCCGAGCGCGAGGGAAGGGAGGAGGTTGATGAAAGAGGGCGAGCCGGGACGGGAAGAGGATGGAGAGAAATTGGAGGCGAGCGAATCTGTCGGGGAGTTGTAATAGTCTCCCGTTGGCCCACCCGAGGGAATTCAGGCACTGCAGACGAGTAGGAGGAAGAGGAGGATTGGGGGGTGGGGGGGGGGGGGGGGGGGGGTTAGTGAGATGAAGACAGTAGAGAGATAAAGATGGTCGAGCTCGGATGTTTAGGGAGCCAAGCTGGCGACCATCAGCTTCGATAACTCTTAAAACATCGTTGTTATCTTGGGGGCTGAATTGCGTATTAAAAAATAAATACAAAAATAAAAATAATGATAAATGTTACAATAAAAGACCAGTTATGTGTATGGTATTATTTTCACATTAGATTGTATTACTTTTTTTATATTAAATTTGTATTTTTTCCCCCCATATATTATTTTTAGTAGTAGTGTTTTCTTACATTTGTTATTGTAATATTACTTTGAAAAAAATAGTAAAATAAAAAAACAAATTTAGCATGTTGGAATTTTTTGACTAAAATGTTTACTAAATGTAATTTAATTAATTATAAATAACACAATACGAATTGAAATATTTTTTTTAACTTTTCTAGCTGGCCATTATTACTGTACTGTTTTTTTTTGTTTGTTTTTTAACAACTAGAGAGCAGACTACTGTTGTATTTTTACTGTGATGAATTTGTTTATTGTTTTTTAGAAGGTGGGACTTTGTATATTATTTTAATCTTACTATTTTTTTATCTAATAGTAAAATAAAAACATAAATACATACAAATTTAGCATGTTGGTATTTATTTGACTAAAATGTTTTAATTACAAATAATACAATACCAATTGAATTGAAACTTTTTTAACTTATTGTTTTTCTACTGCATTTATAAACGAGCTGGCCATTATTATCGTTCTGTTGTTATTTTTTTCTTTTTTAAATAATCAACTAAAATGATGAAAAATGCAGTGGGTCACATTGAACTAGAGAACAAACATATGGCAGGTCATATTGACCTATAAAAACCCAAAATTGTGTATAAAAATTATATTAGATTTAGGTTTAATTATGTTTATTTCCTTTTATGTCAGTATACTGTGTATTTTGTAACATATTGAAAGTACAAAATTAAACACATTACAGAAATTTCAAAAGTATTAAGTCAAAATTATTCAATTAAATACAGATCAATAAAACATGAAATATTTGGTTAAAATGGCAAATTTTCTATTTCTTTTATTATCATTATTGCTTAAGTTTAAAGCTGCTGAACGCAGACAATTCAATTTTCAATTACTACTGCCACCTTTGGCCGAAAAATGAAATTGCGCACACCCTTTTTCAAGTACACAATGCAGAGGGCGGGAAATTCTAATCCGAATCCAGTCTGAAAACTATTGGCCAGAGGCTTGCAGGAGTCCCCATTGTGAACAGCTAAGGTGTTAATCTGCTAATTAGAAGATGTTTCAGTCATAAATGATCAAATAAAAAAGCTATTGTAAAGATATTTTTAGGCAAATTGTTACAAAAAGCAGCTTTAAATAGTAATCATTAACAATATTAATATTATAAATCAGATTGTCATTGAATGCAACAGCAGGCTTTGATTTGAAACATTTCAGGACATTTGGAACCAAAGCTGGGTTGCTTGGGGAGAAAGTTCATATTTCAAACCGCACCTGAAAGCAACATGAGACTTGTCTTCCTTGATAGACATTCCTGTCCACAGCTGCACCGCAAATGGTCTCTGTAATTAATTTAATTTTGCTCCCCAACCCCCCCAAAACTATTCCCCCTTGCTGGAAGCTAATGTGTCATGGTATCGGGCCTCTGACTGAATGCCAGTAATCGGTCAGCGCATCTCGGGGCGTTTTATTGGAAGAAAATGGCTTCTTTGCTTCTTTTATCACGCTCTAAGTGACTTTTTTTTTCTCCCCGCCCACACACAAGAAGTACATTTCCATCCAGACGGCGAATACATTAGATAAAACGCCGCCATGATTGATGATTAGCCGCAGTTTTTTTCTTTGATAATTAACTTAGATTCATAACATCATTTACATGCATTACAGCCCCGCTTACAAGTTGCGTGCGCGTTCGTCGATCCGCTGCAGCCATTTGTCTTCATTTCGTTCCATAGACCGGATTTTTGTCAACAAAGCGGCCTGGTGCGTTCTATGTTAGCTTAGTTAGCTAGTTGTCTAGCAGCAGCCTTTTTTCTTTTTTTTTAACACAAAGAAATGACTCTGCTTTTGGAATCTTCCACAACTGGAGTCCACTAGCAGCTGAGTTTGGCCAACTTTTTGTGAACAAATGACTCCAATTTTGACCTTTCGGTACTGGTGTGTTGCATTTAAGTTTAAAAATTTGAAGAAATAACACTGGGTAAAACTGTAGAGTGCAACATAAGCTTAGCTATCTCGCTATCAGTTTGTCACTTGTGATAAAGAGTTATCCTTAACCCACTTTTTGTGAGCAAAATGACTGATTTGGATCTTCAGCGGCCATTGTGGTGCGTTAAGAGTCCAACTGCTTGTGATGCTTGCTAAAAATGGTGTAGCTACATTAGCTGAGCTAGCTATATAACAGCTGGTATTTATATTTACCAACTTTTTGTGACCAAAACAATTATGGTTTGGATCTTCAGAGACCAATGTGATGCATTTGAGTTAGTTAGCAGCCGCATCCTTGTGAAGAAAAGGACTCTCAAATGTATTGACTTGACTTTTTTGTGAATTAAAAGACTCCCATTTGCATCTGCATCATCCATTGTGGTGTTTTCCAGGCCATCTGTTTGTGATATTTGCTGAAAACGATGTGGATGTACCAATGCTAGCTTAATGAGCTATATAACAGTGGGTATTTAACAACTTTTTGTGCACAAAACGACTATGTTGGGTCTTCTGCAATCAGTTGGTGCATTTGAGTTCATCTCTTCCTTGAAAAACACATGCGTAAACTACGTTAGGGGCTGCAGGTGGCGGAGTGGTACCGTCACTTGCCTACGATGCAGGTTGGCGTGGGTATGCTTCCCCGCCATGTGCGAGTTTGTGTGAGTGAGTGCAAAAAAAAAAAAACTACATTAGCTTAGCCACCTATTTAGCAGCAGTTCACCTGTCCATTGTAAACAGAACAACTCTAAACTCTATCGACTGGCTTTTTTGTGACTTTGTTTCAGATTTGGATGTTTTTCAACCAGTGTGGTACGTTAGCTTAGCTAGCTAGCTAGTTAGCTAACAAGCAGTTGGTATTGACCAACTTTTTGTGAAGAAAACGACCATGATTTGGATCTTCTCCGACTTGTGTGATGCGTCTGAATCCATCGGACACTGAGTGACGATGTTGACCACTATGTTAGCTTAGCTTAAAACATAGCAGGCGCTTGCTTATCAATGGTGATCAAATGCACTCCCAGCTGAATTTATCAACCTTTTGTGAACAAAACTACTATGATTTAGATCCACTGTGACACAAGTCTGTTTGTGACATATGAAAGTAAAAACACAAAGTGAAGATTTAGACCGCTCTTTTAGCTTAGCCATCTCCTGAACGCTTGCCACTGGGCAAAAGGCTATATTTTATGTCTGTTAGCTATGTGATGTACGCTTCTCACCTATAAACAAAAGGTAGATTGTTTTTTTATGTGTGTTATGTCACATTAGATTAATAATTGAAAGCTGCGCTCCCAAATCAAATTTCTGCGAACAAATGACTTCTGGATCTGGGTTTGGATATTTTGTGGCCATTTGAGTGCACACACACACGCACGCACGCACGCACACACACACACACACACACACACACACACGTGTTGTGTAACTGTTACTAAGACTGGACGTCCTTTATTTGAAGACAAAACTCCTCTTTGTCTTTTCGAGGTCTTTTTGGCAAGGACACAGTGTTTGGGAAAGTGTTTTTGTTTGTTCCTGGAAGCCCCTCAGACATTCTTTCACACACACATGTACACACAAAGCTTTGCGTAGAGAGTGGTCCAAAGTTTGATTGAGTCGAGTGTATCGAATCTTCTGCCCTCGTCCTCTTGAATGCTTGCCCTCTCCCGGGACCACCAGTGTGTGTGTGTGCATGCGTGTGTGTGTGTGTGTGTGTGCCCCTCCCCCTCCTCCCTCCTTACCAGCATCTCTGAAGGAATTTGCGCGCCTCGTAACGGCTAACGAAGGCAACCTTTCAGACGGGGCCCGTGGTTTGTCACTCCCAATCACGGCACTGGAGATCAATGTAGTGCTGGCGGGAGAAGATAAAGACGACAAGTGGGGGGGGGGTCGTCCAACAATGGTTGCTCGAGACAATAGCGGTCGGCGGTTTGTCAGCGTCTACGCACGCCAGACACGGCCAATGTGGACTAATTGACCACTGAGGGTGTTTTTCTGTGCCACTTGCGCCGTCATGGCCGACAGCGTTGGGTCGGTGGTGTTGGTACCCTGACCCAACTTGGTGGCTCACGTGGTCACGAACTGTACAAGAAAGAGGACAAGGAGACTTTACTAACTGGCAGAACACTGAGAAGTGTTGTTAACAATACTGCCAAATGTTATTGACAATTGTCAGGTATATAAAATGAAGCTTCAAATTTGTGAAAAATCAAAAACAGAAACTCCATGTTTAATTCTATTTCTTGATCCTTGGACAATTGTGACAAAAGTTCCACAAAATGGTTATCAACACACCTCAGAACAGTTTTGAGTTGTGTAGGAAAGCACGTCTCCTATTAAACAATGTGCAAATGACCCCAATTTTATGCCCTGATGCTAACAGCCAATCACCGTCATGTAGATTTGAGTCATTTCGATGCGCGCCATTGGTGAATAAATTACACATAGTGCGCTTTACCAGCTAAACACTTAACCATCCTGCTCATGCATATACGTATTTATACAAATATAGCAATAAATAAATAAATATATGCTTGATATAGCGAGAGTCCTTCGGGAATCTCCCGTCACCGCTTCGTTGATTGTCGTTAAAAAAAAGGGGTGGGGGTGGGGGGCAGACTCTGCGTAATTGACTGCTCATTTCTTTAAGTGGCCTATTGGCAGGGCAACCCAGAGTACTTGCCATCGCATTAAAGATTTCCCTTGCTTTATCTTACACTGTGTGTGTATGTGTGTGTGTGTGTGGGGGGGGGGGGGTCTCTGTTTTTGTGTGTGCTGTATTATATGACTCAATTAACCTATTGTTGTCGTCGAGTCTAGCAATTTACGATACACAGTGGTACCTTGAATGCCCCACTAGACACGGTAGCTACAACTTGGAGTACAGAAAATCATCAGGTGTGACATCACGATGTCACTAGACCTCATTTTAGCTGGCACTGAAGAAGCACTGAGTAAAGATCTAGACTAATTATGTTAGCTTAGCGACATATGTCCCTTGCAAACAAAAGAGTACAATTGGGAGTGTTTTGTAATGGTAGACAAAAAGAAGTGAATATCGAGCTAGTGATCCCACAACTAGCTAGCTGTTCTGTAAATTGAGTTTGGTTTTGACAAATACTTTGTGAATAAACTACTTTGATCTTTTCTGTGATGTGAAGAAGCACTGAGCGACACGGTAGACCGTGACATTAGCTTACAGAAGCTACTTAGTTGGACTCATAAGTATCTTTAATAAGAACAGTAGATGGCTCATTCATCACAAGGTGGCCATATTGGAACAGGGCTGCTCGAGCGCTCATAAGATTACATTCGATGGAGCATGGACTTTGAAATAGCTGCAGATTGATCAATTCAAATTCTCTACTAATTTTCATTTTTGTTGTTAGCTAGGCCCCTGTCCTAAGTTGGCCGACCATGACAATGCTCCCGACTCCGCCTTGTGCCATCTAGTGTTCTTCTAGAAATCAATGGTTGGACTTGGCCGCTGTGCTATTTTAACCTTGACCCTTGACAACATGGAAATTGTAACAAATGCGGACATCTAGCATGCTAACATGGAGCGTGCTTTAGATCTGTTCAGACTCACAATTAGTTAATTTGGGAATGTGGACTATGACACTAACAGTAGGTATGCTATCATATAACAAGATAGGATCCAGAAAGGGCTATGGTAGATGCATTAGGATTTTACATTGTTGCCTTGATATTGCGTGATTTTTCTAAGGGGTATTGCTCAAATGCTATCAGTTGCGAACATACTGTACAGCAAAATAGCAACCCGAGTGCAGAAACGAACTCCGGCAGATCAATAAGGAGTTGAGATCATTCCCTGTCATCAGATACTACTGTAATTCTAATGCGAATGGTTGAAATGCTAACAGCTTTTTCCCCAAGGTCAGTTGCTGCTGTTTGTTGCGCAAGAGCCTATAAGTGACTGAGCCTGGACTCTGTCTCACAATTCCTGGAATTGGTTATCAACTTCCTAGCAGCCCGAATGTCGCGCGGGCCACATTGTGCACTTGACATTTCATCCCTCGAAGTGCGGTTAGCATTCCTGCCTTGTGTGGTGCAGCATTTGTAACGGCAATTCACGCATGCCGGATTTACTGCCCTCGGGATGGCTGGTAAAGGGGTTAGTGGTGGTGGTGGAGTGGGGTCGGGGGTACCACAGTGGTCTTGGAGGCTGAGCCTCTTGTTTGGGCTGCTTGATAATCCGGCTTTGTGCAGTGTGAAGATGGCACACAAAGTGTCAGTGTTCAGCAAGGGATCACTGGCCAAAGACTCGCGTGCATTCTTAGCACTGAAAAAAGGGCAAAATTAATTACAGGAAGAAACAGCTTGTGTTTTGATTGTTGTTTGTTAGTTGATTGGTTTATTAGTTCACTGATTGGTTACTTGCTCAGACTAACACTTAAAGGTTGCTGCCCAATTCTTAACACCAAGAAGGGCTAATGTGATTATTGGATGCCAAAAGCCAGAGGAAACAGCTTGTGTTTTGATGTTAGTTAGTTAGTTAGTTAGTTAGTTAGTTAGTTAGTTTAGCGATTCCTTGTCTGTTGCTTGCTTGGTCTGTTAATTGATTGGTTGGTTAGTCAGTCAGTCAGTCAGTTAAGCTGGTCAGTTGGCAATTAGTTAGTAGGTTCAATGATTGGTTATTTGTCTGGTTGTTTATTTAATTGGTTGGTTATTTATTTATTGTCAGTTGATGGTCATTCTTTTCATGTTGGTTAGTTAGTTAGTTAGTTAGTTCAGTGTTTCCCACACCATGTTAATACTTGGGTGGACCACCCAAGTAAACTGGCCACCACCCAAGAAGTTTACAAGAAACTATATTTAAAATATATTTACAAAAAAAAAATATGTATTGCGACAAGATATACCACATGTAATGTTAGTTCGCCGTCACTTTGTGTAACGTGAGGCTAGAGGAGACGTAGTAACAGGACTGAGACCACCCCCAACCCCGCTTGCCGGTGTCCACCCACCCAAGTAGATTTCAAATCGGTGGGAAACACTGTAGTTAGTTAGTTAGTTAGTTAGTTGGTTAGTTCAGCAATTGTTTATTTGGTTGTTTTTGATTGTTTGGTTATTTAGTTGGATCTGGTGGTCGGTCGGTCATTCGTTTCCTCTTGGTTTGGTACTTAGTTAAGTAGTACCTTTGAACCAATTTTCACTAAATGTCATCCCCTGTAACACTGACCGTGGCAGTGTTCTTCCATTTTGTAATGTAATGTAATGTAGTTTGATTGGCTTGACTGCATGACATTGTTCTTGTTTTTTTAGCTTATCAGCTCGCTCATATGAGCCTGAGGTCCATTTTTATCTATATTTTTCCTGCTTCTTGTGTCTCCTGTTTGACTTTGGGCATTTTTCAGCGTGCCTTTCTTTCCCCCCCGCGTACCATCACCCTGTCATCCTGCCTCATTGCCGTCATCCATCCATACGTGCTTATGTCTCCCGTGTCCTTCCTTCGCGTCTCCTCATTTTCCAACTCTTCTTCTTTGACTCTTGTCAGCGGCCGTGCCCACTCATCCAACCCCACCCCATCCCCACCCCTGAGCCCCTCCTTTTTTCTCCCAGCATGCTCTCCCTTTTCTTGTTTTGATGATGGCGGGGTCGGAGTCTAGGGGTGGTTGTCTCAGCTAACTGTGTTTGACAGGCAGCAGAGGGCGGGCTGGGTGTGGGTGGCTGGTGGTGCTCTCGCGGAGAGGGGGAGAAGAGAAGGTGGGGTATGAGGATGTTTTTTGGGGGGTCTTCTTCTTCATGGGGGTGCCGGAGGTGAAACAGCGGTCTAAGAGATTGTATGCGCAATGAGCACAGGTGGCGGTGGTTTGATTAAATCCATCACTGTTGGATTAACTGTATTATTATTATTATTATTATTATTATTATTAATATTACTTGTATTTTTTTTATTATCAGCATCATAATTTGAGTTTTATTTATGTATTTATATTCATGAATCTATCTTCTTTATTTATTTATTTTAAACATCGGTGTACATTATTTTTAATGAATCACTAACTGTTTTTATATATATTTTTATGTAATTTATCTTTTTATTTACATATTGTATTTCTGATCATTTCTTTTTCGTTTTAGTCTTGTTTTTTTTAAACTATTTGTATTTTTGAGTTAGCGGTAATATGTATTATATTCATATTTATACATGCTACTTACTCCTACTATTATATTTAAGTGTTGTATCTATTTTAGTATATACGCTCATTTATTTTCCGTTTTTCACAATATATGTTTTTAATCAGTTTTAGATGTTCGTTTTTAGTTGTAACTTTAAATCACGTTTTTATTTATATATTTATATTCCCTTTGTTTAAATAATACAAGTAAACTTAATTGAAAAACAGTGATTATGACATCACAGCATAGCATGACTATCCCCTTGTACTGATATGTAAATTGACCCCCCGTTGTGGAGGAGAGTAACACAAGGGATGGCATCGGGGTCTTTTGGAGGGTAGAGGTGGTCCGGAGGGCACGTACACACACATGCACACACACGTACACACATGCTTACACGTGGGGTGGGGTTAGTTGGAAACAGATGGGCATAGTTTGATGCTTCTGGAGGGAGAATATGATCAGTGTGTGTGTGTGGGGGTGCGCGTGCGCGTGCGTGCGTGTGTGTGTGTGTTGCAGGTTTATTGGATGTGTCCAAAAGAATCAAACCTATTCTTACTCACATCCTTTGTGTATTTCCTTTTCCTTTTCTGCATGTGAGACCCCTACATATGTGCGTGGGTGCGTGTGTGTGCGCGCGCGCAATGGCCCGTATCACACACGTCCGTGAGTGCCATATCAAATACATCAAACTGGACCCCGCCGGCTGTCTTCTTCATCCTGTACCTCTACCATCATCATCACCATCATCAGCGTCACGCACTTACTCACACACACGGACACACACACGCGCGCGCGCACACACACCTCAATGTAGATAAGAAGAAGGAGGCTCATAAATCAGCCAGATGCGCCTCCACATTGGCTGATAAATTCTTGGTGTAAAACAAACAGCCTGCATGCAAACTCAGACACATAATAAGATGAAGGGGGGAGGAAGGGGGTTGGGGGGGCAGTGGGACCCCTTCACACACACACACACACACACACACACACACACACACACACACACACACACACACACACACACACACACACACACACACACACACACACACACACACACACACACACACACACACACACACACACACACACACACGCACACACACACACGCACATACGCACATCATCCGCCCGCTATCGTCCAATCAGACGACTCGCTTGTACCGCGGCGTTATCGCAGAGGATGAGGAGGCTCAACAGGAGGTGAAGAGCAAGGGAGCGGGTGAGGACGAGTGGGCAGATGGAGAGGGGGAGGATGGGGGGTTGAGGGAGGGAGGGAGGGAGGGAGGCAGACAGTCGGAGTGAAAAAGTGGCGGGAAAATGTGCGAGAGCGGTTTGAATCTCTCCCCTCTGCCCCGCCCCCATCTGCTGTGCTGTCTGGAAGAGATGCGGGTGTACCTAATGAAATGGCCGTGTTGTGTTCATGCCTCATGGGTAACATATTCAGGTTAGGGTTTCCAATTAGGGTTTTGAGCCTGGGTTGACGATGGTGAAAGTTTGGTCAGGCTTGGAAACGAGGGTAAAGGTCTCAAGGTAGGGTTTCAAGACGGGGTTTGGGTTGCAAGTCTAGGTTTGGGTTTTAAATGAAGGCATCAAATCTAGGTTAAGAGTTTTAGGGTTTTGAAATGCCTGTTTAGGCCAATTACGGCTTCAATGGTTAGGGTTTTAAAATGTGATTACAAGCCTGTGTTAGGGACAATGATTAGGTTTTAAAATTGGGGTTTCACGATGATGTTTGGGTGTAGAATTGGTGTTACAGTGTAGGGTATCGAAATCGGGCTTTTTCTTGCAAATTTAGGTTTCAAATTATTGTAAATTTAGGTTTCAAACCTGGATTAGGGTTCCAAACAAGGGTCAGTCTTTCAAACCAAGGTTAGTATTTCAAATTTGGGTTTCAAGAGAGGGTTTATGGTTTCAAATTAGATTTTCAGTTTGCTATAAAGGCTTCAGATTAAGGTTGCAATCCTTGTTTAGGGATTCAAACGAGGGGTAGGGTTTCAAAATAAGGTTTAAAGCCAATGATTTGAGGGTTTTAAATTGGGGTTGCAATTGTATGGATTTGTGTTTCAAATTAGTGTTTGAATCCAAATTGAAGTTTAAAATAGAGATCAAAAGCCAGGGTTAGGGCTTTAAATTAGGATTTGTGGCTTCCTCTTATTAGTATTCCATGCAGTATTTGACATCATCATGTCTCTCGATCACATTGAATGCAGTCTGGCGTTGAGGCCTTTGATCTGCCAGGGTACGGCGTTCGGGTCCTCGTGGAGGGAGGCCTTCCAGGTGCTATCAGAATGGTCGCCATTATGCGCGCTCGTTGCCATTCCCACCATTGAGGCCACTTGCTTCTCGCTCTATCACACTGCCGCCTTTATCTTTCACGTGTGTGTGCGCCGTGCGCTCACCAGGGGGCGCTACAAGCAAATGGGGCCACCGTGACCTCCGCCAAGGCCAGTCAACAATATGGCTTGGAAAGCATTTGCACCACTTTTCGAGTGTTGTTCTATTTCAAGTTTTAGGGTTTCAAATGAAAGTTTCAAGCCAAGATAGTTTCATGGATCCATGTTACGGTTGAACTCTCTTGCTTTTTATGAAACTTGATATGTTTTTGTTTTGCACATTACGTTAATGATTCACACAACCTGACCCGTTCCTTTGTCACGTCCAGACGATGACCCACTGCAGCCCGTCACCTCCGATGAGACGGTTTCAGTGGGCGGCGCCGTCACGCTGACCTGCCATGTTGCTGAGAGCGACAACTCGTCACTGCAGTGGTCCAACACGGCACAGCAGACGCTCTACTTCGGCGAGAAGAGAGGTATGTGAACAATTACAATACCAAGGATGAGATTTTTCCTAGCCGAAATTTCCCAGATGTTTTCAGTGATATAAAATGCAGATTTCTTATCATATTGGAAGTTACCCAGAAATGCATCTTATGCAAGCGACTGTGTATGAACAGCTATGTGAACCGCTACACTACCTATGAGTGTTATGGAAAATATTCACCCCGGTCAGAATTTTCAGAAAGCTGCTCGTGATCTTAATTGTAGATTTCTGAGATAAATGCAAGTTATACAGATATTGAGCCCATGCCAGCTATGTGAGCTTCCTATGTGAACAACTACACTACCATGTCACATACTGTGACAACATGGTTGGAATTTCTAAAGCGTTTTCTTTGCCCAAAAATTGCTGCTTTCTGAACAAATTGCAAGATAGGAAATTCATGCCAGCTATGTGAACCACTACCTTACCCATGATGTGGGTTGGAAAAAAGCTGTCACTTGTCAGTTCCAAACTGTTCCAAAATATAAATATATAACCCAACCCAACCCCTCCCATGTGGAAATGGATGCCAGCTATGTGAACTACTAGACTATCAATGAGACATACTGGAAAATAGTCAGAATTTTCAACATTTTCAGCAATCTTGAATCCAAATTTGCCACACCAGCTAAACTAGATGGATCAAAGTGAACCACTTACATTGCTTACTATTCACTATGGATGGAGTTTCAAGAAAGTGTTTCAACAACGTAAAATGTAAATCTGTTCACTACACCGGAAATTGATCCCAACTAAATGATCCCAGCTCTGTGAACAACTACATGATCAATAACTCATTTTGGAAAATAGCACATATTTTGAGCATTTTGCATGTAGCAAAAAGAAGCCAAAACCTGTATAAAAAAAAAAGAAAAAAGTTATTTGTAGGCAAAGGGCCCGGGGGAAAGTGACGGAAAGTTTTCCCAGTGTCGGGCAAACTTTCTCAGGGAGGTGAGAAAGAAAAGTCCGGGTGGGAGCTTTTTGAAGGCTGCTGGAGAGGAGACAGAAATGAGAAAATGAGCCTCCTCTCCGGCGAGATAGCAAACCAAAGCCTCTCAAGGTTGCTCTCCACTTTGGAGACAGCTGATGAGCCGAGATGGACGCGGCGGGAAATGAGCATCGGACCGAAGGTCCGCTTGTGCAAAATGAGCCATGTGATACCAAGCGGTTCCGAAAACAGAACCGGAAAAGGCGGCAGCGGCAGGTGGAGACCACCAACAGATGCCAACACAATGACGACGCTGCCGTAATTCATACACGCAGCTTTCGTTCCACTCAGGCGTCACGGTGGAGCTGAATGTTGTAATTAGCTCTCATTACGCAACGAGCCCCACCAGGAGAGCGCTGTATTAAACGCACCTTTTCACACGCCATCATCTGGCGTTCCTTAATGCGTACGACAAGTCTGCTTCCTGTCTACTACCCTTAACTAATTTAGAGGGCCAAATAAATTAAAAATTTGAGGGGGTTTCAAATTCACATAATTTAGCATTTTTTGAAACGTTAGCCCCCTATGCAGACGTTTTTTTTTTACAGCAATTTACGAATATATTTATCAAGTACATTTTCCAACTGGTAGTGAAAGCCAGTGGTATATTAATTTCATTGTAAAGTTAACCCCTGTCCATTGCGGGTTCCTGGTTTGCGATCTCGCGTTCGCTGAAGCCTAGATACACCAATTCGACATCGGCCAAATGTGACGACGTCGGCCCAGACTTCAGCACGTCGCGTAGAAAATGAAGTAGATACACACCGCACCGACCCCAACTATCACGTACCTTCAGCGCATGCGCGAGAAGTAATTCCCCTCCGTACCATTGGCGGCGGTAGTCATTATTCCTAAAGGCAACCGGAAAACTCTTTACGGGGCGGGATATAAAAACGTAAACAATGCATACCGGTTACTTTTACTAATTCTAAACAGTTGCTATGCTTCTCAAGTATAAAAGTAAATCCTACCTGTTATATCCAATTGCGTCCCCATGTCATGCCATAATTCGGCTTTCATACCTTTGTCGGCATACTCTTTTACGGTAATATCATACAATGCCGGTCTCTCTTGAACCAAGAAGTCATCTTCCCGATTTCTGTCCAGACAGACATTGTACGTTCAAATGCGGAGGAGAGGCACAACAATACAACAAAACAGTCGTAAGTAGTTTTAGTTTTGGGAAAATGCTCCCCTTTAGTTTAGTTTACATTATATTTTGTGTTAAATTTTCATTTTTTTGGGATATTCAGTGCAAGATGAAAAATAGGTCGCAATAAGTATTGCGTAAAAAAAATAAAAAGTCAGTAAAACATTTGATGATACGTGATGCAAAATTTTCAGGAATTTTGAGTTTTAGTCTGTTGTATTTTAGTATTTAACTGGATAAACTGGAAAGCAATTTGAATACAAAGAAAATTTGTTTGACACCACAGTAGCGTTAGCACGGTGGTTCGGCTCACAGCATTTGCACCAAGTCTCCTCCAACATGCCACTTTGGCGTCAAGGCAAAATGACGGGAGGCGGACACGACGGGACAGACGGCGCGGCGTGTGAAGCGAAAACGACGAGTCGCAGGGACGAAAGGGCGAAGCGCGGACGGAGATAAATAACCCGTGACAGGATGATGGATGTTATTTTTTGGGTGTATTTTATTTTTCTTTTTTTAAAGAGGTGATCGCGCCGCTTTGATGCCGTGAGAGCGAGCTTGTCATGCCGAGCGTACTTGACGGATGGCGTGCGGTAACACAAAAAAAAGACGAGGCGTCGGCTTTGATTGATCAAAATTGCGATGAATAAACGAGGTCATAAATCAATTGTCTTACATCATTGCGGGTTTGAATCAGTTCATAGAAGCAAATTGATAGATGCTCAATTAGCACTTAATTTGGATACATTTTAAACCACGAAAAATCCTCCTGGGATTTTTGTGAAAATTTAGCCCACGCAGCCAGTTTCAACTTACAAGCTTGAAATTTGTCTATCATGAGTATAACCAGAAGGAAGTCTGAAGCAACAAGTGGCACAGATGGCATTTTGGAACTGGGGGTGGATGTGGTGGGTGGTTTGTGGGTTGGGGTGGGACTAGAACCAATCTTGTAAAAAAATACATTATTTCTAATATGTATACTTTCTATAGCCTCAAGAATACATGCCTATAAAGGCACAACCAACCCAGCAAAAATTGGTTGAAAATACGTTGAAAAGACGTCTGAATTTGGTTGAAAAGTGAAAGGTGAAAAGATGTCATTTTCAAGACGTGAAAAAGACGTCCTTTTACAGTCTAAATTTGGTTGAAAAGTGAACCAAAAAGTCTAAATTTGGTTGCCAGGACATCCCTACATTATTCATTAATTGTAGTTATTACAATCTAAAATATTTAATATAGTAAAATATTTAATCATAGAGCCATGACTGGATTTTCAATCAAGAATGAGACATACAAAAAAAAAGTACATTTATTGTCAAAATTACTATAAATAACAAATAAATCATTTTATAACTTTTCCCCCCAAAATTGGCAAAAATACTAAATAAAAACAAAAGGACCATTATACACACATTAAAACACTTGAAAATTAAAACTTTTAAAAAAAGTTTTGTTTTTTTTGGGTGTGTAGCCTCTTTACTCCCAGACCATGCACGTTTCAGATGGTCAGCCATGGCACAAGTTTTTTGTTCTGTGGCCTTCCATCTCACTTTTTGACAGCAACTGTAAACACAAAGAAATAAAACAAACAAAAAAAGCATTTATTACCTAAAAACTGACATATAGGTTTTTTGTAGATTGGCGCACATGTGCTCGGCGTAAAAGCGGGCGCATTTAAATTTTTGTGTTAACGCAACACAAAACTGTTCGTGGACGGGTGCGCCTTTCTGGACTTTCCGGCAAACACAGCTGCCGCACCTCTAGCGCATCTGGCAAACAGAAAGCAGACTGCTCTCGGCCTTAGCGGGCGCATCTCAATTCACATGCTGGGGCAAGTGAGTCCAGCGTGTTTGCGAATTTTGTGAATACTGCGCCTTTTCCCCTGGTTCCGTAAAAAGTGCACCTGCCGCGCCGATCAGCGCATCGCCAATTTGGTGACAAAAAGTATACTAATTCTAGATCGCACAAAAGAAAGTCAATTTTGAAGGGCGCGTCTTGCGATGTTTGTGCATTTGATGGAGGCGCAAGCAAACAGATCGTCCGCCGCGGGTAGGCGAGGTAGGTCATTTAGCTCATTCCAAATTTGACAACAGCGTGGGACATCCATCTGAATCATTGTAGTAATCAATTCATTGAACGGATCATCCTATAAATATTTTTAATACAGCACCCCTTGACCATTGGGTGCAACGTTCCATTCCCAATCTTGTGTGTGTGTGTGTGTGTGGTCTTGTTTTTGTTACAGAGTGGGGCCAACATTTCAGGATTTCACAGAGTTGTGGGGCCCACCCGTCCATGTGGTGCCATTTTGCTGGGCCCCACAAGTTTAGACCTCTTTTTGACCTTTTCAGTGAAGGTGGCTGCTTACCGTGCCTGCCAAAATAATCATGATTAATATTAACCAAACAACAAACTACCATTCGCACTCGCATTGTAAAAATAGTTATAATATTAAATAAATACATACAATAATAAATAAATAAATGCATACATAAATAACTACATAAAATACATTATGACATACGAAGTGGAACAAATTCGACTTACTGCCGGCAATGCGGACCAAACTCTGACATCGGTCGTACGGGGACCGAATAGCCCGTATCAGGGAGCCCGGTACCCCATACTCCCGAAGCACCCCCCACAGGACTCCCCGAGGGACACGGTCAAACGCCTTCTCCAAGTCCACAAAGCACATGTGGACTGGTTGGGCGAACTCCCACGCACCCTCGAGGATCCGGCTGAGGGTGTAGAGCTGGTCCACTGTTGCACGGCCGGGACGAAAACCACACTGCTCCTCCTGAATCCGAGATTCGACTTCCCGACGGACCCTCCTCTTCAGCACCCCTGAATAGACCTTACCTGGGAGGCTGAGGAGTGTGATCCCTCGAAAGTTGGAACACACCCTCCGGTCCCCCTTCTTAAAAAGGGGGACCACCACCCCGGTCTGCCAATCCAGAGGCACTGTCCCCGATGTCCACGCGATGCTGTAGAGACGTGTCAACCACACACCATCCAGAGCCTTTAGGAACTCCGGGCGAACCTCATCCACCCCCGAGGCCCTGCCACCGAGAAGCTTTCCAACCACCTCAGTGACTTCGACCCCAGAGATAGGGGGGCCCACCTCAGAGTCCCCAGACCCTGCTTCCTCAAAGGAAGGCGTGTCGGTGGAATTGAGGAGGTCTTCGAAGTATTCTCCCCACCGATTCACGACGTCCCGAGTCGAGGTCAACAGCACCCCATCTCCACTATACACAGTGTTTTTTTTTTTTTTATTTATCTTTTTTTTAAGAGCTCAGTATTGTTCATTCGGAAATGTCATCATCATTGCTCTTTTTTTTTTTTTTTTTTTTTTTTTTTTTTTTTTTATACATATACATATATATATATATATATACATATATATATATATATTTTTTTTGTGTGTGTGTGTGTGGGTGAGTATGTGTATGTGCGTGCGTGCGTGCGTGCATTTGTTAGCTCACCAGAAAACCTATTAGAAAAAATCTCATACCGTTCACCTAAACCGAACACCAGGAGACCCGAGGGGACCGAAGAAAACCAAGGAAGGCGAAATCCAGCACCGACCAGACACCCCCCACCAGAACTCCTCCCCAGCCCAAGAAACATCCAGACCCCAACAAATCCAAAAAACATAAAATCAGGGAGGCCTCAAGAGACCAAAGGAGAGACCGAGAAAAGGAAGGAAGGACAGACGAAGCCGCGTGAGATCCGCAGACACCAGCCTCCACCGATTCAATAACCTGAGGAGGAAACAGATTGTGTCTGAGTTTCGGTAGATGCTGGTGTGGTGGATCTGGCATGCATGAAAATCTCCACCAAAGAGGGGAGCCGACGACCCCCGCTGGAACAGAGCAAGCGCAACACCTCAGGGCCCCCCAGGCCGCGGCAGCGCCAAAGGACGACCCCCGGGCCCCGCCAGGGCCACCGGCCGGAGAGCAAACCCAGGAGCAGGAGCGCCCCCCGCCCCAACACGGCCCGCGCCCCCGGCCCAACGCAGCGGGACGGGCACTGCAGGCCCACCAGGCACCCCACCGGCCCCCAGCCCCCCCCCCCCCCCCACGACCCCCCGCCCCCCATCCACCCCCGCCAACCACCCCAACCCAGCCCCAGCCGCCCCCACGCCCCCAATCCCCCAGACACCCCCCACCCCCAGCACCCCCCCACCCCGCAACCCCCACCACCGCCCCCCCCAACAAAGCCGCCCCCCCCGACCCCACCCCGACCAACCGGCAGCCCCCCCACCCCCGACCCCCAGCCCCCGGGGACCACCCGCACCCAGGCTCCGGCGCCGAAGAGGGGCCGGACAGCGGAGCGGAGAGGGCAGCCGCGCCCACCCCACCCCCCGCCGTGTGGAAGGACGGAACACCGGGGGCAGAAGGGGGAGATGGGGGCACCGGAGGGCGGCCGACACCCCCGAACCCCAGGCCCAGCGGGGGAAGGCCCCAGTCGTCACCCCAGCGTTCTTTGTGAAAATTAACCCCTGTTACTGAGTCCGCCAGCTCGCGGACTGGCGAACTCTACCCCTAAACCGTGAATGTGACCCCACCCAGTGTATATACAAGTGTGTGTGTGTGGTGCATTAAAATTAGGAGCAGGTGAACCGGAGCCGATGGAAATGATATTCCCACGCTCCGATCCACCCGCCACCCAAGCATGTTGCTGAGTGTATGTGGTGCATTAAAAAAATAGATAGGGCGGGGGGGGGGGGGGGCGGCGACCGCAGGGGACCGCAGCACTGCTCTATACTGCGGCCCCCAACCGATGGCACCTCCACAAGCCCCCCCCCCACCCACAAGTTGTGTGGTGTATTAAAATTGGAGGGGAGTTGTAGGGTGAAGACGGTGTTTCCACCCTACCCCACCCCCCAAAGTGAGTTATGTGCCCTATATGTCTATAAAAGTGTATTGTGCAAACCTAGTGTAGTGAGTTAAGAGGAGTGACCAGCGGGGCCCTCCCCAACCGGGCGGGGGCAGGAGGCGCACCGGCCCACCAAGCCCCCACCCACCCCACCAGGACCCCGGCGGGCATATGGGACCCGCCCGGCGGGGCGATAGGGCTCGCCCCCCGGATACTGGGTCCCGCCCGAGGTGTCAGGACGCCCACCGGAGCGGGGCGGGCACGACACCGAACCCCAGCCACCCCCGCCGGCCCCCATAGCACCGAGACCCGTGCCATGGACGGAGCCCCCAGCCCAGGGGAGGGGAAGGAAGGCGTACCGGGGAGGGGGAAGGGAGGAGGGAAGGGGACGACAAGAAGGGCAGGGGGCAGCGGCAGGGACGTAAGGAGAGGGGGAGAGGAGGAGGAAGGGTGACGAGGGAGAGGGGACAGGGAGGCGGAGGACGGGCGGGGAGAGGCGAGGAGGGAGAGGCAGCAAGGGGGAGGAAGGGGGAGGGGAGAGGGAACCACCGGGCACCCCGGCGGCCCACAGGCCCAGAACCGCGTCGCCGGGCCCAGAGCGACGGACCGCGCCGGAACGGCGCCGCCCCCGACACCAGAGAAAGCCCCGCAACGCAGCACCCCCCAAGAGACCCAGGGAACGGCCAAGACGCAGCCGCCACCCAGCAGCCAACAGAGGGGCAGACCCGCCCACTCCCCGCCAGGGGGGACAGCACCCACAGAATTAACCCACTGGCATGCCGTGAATCCGAATATCAACCCCTGGTGCCCATCGGAGGTGAATCCGCTCGATCCCGCTGGCAGCAGCCTGGTTCCTGACTATAGAAACACAACCATTAGTTACAAATTGCCTAATACAGAAACATCAATGCAAGTTATAACGCTGCTGTGGCTCTCGCTAACAGGCAGAATTAAAATCCAAGTTTAGGTTAAAAAATTCTATATACGTAGACCATGTTTCTTTAAATTTTGACATTTGGTTCTTATTTGAGGCAGATATTTTTTCCATTAAAATATGATTTATGAGGAGGTTAGACCATTGGTCGATATTCAAAGTTTGTTTATTTTTCCAGTTAACAAGAATTGTTTTTTTTGCGATAGTAAGGGCTACAAGTATAGATTGAAATTGTTTATGTGGTAAGTCAATTGTTGTTAAGTCACCTAGCAAACACAAGTTTGGAGAGAACGGTATCCTACAGTCCAAGACAGCGGAAAGTTTTTCTAAGACTTTAGTCCAGAAACACATAACCGGAGTACATAACCATAAAGCATGAAAATAAGTGTCTGTAGTGTTTTGTAAACACTGGAGACAAATGTCGGAGTCTGAGAGTCCCATTTTCTTCATCATATATTGAGTAATGTATGTTCTGTGAATAATTTTATATTGGATAAGTTGTAAATTTGTGTGTTTTGTCATTTTAAAAACATTTTCACAAACTTGAATCCAAAAGACAGATTCCGGAGCTATAGACAAGTCTGTTTCCCATTTTAAGATGGGTAAAGATGTTTTATCAGTATATGAAAGTAACTTATATATTTTTGAGAGTTTTTTTGTTGTTGTCGGAGAAAGCTTGGTAATATCTTTAGCTAAAACAGGCGGTTGGAGCGTACCCTGGAGTGTTGGAATTTGTTCCTTTATCATACTTTTAACTTGCAAATAATGTAAAAAGTTTCCGTTTTTTATTTTGTATTTTTGGAGCAAGGATGTATATGATATAAACATATTATCTGAGAAGAGATGGTGGAGATGTGTAATTCCTTTCTGCTCCCACACATTCAAATAAAACGATTGGTTGTTAATTTGAAAGTCGGGGTTATGCCATAGGGGAGAAAGCCCGCTGGGCTCCACTTGGGCTTTTGTCATTTCTAGTGCCTTCCACCAGGCAGTCAGGGTGGCGGAAATCATTGGATTTTTAAAGCAGTTATGTCGCTTAATCGATGTTGTAATAAAGAGTAAATCTAGGAGTCTGAGGTTATTACAATCCTTCTGTTCTAGTTCCAGCCAACAGTTAGTATCTCTATTGGGTTGTGCCCATAAAATAATATATTGTAGCTGGTTGGCTATATAATAGTGCATAAAATTTGGTGCCTCTAGACCTCCTTTGGATTTATTTTTCTAAAGAGTAGATAGACTAATCTTTGCTTCTTTTTTTTTTCCAGTAAAATTTTGTAACGGCTGAGTCCAACAACTGGAACCAGTTAGCCGTAGGTTTAAATGGAATCATTGAGAAAAAATAGTTTATTTTGGGTAAAACTTTCATTTTAATAGTGGCTATTCGTCCTATTAGAGAAATAGGAAGATTATTCCAGCGCTCCAAGTCACTATAAATGCTATCCAGAAGTGGAGTGAAATTTAAATTAACTAAATCAGTTAATTTAGGTGAAATTTTTATGCCTAAGTATTTTAAATTACCTATAGGAAATGAGTAGTATGGGTCCTGGCTTGCAGGGTTCCATGAATTTTCTGTAATAGGTAGAAGTGTTGATTTTATCCAGTTAATAGAATAGTCTGATAACTGTGAGAATTTAGTTATTAAGTTAAATACTTCCCCTAACGAAATAGCAGGCTTTTCTAAATAAAGTAAAATATCATCGGCATATAGATTAATTTTATGTTCTGTTACCCCAGAGTGAATTCCTTGAATCATTCTTTCCTGGCGTATGGCTAATGCAAGCGGTTCAATAAATATTGCAAATAATAAAGGCGACAGTGGGCATCCCTGTCTTGTGCCTCTCTGTGGAGTAAAACTCTTAGATATAATCCCATTAGTAGTAACAGTAGCTTTAGGAGAATCATATAATACTGACACCCAGTGAATAAATGACTTCCCAAAGCCAAATTTATTTAAAACAGCAAAGAGGAAGGACCAGTTAACTTTATCAAAAGCTTTTTCTGCATCCAATGATATAATAACTGCCTTTTTATCATGCCGCTGTGACATACTAATAAGGTTAAAGAGCCTTCTAATATTATTAGTAGAGTGACGATCTTTAATAAAGCCTGTTTGGTCGCTATGAATGATTGTCGGGATTACTGTTTCTAATCTAGATGTAAAAGCCTTAGTGATAATTTTAATATCAGTGTTAATTAGTGAAATCGGACGGTAACTTGATGGAAGGGTGGGGTCTTTTTCTGGCTTTAATAAAAGTTTAATTGCTGCTGTATTCATGTGTGGGCGTATGTGACCATTCGTTTTAATTTCTGTTACTACTCTTAAGAATAGTGGAGCAAGCATTGACCAGAAGTGCTTTAAAAATATAGCCGGATAACCATCCGGGCCGGGTGCTTTGCCATTTGGCATACTATCTAGAGCACTCTACAACTCGTTTATAGTAAGTGGTGCATCTAACATATCTTTATATTCAGTAGTTACCTGAGGTATACTTAAGCTACTGAGGAATGCCTCAATATGCTCTGGGTTAGGTTTATTAGTTTCTGAGTATAAGTTGTGATAATAATAATAAAAAATTTGATTAATTTCTTCTGGTGATTGTGTACATTCACCAGTTGTACCTTTAATAGCTGTTATAAGCGATTTTTCCCGATTACGTTGAAGTTGGTTTGCAAGAAATTTACCTGATTTGTTATTATATTCAAAGTTGTTGTATCTCAATTGTTGTATTATAAACTCTGTCTTTTTAGTTAACATATCGTCTAACTGTATTTTTGTATTTTGTAAGTCAGTCCATATTTGGTTATTTGGGTTTATTGCGTACTCATCCGTCAGTTGTTTAATTTTATCTTCCAAGTCTTTTTCTAATTTTTGATCCTGTTTCTTTTTATAAGATGAATATGATATAATTTTACCTCTAATTACTGCTTTCCCGGCTTCCCAGAGAAGAGCTGGAGATAGGTCTGGAGAGTCATTTATTTCCAAAAAGTCTGCCCATTCTTTTCTTATAATTTTGTCAAATTCTGCGTCGTTTAGTAGTGAGATGTTAAAACGCCATGTAGGTGGTGGTTTAAAGGTATAATCAACTTGTAGGGAAAGGGAGACTGGTGCATGGTCGCTAATAATAATAGGATGTATTTTTGTAACGGTTTTATCAGCAATAGAATTATTTGTAAGAAAAAAATCAATTCTTGAAAAGGACCGGTGCACAGCGGAAAAGAAGGTAAATTCCTTCTTATTTGGGTTTTTAAGTCTCCAGCTGTCGACGAGGCCAAAGTCATCCATATATTCCCCTATTACTTTTGTGGATTGTGATCGCCTTATACATGTTGTTTTATTAGAACGATCTATTAATGGATTTAAGGTTGTGATAAAGTCTCCTCCAATAATAATAGTAGAGTTCGCTGCTAATTCAAACAGCTTAGAGAAAAATTCATGGAAAAAAGCCGGATCATCATTATTAGGGGCATATAAATTACCGAATGTATATATTTTATTAAATATAGTCACCTGAATAATAATGTATCGGCCCTCTGGGTCTGTTATTGTATTATTTAGAGTAAAGAGTAAATTCTTATGTATGAGTATACAGACTCCCCTTTGTCTACTGTTATAAGGGGCAGAGTACACTTGGCTAAATTTTTTATCAATAAGTAATTTTTCTTCAGATTTTTGTAGGTGGTTTTCTTGTAGGAGGCAAATATCTGCTTTTAATTTTAAGAGATGGTCTAAAGTTTTTATTCTTTTTGCCTGTGAGCGAGCGCCACAAACATTCCAGGAAACCAGAACTAATTTATGCATACAAATAATATAAACTCAGTCCTATGTATATATCTGTATAGGCCATTTGCCACCACTGGCATGTTATAGGATAGAATCAAAGTGGTTAGGTGATTTATATAGTTTGTATAAAATATGAGGTAACATATAAGGTAACATGTAAGGTAATGTGTAAGGTAACGTGTAAGGTAACGTGTAAGGTAACGTGTAAGGTAACGTGAAAGTAAATAAAACAGTGCAAAAACGAGTAGGGCGGTGAAAGTGAAGGAAATTAACAGGGGATTAAACATAACAATACACCAGTAACCCCAGTGAGATTTATTTTTTTTTTTTTAATAAATATACTTTAGATATAGTTGTGTATTAATATTATATTTATAATATAGCCTAAACATAATAAGTATTCATGTTTTTGGTTTTATAACCACATATACAGTATATGTATACACCTAGTAATCAAACTAAGTTTAGTTCCACCAATGCTAATTAGAACAGCCAGGGAGTGGAATTGGGGTTCCGGAATAGTTGGCCATCGATATATAACTTATCAACGGCTATCGTAGTCCGTTTACCCTCCTGCCTATTTTGTTTCATTATAGGAAACAGTACCTTTCGCCGCTCATTGATCTCTCTCGGGAATTGATCATTCATTCCAAATGAGGTCCCTTTAAGCTCCCGTCCTTTACTTTTAACAAATAATTTCTGTTTAAAATGCTCAAACTTGGCAATAATAAGACGGGGTTTGTTGCCTCTACGGGCTCCAAGCCGATGTACCCGGTCAAAAGAGATGTTATTTACCGTCTCCTGAGGAATTTTTAATGAATTCGTCATAATTTTTTTTATCTCAACCTCTGGGTTATCAGAGGTATTCTCAGATATACCTGAGAATATTAAATTCTCCCGCATACTACGGGATTGTACATCTAAAACTGTTTCTTTTAGCGTTTTATTCTCTTTTTTCATAGTTTCCAGCTCGGCTGAGACAGCCGTGAGTGTAGAATGTAGCTCGGCATTTTCCTGTTTAAGGACACTTACCTGCTGACTGATGAATTCCATGCTTACTTTTAATTCTTTGACGTCCTCGAGGATGAGGCCGAGGACGTCAAGTTTTTTATTTATGGACTCCAGCACACTGACCGAAACGTCCGTAGTGGTGGTGGTTAGGTCGTCCGTGTCCGTCGCTGAATCGTTTTTCCTCTTCTTCGAAGAAGGTTTCTTCGACGGTTTCTCGACGGAAGGATCCTCCATCGCGCAGCTGTAAAAATATCCGTCGATGAAACGTTCAAGGTCCTCCACGTTGGGTGGTATTTCAGATCTGCCGGATGAAAGAGAGAAGAGAAAAGCCAAGATATATGATGGTTAAATTTGGATTAGTTTAGTATAATAGAGCTAGTTCTATCTTAGCAGCAGGGCGCCGCCATGTTAGGGTTTCTGGTCTCGCTGTAGGTCTCGCGATAGTCACAGCATCTCGTGAGCGACTTCCTCCTCCGGACAATTGATTCTTACACAGTGTTAATGGCGCACTGCTTTCCTCTCCTGAGACGCCGGATGCTGGACCAGAATTTCCTCGAAGCCGTCCGGAAGTCGTTTTCCATGGCCTCACCGAACTCCTCCCATGTCCAAGTTTTTGCCTCAGCGACCGCCGAAGCCGCATTCCGCTTGGCCAGCCGGTACCTGTCAGCGTCATACAAAGTAGAACTGGAGGGAGAAAAACGGTCCGCTAAAAGTATTATTTATTTATGATAATGAATTGTGCAAAAAACGCCTGCAGTGGGAGACAACGCTACAAGTCGTGATCGGCTTCAAAGAAACTATTTGGGCAATTGTATGTATTGTATTTATGTAATTGTATTACTCTCACGTTCCATTTCCCATGATCCCTCTTCTTTAAATCAGATACATATTCAACAATTTTAGTAAATTTGGACCTCATTGGACAAGCAACTTAATTTTGGGCTAAATTTGGGCCATATTGGACGGGTTATAACACAACTCAGTTTTCAACGTCCATTTTTGGTCTAAATCAAGTCTAAAACGGACGGACCTGATTTAGCCCAAAATTAAACGTCCAAAAGACGTCCGGTGCTGGGGTGGGAAGAAATCACACATTTTGGTTTGGAGCGGCCATTTTGGCTTGGTATCTCCCAGAATTTAACAACAACAAAAATCAGCCCCCAACGCCAGTTTTGACCTAGGCACATGAAACACAGGTGTTTCGAACGATTATCTAATCAGCAAGCTCTGCATGAAGCCTGATAACGATCCTCAGGTGTGTTGGCTAAGAGAGACATAGAAAACCGGCTGGATAGGGGTACTCGAGGACCGGGGTTGATAAACAGCGTATTACTATATCAGAAGTAGACCCGCAAAAAATTCTCACCAACCCATGCCCAAACAAGAGTCAGGAGGTCTACCATTTTGACTTGATGCGAAGGTTTCCCCCAAAAATTTTTACATCGACATGACAGACAAACTCGTTGTAGAGATTTTGTCTGATTGCAACCACATTTTTACCAACCACAAATTGACAATAATCAAGAGTTTTCATGATAGTGCATGGGTGGACCATGGCTGTGAAAGTTCATGACGTTTGGTAAAACCTTCACTTCATGGATGTATATTGAAATCTGCTTAGAATTTGCATTCATTTCAAAGCCACACATACAGGAAAAAAAACAAAGCAACAAATACAATTCCAGCTTCTGTTCCAGTGCAGTTACTAAAAGTTGCGCAACAGGCGACACCTTGTCCTTACTAAATCAAATCGGAATAGAAGTATAAAAGAATAAAAAAAAGTGTTGCGGGACGGCAAGCCCCATCGTGTTTATTATTAAAGCCGATACGGGGATGATGAATAATCCCTCTTTTTTCCCCCCTAGAAAACTCCAAACACAAACGATGGACTCGCCGTAGCCAATGCTGATATATTTTAAGTCCTTAATTCTCCATCATTTATTTTAAGACCCTTTTAAGGACCCGCCGATAGCCTTGAGGGAACGCGTGGGAGTGAAGCGCCGCTAATAGAAGAGATTAAGAAGGCTCGGAAACAGATGTTTTTTTTCCTGTTTTTCTTTTTCCTGCCCGACATTAATGCCAAACTATGAGGGAGACAACGAGACTGAAAAATGAACAGGGGCGCACAAACGAGACTGCACTCCAGCAAAAAGTATCCCTCCACTTTTTGTTTGTGGCATTCCACTTTGAAGTAAAATAAGAAAACAGGATTACGTGAATTATGAGTGAATTATCGGGAAATGACTTGACATTTTCTGTCTTTTATTAAAGCACTGACTGGTTTTATTAAAGTGCAATGAACAGACGCTGTTTACCAAAAGGTAAATAATAAAATTGTTATTAGAATGGTACTGAAATCTCATTAAAACATGGCAAAGTTTGGGAGGAAGTCTAATAATGTAAGGAAAAGTTGAACTCAATATTATAAATAAAAAATGTGTATGTTTGCAGCTGTAATAGCCTTATTAATACATAGTAAATATTTTGCTCCAAAAATCTGATATTTGGCCAGAAGTGGTTACAATACGATTGCCGTATTTTATTTACATGAAAATCAAGCTTTCAAAAGTAAGTCAAAAATACTTTTTGTAGAAAACCCTATTAAATGATACCCTTTTGATTTGGGTAAATGATTGGTAAGGTTATCAAAAAGAGTTGTTTTAACGTTAATCGGGGAATAATACGTACGCAAATAAAAGTTTATCTCGATATAAGTAGCCAGTTTTTTTTATCCACACAAAAAAACACAGTGGACTAAAAATGCAAAATGTTGCTGTAAATTACAATAGTTGACCAGAAGTGGCTACAATTACGGAATGTTATTTACATTATAACAATATCCTACTAAATGACAACATTATGATTTGTGTATTTTTCTCATTTACTTCTGATTATTATTTCTTTACGCAAAAACATGGATCTTTTGATTATAGCTGGTTATTATTACATGACAAAAATTAAGCTTTCAAAAGAAAAATAACATTTTTGAGTGAAATCCTACTGATTTGCATAAATGTATCTAGCCGTAAAATATGTTATCAAAGTCCCTAATTAGCATTATGAGGTGATTCATTAGCACAATAATTTTTTTTATTGACTCGGTTTCACATTTATTTGTAGAGTAACAAGCCTAAAAAATATACGTAAGTAAAGTCTTGTAAAAAAAAAAATATGATCTCAATTTTACAAGTATACAATTTTCATGTTACGTTTGCATCAGCACAAACACAGTAATAATTTATATCTAATTTCTAGTTTACCAAGATTACATTTTTGCTCCATAAAGTGTATGTGGTTTTAAAAGGGAATTATACATTTGGTTGGAAAATTTTATGTAAAAATAAACTTTTTTCCCCAGACTCATTAAGCCATTTTCAACACTAAGAAGATACCATATTTTCTAGAACGAATGTGATAACTTCATTATTTTTCATGAACAACTAATACCTTTAAAAACAAATTTTTCCACTTGCAGTCGACTGAAGATGACATCACCTGTGCTGAGGAAACAGGTAACAAACCCATAAAACAGGCGAGCCGTGATTGGTCGTTACCTATTTCCTCAGCACAAGTGATGTCATCTTCAGTCGACAGCAAGTGGGAAAATTTGTTTTTAAAGGTATTAATTGTACCTGGAAAATGATGAAGTTATCTAATTCATTCTGGACAAGATATTAAATGCTGAAAATGGCTCAATGAGTCATGTATCTCTTTAAAGTGATTTAAAAAGAAAACATTATTATGAGAATGTTCAGATTGTACAAAAAAGTAACTACCGGTATGTCGTTTGGAAAAAGGCAACATTTTGCCATGCCTCCAAATATTTTGCATAATGTTTTCATGAAAGACAATAGCGTGCATTACTTGCACTAAACATTACAAAGTCGTCATGGCAACAGAAGCGGTTTTCCAATTAAACATCGCCTCTAAGCTGTTCCGATAAACGGAAACACAATCGGAAATGCAGATGAGTTGTCCTGAATGCAAAAGTACTGTATAAAGGTCACACGCCTCCTTCATGTAAATTCACTTTGTTTTGCCAACAAACACATTTTCAGCATGAGAACTTGAGAATAAATTATTTTGCTTGATTAAAAAAAGAACGTATTGGTGAGGAAAAACTAAACGCTATTGTCCTAACTTTGAAAACAAATTGTCTCTGTGGTCATTTTAAGGGCCTTACAATAAGTGAAAATTTGGCAGACATTTTCATCCGGGTAAAAATTTACATTCAGTAATTGAACTCCCAAAACTGCTTCTGTAGCACCCCCTGGAATTCTTTGAGAATTCAGCCCTTGAGACCAATTTAACTTTTCAACATGAATTTTGCATGTCTGTAGTATTGCTACCAAATGTGAATATACGAGACAGCAGAGTGACACTCACGCTATATTTCCAAAAAGCAATCGCGTGGGTCGGGCCAAGTCTGTGGAAGTTCATGACACTCGATAGAACTTTCTTCTTCTTTTTTCTCTCTCTCTCTTTAGCCCCGAAGCCAGTTGACCTTAGCAACATGAAATTTGTTAGGCACGTACGTCTATTAGGGGTGTGCGTCTCCCCATTGAAATACGATTAGATACATGGGCTACAATATGATTCAAAGATGGTTTGATTTGAAAGTGAAACAATTCTGTTTGATTCAGTGGGCTTACGATCCTATTCGATATGGTATGACGAGTTTGTTGTTGTCATTCTACATACAGTACATATGAATGAACTTGTCAAAGCATTTCCTCAACAACAAAGAACAATTCGATCCGTGTCTCAATTGATTTTTAAGTGGAACGATTCAATTCAGATCGATTTGATCCACTCGCATCTGCTAAATCAAGTCGAACTTTCCAATTGCAATCATTTTTTTGCTACGCCCCAAAATAGAGTAGACCCACAGCAAAGACTGAAGAAGCCACGCCCTCAAAGCGGCAATCTTCGGGTCATTTTGGACATTTCCGTCGTTCAAAGACAAACTTGTCCTAGAGATTTTGTCTGATTTCACCCAAACTTGAAACCACAAAGTAACAAGTAATCAATTATCAAAATAATCAGTAATTATTTTTTGATAATCGATTAATCATTTAGATACCGATTTTAATTAATTAATTATTCTTGTTTGTGCACTTTCTCCACTGTCAAATAAAAATTATTTCCTGTTTTTGAACTCATTTGCTCCCAAAAATGTAAAAATTAATTATATTTTAAATATTGCTATGGTCCCAAAGATGTATTTATATGTTTTATGTTGTTTTATGATAGAGCATACAGAAGGCTTTGATGCAGTCTCTGAAATGAAGAGAATGCTTGAAGCAATGGTAGTTATTACAAAAACGGCCAGCAAGTGGCAGCAGAGTATAAGAGATCAACCAGGGGCATGTTGCAAAAAGCTCTTTCCCCCACAGTTTTAAACAGATTTGTGAATAATGATGAAACTTAGCTATATTCTAATGCTAATTGCTGCAAAACAGAAACAGATAGAAATACGTTTTTTTTCCTGATGAAAGAAGAGACTCATCTTTCTTTAGTGGGTTCCATGTTTTTATAGCAATAGAATACAATATTCTGTGGGCCTTGCACAATTAATAGAAATCCAGTAAAACAGCCGTGAGTGAAGGGGGTTGCTTCAGTGAAAATGGCTGGGAGTGAATGAGTTAATAACGGGATGGAAATCAGAAAAAAAAAAATAGTGTCTGATTTGTCAATTAACCCAGGGGTTCCTAACCTTTTTCACCGCGGGGCCCAACTTTTCCTATAAAAAGTGGCACGGGGCCCATTCTGAAATTAGGATTTAAGGTTTATAAAATCATTATCAAATAATATGATACAATGTGGTCAACAAAGACATTTATTTGTGTAATCACTGACACCCAATAAGATGCCTAACAAGCAAAGAATGCCGGAATCAACGTCTCCGTTTTCGTGTGCATTTATGTGTTTGTGTGTGTGTGTTTTTTTAAACCTAATGAGGCAGTGTAACCAGATTGATAATTGTGATTCACTCAAGGGAGTAACATGTAACATGAGGCATGTGCTCATACATAAAATGCACACACACACACACATATATATATATATATATATATACATACATACATACATACACGTATAAATACGTATATATATTTATGCGTAAGTGAAGATTCATAGTCATGAAAAAAACCACAACCATATCATGGGAATATTTTCTAAGTGCACGGATACAAATCGGCAAACACAAGCTTTCGAATCTGCAGTCGCTAACTTGCGGACACTCTGCTTTGATCGGCACCTAAATCACCGGCAAACTTGTCTTAGGGGAAAAAATGCACGAACATCTTTACCAAGTAAAAATGCACGAAGCGCCTCTTGCTGTTCAACAAGGAGAAGGTGAGTCATTTTGTAAGAACAGATGCAGCGTCCATTCCTTTGTATTAGTGTAAGAGGATTTATTTTCACATTGATATAAGTATTTGTGGGGATCTATTTTGTTTCTGATTTGGGAGGACGAAACTATAGTAAATGAGTGCGATTGGCGGAAGGATACATGGAAAGGAGAGTGGAGTGATTGAGACCGTTGCTGTAGTGTGTTGTTTTGACTCGCGAGCGAGACAATGCAATCAAGTTGTGCTGACAACTGACGCATCAGCGGGAGCAGTACAAGATGGATTCTCGTAGTATTTGTGAACAAATACCGCAAAATGTCAGCTTTAGGTTAGAGGCAATATGGACAGATTTCTTTTTTTTTTACTACACAGGGGGTGGGGGGTGGGGTTTTATCCTATACCGTGCTACGTGTGTACAAAGCTGCCGCCAGAGATACAAAACTGAAATGACTTTTCGGCCCACTGGATGGCGCTCGCGGCCCAAGGTTAAGAATCACTGTATGAATCGACAAAATAATCAACTGGTTATTAAAATAACCATTCGTTGCAGCTCTAAACGAGAAGGATACGCGGTTATAACTTGCCAAGAATGTGAGTTTTCACCATTGTGTGTGGGTGAACCGTGGCTGGGAAAGTTATTTTTAAAAATTCAGCCCCCGAAGCCAGTTTACCTGAGCAACATGAAATTTGGTAGACATGTCTATCATGAGTCGACCGACAAAGAAGCCATGCCCCAAAAGACGCACACTTTGACGAATTGACTGCAGAATTGACAAGAAATTAAGTTGCCTGCTAATTCTTGTCATTTAGATACTGTGAAAATCTTTTACAGTATATTAGTGTATTTTTACAAGTATTCACAGTATATAAATTGCAGTTTCTTACTGTATTTATTTTTTCTAGTTTACAACCGTTTTTTGTATTCTGTTTCTAATTTACAAGAATTTAATTCCTGTATACCTAAATAATACAGTATGTTGTTGTAAAATCCATCCATCCAATTTCTTAACCGCTTATTCCTCAAAAGGATGCTGGAGCCTATCCCAGCTGGCTTCAGGTAGAAGGCGGGGTACACCTGGAACTGGTTGCCAGCCAATCGCAGGGTTACACAGAGATGAATAGCCATCCACACTTGGGGAACATTTAGAGTATTCAATTAACCTGTCTTTGGAATGTGGGGGGGAGACCGGAGCACCCGGAGAAAACCCACGCAGGTACGGTGAGAACATGCAAACCCCACCCAGGAAACCCGAAGCCCGGACTCGATCTCGCACCCTCAGCACTTGGGAGGCGGACGTGCTGACCAGTCATCCACTGTGCCGCCCTCGTTGTAAAATCAAGCCGAGTGCATAAATGAATGTTAGCTGTAATGTTGCCTGTTTATCAGATAAATGCTACGTAAAGACGATGCAGACGTCCCTCGCGCTAAATTATGACTCACCAGTTGTGTTGGTGACAATACAGGGTCCGCTCTTTGCTTCTCCTATAAAGATGCCCGACAAAACCCGACAATCTTTACAGTATTTACCTGTAATCCACATATATACGTGCCAAAACATAGTTGTTGTAAAATGTACAGTATTTTACCGCTAATTATTCAGCAAATTACTGTACTTTGTTTTTTTACCCACAATGCACTTTGTTTTTATGAATTGCTCTATACAGTTAAATACTGTCAAATTAAAATGCAAGAAAATGCTGTAATTTTTTTTACTGTAGATTTTACAGAAATGTGTTACAAAGCAGCCATCTTTGGGTCATTTTAGCCGTTTCCAAGGGTCCTGACGCATCCTCGGGCTTCTCATAATTGCTCCGAAATTGCAATCTTTGTGCGTAGGCAGATAAGCTACACTCCATTTCAGAGATTTTGAGTTTTCCTCATTGCGTGTGGGCGTTGAAATTTGACAACTCTCCACAAAAACTCGACTCCACAAAAATCCCACTTCCATAAAGTGTCACGGCGCTATCTTTGGAGTTATCGGGGCCACCTCTCGCTGTGTCTATGTATAGCGCTGTTTATATTTTCATGCGCGGCTCACCGGGCCTGTCAGCGGGCATCACAGGCGGCGATGTGCCTCCGCGCCGTTTATCCAGCTAATGGCTCCCCGGCGCTTTACAAAGCGCCGCTACCGCCGCCGCCATGGACGCGCTCACCTAGTGGGAGGAGAGAGGCGCTAAAGTGTGCCACGCTTGTAAATCACTCCATTAAATACACGCCTCCTCCGGTCTGGAGAAGCTTCGGCCACTTACAGTGCGAAGCATCCTTAAGTGAAACGTGTTGAAATTGAAGGATTGAGACAAATGCGGAAAGAGGGGAGGGAAAAAACACGTATTGATCGACATTGCATCAGTTCTCCGGAGAGTATATTAGCGGAGGCCGACGCACCACGGGAAAAAAGAAGAGACAAAAACACTTTGAAAGTGGATACATGAAAGACGTTTTTTTTTTTGTTGGTATTTTCACTTTTGGAGTGCGAGTGTGTTGTTCTTCTTCAAGTGTCCTTAAAAAAAGAACACACAATAGGCTATCTAGCGCCAGACGCCAAGAGACTTCAAAGTTACAAAAGCCAATTTATTTTTTTTCAGGTTAAGTAAGCCAACAAATTTGTCTCTATGGGATTCACTAATTGGCCTTTTTTCGCCGGCGGCCGCGCAGAATGCAAATCAATCAATGCGGCCGCACTTGTTTCGGTGTAACAAGTTCAGTCGTTTTGGTTTCAGAAGACGGACGGAGAGAATGACACCATGAAAATCCAAATACTAAAACAAAATGCTACTGTTTTGAAACGAACAATCTCGATGGAATTTTTCAACAACTCTGTTTTCGGTAACTTTAATGAGAACTACATCAAATCAAAGAAAAAAGTTATTAAATCATACTAAAAATAGTATCTATGCAGATATGACGCATCTTGAATGTCACACTTAGAATAAAATATATATATGTATATATTTATTGGTAATAAATAATAGTGGTGCTTTCAGACCGATGCCAGTACAAGTACTCAACACTTGACGAGTCGCCGATACTGATACCAAGTACTCTCTAAAAATGGATTGGTTTAAAAAAAAAAAAAACAACTACCAATCTAGTAGGTTAAGGTCATATTGGCTTGATTAACCACTCGATTGGTCAGACATTGATTATTCCGGGTGGTTACGGGCATACCAATTTTATTCGTTAGCCAAACAACCAATGAAATTGGTTATAATAGAAAGTAAGTCTAGATAGATTACTTAGAAAAAATATGTATTGTATCAATTTATTGTATTTAAAATGTATTTATTAATTATGTTAAGGGATTACAATATATTATAATGTATTATAATATAGTGTTTAAAAATGGAATTGTGTGTCTAGGTAGATCACTAGGCGTGACCAGGTTGCTCCCCGCTCCCTCAGTGGATGGGTCAAATGCGGAGAACGAAATCCACCCCACTTAGGTTGGTGTGACAATCAGTGGTACTTTTTTTCGGGAATCCCGTGAAAAAAAAGTCCGTCTCTAGCACAGATTAACCAAAATCTTGGTCAGAATGACCAATTTGTATCGGTTGGCCCAATCAGCAATATTGGTTGAAAACACCTACCATTCTAGAGTGGTTGTTTTAACCAAAGGATCTGTCAGACACATAACTACCAGATATATTGGTCAAATTTAACCTGTTTTTTTTTGGTAAATTTGACCAATCTGTTTTTAGGGTGTACTGATACCACTAGTACTTTTGATGCATAAAATTACACCCCAAAAAAGGGGGAAAAAAGTTTCACAAAAGTATTGACATGATTTTCAATATGTTGCATTTTTTTCGAGGGTCATGGGTCCCTGGGTAGCTTCGCCATTCTTTTTGACATCTTTGAAGGTGTGGGTGTTTCCCTATCCCAAAGCCCACTTTTTCGTACGGGTATGCTTTCGGGCATTCGTGAAATAGGGTGAAGTACGTTTTATGTGGATTTCACCCGGTGACGGTGGCAATCTTGCCACGTGTCAACCAATAAGAGCCACTGGCAAGCCTGAAGCAGTTGAATTTTACAACCAAAGGGAAGTGTCCATACTTTTGACCAGATGTGTGCTCACTGTGGCTGTGGAAGGAAAACTAAGATTGGGCCACTGTGCGTTTTCTATGGTACGACCAATGCTGGTGTGATTAACTCCTGGAAAAGCAGGCTTTGGCACTGGCACTCATCGAACCATGGGCATAGCAGAGACTTTCCTCTTCAAATCTGTCACATCAACTCGGAGTCCTGATCTGTAGCATGCTTGACATCCCTACTCCTGGCACTCTTCCAAATGAGGCGGGACCAGTGACAGCAGAAAGCAAATAGTCCCTTGCCCAATGCCTACAGGCTCAGACAGGTAGACACAACACAGGTGCCGTCAACCTGTGTGTCCACGCAATTACCCTGCCTGCACTGACTGCATTGAAGGAATCGGTAAAGCAAGAGTGGTCCTTGAATGCGTTTGCTATTCATTATTTAGTTATACTTAACTTAAAAGGAGTCATTTCAATGGAAATTCTTATGGGGAAAAACGATATTTTAGTCAATGGGTCGTTTTTGTTCCTCTCTCCTGGAGCTGTTTGCGTGTCAAGGAGTCTGTGCCTTCACCAGGGAGGTCTCACATGCCCCAGGAATTTTAAGAATTTTTTTTCTTCTCAAATGCCTAATTTTCCAGTAATTTTGGAACATGTTTTTAGAGTCTTGCTTTGTTTTCTTTTTCCATTTTGTAACACATAGAACTTTTGCAAATAAAAGAAAACCACTCTAATTTATCATGTAGTGTCATGTTTTGATCAATTTTTTTTATGACAAGTACTTTTTGTGGGGTATATAATAGCGGGTAAAGATTACCCGGCAAAAGTGATGGTGGTACTTTTTATAGCAAAAGTGTTCTAGGGTTAAAGAAAGACCTTTTTAGTGTTCCCTCACTTTTCACTGGTGATACATGAGGATCCCCCTGCACCCCCCCCCCCCCTTTAATAACCGCTAATACTGTTTGTCACCTTAATGAGCTCTTCTTCGGGAGTTGCATAATTAAGCGACCTTGTTGAAGTTAAATGCTTTCAATTAACCTGTTTGTCTACTTCTTCTATAGTGCATGGGGGGGGGGGGGGGTCCGGAATGAGACACATGCATTGGCCTTATTAACTGTGGTCTGTTCTAAAAAATTGCTCAAGTGATGGGACACTGACTTGGTAAGAAGAATTAAAAGAAGAAAAACGTCAACATTACTCATCATGGTACACGTTTCTTAATTGACCAAATCTTCAATATTTTGTTTAAAAATTTAATAGATTGTGTTGAATGAAAGAAGGCGGCACGGTGGATGACGTGAGATCGAATCCGGGCTTCGGCCTTCCTGGGTGGAGTTTGCATGTTCTCCCCGTGCTGGCGTGGGTTTTCTCCGGGTACTCCGGTTTCCTCCCACATTCCAAAGACATGCATGGCAGGTTCATTGAACACTCCAAATTGTCCGTAGATGTGATTGTGAGTGTGGATGGTTGTTCGTCTCTGTGTGCCCTGCGATTGGCTGGCAACCAGTTCAGGGTGTACCCCGCCTACTGCCCGAAGCCAGCTGGGATAGGCTCCAGCGACCCTTGTGAGGACTAAGCGGTTAAGAAAATGGATGGCTGGATGGATTGAAAGAAAGACTTGGTTTTATTGACTCAAATATTACAATATACATATCAGTATTCGATGTATCCTTGCTGAAACGTGATTTTTTTTAAAATTATTATCACTTACATCAGACAGAAGATAACAAGAAACCAGAGACCCAAGTAAATGGTCCAAATCATAATACAAAATCAGCACATTTATGTAGACATGACACTAAACCATATCACTGGTGATTGTTTTTTGACTTTATCTTCATCTCCAAATAAGATTTTGTACATTATAGCTTTTTTAACATATCGTCACTGCTATGTAAAAAACACTTATGTCCATTTTTTATTTTTTATTTTTTACATTCTTATGTTTTTGGGATATCTGCATTCGGTTTCATCCCAAAAACATTTAAAAAATATATAATAAGAAAAATGGACATAAGTGTTTTTACATAGCAGCAACGATATGCCTCCTCTGTATGAGTAAATAGAATATAAAAAAAAGAAAGAAATTAAAACAAAAAACAACTCTGTTATGAAGTCTTACTTGACAATTGAATAAATAATGACATAGTGTTATAAGCCCACCCTTGCTCCCGCATTCAACCTTGTGTTTTTTTAATGGGGAGGCCAGGGATTGAACCCGCTCCCTCCGGTTTGTGACTGCAGAGGATTACGAGTGAGCTAAACTGCGATCTCAAGACAGTATTTGATTGCTCAGGAAGTGAATTATGAAAAACACTGACCTACTTTTTTTCTTTAATGAATTAAAATAAGTTTTTAATAAATAACGATAATAACCTGCCCACGCAAAACCCGCGTTTCTTTTTTCTCTACACCCGTCGTGATCGACTTGGGAGCAGTCCGTGGTCTACCAGTCTGAATAACACGGTGCACTCCACCTCCCATTTGTCGCGCAATGAAAAACGAACATTTACGGTACATAGATGACACTAAACTGTCTCAGTGCTGAAATGTCATTGTTTTGTGACATTATTAACATTATAACATTATTAAAAAGATGCACCTGGACGCCTCCCTGGAGAGGTGTTCCAGGCATGTCCCACCGACGGGAGGCCCCCGGGGACGACCCAGGACCCGCTGGAGAGACTATGTCTCTCGGCTGGCCTGGGAACGCCTTGGGATCCCGTCGGAGGAGCTGGTTGAAGTGGCTGGGGAGAGGGAAGTCTGGGCTCCCCTGCTAAAGCTGCTGCCCCCGCGACCCGACCCCGGATGAGTGGTAGATGATGGATGGATGGATAAAAAGATGCAGTAGATTCAAAAAATAATAATTCCACATTCATCTAGACATGACACCATATTGTATCAGTGTTGCTGAATCAATGAAAGCAAAATCATTATAAAATTGTCAAAAGCAAAAAATCCTACAAAGGGTGAAAAGCCCACCCACCGCACCCGCAAAATAAAAAGCAAAAAATCCTACCAAAAATACAAATACAGAATTGCCACGTTCATGTAAAGTGGGCAGATAACGTAATGATTTGCACTCTCTTCCCTTCGTTGCCGGCTTGCAAGCTGAGCGCATAATGAACAACGTCTCGCGGCACCCTGGGCAAACTTTGCTTCATCCGGCCGCCTTTCATCGACTATGCACACTTGCGAGGTGATGATCATTTTAATTCCGTCTGAAGGTGTGTAGGTGGTGGGGAAGCCATCCAGACAAGGAGGATTAGGGAGGAAAAGGCGGCAGGCGGGAAAAAAGGGGGGACAGAGGTGCGCGCTTAACACATGTTTGATGAGCCTCGATCAATCGCCGGCCTTTGATCGGACGAGACGGTTTGATGGCGCAAAGCCGCCGGCCACTGAACCAGGATCAGCTCGTAGGACAGGAATAGAGCAAGACAGTGATGCCTTTAATCCAATATTTGGCAGAATACAATTCTGTTAGCTGATGTAATGCTGATTCGTTAAAAAAATAAAACATGAATAAGTCACTTCTTTTTTGGACCCTTGAAGGGATACTCCAGAATTTAATTGATATGATTTAAATATATATTTAAATGTTCATTATTTTTCACGTACAATTAATACCTTTAAAAAGACATTTTCCCACTTGCTGATGACTGAAGATGGCATCACCTGTGCTGAGGAAATAGGTAACAACCAATCATGGCTGAGGCTTTCTGGGTTTGGTCAGCAAACTGAGCCATGATTGGTCATCATCTTCAGTCGACAGCAAGTGGCAGAATTCGTTTTTAAAGGTATGAATTGTTTATGAAAAATAATGAAGTTATCATATTAATGTGAGACAAAATATTATCTTCTTAATGTTGAAATGGCTCAATGAGTCAAGTATCCCTTTAATGTTTCCCAAAAAATATATATGAATTAGTGGCACACTTGACAGACAGTATTTTTGAGAAATGTTTTTTTTTTTTTTTGTTAGTGGGGGTGTTTGATTGTTGAAAAACAAAACACCATGAAAAAAAATCTGCCAATTTTTTGTCGTGCAAATTCACCTATTTGCAGATTTTCTTTGGGTAAACTACCACCCATTATTGGCAAAATAATCTCTTGCTTGCTTATTCGCAGAAACCCTCACTTATTTTTTTTACATGGCAATTATAATAGAGCATCAATTATTTCTAGATTTTTGCTAACAGATTTTTTCCTTAACTCACCCCCCCCCTTTTTTTGCCAATATATGTATTTTTTTGTTAGAGTCCGCAAATGTGCAAAAGCATACCATTTCAAAACCTCTCCTGCTCATAAAAAAAATAAAATAATGAAATGGCACCCGCCAAAGTGTCTCTCTCACTTCTATTTGTCCAGATTTGAAGTGTGAAAATATTTGTCTTCCTCCTGTGCTTCCTCCTCGCGCACAGCAAATAGGACGTGCTGGCGAGAGCGGCAAATCAGGCGGGAGGAAAGGGAATATATGGATGTGCTGAGCCTACACCAAACGTCTATATATTTTTACATCTTATATTATTTATACGCCACGTTTCAAGTTGAAAGAGCATGGCAGAGATTGAGGGTATGCATTTAGACCTCGCGATATGCCGTCTAATCTCGTAGGATTTTCAACAGCAACAAAATTAAATAACATAAATGTGATGTCAGAATTGGTGAAGAATGTTGCTGTACTAAGTCCTTCCGTGGGCATGCACTTTGTCTTATCGAATAGCTGACCACTTGTGCTATTCATTTTGCTGCTTTGAGATGCTGGATAAAAGCCGACTGACTGACTGACTGACTGACTGACTGACTGACTGACACACGAGTCAAGGTGCCCACTCTGATGCTGACGTATACTTTCATCTTTCAACTGTTACTCACTGTTCAAAAAGAAACATCTTTTATTTTCTGTTATTCTGTTAACTGAGACGTGGGCTTCCCCCAGGCTCCTGATTTGTAAGAACTAGGGTTTGACGTAGTCCACATTAAGTAATGCATGTCATTAGCTTTATAGTATTGTGTATGATTTTTCGCCAGTCATTTTTAACACACAGTTACTAATGCGCTGCAAAACTAACTCATTAAAAAGGGTTACGCTTTGCTGCTAGACTCCAGCATTCACAGTAATTGTATTGAATTTAATCTCATAGGGCCGTTGTCTACGTTCCCTCCCACAACGGCGCAAACGCCCTCTCTTCTATCTGCGCTAGTGTTAATTGCGTCAACGAAAACGAAACAAAAATATTTTTTCATCAACGCATTTTCCACCGGACGAAAACAAGACTAGACTAAACTAAAACCATCATTAATAAACAATTAACTGTCTGAGACTAAATCCGTATGCATTTTCGTCGACGAATGAAGACGAGACGGAAATGTACTTCACTTAATAAAAACTGGACTCAAATCTATGGACATTTTAGTTCATGAACAAAAACGAGAAAATCTTGTCTCTGCTAATCCGTCACCCCTTTTCAAATCTGCAGCTAGCGAGTGCAACATGCACAAACACATGGAACAGACAGGAGGTGGATTCGCGGTAAAAGGTTAAAAACAAAACAAAAGAAGAGTAAATTATAGTTATAACGTAACGTTATTACAACGGCTATTACTTTGCAACAATAATGTTAATCGGACCGCTAACCAATGCTGGCTAATTTACATGGAGCCATAGTAGCCACTTGTTGTTATACTGTAATTGTGTGTGAAGTTGTTTTTAATCAAAAAGATGAGAGAAATTTTTTTGATCCGAAATGTTCAACATTATCTGCTGACTAAAAAAAATATATATACAGGGGTAAAACCATAAAATGATTGTCCTGACTAAATAAATACAATAAAATGATGTTTCCTCGGACTAAAATAAAGACTAAAATGCTAGATTTATAGTCGACTAAATAAAAATGGGATGACGTTGACTAACTATGATAAAAACTGATTGAAACTGGACTAAAACTGAGACTAAATTTAAAAATGGCGGATACAATTATCACTACCTCACACATTTATGTCATATGGAAAGCCGTTATTTTATTACACATACATCTTCACGTGCAACCATTTGACAGTTTATTTTGAAACATAGGAAGTAACACAAAAAAAGCCTAGAAATCACAGAAGATGACAAATGTGTGGGATGTCAGGCAACCACAGAGAATTAAAAAGAGTGCAAAGTCCAGGGGCACTGAAACGGTGTGTGTGTGTGCGTGTGCGCGTGTGTGTGTGTGTGTGTGTGTGCGTGTGTGTCTGAGGGCCGCTCATGAAGACAAATGTAGTGACCTTGCAGAATGATAAGGCATGAAGATAGAGTAGTGTTGGATATAATAACAGTATGTGTGTGTGCGTGTGTGTTTGTGACAGGCTCACAAAGTGAAACAAAGACAAAAGTGCGTCTTCATATTGAAACGAGTGAGTGAAGTGGACCAAAATAAAATATACAACAAAAAATAGTGACGCTTTGAGTCAGCTTTTCTTTTTTTTTCTGCATTCATACTACTAAAAAAATACAAACACACAGACGGGCTGTGACATTTTTAAATGTCAGCGGCGCTGCAAAGAATTTCCCCAAGTAAATCTCGGAGCGCCTTCTCAAAAGTTATGAAAACTTGCCTGGCAAAAATATACTATGTGACCTTTGATGATGTCATCATGTGTCAACCAATAGCATTCTTGCTCAGAGAAATGTGGTCTGAAGGGGTAGAAAAGATTGGTTAACAAGTGGGAACAGAAAGAGTGGTGAATGCAAAAAGATCAAGATCAGCACTGTATTTTCTTAGTGCGTCTGCGGTAGGATGCAAATAGCGGTGAATCCTGATTTTCGTGCAAGTGCGAGGTTTGCGGCGTGTGTTTGCCAATTTGGCAGCCCCAGTCTGCTCCGAGGACATCCTTGGAAATGACAGAAAGTTGATCTAAACGTATGCCTGTTCTGACCAGGTCTAAATATTGGCACAAGGTAGAGCGCTACTCTTATGCCATTTTGGTGAATTTGAGGACACTGAGCTCCGATTATCGCCAGCGATTATCGCCAGCGATTATCGCCAGCTCCTTCTGTATACCCGCTTACTTTACCTACAGCAATGAAAGAAGCAGCTTTTGAGTGGATGCGACTTCCGTCTGCTTTAAACACTCGCAGTTGTGCAGCTAGCCCGACCACAGATCCGCCGGACAGCACCGGTTTTACCCACCGCCACGCTGGATTTACACCATTTACTAAAATAAAGCACTTAGATTCAAATGATTAGGGTTAGACCTTCAGAATAGGGTTTCAAGCAAGGGTTTGGGTTACATGCAAAGGTTTGGGATTTAAATTACGTTTCAAGTTAGACTTTCAAATTTGGGCTACAATGAGAGTTTTAGGCTAGCGTTTGAAACTAGTGTTTCAAGCCTGGGTTTGGGTTCCAAATAACGGTTTAAAGCTAAGTCTCAAGCCGGATTAGCATTTTAAATTACGGTCTCAAACCTTGTCTTCAAATTAGGGTTCCATGCCTGGGTTAGGGTTTTAAAGTTTAGTTTCAAACTAGGCTAAGGTTTCTCACAATGGTTATTTTTATATTTGGGTTTTAAATAAGTTTTGGGTTTCATGCAAAGGTTAGGGTTTCAAGCCAGGGGTTGGGTTTCAAATGAGGGTTTATGGATATAAGGTATTTTATTATTTAATTAAGGTTAAGGTTACAAATTGTGGTTTACAGTTTTAAGTGAAGGTTCAAAATTGGGGTTCCAAATCCGGATTTCAGGTTAAGGTTTTAAGCTCGGCTTTAAATAATGTGTTAGTGTTTCAAATGCAGTCTCAAGGCCATGTTTAGGGTTTAAAGTCAATTTGGGGTTTCAAGCCTGGGTTAGGGTTTCAAATGAGTAGATGTGAATGCTGGGTTCCCTTATTTCGTGTGTGTTCAGTTTTTGGATAATAATGTTCCAGAGGAAAATGCTCATACTGAACCTTGTAAACATGTAACCATGACGTTTGTATTCAATCTGCTGCGCTTTGGGAATCAGGCACGTGTTTGTGTTGACTTTTTTTTCCCAAACACTTTTCGGATGCAATGAGCCGCCAAAATGTGACAGACGACACCAGACGCAAACGCGACAACAAAGTAGGACACGCTAGCAGATTAGCATGTTAGCCGTACAGGATTAATTCCCTTTGGCGATATCGCCGCGTGACAAGTGTGACGCCGCTTTGAAAACAACAACAACAAAACGTCAAGGGAAAGAAGCGGCGGAATATTTAAGGCACTGATCCCGACTTCTACCTCTTCTTCTACGTGTCACGTCGGCCCCTCTCAAGCTCTGCCGAGCTAACGCGCCGCCGAGCGCTAGCTGCCTGTCACATCAGCGGCCGACTGCGCATCAACAAACACGTTGTCCCGGCGACGTCAAAGGGAGCTTTCATGTGGAAACCCGACAACAGCAACAGCGCCGCTACCGCTCGCTTGTGTTTTATTTCGAACCAGGAGGCTTGCGCATCTGTGGCCTGCTGTTTACGGGAGACAGATGGGTTGTAGACATAGGAAAGGAGAGTGACGGAAAGCGAGACAGGTGGGCAGAAAGACAGGAAGATAGACAGACCCAACAGAAGAAAGACATGAAGGCAGGCAGACTGAACGACATTTAGATAGAAAGAGATACAGAATGATAGTCATAAGGAATGTAGGCAGACAGTTACAATGAAGGAGAGACAGACAGGTAGACGGACTGGTAGAGAGAAAGGAATGCAGACTGAGTGACTGAAAAATAGAGACTGACAGACAGAACGATGGGCAAAAGGACCAAAAAAAACATAAAGGTACAAAGGGAGATGGTCAGTCAGGAAGACAGACAGACAGACAGAAGGTTGAAGAGCAAGGAAACTTGACAGACAGACACATACGGGTTGAGAGGCAAACGGACGAATAGGCAGACAGACAGCTTAAGATAGAAAATGACACAGAGAATGATAGACATAAGGAAAAAGACAGATACAAAAGAAAAATACAGGACGAGAGACAGAGGGGTAGAGAGAAAGACAGGTAGTCAGAGAGACCGATAGATACAAAGGAAGGAGACAGACAGGCAGACAGACAGATAAGTAGAGAGACAGACAGGCAGAAAGACAGATAAGTAGAGAGACAGACAGGCAGAGAGGCAGAAAGCTTGAAATAGCCTGACAGACAGAATGATGGACATTACAGAGACAGACAGATAGACAATGGAAGGGAGACACGCAGACAGACAGACAGACAGACAGTGAGAGAGACGGATAGACAGACAGATGGGTAAAGAGACAGAAAGGCAGACAGACAGGTAGAGATACAGACGACAGACAGCTGGGTATAGAGACAAAGGCAGACAGAGAGACAGTGAGAGAGACGGATATACAAGTGGTAAGACAGGAAAAAAAGGCAGACACGTAGACAGACAGACAGACAGACAGACAGGCAGGCAGGCAGGCATCAATCCCACCATACAAACACAGCAAAGGTCATCCATCGCTATCAAGGAATCGAGTTTCATCCAATTTCATCATCATCATCTTCATCGTCATCTTCCTCATAGTCTGAGAATTTCTCCTCGGTGACACACCCACTCGTGTCACTCTTCATTTTCATCTTCATCCCCCTCATCCTCATCCTCCCTTTCTTCCTGCATTCCTCACTTCCTCTTACATCATTTTCACACACACACGCACACACACAGAATCATTAATTCCATATTCCTATTTCACCTCTGCCGTCCTCTTTCCTTCCCCCATCATTTTCTTATTGTTCCCCTCCTCCCTCTTTTGTTCGTCATCCCTCCCTTCTGTTTTGCGCACCGTCTCCACGGGCCTTTTCATCTCCATTTTGTAAAGCTCCCCTCTCCCCTTTATTGCAGCAAATAACCAACAGCAGCGCACATAAAAGTAGTACAATATTAATAACACCATATTCAGCACAGAAGCCTTTACAGGAACTTTGTACTCCCACAGAGCAGGCGCACCCCCCTGCTGCAACTCACCCTTAAGAAAATGTCAAAATAGCTCATAAAGGCGGCGTGTCATGCAAATTATAGTTATTGTGTATTTATTGTACCTGTTTATGCATTTTTAATTTGGCGCACCCCTGGGGGTGTGCGCACCACACTTGAGGAATCCCTGATATATGGGACACACTTGGCATAAATGTGAAAAATGCTCATATACAACAAACAACAATTATATAGGAAGGCCCTAATGCACCCCCAGGGATGTACGCACCATTCTTTGATAATATACAGAAAACATTATAAAAACATCATGACTCATTTGCAAACCGCAATTACAGTGGAAGGCACTCAGGAGTGCACGCACCACAGCATGAGAATCTCTGATATACAGGATATGGTGGGAAAACATCACAACTTGGCATAAATGTCAAAAGTATCCGTTAGATTGGATATAGCGCTCATGTGGCCCCGGGGGGGGGGGGGGGGGGGGGTGTAAGCACACTACTGTTTGGTGATATGCAATATACAGTGTGGGAAAATAAAATCTGCTTAAATGTTAACAGCTGTCATATGCAAACATTTCACATACTTTATTATGCACCACTGGGAGTGTGCACATCATAGTTTAGGAATATACAAAATACATGGAGGGGGAAAAAATCATGACTCAGCATAAATGTGAGGAAACCCTTATATGCAAGCAGCCATTGCATTGGACAGTTCTTACTCACCCACTGGGCTCCGCGCACCACAGCTTGGTAATATTTGTGTCGCAGCTCAGCATACATGCATGAACACTCATAAATACAAGCAGCAGTTATTAACAATTAGCAACTTATTAACAATTACTACTAACAGCTGTCGGAGATCATGCCCCTTACATACCCTGAGGGTGTGCGCAACAAAATGCATTAATCACTGACATACAGGATATATGTACTTGTAAAAACGACGACTCAGCATAAATGTTATAAGAATCCTAATTACAAACTACCATTAGATTGGATGGCAGTCAGGCCCTCGTGGGGGTGCGCACATGACGGTTTGGGAATCCCAAATATACAGGATACAAATGTAAAGAGATTATGACCCAGCATGAATGTCAAGAATCTCCCTGGATGATGGTGGCGCACTCCTGGGGGGTGCGCATATCGCAGTTTGGGGATCACACATACAGTACACATCATACGGATAGTGTGTGGTAAAAATATTATGACTGTGTCGATGTTAAAAACATTCATGCTCAAACAGCCCTTACATTAGGCCCCCCAAGCGCACCAGGAGGTGTGTATTCCACATTGTAAAAATATCATGACTCAACATAACTGCTCGGACTGTCTTGGAAACACGCTACCGTCAGATTGGATGGCGATTACGCACGGCCTGGGGGTGCACATTCAAGTTTGGGGAATCCTTGATAAAAATATCCCGATGTGACATAAATTTTAGAAACAATCAAATGGCAACTACTATTAGATAGCATTCCACTCACACACCCCCACGGGGGTGCGCACTCCACATTTCGGGAATCCCTGATAAGTGAAAGTGTGAAAACATCCCGACCCAGCATAAATATTCAAAACGCTCATTAGATGGGATGCCGCTCACGCACCGCCGGGGGTGCGCCGGAGTTGGCTGATGTACAGGATGCAGTGTAAAACTCTGATGACTGTGCATAAACGCTCACATGTGCAAAGAGGGAGAAAAGGAGGCATCCAGCAATTAGAAGCAGGAAAAATGCGGCCCGCCGGCCAGTGGGAGTGGGTTCGGCGTGAAATATTGATGAGGTTGCTTGAATGAAATTTAAGCACAATGTGTTGCTGCTGTTCTTGTTGCAGCGCTGCGAGACAACCGCATCCAGCTACACCGCTCCACGCCCACCGAGCTGTCCATCATCATCTCCGAGGTGCAGCTGTCCGACGAGGGCGAGTACACCTGCTCCATCTTCACCATGCCCGTGCGCACCGCGCGCGCCACCGTCACCGTGCTGGGTAAGGCCCGCGTCACACAATCATGGCGGGCATTGATTTGGTTGGTTTTGTGTATGAAAAAAAAAATCTTTCACTCCCAGCCATTTTCACTGAAGCGATCCTCTTCGCTCCTGGCTGTTTCACTCAATTTTGACTGATTTTGCAAGGCCCACAGAATATTGTGTTCTATTGCTATAAAAACACGAAACCTACCAAAAGAAAGATTGTAGTCTCATCTTTCATCAGCAATTAGCTAAGTTTCATCATTAACAGTGGGGAAAATAGCTTTTTGCGACATGGCCCTGGTTGATCTCTTATACTCTGCTTCCACCTGCTGGCCGTTTTTGTAATAAATACCATTGCTTCAAGCATTCTCTTCAGTTCAGAGGCTGCATCAAAGCCTTCTGTATGCTCTAGCATTAAAAAAAAACATAAAAACGTATAAATATGTTGTTGGAATATTTTTTCATTTTTGTTTAAAAATATATACTTCATCATACATATACATTTCCCAAAATAAAGTCATTCATAAAAAAAATGTGTGTCCAAAATACCACATCATTCACGTAAAACAGACATTTATTCCCAATAATTATTTTTTTCTAATTGTCTTGGTACCAATCCTTGTAGGGTTGGTTCATCACACAGTCAAAGGAACGATTATTTAGTGACCTTGTGAAAGTCACAAGTCGCCCGCCTGCCAAACGTGACTGTGAACTACACTGAGGTATCGATCACATCAAAAGATAACATGCTCAATATTTAATATCGCAACGTTTGATGCTGTGTGTGTGTAAATGTGTGTGCGTGTGCTATGAAGCAGCATTGCATATGAATGAGGGCATCGTAATAGTCCACATACGGACGCGGCTGTCCAGACAAGCACAATGAAAGATTTATGAATTATTCCACGACCGGCTAACGAGGACGCGCACGAGTTCCCCAGCCAGCGGACGTTTCAAAATGACCCGCACGTACGCACACACAAATGTTGTGTTGCCACACTTCATTTCTCCCGCCGACGTTCCCGAGTGGCTCGCTGAGTTTTGACATTTTATAAAATTTGAATGCTTCTCTCGAGTGATGAAAAATGTATGCAAGGCAAAATCCACACAATGTCACTGCTGTCACACACAAGATAAAAAGAAAAAGAAAAAGCACAATTACTTTAATTCCGAGCCACCATTTGAATTGTCTTTAATCCAGCACTGACAAAAACAAACATTTACAAAAGCACAAAATACACTGCATTTTCCTAGGGATGTTCGATACCACTTTTTTTTTTTCACACCGTAGTAGTTGCCGAAAGGGATGGATGGTTAACCGAAATGTAATTGGGATTTAAATTTTGGCTTCTCTCGAAAAACGATTAATGTGCAGCGTGTTTACGAGTTCCCTACGTTGTGAAAGGACCCTAAATGCACCATGTAGCTTGTAGCTAGCCCGAAGCGAATCAGTGTGATTTTGCCATGCCTAAGCGTACTTTGAACTATTTAATGACACTCCGGATTGGAGTTAACTGTAAAACTAAACACGATAAGGACAATTACATACGGCGTGTATTTAAAAACAAAACATGCTTTGTTTTTAAAACATCGCTAGCCTAGCGCTAATGCTAGAGCATGGCACTCATGTGCCAAAGTATTTACCCCCGAAAAAATGTGTTTCCCCTGCTGCCGGTACGCATTTTTTTTCAGTTTTAGAAACAAGGTTTTCTAACAAGAAAAAGTATACAGTATTTATCGCAGATAAACAAAAGAATAGCAAGAACACGTTAGTATTCTGCAATGGACTCTAGGTGCATTTAATGACCACGCACGCAGTAGGAAATCTCAGCATACATAGAAAAAGCTCAAAGGACTGAGGAATGTTAATGTTTGTTTGGTTTTCTTCCACATGTTTAAGGTTATGGTTAGGAACAAGGAATTGCCACTTTCATGTGGTAAAAGTCATAAGATCCCGCGGCAGGGGATACCAATTTTTTGTGGGGTCACTACTTTGGCACAATAGCGGATCTCATTCAAATGCTAACAGGAAGTTAGCATCAACTTTAGGGACTAATAGTGCTTCAAATAACGAATATTCACACACAAATGTTGTGTAAACACATACCCACAGGTAAGATAACACTACTCAAAGGCACAAATTCTTCCCAATTTGTGAAAAACGAGTTATTTTAATAGAATTAAATTGCAACTTTCTTCTGTTCTCATTATAAGCGTGTATACTATGGATGCACAGCACCACACTGCCCCTAAGAGGCCAAAACGCGCAGTTTTAGTATACAGTATTTTTTTTAACTTTTTTTTATTTTAACTTTTTTGAGTTTAAGGAATCACAGAATTTTCTTTTCCTCAAAATAGAAGGATACAAATATAGCCAATGCTTTTTTTTTGTTTATACCAATACACATTTTGACGACATGGCATAAAATACAATTCCTGTGACTTGTGAAAATAACACATGATAAAATAAGTATGATAAATGTAATGCTTAAGTTTGAAAATGAAGAATGAAAATGCAAGAGGCTTGAATTTCATATATTTATAAAGTTGACAAAAAGTATAGTGCTCAAAAGTAAAGTGTTCAACGTAAAAGAGATGAATGGGCTTACGTAAGGCTATGATCATAGTTTTGAGTAGTTGAGTTTTAGTAGTTGAGAAAAATATTACATTTTAAAATCAATGAATAATCGTTTTATTATTCATGATTTCAATCTCAATCAAAATAATCATGATGATCATTTTTCCCATAATCGTCCAGCTCTAGTCATATAGTCGATACTGATGCCACTATTTCTTTTGATACATAAAATTTCCAAACAAAAAGAATGACGAAGAAAGAACCAAATATAGCAAAATAGCATTTTTGCTTAAAATTGCATACATTTAATGGCAATTTTCTATTTTTCTAATTTCTACTTCCTGATCTTAAAACGGCCACAACAGGGCGGCCGATACTCGTATTGGCCGCTATCGTGAGCACCGATACTGTGAAATAAATCCAGATATCAGACTTTAAAAAGGGTTATTTTTAAGAAAAAGAAGAACTACTACAAATTATATGTCAATCATTTTTCTAAAAGAAAATACTTGATTCTCCTAATATTTTCCCTTTCCCAAAATCAACAGGCCGACTATTTTGTCCGCTATTTTGACCGCGTTCCACAATCACCTCCCACCTCTCGCTGACATTTCGAGAGCTCCCGCGAGCTGCTGCTTTTAATTAACTTCCAACTGACAAAAATAAACATTCAGACCAGGCAGGGCGGGGGCGGGCCCGTCCCGCTTGACCGACAACCCAACACTCACCGCTGCCAAAAAAACAAAAATCAACCCCGCAAAAATACATTTGGACTCAAAAGCCACAAAGCGAGCATTTCATTTGCTTGTTAATTACTCATTTATTTCCTGGAGAAATAGGGCACAGCATCCCTTTAAAGACACAAACACCTTCAAAGGCGCAAAAAAAAAAAAATAAAATGCAGGAAATATGGCCACAATTAACTGACAGCCAAAAAGAGCACCAGACAAATCCATACTTGAAAGGCGTGCGTGTGCGTGTGCGTGTGCGTGTGCGTGTGTATGGCACCACAAAGATGATTAGCCCACAATCCAGTCAATAAAGTGCCAGCGTACTTTATTGCTCGTGACGGAGAATCGTCTCACACACACACACACACACATGTACACGCATACACACAAGCTAACCTTTACTTACTGTTGCATTGGGACGAACACGGTGCTTACTACTACTATACACACGTGTAGAAAAAATGACGCCTTCTTCTTGGCACGTACAGCTCGTCTCGATTGCAGTGTTGCACACCAGTCACTACAGCTTTAAAAAAATATATATAAATAAACATTTAGCATTGTTATCACATGACACGTTCTGATTTTGTTTGTTTGTCGTCAGGCGTCCCGGATAAGCCTCACATCTCCGGCCTGGAGAATCCCGTGCAGGAGGGCGGCACGCTCACCCTGACCTGCACCAGCACGGGCAGCAAGCCCCCCGCCAGGCTGCGATGGTTCCGCGGGGACCTGGAACTTGAAGGTGCGAACTGTGTGTGTGTGTGGGGGGGGGTGCGTTTGCCTTTGTGTATTATGAGGACATTTCACCTGAATACACGTAGCACTGCGAGGACATTTTGAATTATGAGGACACAGCCCATGTCCTCATAATTCATTCAATGCAGAAGTGCTTCTAGGGCTGTAGAAGGCTTAAATCCAAAGTTTTAGCCAATGTCCTTGTAAACCATAAATACGTGAATTTATGTGTGTGTGTGTGTGTGTGTGCGCGCGTGTGTGTGCCCGCGTGTGTGTGAGTGTGTGCGTGCGTGCGCGCACATCCTTGCCATATTTCCGCCTGTGCGCATATGTCTGATTTACACCTTCACTTTCTGCGATGAATGCTTTTTCTTAATTGCTTAACTTTAATGAGGTCAACTTTTTGAATCTCTTATGTCATGTCAAGGGCTAAAAGAAAAGACACACAAATAAATTGAGATTCAGTCACTAGTTTGGTCCCTAACATGTCAGAAAATTGGCAAAAATGTGGATAATTGTTTCTCTAAGTAAAAGCAAATGATTTAACAAAATGATAAACAGGCTGCTATCATGGAGGACAACAGAAATTGAAAAAGTTATTTAAACAATTGGTCGATTAAAAAAAAGAAAAAAGACTAGTTACTAGCGTTAGTTAGTTAGTTCGTTAGTTAGTTAGTTAGTTAGTTAGTTAGTTAGTTAGTTAGTTAGTTAGGTAGTTAGTTAGTTAGCCACTTATTTGTTAGTCTTTGTTTTTCCGGGTTTGCAATTAGTGGTTAGTTAGCTAGTTGGCCAAGATTTTGTGTGGTTTACACAATGTGTGCCCAGCTCGTGTGCTGTGTTTTTGCTTTTGAGATGCAAGTGACAGCAACCCAGCGGCTTTTGCGAAAGAGAATATAGTCGGGATAAGCATCCCGATCCGGCAATAAGAAGCTGTGCGGATGTCGGGGATGAAGGGATGAAGGGACGAGGTCGGAACATCCCCCCGCCCGCCCCAAAGCCCCCGCCCCCCCCCCCCCGGGGTTCGTGACTGATAAACGGCGGGAAATGGGCGGCAAGGAGACGTCAGGAGAAGACAAATGAACTGACTTTTTATTCGGCCGCCTTATATTCCGACAAATTGCAGCCATGTGGCTTTTGACCTGCCTCGCTTGCTGTCAGCTTCTCCAGAATGTCCACATAGGCCGGTCTGCTACAGTGTGCTCACATTTATTTATTTTTATATTTATTTTTGAGAAAAGATTAATTTTATAAACAAAAACAATGGTTTATTCTACGGGGGCAAATGTTATAATATTATGAGAATAGTATCTTTTTTTTTTTTTTTATTAATCAGGACATATTTTCAAAAAAAAAATTTTTTTTCAGAAAGTCATTTTTAGAAAAAAATATTTCATTGAAAAACCTGACAAAATCAAAATCATATATTTGATTAAAAACAAATGCTGTGAAAATAATGCAATATTTATTGTAATTAAAAAGTATTAGTAGGTAAAGGTTTAGTTGTTGTCTTTTTTTAATGAGCACCATCTTTAAAAATTAATAAATAAATTAATTAATTAAAATGTATTATTCTAAATTAAATTCATGAACCGCTATGGATATTGAAAAGTTTGTTCATTTACCTAGTTACTTAGCTATAGTAGGCAGTTAATGTAACATCAGTTATTTGGCTGGTTGTCCATGAAGTTAGTTAGTTGGTTGGTTGGTGCATAGGTCTGTTAGTTGGTCAGTCAGTCAGTTTAGTTGGTTGGTTAACTGGTCAATTGGTTATTTGTCATTTGGTTGGTCGGTTAGTTAGTTGGTTAAGCAATCAGTTAGTCATTGCAAAACCAATCGCCACAGGTACGGTGTTTTGGGTTGTTTACTTTTTGAGGGTTCTGACACCACCTGCTGCTCTGGCAGGTCCTCTGTATTTATGGTTATTTGATGACGATGCATCTTTTGCTGACACATGTTCAAAGTGCCTTCATGTTTGCATTTGTATGTATGAAGCAATAGCCGTTATTTGTTGCGTCCTAATGCTTTGGCAATGTTTGGTGTAATTATGGATAAGAATTAATCAAAAAAGAATGGAGTGAGGACACAAAGTGGAGGAGGAGGAGGCGCAGCCTGCCTGAGGACAGATTATCTATTATTTCTCTTAGCGCCGCAACAAAGTCGATATAGCGAGCAAAGGAGCTAGCGAAAGAGAGATGGAAGAGCCCTCGCTAACGCTTCTACTTCGACAAATTGGATTTTTGGGGGGAGTTTTTTCTCCCCAAAATCTGTGAAGGTTTTCTACACTCAAATGTGTCGGACTCGTCTGTTTGACTTACTATGAGATAGGGTAGACAAGGCGATGCCCAGTCCTGTGGTACATTTGGACGTACTGGCGTTATTAGAACCAATATCAGAAAGAGGATTAGTTCCCTAGCTTATTACTTTGTTCATTTATTACTCTCTATAGCTGCTAGTTGGTCAGCTGGTCATTGATCAGGTAACAGTTAGTTAATTTGCTTGTTACTGTCACCTCATTAAGTACTCTAGTTAGTTAGTTAGTCCGTTAGTTAGTTAGTTAGTTAATTTACTTGTTACTGTCACCTCATTAAGTACTCTAGTTAGTTAGTTAGTCCGTTAGTTAGTTAGTTAATTTACTTGTTACTCTGTTACCTTATTAAGTACTCTAGTTAATTAGTTAGTTAGTTGGTTAGTTAGTTAGTTAGTTAGTTAGTTAGTTAGTTAGTTAGGTCATTAGTTAGTTATAGTCATCATTGATCACATTGAAAAAAGAATGGAGGACAGTGGAGGAGGAGTAGAACAGATATTTCTCTTAGCACTGAAAAATTTAGCTAGCCAATTAGTTACTTTCTTACTTACTTACGTATTTGTGTCATTTGTCTGTTAGTCATTGATCAGTTAATTGGTTTGTTAACTAATTTAGGAGTTATGTAGGTTAGCTAGCCAGTTGGTTGGTTGGTTCATTTGGTGCTTATCTGAGTTGTTGGTCAATTAGTTAATGTCAATGTATAGCTGTCAGCTGGTTTGTTGGATAATTGCGTCTATGTGTAAAAACTTAAAGTATGTGTGTGCGTGTGCGTGTGCGCGCGCATCATGCTGTTGACGTGAAGATGGTGTGTGACTGTGTGCGCATGTGTGTGTATGTGCCTACTTGAAGACAGAACGTGACAGCATGTGAGCGTGTGTCTGTCTGTGTGTGTAAAGATGAAGTGTGACGGAGAGTGTGTGTGTGCGTTTGTGTTAGTGACGAGAAAGCATGCATGTGTGGCTTCTCGAGGAGAGAATGACAGCGTGTGTGTGTATTTGTGTATGTGTGTAGTCGCCGAGAGACAGCCTGTGTGTGCAAAGTAAGAAAGTGTGAGCGTGTGTATGCTTGCTCAGGATTCTGCATGAAGAAACAATGACACGTGTGTGTTTGTGTGTGTAAGGGAGAAGATAGCGAAAGACAGCGTGTGTATGTGAAGAGAAAATAGTGTGTGTTTGCGAATAAATGAAGTGTGACTGTGTGTGCGTGTGAGCAAGAGAGATGGTGAATGACGGTATGTGATGAGAAGTGTGTGTGATTGTGAATATGTGAAGCGTGTGCGTGTGTGTGTGTGTGGGGGGGGGTGAAAGAGGGAGAGAGCGTGAGATAGAGAGAGAGAAGATAGCGAATGACAGTTGTGTATGTGACAAAAAGAAATGTGTGTTGTTGAGAATAAATGGGTAGCGCACGTGTGTGTGTTTGTGAATAAATGGTGTGAGTGTTGTGTGTGTGGTGAGGATGAGAGGGAATTATAGCCACCACAGAAGAAGAAGCAGAGGCAAGGTGGCTTTGCAGCTGACTAGATGGGAGGTGGTGCGGGTGTGCAGCGGGTGAATGGGGACGGTGTCAGAGGAATCCACGGGGGGTGGACGGGTTCGGTTTTTAAGTAGGAGCGACTGGAGAGCGCAACAGGAGAGGAGTTAGCGAGAAGCTAGGAAAGCTGATGAAATGGAGCCCGAAATCGGGAAAGCAGATTTAGATAGCAAGATGGAAGTGTGAGCGCGTGCGCGCGTAAAAGAAGAAGCGGCGAGTGGTAATTGAGAAGAATGAAAGGCTAAGAGCTGTGAGGAGTGTATTAGTTGTACCGCGTGAGAGCGCCATGGATCATTTTGTGACATCCTTCCACGTGCCAAATGCAGCATAATGGGGATTAATGGCCACACTTGAGGCCGAAATGGCAAAATTATCGGCCCAGGTTGTCATCATGTGGACAAGGCCAAGTGGGACATGGGGAACTCTTGAACGACGGCTCACGTGACACATTAAACCGGTGCGATGCTGGTGTAGTCATGAGCACGATGGAGCAAAAATAGGCGATGCCTTTTTAACTCATTCGCTCTCAGCCATTTTCACGGAAGCAACCCCCTTCGCTCCCGGCTGTTTGACTGGATTTTGACTGATTTTGAAGGCCCACAGAATATTGTGCTCGATTGAAATAAAAACATGGAACCTACCAAAAGAAACATTAGAGTCTCTTCTTTCATCAGGAAAAAATATATATTTGTATCTGTTTCCGTTGTGCAGTAGTTAGCATTAGAATATAGCTAAGTTTCATCATTATTCACAAATCTGTTTAAAACACTGGGGAAACGAGCTTTTTGCAACATGGCCCTGGTTGATCTCTTATACTCAGCTGTCACCTGTTGGTCGTTTTTTGTAATAACTACCATTGCTTTATTCATTCTCTTCAGTTCAGAGGCTGCATCGAAGACTTCTGTATGCTATAGCATAAAAAATAAATAAATAAAACATTAAAACGTATAAATACGTTTTTGGGATCGTGGCGATATATATATTTTTTTTAGATATGTTTTGGGGAGCAAATAACTTGAAAAGGTGTCTAGCAGATAGGTAACATCTCATTTAAAATGTTAGGTGGCTGGCATAGTCATGAACACAATGGAACAAAAATAGGTTATGTCTTGTTAAAAAATTTAGCTGACAGGATTAGTCATGAACACTGAGGAACAAAAATATGTAACATCTTATCTGAAAGGCTGTGTAGCAGGAAAAGTCATGATAACGATGAAGCAAAAATAGGTAACAAAATGTTTAGTTGACAAGATTAATCATGAACATTAAGGAGGGTAGGAGTAGTCATGAGTACAATGAAGCAAAACTAGATAACGCCGTGTTTGTGGCAGGCATAGTTATGAGTGTGATGAAGCAAAAGGGGTGTGTGGCTTTGACATTGTCATGAGAACGGCAAAGCAAGAATAAGTAAGCTTTTGTTTTAAAAGGCTATGTAACTGGCATAGTCATGAGCACCTTGAAACACAAATCAGTATCATCTTATTTGAAAGGCTATGCGGGTGGCATAGTCATGAGCGCGATAAAGCAAAAGTAGGTAATGACTCGTTTAAAAGGAGTTTGTTGCTGGCATAGTCATGATAACGGCAAAGCAAGAATAAGTAACCTTTTGTTTTAAAAGGCAATGTAGCTGGCATAGTCATGAGTGCAACAAAGCAAAAATCGGTAACGTCTTGTTTAAAACGGTATGTGGCTGGCATAGTCATGTAACGAAGATAAAGTAGTTAACCTTTGTTTTTGAAATGCTATGTGGCTGGCATAGTCATGAGCAAAATTGATTGGAGCAAAAATAGGTAATGTACTGTTTAAAAAATGCTGCTGCTAGGATTAGTCGTGAATCACTAGGAAACAAAAATAGGTCATGTCTTGTTTCATAAGTAACGATGGGAACGAAACACGTAATCTCTTTTTCATAGGGTATGTGGTAGGTATATGCATGAGTGTTGTTTAAAACTGATTTTGTAACGTCACATTCATATTCCAAAATTGATTAAATTAAAAGAAATAAATCTCTTAAAATTTTACACAAAATTTCCCAGAATGACAAATTCAAAGAAATATTGTGGATTTTTTTTCATTAAAAATAATCTTCATATCACATATTTAAAGGCACATATGAGCTGTTAATGGTCATAGTTGGACAAAACTAAATGCTACAAAATGTTATCACCATATCCCAAAATGGGTTAATGTAAATTTTGCCTAGAAATGTTACACAAAATTCCCCCAAATTATGTTTTTTTTTTTTTTTTAAGTGTTCTTCCAAATGTTTCCTATACTGTATATGAAAACTGTATATGACAGCCCTAATATTTCATACTTGAGGGAACGATAGAGCTGTTCTCACTGATATGTCAAAACGAAAACATCAAAGTGTCAAAATAACAAGATGAAGTCATTCCCTTCCAAAACGTAACACGACAGACATTTTGCCGTCAATATTCTCTTGACTTCTTTTTTTCACGCTTCAAATCCTGCTGCGCTTTGGCGGATCAAAGTATTCTCCTCTCAGCTGCGTGGTTTAAAAAAATGTCTATTTGGTTTCAGGAGAACCTCAGTTGGCGTACCAGTACAAAAAAAAAAGCTTAAAATACTTACAAGCTTTATGCTCGGGGTCAAAAAAATGACTTTCCTCTTCGCCGTGACGCAAACCACGAGGTGGGAAAAAAAACATCTCGACTCTCAGCGGTCAAATGTTTTGTTTCTGCCCCCGACAACTTCCGTTGACCTCGCGTTACGGATCATCGCCGCCTGATATCTGCTCTGGAAGATAAAAAAAAATGTTTTGTAACTTTCAAAGATGATGGGGAACCTGTTTTTGTTGTTGTTGTTTTTTAATGCCGACAGGCTTGTAATTATAGAGTAAAAATAAGTGTGGTGGTCTCAAAACACACGATGACAGCTCAGTTTTTTTTCTCCCTGCTAATCCTGCTAACGTGACTAATTAGGTAAAAAGATGACCTCATAAATCAGACGTAATCCCACTTAATGGTGATGACTGTTTGGATTATTATTTGAACGCAACAGAGCAGCATGTTTTAGCACACTTTGCTGTCCCGCGGCCAAGTAGAAGCACCCGCCTACTATTTTTGCGACATGAAAGAGGATGGAAAGAGTTGCCAAGGCGACCCACAAATTTACTTTCACCCCCGCAAAAGATGGTAAAATTTGAATTTTAGACAGAAAACCTGCAGGTTTAACCTCTTGTTTTTGTAAACAAGCAAAAGGTGCAAATAGATGAGACCACCGTTATCCTTTTACTGGTGTGTTCCCCCTGGAGGGTTTCCGTGCACCCTTGTACAGTATATGAGCTCCTTATTGCAAAATGTGCATGTTTATTAAAAAAAAAAAAATTAAATTAAGAAAATAGATCAAACAGAAATCTGAAATAATAAAAAATTCAATACAATAAATAATATAAATACATCATAATGCATTATGTAGATATAGATTTTTTTAAATTATAATCTATTATTTTTCTGGACAAAAAACACTCTTTGGGTAAAACAAACAAACAAACAAACAAAAACATTTAAAAACAATTAATAAACAAATACATAAATAAATAATAAATATGTATTGTGCCGTTCATTTTTTTTAATATTAAAGCTTTTTCTACATCATGGATGCTCCACCAATCTCCAGATGAGTACGAAGAGCCCTGACTGTTTTACTCTGACTGCGCCTATCAACTTTTATTTTCCCTTTATAGGATAGTGTGCGGACCCTGCACACTCCACAGTTTCTTTGGGGAGGGGAGGGGCGGAGTTTTTCTTACCTCATTTGAAGTCATATCCTCCTTTGTCAACTGTGGATGTCGCTTTAAGATCGTACTCGCACGCGCGCCATGAACCAGCCTGACACAGATGCTGCAGTTACGCTCTGGGCCAGAGGTGGCAGTCATGAGTAGAAAAGTGACAAACTGCAAAAAGATCCTTTAGACACTCCAGGGCGGAGGTAACATTCTGTTTAAAACACTTTTTTTTTTTTTTTCAGCATTGGAAGCACTCTCATTGCTCGCCATAAAACTCTAGTAAGCCAGTTTTAATCAAGAGCATGAAATTTGGTAGGGGTGTCTTTCATGATGGAAGCTACCAAAAAGTCTCAAAAAAAAAACACTAAAACAACAGAAGTCTCTCATTGTTGTTTGAATTATCAATTTTAGTCAAATTTTGGCTGCTTCCACAGGTCGTTCAAAAAAAAAAATGGTGGGGGGGGGGGATTTTTTCCATGTGCTACCAAATTTGAAGCTTGCGTACTGAACAGATGAGCGATATCACACATATGTAGACTACATACGCCAGTGCATTGAAGCAGCCCGGCTAACTGGCGGCCATGTTGGCAGGGGCAACGTTCCCATCAAAGGCAATGCATGGACATTGAAATCAAGTCCTAAATTGCTCTTTTCTCAAACGATTATCATGACGTTGACTTTTTTGTCAATGCCAAAATGTGTGCTGATGGTAGGGGACTTAAGAAAAAGCCCCCAAAAAATTATCAGAATTGTTTTACCTGTTCAAAGTTATTCTTAGTTCCTTTGTAGAAATTTTACGACGTGACAGCACAATATGCCGGCATCCTTGTTCCTTCGGTTTTCTTGCCATCCAAATGCTTTGTCACTTTTGCCCAATTTAGGGTCCCCATATATACCCAGCTCAAAGGGGACCTGTGTTCATATCTATGGGCGACGCCAACTACTGAAGAATTTGCGTTTTCTTCAATAGTTCTGGACAGAGAATGGTGGCAAAGTTCAATGACTCGCCATTAAGCATGAAACTCTTGTAATGGCTAATGAATGTTCTTAAAATTTAGGCCATTTGACAACATGAAATTTAATACCAGACATGAGCTGACCTCCAAAAGTCTCAAAAAGCCAGGCCTGAAAACACATTTAAAGGTTTGAAGAGGCCATTTTATTCTCAGTTTGGCCATTCACAGAAGTCCTTCAACGATAAACTCCTATTGGACATTTTGAAAGTACTTTTTTTTTTTTTTTTGTCAGCCTAGAGTTGGACAAATATGTTCTCTCAATAAAATGCCAATGCACGGCGGCTGCCTTGGTCTTGAATGTGGTGGCGGTTTAGAGGACTTAGGTAAGCAATTATAGCTCTTGTTATTGATGTTAGCCAGGCAAGAAAAATATTGAAGGTATTTATATCACTTTACCGCTGAACAATAATTGCAGTTGTTCTCATACGTTTACATACATAATTTTGAAGGTGTCATGATCAGGAGAACACATTTATTTTATTCTCATGGGATTCCAGTGAAACTATACAGTATTTTAGATTAGCACAATCATCAAACAAAACATAGCAATGCAGAAAATAATGACGTTGTCCCTGTTCAGTCATTAGTCATATGTTGCCCAAAATTGTCCGTATTTCATCAATTCTGCCAAGGAATGTAAACTTATGAGCATGACTGGAAATACGCTATTGAAATTAAATGTACATTAAGATGGCTAAGGTAATTGAGGTCAAGGTAAGATGTAGTTTTTAAGGGTATTATTGTTCATTCCTACTCATGTTAAAGCAAGATTCAAAACGCATTGAGGCTCGTGGATGTCTGTGTTTGTCAAATGGAATCCAACTGTTTACTGCCACTGACGAATATATTCGTCAAATAGGTTTTTCAATGAGTGGGCGTGGCAGAGGATCTCGTCCAACTTGTCTATGAAATTTAGGTTTGTAAACCACTGTAATAACCAACATATATATACCCCTTAAAATTGTAGTGGTTTTTTTTTTTTTTGATCAACACAAAGATTAAGATTAGCGGTTGAATCTTGGCTCGTCGCGTTGATTACGAGGGAGAGGAATGCCAACACGATGGAAGACAAACACGTTTAGGCGACTCACACTCAAACATATTATGTATATGTATGGTGTAAACAGAGTATGTGTCACAATAGGTAATTGAAAGTGTGTCACAATTGTGAGAAAAATGACAGCTCATGGAGTGAATAGCGAACGCTATGTGGAAAAGCCCATCATGTTCAATTTTACTCAAGCCTTGAGTCAGCGTTACTGTCGGCACGTTTCTTAGTTGTATATCTGTAAATTAATAATATTGCTGTAAAAATACCTTGGTTGTTTTTGTTTTAGAGTTTGAGGTGCCACACAAGCTAAAAATATATATATATTAGCATCAAAGTCACCGATCTGTTTGATATGTTTGTTTTCACAAAAAAAAACTCAGCTCAACCCATGATCGACTGCTGATTACTAAAGAATGAGAACTCTATTTTGAAAACGACTGGCAGTGAATAAGTAATTCTAAACTTATGAAAGTATTTTATAGCTATGCGATGCTTGGTCCCTAAGCCCTGCGAAAAGAGAGGGCTCACTGCATATTATGTGTATTAATGTCACCAATTTCCCACTCATCTCTGAATGTCCACATCGAGAACCCAATTGACTTTCAATAATATTCTATCCAAGTTACTTGGTTGCCATTTTGAACCTTTTTTACCCCTGAACAAAACACCTCTTGTCGTCCTTGCTAATTATTTTGCGAGGACTTGTTGGCCGTATCCCGACGATCAATAAAGTCATCGCTAATGAACAAAACATTTCTAATCGATGGGATGTGACAAGCGACGACACCGGGAGTTTAATTGAAAGCGAAGTCCGCTTCATCCCGCCCGCCGACATTTAGTCACAGCGTTAATTGTTTGTCAGCGATGCACGCACCTGCGTTTTTTTACGAGCCCTCCTTCCTAAAGTGAGCTTCTTTTTTTTTTACATTTTACTTTCTTATTTGTTTGCCGCATTAGTCAGCACAAAAGAAGGCAGTGGGAGAATATGGCCGGTGCGTAAAGGCATTGTTAGGTGAGGGGTATATGTGGCGTGGCGTGATGGATTGGGGAACAAAACACCCGGGGCGCGCGGCGTTGCTGCGCACCAAACACATTTTTCATTTAATGGGAACAAATGGGCGTCGCCGTTGTGCCGCAGCGGCACAAAAAGTAGAACATTCTAATTAGTTGACAGTGGTGTATGGCATCGGTGGTGCAAGGGAGGTGAGCAAAGTGAAATTTTAAAGGGGGGGGGGGGGGGGGGGGACTTCCAGAGAGTAAAAAAAAAAACAATGTATGTATGTTGTAGTGTTCATAATATGAATAAAATTGCATTGAACTCTAACACTTAGCAATCTAGCATCACCGTGTTTCTGATTAGATAATAATCTAATTATTAGGACAAGTCTGTCTTTAAGGGCCGCCTAAAATATGACCAAAATGATGACTGCTTTGAATAAAAATGGCAGACGTCCCATTCGAATTTCCTCACAAAATCATAAGCTAATGCTAATGTTCTGTGTCCTATGGCAAGTCGTCAAACTTCGTTCCCATGAGCCACCTAAACACAATGATAAAAAATCCTATCTGTCTAGTGTACATGGTTCTAATTTTGTAGAAACTGGGGTAACATCTGTTAGACGAGTTCATCTTTGAAGGACCCCTTGAAATGGGCAAAAAAGACTCTAAGATATCTGCTCTAGTTCTCGTGTATTTTCGGACATGGCTTCTTGTGACATTTTTGTCAGTCTACTAAAAATCGAAATTGCATTTAAATTTCATGTTGCTACATTAAAACTGGCTTTGGGGGCTGAATTTTCCCAAAAAGTCATGAGCTAATGCTGATGTTCACTGTTCTATGGCCTTGCTCCCCTTACAAACAACGACCAAGACTCAAATTTCATGTGGTTATGTTTTGCTAGAAAGAGGGACAAAATATGTTGGACAAGTTCATCTTTGGAGGATCCCTCAAAATGTCCCATAGTAATTTGCTGCCATGCTCCCCCTACGTACAATGACAGAAACTCAAATTGCTGCCAATTCGGCATTTCTTATCTGTCTAATGTACTGCACGTGGTTTTGATTTGACAGAATCCCTAGGACAAGTTGATATTTGAAGTAGCCCTTGAAATGGCCAAAAAAAGACACTAAAATATCTGCTTTGAACTAAAATGGCAGACCACTTGTGTCTTTTCAAATGTGGCCTCTTAAGACTTTTTTGTTAGTCTACTCATGATAGGCATTGCTATTAACTCATTAACTGCCATTGACGGCTATAGACGTCAAAAATTCATTTGAACTATTTCTAATAATTTCAATTTTTTTTCCACTTTTGTTAACAAGAGTATGAAAACCTAAAAATTTTTGAATTGTACATTTAGAACAGATATCAAATTTGTGATTAATCGTGAGTTAACTATTGAACTCGTGCAATTAATTACAATTAAAAAATTTAATCGTCTGACGCCCCTAATTTTTAATAATCTTTTCTTTCTTTTTTAAATTAGGGGCATCAGGCGATTAAATTTGTTTAATTGTAATTATCAACATGACTTCACTAGTTAACTCAAGATTAATCACGAATTTGATATCTGTTCTAAATGAACAATACATTTTTTCATACACTTGTTATCAAATGTGGAAAGAAATGTGAAACTAATAGAAATAGTTTAAATGAATTTTTGACGTCTATAGCCGTCAATGGCAGTAAATGAGTTAAATTTCATGTTGCTAAGTAAAACTGGCTTTGGGGGCTGAATTTCCCCCCAAAATCATGAGCTCAAACTAATATTTTGTTTTTTATGGCGAGTCATCAAACTTTTCTGCCTTGCTCAATCTCCATCTCTCGTGTCTTTTCGGACGTGGCCTCTTGAGACTTTTTTTATGGTTCTACTCCTGATAGACATGATAGTAAAACTGCAACTCAAATTCCGTGTGGTTATGTTTTGCTAGAATTTTAGACTAAATGTCTACAAGACCCCTTAAAATGGCCCAAACCACCTTAAAATGACTGCTTAAGACTTAAAAGGGCAGACGTCCTGTGTCCTATCTTTATTTGTACATCTGCTCATGATATACATGTCTACCAAATTTCATGGACAATATCTGTAGGATAATTGAGTTTTTGAAGATCCAAAGGAAAGTGGCCAAATAGGCTAAAATGGCCACTTCAAACCTTAATGGCACACTTCCTGTGACTTTTCAGTCATATGTAGTTTTGATTTTTTGTGTGTGTCTAATCATGATAGACAAGACTTAAAAATGTCATGTTGCTTCGGGAAACTAGCCTTAGAGGCTATATTTTCCAAATCCGGTGTGGTTGCTCATTTGTCGCCCCCTTTTCCCCGCCTCAGGCCGGCCGAACGTGGTGGAGTCGGTTCCCGACGAGCCCACGTACAACGTAAGCAGCGAGCTGACGCTGGAGGTGAGCCGCGCCGACGACAACCAGGTGGTCACCTGCGCCGTGGACCACCCGTCACTCACCCCGGGGGACAAGAGGAGCGATCAGGCACTCCAAGTCTTGTGTAAGTTACCTGATGGGCAGTGGTGGGAAACGTACCCTCACTTAAGTAGAGGCACAGATACTTTTTTTTTTTTTTTAATCACTGGTAAAAGTAGAAGATTCAACTCCTGAACTTAAGCAGAGTGGCTAGAGAAGCCAAAAATTGTACTTAAGACTTGTGTGTCAAGCAAAAGTAAAGAGCTGTGCTGCACTTTGGAGTGCTTGTTGATAAAACTACTCGAGTACTTACTAACTAGTGAGTAACTTCTGATTTATTTTCTTATCAGCATGAATAGCAAATAGACATAAACATTTTTTAAGTATTGTGCAAATCTATCTATCTATCTAGCTAGCTAGCTAGCTAGCTTGCTAGCTAGATAGCTATCGGAGATATTGAGAGGGAAAAAAATCATGTCATGTTGTGTGTTGTTGTTTTTTTTAGAGCAAGCATACATAAGTAAAGTACAGATACCTGAAAAAAATCTAAAGTCTAAAGTACTGTATTTAGAGTTTATAACAAAGTATTTGCTCTTTGTTTACTTTGATGTTTACCATCACTGCTGTTGGGTGAAAGTGTGTGAGGATGCTGGGAGAGTAAAGGAACCACTTTGTCGTCGAGGAGTGTGACCTGGCGTGTATACATTCAGGTGGCAGGGCTGCCATCGTGTGGCCCCCTCTGGTAATGCCTTTTTGTGTAAGGGGGGGGGGGGGGGGGTTCTGGCTTATGTCATCGTGTGAGGCGGCTGGCAGATGCTAGTCGATGGCGATAGGGTTGAACGAGAGTATCTCCGTGGTGCGCATGCCTGCACTCATTTCAGTCCTGTTACATAACTGTGTTTTTGCATGTGTGCGCGTGCGTGCGTTTGTGTGTGTGCGCGTGTGGGTGGGTGTGCTCTTCATTGACAGATTCCCCGAACGTTCAGATAGTACCCGAGAGCGATCTGCCTCGCGAGGGGGAGAAGTTTCACCTGGAGTGTTTGGGAAATAGCAACCCTGAGTAAGACAACACACACACACACACACACACACACACACACACACACACACACACACACACACACACCCCACACACACACACACACACACACACATGTTATAAATGATTAAAACACCCGTCTAGACACAAAATGCAGTGCCCCACTCACTCGTAGAACAGTTCCACCTCCCAAGCTGAGGTTGTGTGTCACAACAATGGCAGAGATCTAAACTGAAGAAATGTCGACAAAAATATTTTTAAAAAACGTTTATTGATGTTTGGGCAATATATTGAGCTACCCTGATATATTTGATGTCAATAATGGATTTTGATCACCACATTGTCTGCTTCATTGCACTCCTTAAAAAACATCAAAATTGAGTTGTTAATATATTGGTGTCAGAAATGGGATACAAACCATTACCATTAATGGGCATTTTGATCATATTCTCAGACCTCCAGAGCAATCGTCTCAATTACACCCGTCCTTAAAAAATATGAAAATTAAATTAGTTATTTATGGCCAATACGATAAGCCGCCCCGGGGGTGTTAGGTGTCAGAAGTGGGGTTTAAAAAACACCACTGCCTGTAGAGTATTTGATGTCAGATGATGACACCAAATACCTTTAAGACTGGCTATTGTTCAAATTCCTCTTCTGACACCAATTACCCGGACATAAAAAGACTATTCGGCCACTGAAAATGTATGGCCGAAAATTCAGACAAAATAAAATTAAAGCCGAAAAAATATGGCCAAAATGTTGTGGTGACGCAAGCAAAAAAAGTTTCAAGCAAGTGTCTGTTTGAATTAAACAGCAAACGCTGGCTTTTCACCGTGTGAGTTTACATCGGTCGGTCGCAGCAGCTCCCGGGGTCATTGATAGGGGCGTCGCTTGGCGTACAACATTTAAGTGGGTCGAAAAAAGACAGAACTGCCGTGTACTGCAGTACAGGTGAGCCACTCTTTCTCCCGCAGCGCCTTCTCCTTCTTTTTCTTTTTTTTTTTATAAGAGCCCCTCGAACGCTTCCACTTTTTCACCGCCGTGCTAAATACTTTAGCTAATGCTAGCATTATTGCTATCAACAGTTTTAAACACAGAAACACTTACCGCTATCTCCGGGTGGCGGCAGACCTGTACAGGACGCCGTGGCTGGTGCGAAGAAATTTATTTTTAAACGTTGGTGAATATGTGAATGTGCCGATTTATGTGAACGTGCCACACGTATGTTAATCAATATTAATATTAATATAATTATTAATATTAATGTACCATTAGCCAACATGTCTGCGGTGTGGGCACATTTCAATTTATATTGTGCTTGGTTAAAATGCCAGTGCTAAATACATATTTTATAATAATATTATCATTTTGATTAATTATAATAAATGCAATGATCTTCTTTTTCGGGGGGGGGGGGGGGTTTCGGCCAAGCGTTTTTCATTTTTGCCGTTTTCGGTTTCGGCCAAATATTTTCATTTTGGTGCATCCCTAAAAAAGACCAGTCCAGAGTTTCATCACTTTTGAGGACGGGTTCAAATCCCACATCTGACACCAAACACTGTATGTGAAAAGCCATTCATATGTCAGAAATGGTGCACTAGTAAATAACGTATGTTTCGAGGTGTGCCGATGTTGACGTGCTGCCTCTGTGCAGGCACGACTTGTAAATGTGCAGCTGTCAGTCGAACAGAAGGACACACTATGTGCGTTTTCACACTAATGATGATCAATAAACACGAGACGACTGTCGCCCGCTCATCAACGTTTGAATGAATTCCTGAGGAAGCGCCACTTGACCTCGCTGGGGGTCTGTCTGCATTCTAAATGATGGAAACGTCACAAATATCTTTACACATGGGCCACTCAAGACATCAACTCCTGTCAAGGATGTGAAAGTGTTGACTCGACTAGGATTAAGCATGAGGCCTGGGTTCGAATCCCATTTCCGATACCAAATACCCTCGAGTGGCAGTGGCTCATTATATAGGCTATAAACATAATTTCAACACATTTCCAGCTGCCTACTCGATGTACTTGGTGTCAGAAGTGGTTTTGAATCCTTCTTCTGACACCAAATAGCAGTTACATTTGAGTCATTTTTCTTGCAATGTTACGGTGACGCCTCAAAATGCTGAGACACCACTGCCATGAGGTATTTGGTGTCAGAAATGGATTAAAATCCCATTTTATGCATCATTGTAACAGCTATAGATTACGAATGAAAACACGTAATTTTGTGTCATAAGTGGCTGAGCGCGCATGTTTGAGTCATTATTAGCATTGTTACATTACATCAACACGATGAGCTGCTGTTGCCTCAAGATATTTGGAGTCAGGTATGGATCCTACCTCTGACACCAAATAGTGTACTTATTTTAGCCCTTTCAAGCTGTATTACATTGACACACTAAGCCAACACCACCTTAAGGTATTCGGTGTCAGAAGTGGGTAAAATCCTACGTCTGACACCAAATAGGGTGTGTTTAGTTTTCTAATTTTTTGGCCTTTTTTGCATTACATTTACACGGATGCATCAAAACGATGAGCCATCTCCACTTTGAAATATTTGGTGATAGAAGTGGGTTGGACTCCTATTTCTGATTAAAAATAGCATGTGTGTTTATTTTAGTCATTTTTAGCCGCCTGTCCTTAAATGTTACAATGACAAGTCAATCCAATAATCGATCACTGCCTTAAGGTATTTGGTGTGAGAAGTGGGATTCGATCCCATGCCCACCCCATGTGGTATTGGGTCGAGCATCTGTGTTTAGCTGGGTTACAATGACTTGTCAATTCAATGAGCCACCACCACCCCAAGTTATTTGGTATCAGAAGTAGGATTCCATCCAACTCTGCCCATGAGCTATCGGGGTGGCACGCTAAGCTATCGCTAGCCAATGTGTTGATATTAGTCGTTTCAGGTTGTGTAAACAATGATACAACAATCTGATGAGCTGTCCCGAGGTATTTGGAGTCAGAAGTGGGATCAACAAATCGAAACAGTACACCACTGATCCACTAGTTACATGTATTACCTCATGTCATTAACCCCAAGAAATATTAATCGGCCGCCTGCGGGCAGATAAACGAAATATACACAATGTATTGCAAAACTCACAAACTCGGAAACACATCATGAGTCAAATGCACACTCTCTTTCCTTGTGGCCTTTCTGAATTATAGATGAAGCTTCTGGCCACCCGCATTCATCGATCCGCGCTTTCCCGTCCCTCCCCTCCCTATTGGCTCACCTGCCGCCAATTTGCGCCCTTCCATCTTGTCACCCCCCCCCCCACCTCCCACTTACGTCCTTCCCTATAATGATCTCTACTCGGGCCTTTTCCATCATAGCACATACACACATACTCCCTGCTGTCAGTTTGATTGACAGATGGATCAGATAGTAACTGGGGGGTAGGTGGTATGGGATGATGGGGAGGCGCTGGTGGGGGGTGGGGTTGCTGAAATAAGTCAAATTACTCAAGGTGCTAGGAGTCAGAAGTGAGATTTGAACCAGCACTTAGTTTTCTTTACATTCTTTAATCCTAACATAAGTTTTTATTTTAGGTAGGCAGGTTGGTAGGTATGCTGGGTGGGTAGGAAGGTAGGTAGTTAAGGAAGTGGTTGATTAGGTAAGGTAGCTTGGTTGGAAGGACAGTTGGTTGGTTGGCCAGTCGGTTCGGAGGTAGATCCGTTAGGATTGGTGGGTAGATTGGTCGTTAAGTATTGTAGATATACTGTGACTAAGTTATTTCGATAGGAAAGTAGTTTGGTCGGTAGGTAGTTATTTAGCAGGGTAGGCAGGTAGGTATTAGATAGGTAAGTGCAGTGTATCGGGGTAATATGTAGATTGGTAGGAATGAAGGTTGATTGGCCAGTTAGTTGGCTGGTGGGTGGGTTTGTTCAGTTGGTAGATAGGAAAGACAGTTGGTCGGTCAGTTGACCAGCCTATTGGTAAGTATTAATTTAGGTAGGTAGGTAAAATAGTTGGTTGGCCAGTATTTAGGTAGGTTGGTAGATTGGTATTATATATAGGTATAGTTCGGTAAGCAGGCAGAAAACAGTTGGGTCAAAAATGGACCGATCCTCTACTTGGGTCAATTTGACCCAACTTTGAGTCAAGAAATCGTTTTATTTAGTGTAAAACAACTCATAAACATTGATCAGATCCTTTACTTGGGTCACAAAATTTGGTTATTTTGTATAAAACAACCCCAGAAAGTTGGGTCAAATTTACCGTTTAAGTGGATCGGTCCATTTTGTATCCATAATTGGGTTACGTTTGACCCAACTGTTTTCAGAGTGTAAAAAAAAGTTGGTTGGCCAGTAGGTATGTAGGTAGGTAGGTAGGTAGGTAGGTAGGTAAAATGGTTGGTTGGCCAGTAAGTAGGTAGGTTAATAGGTATTGTAGATAGGTAGTTAGGATGGCAGGCAGGCAAGTACAGTAGGTAAGTTGGGAAAAAAAGTTGGTTTGGTAGAAAAGTAGGTCGGTTCGTAGGTAGTTGTTTAGGGTTTGGTAAGTAGATCTGTAGGTAGGTAGATTAGGTCTATCTATAAAACTATCCATCTATATGTGTCTTTGTTTCAAGTTATGCAGATGTAGTACGGTAGGCAAACATTGTTGGCAGAGGTAAAAACAAAACTGAGGATAATATTCATAAGCCATAATAAAAAATAATTAACAGTCGCATAAACGTTAATAATCCCAGAGAAGAAAGAGGGAAGAGGGTCTCCTGCTGGCCGTAAAAGGCGATGGGCTGTTGTTGTGCGAACCCGCCATCCCCCACCGTCCCCCGTCCACCGCCGTCCCACTTGCAGTGACAGATCGTCTGCAATTAAGCAAACAATTAAGTCGGCATTTAGCGTCTGTAAGTGGCTGTTATGAAACATTACGCTCAAAAGTCAATGTGCGTTTTATGGTCCCGGCAGCGGCCTGCTAATCGCTCGGATGTTGCCGATGCCGCCGGAGAGAGAAAAAAAAGCAGCAACCCAGGTCAAGATCTTTAAAAGGCTGATTGTTGCATTTTTTTTAAGGTGATTGTTGCCCTGTAAGGGAAAGAAAAAAATCCTACAATGAGAGCAAATGCTGCACTTTTTTTTCTCCGTTGCATTTCAATGCACTTTTTGTTTATGTGAAATCAGCAAACAGTAATGTCGCACCGGGACGTGCCAGTCAAAAGTGGCTGGCTAAAGTGAAGTTGAGATCAGATGTGTAGGTTACCGACGACAGTAATCCTGCTACTTTCCTGTACAAGTTCTACACGCAACAGGTGAAGGACGTGTCAGGCTTTAGCCAGTTTAGGTAGGACAAGAAAAAAAGTAGCTAGTTATGTACAATAGGTAGGTTGGCATTTAGGCAGGTAGGTTATGTCAGTAGGAAGGTGGGTTGGTAGAAAAGTAGGTCAGTTGGTAGTAAAAGTATTTAAGGGTCTATTTCACTGGTGGGCGTTGCCATGACTGCTGCGACTAATTAGTTAGTTGTGGTGGCTAAGGAGACCAAAATATTGCTTGCGCTCTCACCAGGGTGACGTCTCGTAGTCATGGAGATCAATCTGCCCAGAAGTCGCCACCATGTGAAAGAGCAAAGGTGTCTTAATTGTTAAACCAGGCAAGCTTGGGCTCAGTCATGGGGTCTCTCAGTTAGCTGGTTTAGTGCAGACAGTAGTTTTTAACCATGTTGGAGGTACTAAACCTCACCCTGTTCCTGTGCACATTCAACGAACCCTTCTTTATTAAAAAATTAAATGTGATTTTATTTTATTTTTTTCTAATTCAAGACATAGGTATGGGGTTTACTGGAACAGGGCGAGTAGTCTTTTCAGCAAATGTGGCTCTCTTCACCTTGAATTTATTTTATTTATGTACTTAAGTTCCTTCAGTTTTGCTAGATAGCCAGTTAGTTGCTCCTGACTAGAATTGCTTAACTTGGCATTGCAAATCCTGCAGTTAGTATGCTGACTCCCATTACTCAACATTTATAGAGCACTTTAAAACAACCTCAGCTGTTTGCTTAAGATTTAACCCGGGGCCAGCAGATTGAATGAAAACAACAGAGGGCCCAGAATTGAACCCTGTGGAACACCATACGTTCCGTTATACATGTAAATTCATATTGCGGAAATTTGTCCCACCACTTTCTGTTTTAGCTTGACATAGTATGAAGGTATTACAATCATAAAGAAATCACACAATGTAACATCACAACAGCCACAAGTCGACTACTGAGCGCACCAAATTCCCTGCAGTACAGATAGGCCAAGAAATGTAGCGTGATCACCTGCATCCAATTGATGGCCAATCATGGTGTATCATCACAAATCATTTGAGTCAGGCGTGTGTCGTGACCTCCGCTAAACCCCTGAGACTGACTCAGCGAACCCGTAGGGTTCAATCGAACCATTTGGTACCACTTACACGTCACCTTGACAGTTGTTGAAGGTGATGTTTAATAAAACTTTAAATTGGTTGAAGATTGTTTCTTGGTTTTGGAGTTGCCTTCTTCCTGGAGTTACAGCCTTCAGGTCTAATTGAAGCTTCTTCTTCTTTTTTTTTTTTTTTACCCTTTTTTTGTGGGCGGCGGGGCACTCTTTTCATTCTCTCAGGCGTCCCGGATGGCCGTCATTGTAATTACCACCAAGCGCCTTAAGGAGCGTCTCATTTGCATAATTGATTCTTTTATCAAGGAACACCGACGCTATCGCTCTCATCACCCAATGGATTTTTCGCTAGCATTCGAAACGCCGATCTTTGTTCTCTTGTCCTCCCTTAATCCGCCCTCCTCTCCCGCATCCACCCTTCATCCTCTCACTTCTTCATCCTGCCTTTCATCTTCTCGTTTAACGGCTGTCCTGTCCTCTCATAGTCTTGTCGCCTGCTGGCTTTTGATTTCATTTTTACTCTCTTTTTGAACTTTTTTCCCCTCTATTTGTGGTTTCTAGGCCGTCGTCCTATATTTGGGATAAGAAGGACGGAGAGCTCCCCCCGCTGGCCAAAACCGAGGACACCTTCCTGCGCTTCGAGGCGCTCAACAAGTCGGACAACGGCGTGTACTTGTGCTTCGCCGACAACGGCATCGGGAGCAGCGTCGGAGAGTACACGCTGTTGGTGCAAGGTACGATTTCGGGAAGCTTTTAGGGAAAGTTGGAGATTCTATTTTGAGGTTTTGAAGGGTATTAGGTAGGTATTTAGCTGTATGCAGTCAGTTTTTAGGAACTGTAGGTAGGAAAGTAACAATCAGCAGGAATTTTGGGGGAATGTTTTAAGTATTGGGGATAATCTGTAATGTTTTGAAGGCAAGGTTTTCCCCCAGAAAATGTGCTAAGCCTGCTCGTAATGGAGTAAGACCAAAAATCTGCCCGGGTTAGTTTAGGAGTCCTTAGCTTAGCCACGGGCGAGGGGTGAGAGAGGGGGGGGGGGGGGTTATCAACAAAAAATTACATTTTGCAATGTACACCGAACAGTTCTTGGTTTTGTGCCGTCATATCCCTTGTATGTAGATCAGTTTAGATAAGTAGGTAAGTAACGAATAGTAAGAATTTTTAATGAAAAGTCCTGGATTGTTTTTCCATCTTTTTTTCTCATCTAATTTTCTTTCATTTGTTTCCTCTTATCCAACCGCGTTGCCTTCGCTTTACTTCCAAACGCTTTTGCCTCGCGCTTCGCTCCCCATTCTCTCCTCTATTGTACGGTCCGCCACCTTTTCTATAATTGCGCATTTTCCCCGCCCCTTTCCCGTAAAAGATCCCACTGACCCCACGGACTCCACAAGCTCTCCTTTTACTTCCACGCCCACGTTCTCCTCTGTGGTGACCAATCCCACGTCCTCCCCTCCTGAGCTTTCCTCCACCGAGTCCCCAACCGAGTCCCCAACCGAGTCCCCAACCGAGTCCCTAACCGAGTCCCTAACCGAGTCCCCAACCGAGTCCCCAACCGAGTCCCTAACCGAGTCCCCAACCGAGTCCCCAACCGAGTCCCCAACCGAGTCCCCAACCGACACTCCGCCCACTGCACCGGTCACTACTGCCGCCACTACTGCCGCCTCTACCGCCGCCTCTACCGCGCTTGCCAACGACCTTTTCCCAGACTTGACCGTAAACCCCGACTCCTCCGCAACACCTCCAACTTTCTCCCCTTCCACCCTGACTCCCTCAGTTTCCGACGGGCTGAACGGACATGTCACCCCCACAGGTAAAAACGAAAATAACAAATAAAAATGACATCATCAAGTGCGAGGCCCCTGCCCACCATGGCAAATAAATACACTGTTGCTCAACTTGTCGCCATGGAGACAAGGACTTTGTATGCATGTCGGGATTTCACTGCTGTTTTTCTTTCTTTCTTTCTTTGTCCCTCCTTACCACCACACCCACCCGGTGATAATCCCTAAACACAAAACCATGACACACACACGCATGACCACACACCAAACAATCATCCCATCGTTTCCTCATCCACTCACCAAGATGCTGCTGAAAACATCGCAGGTACAACCCGCACCTGTTTGTCACTTGATTGTCACCTGGGTGCTTGTACAAGGCACAACTTGAGTGTCACGATCCGATGAGGTTCAAGAGTTGTATCAAGATATACTGGTAGATGGATCAGTTGATTGTTTGGTAACAGAGGTGTCAAATTCCCTTCCAGAAAGTAAAAATCCTGCCACAGTCTGGCTTTCCACTCAACCGGCAGGTAACGAGCTTCCCAGGAGCATTACGTCCTGTGGCTAAAGCCAAACTGTGGCAAGGATTTTACTTTTTTGGAACCGGACTTGACACTTCTGGTTGGTAAGCAGGTTGTAGGTTCTAAGGAAGGGTGGTCGTTCGGTATGTATTTAAGTACGCAGGGTTATAGGTGGGTATGTAGGTACTAAGTAGGTGAGTTTAAGTTAGTAAGATAGGCATGTATGTACGTTGCAATTTAGATTAGTAGTTGGCTGGTTGGTTTGTTGATTGGTAGTTTGGTAGGTCGATTTTAGAGTATAGTTAGGTTGGTCAGTAGGAAGGTAAGATGGTGGGTAGGTAGGTCAGGCAGGTAAGTATGTAGGTAGTTGGTTAGGTTGGTTGGTTAGTTGGTCAGTCGGTCATAGATCTCAGTTGTTAGGAAGGTTGCTTAATTAGTACAAAGGTTATTGTTCAGTTTGTTAGGTCATGTGGTTAGGTTGGTTATAGATCAGTAGTCAATAAGGTAAGTCAGGTTGAGTAGTAGTGGTGAGGTGAAGTTGAGTAGGTCGGGAGTTAATTGGGTAAATGCAGTAGGTAGTTGGTCAATTGCTTAATTTGATAGGTCGGTGGGTTGGTCGTAGATTATTGATCGGTCAAATAGGTAGGTAGTGTGGGTGGATATGTATGAAACTAAAAAGGTTGGTGACTACAGTAGATGGGTAGGTTGTGGGTAAGTAGGTCAGGCAGGTAAGTATGCAGGTAATTTGTTTGGTACATAGGTTGTTGGTCAGTCTGTCATAGATAAGGTAAGGAGTTTATTTGGTAGGTAGGTAGGTACAAAGGTAATTGTTCAGTTGGTTGGTTGGTTAGTTCGAGTGGTTGGTCGTTAGGTTGGTCATAGATCAGTAGTATGGTAGGTCAGGTTGAGTAATAGTAGTGAGGTGACGTGAGTCGGTCTGCAGTTAATTGGGTAAGTACAGTAGATTGTTGGTCAATGGCTTAGTTCAATAGGTTGGTGAGTCGTGGGTTTGTTGTAGATTATTGATCAGTCAAGTAGGTAGGTAGTTTGATATGTACACAACTAAACAGGTAGGTTGGTGGGTACACTATATGGGTAGGTTGTGGGTAGTTAGGTAGGACGGGTTGGAAGGAAGGTAGGTAGGTAAGTAGGTAGGTAGTAGTTAGATTGGTAAGTAGCTGTTACAGAGGTTAGTTGGTTGGTTAGGTACTGTACATTGGTTGTGTAGTTAGGCTGGTAGGTAGCTAGTTGCCCATTTTGTTTTGGGTACTACTGTCACCTACAGGATGATAGTGGAACCACAACATTTTGCACTCACCAACCAGTCAGATGGACAAGATCATTTGGCCTTGGCGGAGGTCTTGCTGTTAATACGACTCTTGTATTGATCTCATTTGATTGTGTACCGTTGTGGACTGCGAGTTGATGTGCACTTTCATGTTGTTGTGTGTTGAGTGTTCCCCATTAGGTCTATTTCTTTGTGTGTGTTCTGCGTGTCTATGTATGTCTATGTGGTTGTGTGTTTCTGTCAGTACACACTCACATACACGCACACAGAGTGAGTAATGAATGTTTCATGGCAACACACGTTCTACCAACACATGACCCTTTGAGTGGTACTGGTCAATTACACTGTGTTCAGTGTGCGCGTGCGCGTGCGCGTGCACACTGACAAGTGGGATTAATGGCCTCATTGGCAGTCTCGCCTCGTCAGCGCACCCCCATCACCTCCGTGCCCGGGTGTGCGCTTTGTGCATGTGTGTGTGTGTGTGTCCACACACATGCACAAAGTGCATGGTGGAACATATAAATACTTTTAACAAACTAAACCGTTATTCAACTCTTTTTTTTTTTGCTCCAAAATGGCCGCCACTGCAACACAGTTTCACGTCCCCCAATAATGACAACACTGATAGGTTGTATTCCATTCAATGTGTTTCTCTATTGTAATTGTGTTCTTGTGTTTTTCTTCTCTCCTACTTCCTCATCCCCTTTTCCCTCTCCTCACCTCCTCATTTCCTTCCTCGCTTCTTACTTGTCCATCTTCACTTCCTTTCCTCCTCTCTTTCCTCACCTCCTCGCAACCTCTCCTCACTACTTCACCTTCATCACCTCTCCTCGTCCCTTTCTCCCATGCTCTCCTCCTCTCCTCGTTTCCCTGGCCTCGTCAGACCCCACGGCGATGTCGACATCATCGGGGGTGGACCACGCGGTGATCGGCGGCGTGGTGGCCGTCATCGTCTTCATCCTGCTGTGCCTCCTCATCGTCTTTGGGAGATACCTCATCAGACACAAAGGTCTGGTGCAGTCACACATGCACACAAACACTTGTTAGGTTCTACACAAAGAAAATATGCGGGAGACAGAGACAGATATCTGTTCTAAATGTACAATAAAACATTTTTTTCTAGGTTTTCATACTCTTGTTAACAAAAGTGGAAAAAAATGTTAAACTAACAGAAATAGTTCAAATGAATTTTTGACGTCAATAACCGTCAATGGCAGTGAATGAGTTAAATAGCAAAAATCTACAAATAATTGTTGCCATGAATTAAAAAGAAGAAAAAAAGAAAGGAGAAGGGAACAAATATAGCTTGGCAAAATGGCATAAAAATATAGATAGTGATACTGTATTTACAATATGTTTTTTCATATCATCTAATTTTGATTATAATCGGGATTTTTGTTTCTATTTATTTTAACTGCCAGTTTTAAAGCATATTTACTTATAACTAAAGAAACTAGAGATTAGTTCCACATCTTATTAACATAGAAGTACTGCAAATTAAAAAAATAATAACAATATAAACTTGGAAAAATATTTAAATAATTTTAATAATAATAATAATAATTGTAAATTTAATAATTTTAATAATATGACAGCAAATGTAGACAAATGTAAAAGCATGTATTTTGGTGTAATATAGTTAAAAAGTCTAACTGTGACCAGCAGAGGGCAGCATTGACTGCATTACGAGATGCTCCAAAAGGAGAGGCTCATATGGTAAAAGCAAAGAAGAGCTTCACACAATGTTAGAACAGCTGTGTGACAGCAAACGTTATAAACAAACATTTTATTTTTGTGTTTTACAGATTAAACCAAATAAAAACTGAAAGACAAACCAAAGCGGGGCAAGAAAAGATCGACTGATTGGTTGTTGTCACGCACGTTTCTGCTATAGTTGATTTAGTAAATACTCACAGCTGTTTGAACTGAAATTTATTGCGATCACTAATCACAATCATATCATCGCCCATATCAGGTCAAATTAAAATAACTTGAATAAGGGACAATAATTTTCACACACAAAAAAGGGGGAATTAACAATGAGGTCCATCTAGCTGTCTCACAATAACATTAGCATTTTCCCATCCTGTTGTGAGGTGCACACATTTTAATAATCACCATCTCTGAGAGAATATAATGAATTTTATTCATAATTGTTAAGACTTTTGTCACTTTGACCATCGCGATTATTTTCATCCATATTGTAATCACTATCGTTAATTGCGATTATTCATCATGTTAGTGAAAATGTCTGCATTTTTACTGCACTACTTTTCAGCAAACAGTTTTCAGTGCAAAATGAAACTTTCAAATGATCATTTTCGAAAAACATTCAAATTTCAAAATGACCAAGGGCTAAATGAATAAATCTACTATTATCTTGTGTAACGTCACTTGCCCTGAATCCAAAACAAATCCAGAGAGTGAATGTTGATCCCTTTCGAAGAACTCGCACCTCATTATGAAGCTTCTCATCTCCAATTTTTGCCCTCGATGGGCTTTTGCTTGTTATGTTCGTCATCTTAACGAAGCCTTAACCATGTTTTGTCCCCCTGGCAATGGAGCCTTAATTTTTGTCTGCAACTCTTTTCCTAGGAACGTATTTGACCCACGAGGCCAAAGGCTCGGACGACGCCCCCGACGCCGACACGGCTATCATCAACGCCGAGGGCGGAAACTCCGGAGCCGAGGACAAGAAAGAGTACTTTATCTAGGGAGGAAGAGGAGAAGGAAGGAGGAGTGAAGGAAGGAAGGAAGGAAGGAAAGAGGAGGAAAGAACTATCTTCCGTTTTGTTTTCACCACACTCAGTTGGTTGAGAAAAGGGCGAAGTTGGGGTTGAGGACTTTGCATCGATACAGGGACGTGAGAATTGCACTGAGACACACGCATACGCACACACGCGATGACTTACTAACACGTTATTGTTACGTTTGGATCCGGGCGACCCTTTTTCTAACCAGCTCCGAAATTGTAACTCACATTCCTTCCCGAGCCCTTTGCCACATTAACCCCACACACACACTCCCACAACATCCTCACCACCCCCACCTCAAAGAAAATGGTACGAGCCACCGTGACCCCCACCCCAACCGAGGCCCCGCCACCTAGACTACACACATGTACACGTATAAATATATATATATAAATATATATATATAAATATAAGCATTCTTTTTACTGGACGGAACCGATGTCGGGTGTGTGCGCCTGTAAATAGAAAACTGAAAAAAAGAAGAAAAAAAACACTCCTCGCTCATGTATCCCACTTCCTCGAATACTCTGGTTGCCTGTTTTTATTACATGCGTGCAGAGTATTTGAAAAAGGAAAACATAAATGTAATAATATTAAGAAGTACCAACAATGGCGTTGCATTGTAAACTAACTTCAACTGCAAATATTTGTATTGGTTTTCTTCTTGTTGCATTATTTTGTTTTGTTTTTTTTGTTTTTGTTTTTTCATGGATTGTTGGGGCCTCACTGAAAGGAAAAAATATCTATACTCTGACAATAAATTTAGATATTTTTAGGTGCAAGTAATAATTTAGGGAAGAAAAAAATAACACAAAATTAAACAAATTTCTCTCAAAAAGTAACTTTTAAAATTTTAAATGGCTTGTAATTTTCTGAGAATAAATAGTGCAATTGTAACTTTTCGAGTTAAAAAGAATTTCAAAAAACAAATAATATACAAAAAAGACAAACATGTTGTATAAAGTTGTAGTATATAAATTTGATGTTTTTAGACAAAAATACAATTAAGGTGATAAACTTTATTCGTATTGCTTTATTTTTTTTTATACTTTTAAAGTATGAATATTAATATAAAGATATAAAGTCATAATTTTCAAAGAAAAAAATGTTATGAGAATAAAGTCATAATATTCAGATAAAATTGAGTTTTATGTTGTTGTTTTTTTCTTTTGAGTGTGGCCCTATACTTAAACAATATTTTTAATACTTTTTCGGGATGTGTGTGAGTTGCGTGTTTTTTTTTTTGTCTTCACTTTGCCCAATAAACCAAACTATAGCTGAAATTCACCCATTAATCCACTTGCAATAAAACAGAGGGTGTCCAAACTTTGGTTATTAGCTTTTCAAATGTACAAGGAAGGATGCACAACAGAAATAAACAAAAATATTACAAAATAATCCAAACTGTCAAAATTCATAAATGACATTCTTGTTCACCCACACGTACATATGATACACTGTAATACAATATTTCATTCAATACTTTGTACAAATGTAATAAACAGAACAACTAGAAATAATCCACAAAGTAGAAAAAATATTCAGGTGGAATATGCATGTCAAATGTAGACACGTCATATGAATATGCAAACGCTTCTTTCGCCACTTATTCATGTTGCCTGACAATTACCAGTGGGACCAGAAATAATCCACAGAGAAAAGAGAACATGACAAACGTGACCAACAATCCAGTTTTTCATTTCAAAATGGCAGAAATAATCCACACACACACAAAAAAAAAAACACAAAGTTACTTGGACATATTTTTTTGCATTATAGACACATATGGATAAAATGATTCCTTCTCTTGCCATTTATTACTGATAACTGCCACCTGCACAATAAAAATACAACCACTCAAAATAATCCACAAAGTAAAGAAAAAATGAATGAGAGGTTTGTCACACACATATCATTATATAATTGATGTAAAAGTGGCTCTAATCAGTTATTCATGATTACCGCCAATATACACAATATAAATGAACGGAAACGCGGATATAATCCACAGAGTAAAAAAAAAAGTTGCTTGGACGTGTGTGTGCAATATAGACACATACATGTGATGGCTTCTGCTGCCAGATATTCCTGATAACCGCCACCTACCATAATATAAATAACCAGAACCACTCGAAATAATCCACAGAGTTAAGAAAAAAGTCCATGACAGGTTTGTCATGCACGTCATCATATAATTAATGTGAAAGCGGATCAAACAAGTTATTAATGATAACCGCCAATGTGCAAAATAGAAATAAAGTAATCCACACAGTTTACATTTTTTTTGATCTGACATATAAGTGTGTGCAATATAGACACATCAATGTGATGGATTCTGTTGCCAGTTATTCCTGATAACTGCCACCTTGCACAGTAGAGATAAACACAACCACTTAAATCACAGAGTAAAGAAATAAGTCCATGACACATTTGTCACACAAAAGCAGACATTACAACCGTGCAAAATGGAAATAAAAAGAACCACTAGAAATAATCCAAATAGTCAAAAAAATAATAATCCATGACATTTTTGGACATATCATTATTAGTTACTGCAACCACACTTCATGCTAGTTATTTATGATAACCACTAAGCAGCCATCTTGCACTACTCGAAATAATCCACATTCACAGATCTCAGGATGGTCCGCGGACTGGACTTTTTGGGCACCCCTGTTTTAGGCTCATTGGCCCATCCCAGCAAAGGATTCCTGTAAATGTGTACCGTTGGCTGGGGCAAACGTGTGGAAAGGGAAGCTAATCTGGCTAAGAGGTTGCGGGCGGCGTGCCAACGCTGCGCTCCCGCCTGCCGGCCACAAAGTCATTCCACAACTTCAATGTCCTCGTCTTCGTCTTCTGCCCGCTGCGCTCGTCCATTTCTTTTCATTCTTTAATCAATCAGCCCCGGCTGCGTCCTGATCCACCTTCTCCCTCCCTAGCCTCACCCACACCCTCACCCTCCATATACGTGATTGATGTGCCCCTTTCCTGGCAGGGCGCCCCCTCTCTCCCACCACTTTATAGACAATAGTGTGCATGATTGTACGTTTTTGTACAGGTGTGCTTGGAATGGATGAGTTTGGTGTTGAAAAACAAGTGCAAAAATTTCCATCACATGTTGTAGAAAGTCTTCCCGGAGAGTGAAGCTGGTACCCCTGCAAATGCTACAGTGTCCCAATACTTTTGTCCAAAATCCACATTTTCTTTCAGTTTGATGTCCCAATACTTTTGTGCAAAATCCACATTTTGACTTCCTGCATGTGACTCAATACTTTTGGCCACACTCCACATTGTCACGTCCTGTTGTTGTCCCAATACTTTTGTCCAAAATCTACATTTTCACTGTCACTTCCTGTCTTCACTTTTCTCTTCATTGGGTGTTCCAATATTTTCGTCCACATTTCTTTCACATGTCACATCCGTGTTCCAATACAGTTATGTTTTGTGTGTGTGTGTGAAATGTTCAGGGATTCTTCTTTGTTTTCCAGTCAGCCCCTTATACCCTCTTTGTCATGAGTCCCTTTCACGCTGCCTATCAAAGCTGGCTCATTTTTTGTTTGTGTTTTTGCCGTGTGAAATGTACTGACATGGGCTGCTAATTTCCCATCTTCAAAGGTGGTATCAGAGACTGTGTGAAATGAAATTCTGCAGGGATGTTGAAGGCAATGCTGCCTCCCTGTTATCCGTGTGAAAGACCCTGCCTGTCAAAGCAGGCAGTTTTTTTTAAACAGTGCATTTGCTGTTTTCTGTATGAAAGGTACTGACACACACCAGTAATTTCCTGTCTATAGGAAGTATCACAATGTGACTGTGTGAATCCTGGGTAAAAAAGGATGCTGTGTCTCTATGTAAAATCACATAGTTGCCCTGGAATTTCACACTTTCACATAAAACCCAGCAAAGCTCCCCATGCACAACGATTCCTCAACGTTACTCAAAATTCCCATCACAAGCGTTAAGATAGCGACTGTGTGAAAGGAAATATAGTGGGTAAAATGGATGCTATTTCTCTGTGTCAAAGCGTAGGCAGTTGACCAGAAATTTCATGCTAACACAAGCCCAGCAAATCTCCCTGTGTTTGCTGTTTTCTGTATGAAAAGTACCAACACAAATTGCCGATTTCCCCACTTGAAAGGTACAAAATGGATCTCGTGTCAAAGTGCAGACAGTTGGTTTGAAATTTTACACTTTCACACATACACAAGCAAAGATTCTCATGTTTGCGGTGTTAAGTATAAAATTTTCCAACACAAAATTGGAAATTTCCCAACTGCCTGTCGATGCAGTTTTTTTTTTTTTTATATCCCTTGCTGGCTTGTGTGTCAAAGGTACAAAAACAGACCTCCACCATTTCTCTGTTTTCTGTGTGAAAGGTATGAACAGGGACCGCTAATTTTCCAACTGCATGTCAAAGCCATTTTTTTAACCCTCAAATACAATTTTGTGGCTTCACTGGGTTCTATGTAAACCCCCCTGTCATCTTTCATTTTGTTTCAGTCTCGCCTGCTTTTTTCTCATGGAAAAACCTGCGTGAAAGGAGCTACCGACGGCGAGGTAGCCTAGCTAGCAGGCTAACGTATGCTAAACTAACCACTACAACAAAAAGTCAAAAGTCAGGCGATTTGTAGCAATTTTAGCGGAACTCGACACTTGATTTTTTTTATCCACCGTCGCTGATGTCTGCAGACCAGAGGGGGCGCTGTTGTCCCATGCCCGAGTTGAAACACCAAGAAGAAGAATTAGCTGCGTCGTGCTACCCCCAAAAAAGTGTTGTTTTGTACAAAAACAAAAAAACAAAAACAAAAAAATGCAAAAACCCAGCGGACCTATATTTGCCTGTAATCAGTTGTCCTGTCTTTCGTCTTAGCTAATGTGCTAGCATGTAGCTTGCATGAGAACCAGTGGGGTGGTGTGTAGTGTAGTGCGTGCGTGCGGGACAAAATGGACGCCATCCTCTTGTCTGCAGACGCGGTTCCGAAATAGTCTTTTTGTTGTTGTTGTTTGTATTAAATTATGTCATCCCTTTTCTGTTGTTTTCTTTGAGTTTTTAGACGTTTAGATGCTCCGAAAGTTGTACTGTAGATTTGTTTGGGGTTTGTTTGTAAATAGAATTTCATATCACGACATGTACGTTGATTGGACGGATGATGATGATGATGTCACCAAGCTGCATGCTGTGGTTGGCTCCTATGTTCAAATTGTACTTATTTCAATTTAGTTTTCTTTAGTTTTTTTGTTTGTTTGTTAAAATTCCAGTTTTTGGTTGTTGACTTCAATAAAGATGCAATTGGGTTAATTTCACTCTTCTTTGTCCGACATTTTTTGTGCTTGTTTACCCAAAAATTGGGCTTTTAAATATGCCGCAATTTTAAGTTAATTTTTTTCAAATATCCAAATATTTTTTTGTGATTATTTGACTAAAACAAAATAAAGGTGCTAAAATACCTTTTAACCAAAATAATTTTTTTTCAAGTTCTACTCCCACACTTAATAAATATATGTGCCTTTTTTCTTTACTTATTTAAAAAAAAAAAAGGCTCTACAATAGCTTTGAAGTGCAATATCCATTAAATGTGCTATTTTGTACTTAATGTACTTAAACTTAATGTACTAGAAGTCACTTTAAATCACAATAACTTATAAATTTGCCCAAAAAATACATGAACATCACAGTTTATTTATGTAATTTTAATTTGGGATTACTTTTTTTTACTTATTTAAAGAAGAACAAAAGAAAAAGTACAGTTGGAATAGCTTTAAATTGAAAAACAAAATTTTAAATATGCTGCAAAAATTGTGTTTGACAGAGTTTTAAAGTTTTTTGCTTCTGTAAAATCATTCTGTAATACATGTGTGCCTTTTTGTGATAATTTTACTAGATTTTTTAAAATAACTTTGATTAATATAGGTCACAAAATAATACTACCAGTTTGAATATTTATATTATGTCTATGTGTAATAAATATCTGCGCCTTTTTAAAAAAAATTAATTTTTCTACTATACTATTTTTTGTACAAAAAAAAAAGTAGCACAAGCGACAACGAGCAATCTTCTAAACGTGCCACAAAATGGTATTAGTGTAGTTGACAATATGGCCAACAGAGGGCAGTACAGTCCAAAGGAAATTTCAACGTGTTGACATGATTTTATTCATAAGAATCTGACAAATGTTTGCATTTGTTTAATTTATAGTCTTGTTGGAACACGTGACAAATATTATTTTGTCAACAGTCAGGTGCTAAAAGGCTACTGCTAAGTAATAAATAATAAAATAATGAATAATTTTAATAATAGTATTAATAATATTTGAATGATATAGTTTAGTTCAATAAATATTTTTTTATTTTAATCATATATACATAAATCTTTTTTAAAAACACAGGGTGTCCATAAATTCTGGGTACATGCTAAAAACACATATTTCTTAAAACAATTGTATTCAATTGTAATGTTGATAAATATTTTCAATAGAATTTCCATCATTTCAATGCATAATTCGATGTTCCGTTCCGTTCTGTTCCGTTCCGTCTTCAATTCCACTTATCCGGAGTCGGGTCGCGGGGGCAGCAGCTTTAGCAGGGAAGCCCAGACTTCCCTCTCCCCAGCCACTTCAGCCAGCTCCTCCGACGGGATCCCAAGGCGTTCCCAGGCCAGCCGAGAGACATAGTCTCTCCGGCGTGTCCTGGGTCGTCCCCGGGGCCTCCCGCCGGTAGGACATGCCCGGAACACCTCACCAGGGAGGCGTCCAGGAGGCATCCAAACCAGATGCCCGAGCTAGCTCAACTGGTTCCTCTCAACGCGGAGGAGTAGCGGCTCGACGCTGAGTCCCTCCCGGATGACCGAGCTTCTCACCCTATCTCTAAGGGAGAGCCCGGCTACCCTGCGGGTAACTCATTTTGGCCGCTTGTATCCGGGATCGACCGGTACATCGAGAGCTTTGCCTTTCGGCTCAGCTCCTCCTTCACCACGACGGACCGATACAGCGTCCGCATCACTGCAGACGCTGCATCGATCCGCCTGTTAATCTCCCGCTCTAACCTACCCTCACTCGTGAACAAGACCCTAAGATATTTGAACTCCTCCATTTGGGGCAGGATTTCATCCCCGACCCAAAGAGGGCACTCCACCCTTTTCCGACAGAGGACCATGGTCTCGGATTTGGAGGTGCTGATCCTCATCCCAACCACTTCACACTCCAGTGAGAGCTGGAGATCACGGCTTGAAGAAGCCAACAGCACCATATCATCTGCAAAAAGCAGAGATGCAATGTTGAGGCCACCAAACCGGACCCCCTCAACGCTTCGGCTATGCCTAGAAATTCTGCCCATAAAAGTTATGAACAGAATCGGTGACAAAGGGCAACCTTGGCGGAGTCCAACCCTCACAGGAAACTAATTCGACTTACTGCCGGCAATGCGGACCAAACTCTGACATCGGTCGTACGGGGACCGAATAGCCCGTATCAGGGGGCCCGATACCCCATACTCCCGAAGCACCCCCCACAGGACTCCACCGAGGGACACGGTCAAACGCCTTCTCCAAGTCCACAAAGCACATGTGGACTGGTTGGGCGAACTCCCACGCACCCTCGAGGATCCGGCCGAGGGTGTAGAGCTGGTCCACTGTTGCACGGCTGGGACGAAAACCACACTGCTCCTCCTGAATCCGAGATTCGACTTCCCGACGGACCCTCCTCTTCAGCACCCCTGAATAGACCTTACCTGGGAGGCTGAGGAGTGTGATCCCTCGAAAGTTGGAACACACCCTCCGGTCCCCCTTCTTAAAAAGGGGGACCACCACCCCGGTCTGCCAATCCAGAGGCACTGTCCCCGATGTCCACGCGATGCTGTAGAGACGTGTCAACCACACAACATCCAGAGCCTTTAGGAACTCCGGGCGAACCTCATCCACCCCCGAGGCCCTGCCACCGAGAAGCTTTCCAACCACCTCAGTGACTTCGACCCCAGAGATAGGGGGGCCCACCTCAGAGTCCCCAGACCCTGCTTCCTCAAAGGAAGGCGTGTCGGTGGAATTGAGGAGGTCTTCGAAGTATTCTCCCCACCGATTCACGACGTCCCGAGTCGAGGTCAACAGCACCCCATCTCCACTATACACAGTGTCAATGGCGCACTGCTTTCCTCTCCTGAGACGCTGGATGTTGGACCAGAATTTCCTCGAAGCCGTCCGGAAGTCGTTTTTCCATGGCCTCACCGAACTCCTACCATGTCCGAGTTTTTGCCTCAGCGACCGCCGAAACCGCATTCCGCTTGGCTAAAAAGGGCCAATAGGACTCCTTCTTCAGCTTGACGGCATCCCTTAGGTTCGAGGATTGCCGCCATGACAGGCACCAACCACCTTACGGCCACAGCTCCGATCGGCCGCCTCAACAATGGAAGCGCGGAACATGGTCCACTCTGACTTAATGTCCCCCGCCTCCCCCGGGACAAGGGAGAAGTTCTGCCGGAGGTGGGCGTTGAAACTCTTTCTGACGGGATTCTGCCAGACGTTCCCAGCAGACCATCACAATACGTTTGGGTCTGCCTGGTCGGACCAGCATCTTACCCCGCCATCGGAGCCAACACACCACTAGGTGGTGATCAGTTGACAGCTCCGCCCCTCTCTTAACCCGAGTGTCCAACACATGCGGCCGCAAATCCGATGACACGACCACAAAGTCGATCATCGAACTGCGGCCTAGGGTGTCCTGGTGCCAAGTGCACATATGGACACCCTTGTGCTTGAACATGGTGTTCGTTATGGAGAGCCCGTGGCGAGCACAGAAGTCCAATAACAAAACACCGCTCGGGTTTTGATCGGGGGGGGGGCCGTTCCTCCCAATCACGCCCCTCCAGGTCTCACTGTCATTACCCACGTGAGGGTTGAAGTCCCCCAGCAGAACGAGGGAGTCCCCGGGGGGAGCGCTCTCCAGCACACCCTCCAAGGACTCCAGAAAGGGTGGGTACTCTGAGCTGCTGTTCGGTGCATAAGCACAAACAACAGTCAGGACCCGTCCCCCCACCCGAAGGTGGAGGGAGGCTACCCTCTCATTCACCGGGGTAAACCCCAACGTACAGGAGCCTAGCCAGGGGGGCAATGAGTATGCCCACACCTGCTCTGCGCCTCTCACCGTGGGCAACTCCAGAGTGGAAGAGGGCCAAGCCCCTCTCGAGAGGATTGGTACCAGAACCCAAGCCGTGTGTGGAGGCGAGACTATATCTAGTCGGAACTTCTCAGCCTCGCACACCAGCTCGGGCTCCTTCCCTGCCAGAGAGGTGACATTCCATGTCCCCAGAGCTAGCTTCAATAGCTGGGGGTCGGACCGCCAAGGCCCCCGCCTTTGGCTGCCACCCAACTCACTGCGCACCCGACCCCTTTGGCCCCTTCCACCTGTGGTGAGCCCATGGGAAGGGGGACCCACGTTGCCTTTTCGGGCTGTGCCCGGCCGGGCCCCATGGGTATAGGCTCGGCCACCAGACGCTCGCCTTCGAGCCCCACCTCCAGGCCTAGCTCCAGAGGGGGCCCCGGTGACCCGCGTCCGGGCAAGGAAAATCATCATTGGGGTCATTTGAGCCATGCTTTGTCTGGTCCCTCACCGAGGACCTGTTTGCCATGAGTGACCCTACCAGGGGCATGAATCCCCGGACAACATAGCTCCTAGAATCATTGGGACACGCAAACCCCTCCACCACGATAAGGTGATGACTCACGGAGGGGATAATTCGATATGAACTTTACTTAATGGAGTCGGTTGAAGGTTCAATTCTTCTGCAATTTTACAATAAGACCATCCTTCTCGTCCGCTTAAGAGTATCAAATGGATTATTTCTTCTTTAGGAAGAGCCATCTTCATTCTGGGGAGGAACAATAATATAAATAAAGAGTGAAATCCACTATGTACCCGAACTTTGTGGACACCTTGTAGTTTGACTTAATCAACAATATAGTTGGCTGTTTTACAAATTATCAGGTTCTAATAAAAAAAAAATGACATATGTGATATCATATTCAGAATTATATATAACATATTTTTCTGTCATTTGATCTATCATTTAACATATTTTTAATTGTTCAATATTGTATTTGTATCATTATTATATATATATTTTTATAATTGTATTTGTATTATTTCTCATTTTTGTTTTATGTCTATTTCAATGTGTGTTCAATTATTTTTATTTATATACCGTTACTTTTGTCATGTCTGGGAAGATCTGGTTTTGGTTGAGGGTCCCGATTGGTCCTGAGTGGGTTCCAGCCCGTCCGCGGGTTGACCAATCCGGGCCCTCAGCCACTTGTGCCTGGCCCCAGGTGTGGCTTGTTACCCAATTAGTGTGGGTGTATTTAGTTCCCGGGTGGTGATCAGTCGGCGTGGGTTCATTGCCGCGTGTCACGGTCACACACACACACACACACACACACACACACACACACACACACACACACACACACACACACACACACACACACACACACACACACACACACACACACACACACACACACACACACACACACACACACACACACACACACACACACACACACACACACACACACACACACACACACACACACACACACACACACACACACACACACACACACACACACACACACACACGGAGTTCTGGCTGTCATTTTGATTTTGTATCTTTTCAGTTTGTTGTTTAGTTAACATTAACCAGTACCCTGGTTAGTGTTTTCTGTAAAATAAAGCACGCCAGTCTCGCCCGCACTCCTGCTGTGGTTCTCCTGCCTCCCTGTATTTTGGGTCCTCCACTTCACACGCCGCTCCGTGACCACACCGTAACAACTTTAACTTTTCTATTTATTATTTTTTTCATTTTTGTGTCTATTTTTAATTATATTTCTTACATATATTTTTTGTCCATTTTATTTTTTGTATAAATATCGTTTTGCATTTCTACGTCTTTTCAATGAATGGATTTATTATCACTAACTGAATACGTTCGAAAATGAATGAATGGATGGATTGATGTCCATCTCCGAAGTGAGGTTTTCATAATGGCCACGAGAGGGATCCCTTTTCGTTTTTGCGGTCTAAAACTGAGCTTTGCAAAGGTGAGGATGTGGGGTGGGGGGGGGGGGTGATGAGGATGTGTGTGTGGGGGGGGGGGTGATGATGGCGCGAGGTGGGAGGGAGCCTGCTGAGGGGGAGGGGGGGAGCGAGAGCAAGCTCGTGCGCCGCTCAAATGCCAGCAGAGCGCTGCGAGGAACGGACGAGCTTGAACGCAACATTTCAAACTGCACGCGGATGATCAAGAGGAGGATTCTTTCTTCTCTTGTTTTGAATTTTAAATATTAATACAAGTTAATAAGTCTCGCTTGGCCTCTCTGATGAGTGGAATCCGGTGGGACTTGGCGGAGGCGTGCGCGACGGCGGCAGGGGGCGACGACGTGCACGCGCGCGGCTGAAAGCATCATGAAGCAGCCTTTATGGATCTTAACTTTGCTCATCACTTTGCCGCCAGGTGAGCACACGCACTCGTCTCGCAGTCACCCATAAAGTTACATGACCATCCGCTGCTTTTGTTTCTTTTGTTTTACGGAACACCTACTCAGTTTGACGGCGAAAGAAGCGCGATGATATTGTCAATATTTTCATCCATAATGGCGACATGACAGCTTTGAAGTAGTTTGGATGTGCTTTGTGGTGCGCCCACTTTGCTTTTAAGTGTCCTTTGCGTGTATGGAGAGATAGCGACATAACAGTTTGGTTGGGCACATTGAAGCCATGGTGGAAAAACTCGTGTGAATGGAGAGGTGATGGCGACATGACATGATGTTTTTCGGGTGAATCAAGCTCTCTGTCGTGACCTTTACCATGAATGGAGCAATGATAGTGGCATGGCAACTTGCAATTGTTTTTCCACAGTGGACCAATAATAAAAACATCCGTGCATGTGAATGGAGAGATGGTAGCGAAATGGCAGTTTTGTTCGCAGAACTTAAATTAAAAAAAAAAATTCTTTTGGGAATTCCATTGGTTGCAACTATGCATCACACGTGTTTTTCAGAGTTTGTGTGTGTGCGTGCGTGTACCTGTTTCACCACCTGGGTCTGCACCACCACCGCGGCCCCCGGGTGCCATCGTGGTAGTCCGCAGACGCTGATGTGCGCCGACAGCTTGGAGACGGCGGCGTCTTTTTCACACGATCAGGCCTAAACTAGGAAGTGTTGCATTGTGGGACGTGACGGACCCCTTTCACACTAACCTGTAAATCGATCAATGTTGTGGGTGAAACTGAAAGGTATCGACGCAGGATGAGATGGCGGAGTCGAGACATTAATTTGCCGGATTCAGCGGTAGTATACGAGATGTTGCAGTAGCCCTCTTTAGATTTTTTTTTAAAATTTTAATTATTTTGTATTTTTCTCTTCTTTCTCTTTTTTCTTCTTTAGAATTTTATATTTTTCCTACCTTTTTGTGTGCCGTCGTTCCAAGTCAGTCTGTTGACTTTCCGTCTTTAGCCGTAGTTTCAGGTTCTGCAATCTGAGGACTGTGAACACCTGAGGTAAAAGAATTCCTTCCCTGTCGGGTCAAAAGCAATTAATTGCCTGTCCAAGTCAGTCAATATCTGCCAATTTCACTCTTAAGATTGAAGTCGGCCCATGAATTTGCCGGCTAAAGCGGTAGTACCAGATTTCTAACTTAAGCCCACTGTCTATGAAAGCTGGGACTGTCCCGTTTGTATTGTGATGTTGTACCATATAAACAGACCCAACATTGGATGGAATTGGCCCCACTTCAATTTTCCGTCTTTGGGGGTAGTACCAGATCCACGCTGGGCAAGAATTAAGTCAGCCTGTCAGAACTGTCATTTTCCTTTTTCAGTGTCGCTGTGAGAAATTCCCGCATTTGGACGTAAAGTGGTATCTGAGCCGTAACGAAGGCGGTAACGCACCTGTGTGAACTCTCAGGGTATTCCGCTATGCCAGATTTTTAAGCTAACACTCGAGACTCAATTCTCCTTCTTCCACCCTCAGAGCAAATTTTCCATCTTTTTCCAATCATATCAGAGGTGGATTCGAAGCCATAAAAGGCCGGAATCACCCTGCTTTTATTTAATTATTATTATTATTATTTTTAATAAAGAGCATCAAAGTGGCTGTGAAGTACGACGTCAACAGAAAGGGCGCGAGAAAGAGTTCTCTCTCTCTCTGTCTCTCTTTCAAGTATTTCTCCCGAGTGCTCGCCGGGCCCTTCCGAATGGACCGCCCACGAGAAAATCCATTGAGACGCGCATCTTGACGAATAACAACCAGCAGCGCTTGTTCAATCAATCGCATCCTTCTACAAAAGATCATAATCACACGCTTTTCTTTTTGTGTGTGAGGGAGACAGAGACAGAGAGAGAGAGCGAGAGTGAGAGAATGTGTGTTTGAATGCGCGTGTGTGCAATTTAATTATTTATGCACATCGCAGTATGTTGTAACATTAAATTTCAAGGTACGTATCGGTGATGTATTGTATGGTCGGGCTTGGGGAGTAACGGGATACACGTACCGCCGTTACGTAATCAGATTGCAAAAACAATGGAACTGTATTCCGTTACAGTTACAGGAAAAAACATGTAATCAGGTTACAGGTACATTTATTAAAAATGGGGATTACTTCGAGGGATTACAATGATGATGAGAGAGAGAGAGAGAGAGAGAGAGAGAGTTAATTTTGCAGTTGATGTCACACATCATCATCCTCATTGGATGACTATCTATCTATCCATTCATCCATCCATCCATCTATCTAACTGTGAGGTGTGGTTGCTTTCAGTGACAGTTCAAAAACAGCATATAGCTTTCAATTAATCAATCAATCAATCAATAGCCTACATGCTTTTTAATTACACAAGGATTTTTGCTATTTGTAGGCTGCCCGGGTATACTCTATATTGGAGTAATCCAGTTACATTACTTTAATTTTATGGTACTTGGATTACGTTACTAACTACATTTTTTAGCAGGTAACTTGTAACTGTAATGGATTACATTTTAAAAGTAACCCCCGCAACCCTGGGTATGGTACAGTATTGCTAGGAGGGTTGGCGAAAAATATCGCTAATTGTATCATCAAGAGGGGAAGGTACATATTGATACTAAGAGGGGGGGGACTCGATATCAATATTGTGATATGCGGTGGCGAGCGGTCATAATGAGCTATTAATGCAGTGCATGCCCAAGCCCTTCAATAAAATCATGTCATCTATTATACCATGCCTTAGTTCTACTGTTTTGGTCTTACATTTCTGTGTAACTTGTTCTGTTTTCCTCGCGGAGAGAGTTGAAAAGCCGACAGCTTGTTTGGCGCATGCGCGATGAGAAATCAAGTTGTGTTCGTTCCGAAAGGTTGTTTCTGTACGTGCGGCATAAAGCTGGCAGGAAAGCAGCTTATCTGACAACGCGCATGCGCATAATTGGTTTACTTGACTTGTTCTGCGGTAAACAGTCAGTGGTTCAGTTCATCGCCAAGTCACAATGAGTGCCGTTTCCCCGAAGAACTTTTGAGGAAAAGAATATCATTTCAAGTGGTCGTGCTACTCCTGAAGAGGTCATCACGAAAACGGCGAAAGAATTTCGTCCCGTCACTTTCAAGCCAGGACGTACGAGAAACAAAAATGGCTCGCTTGCTGTCCACAGGTTAGCAAGGTGGCTACCTCCGCTGCAATGTCATTTTTTTTCCCTCTCCCGGTTTGAGCCCATTTCGTGGGCACGAGACCGTTCCAAATACTGTAAATTCCAACGTATTGGCAAATTTGTGGGCATGTGATTGTGCCGTTTCACTCACCACGGAGCTGGTTCCATTACAGTGTGTGTGCATCAACCTGCGCCAGTCCTGAATATTTCCGCTTTAATTTTACATCTACTTATGTACACAGTGGTATTGTGGTTCTCGTTGACATAATTCCCCCACGGAACTAATGTTTGTTGAGTGCGTTCTCGTTAAAGCGGCGGTAGTCACCACAGGGCTGAGCTTTAGCGTTCGCCAGCTCGTCAACGGCAACTAAAAAGCGCGTCGCGCGAACTCAGTTTACGCTACCATTCGCCCGGATGCCGACCTGAAAATGATTGCGGTTGGAAGAGTGCACACCGACTGGCGCTATAAAACTACGTTGATTTGGTGACTGAATGGAACGAGGACTACACCGTTAGCACGAGTTCACTTGCGTTCTCTGTGGCCGTTAGCATAGCATGTAACTTCGTCGCGATCCTATCACGGCAGATAAAAGCCTTCGATCGCCGCAAATAGTTTTAAATTGGGCGGGGATCACTGCCTGTGCTTGTAGCGGACATTGGGTTCGATTATCTGTGCAGTATTGTCAGCAATCAATCTCCTATTTATATTTAATCACGATGCTAAAATCCATTCATCAGCCATGACTTTCTTCTTCGGCTGTCTCGGTGACGTACGTCATTACGTGGGTGGCACCCAGTGCGCCACCCGGTGTTCACAGGTTGTGATGAACTAGATAAATGTGAGCTACTGTACTCCTAAACATACTTGAAGCACTCATTGCTGTATCCAATGTCATTTAATTCCTTGCACTTGCCGTGCAAAATCTTATACAACCACATAGTTTGAATGGGAATTTTATGTGCGCTAGATATTTTTCTTTCAGTTTATTAATGTATTTAGTTTGATTTTGCTTCATAACTCATATTCCACAAATGTAATATGAATCAAAATGTCATGTTTAGACTAGTGAGGTCACAAATAACACAATTTTTAAGGTTGACTTCCTCAGTGGAGAAAATTAGACATGTTTCTGGGTGGGGAAAAAAGCTTTCTACATAAACAAGTCCGTTTTGTGTCTTTGCATCTCCACAGTCATGTCAACAAACAGTATCAACATGATAAATATTTGTCATACATCATACTCAGTAGTGTTGATTTCATTAACGAAAACGTAAAAATATGTTCGTCAATACACATTTTTCACGGGACGAAAACTAGACTAGGCTAAAACCCACATTAATAAACAATAATTGGGACTGAATTAATATGCATTTTCGTCGACTAATGAAGACGAGACGAAAATTTACTTTGCTGAACTCATTCACTGCCATTGACGGCTATAGACGTCAAAAATTCATTTGAATTATTTCTATTAGTTTAACATTTTTTTCCCACTTTTGTTAACAAGAGTATGAAAACCTAGAAAAAAATGTATTGTACATTTAGAACAGATAGACAATTTGTGATTAATCGTGAGTTAACTATTGAAGTCATGCGATTAATTACAATTAAAAAATAATCATCTGACGCCCCTAATTTTTAATAATCTTTTCTTTTTTTTTCAACACCAAAAAAGATTATTAAAACATTTCTAGGTTTTCATACTCTTGTTAACAAAAGTGGGAAAAAATGTTAAGCTAATAGAAATAGTTCAAATGAATTTTTGACGTCTACAGCCGTCAATGGCAGTGAATGAGTTAATAAAAATGGGATTAAAATCTATGGACATTTTAGTTCATGAACAAAAACAAGATGAAAATTGTACGATTTTGTAAAATCTTGTCTCTGCTCATCTGTAAGTGTGACACTGTCATGTGACACAGTGACACACCCCCTTTCAAATTTGAAGCTTAGCGAGTGCAACATGCACAAACACATGCGACACGATGAGGTGGATTCACGATGAAAGGTAAAAGAAAAAGAGTCAATTATAGTTATAACATAACACGAATCCAACGGCTATAACGTTCCAACAATAATGTTAATCCGACCGCTAACTAATGTTGGCTAACTTGCTAGCTAGCTTGTAGCATGGAGCCATAGTAGCCACTTGTTGATATAATGTAATTGTTTGTCAAGTTTGTCAAGTGAAATTTTTATGTGAGATAGTTTTAGATCCGAAATGTTCAACATAATCTGCTGACAAACAAATATACACAGGGGTAAAATGATTGTCCTCACTAAAACTAGACAGTTGACAGTTTTTGACTAAATACAAACAGGATGAGCTTGACTGACTGATAAAAACTAACAAGCATGATTAAGACTGAGAATGAGACTAAATTTAAAAATGTCTGATAAAATTAACACTAGCATTCAGGATGTGACAAAATATCATTATTGTGATACTGTATATCACAATGCTTTGACAAATGTCAAGAATGAATCATAACTAGTGTGTAGGAAAAAATACTGCTTATCATAATGTATCAAGATACAGTGTAGCAGATACAGTGTAGCAGTAGTTTAAGGACGCCACAAAAAATATCAACATGTGATAGAAATGATCAGATTGTTAAATTTTAAGAACGACATTGCACTCGTAAAAAATATCAACATGGTGATGTACAGTATCAATACTAGAAGTGGACAAAATATCGATATCTCATTTCAAATCACGGTGAACGACATGTAACACCGCCATTGTCATATATCGTATCAGAAGTGGAGATAACGGCGTCACCCGTGCAATCACACTCCGTGAATTGAAACACAAGCTGGCGGCAGCGTGGGTGGCGACCAATCCCGTCTTTCATCCTATCTAATCATCATCATCATCATCCATCGCCGTTTACAAGGGTGAAAAGCGAGAAAGCGGGATATTTCCACCAAAAGGAAGAAGGCGCTTGCTTGCGCCAGAATGAAAGCGTTTGCTTGCAGCAGCCAGTTCAATTACAGATAAGGGAAATACGTCGGGGAGCGACCGCAAGGTGCTAAAACGTTCAATTGCGGCCGGGACGATAGCGCGACTGGAGGCCAGACGGAGATTAGCCGGCACTGATTCAATATTAACAACGTTGCCGCTTAAACGTCCCCTCGGTGGAACGTGTTGAAATGTGATGATATGCTCATTTAGATGACGTTTAATTAAAATGGTCAAGTGTAATGTGACGTGTCCGCAGATAAAAGTTACGCTCTTGAAAAGTTTAAATAGAACTTTTGACGCCGGAGCCCCAAAAGATCAAAGCAAAAACGATTGGCTTTTAAGTCAAAATTAATGAGACGCACATTTGAATAATGTACAGCAATTGTCAAGAACATCATACATTTATAAAAGACCACTGGTAACGAGAAAGAATATTGTATCTTATAGTACATTGTTAGCCTATTAGCATTAGCATTAGCTTATCGCTGGCGTCTGGCCAAAACCCTGTATCTCAAAATCATCACTTTTCAGGAGACCCCAAAAACGGCATGTTTGTTCAACCATTAACGTTACATCATCAAAGACAGCAAGACATTTTCATCACTTCCGATTGGTCAATACATCATAAAACATGTAGACTGACCAAAAATCAAGATTTTTTTGAAAAATATGAAATTTTTCAAATTGTGATTTGGAGGTTTTGGCCCGATGTCAGCATTATGTCATTTTCCCAAAAAAATAGACTTTGGCAATTACGCTGTTAAACTAATGATTTGGCAATGCCGAAATGTGATATATTGCGATATCAATATTTGTTCCATCCTTCGTATCGATACTTCAACATGTCACCTAAGAGTACGATACATCACAATATTGATATTCTGTCTTGCTCCTAATAATACTTTTCTTTGATACATTACGATGCAATACATCTCAATACAGTATGACACATATTTATACTATATATTTTATTTAGGAACGATACTGTATATTTCAAAATCAATGTCTAGTATCAATAATGTACTGACACTTTTGTGATGCACTTCATGGCAATAATGAATAACAATAGCAAAGTTGGAAAGTTTTCAATATAGCAATATGTCCTTGCAGTATGACACGAGACAGAACGATATGGGGTTTTCAGTGCCAATACCGATGCTGATTATTAGTAGGAGCCGATATTCACTTTCACTAAAAGGGAAAATATTGGCATCAAAATTTGAAAAAAATACTCCAGCTCTTAATTTGGGGGGGATTTTAAAGCATATGTTTATTGAAAACTTTTAAGATTGGTAAAATATTGGAATTTTTAATTTTTTAAATCTTAGTCAATAAACATCTTTGCTTTAAAAATCTAACAAAAAGTTCCGCGATCTCCCAGGGGCAGTAGCATGTTTTCAAAAGTTAAATAAAAACTTAAACAATTGTTTTCTACAGTAAATAAAGTATTCCAACATTTCAAAATATCTGAAATATTAAATTTGTACTTATCTTAATTTTCATTTCAAACAAAAACAGAAGGTGCAGAGAGTTCCCAGGGTCAACAGCATCTCTGAAAATTTAAAAAATAATCATTTTAATTCGTTCCCTGAAGTGAACGCTTTTTTATTCAAATGGGCTTTTATCGGCCATATGATTCTTCAAAATGGCCGATGCCGATATTCGTCAAAATGCAAGAATATCGGTCAATCCTTAATTTAAAGGTGCATTGTGCAGTTTAATTAAAAAGGTAATATTAAAGCTTTTCCCCATCATGCATGCTCCACCAATGCCCAGATGAGTACGAAGAACCCTGATTGTTTTACTCTGACTGTACCTGTCAGCTTTTATCTTCCTTTTATAGTATAGTGTGCGGACACGCACACTTCACAGTTTCTTTTTGGGGGAGGGATTTTTCGTATTTGAAATCATGTCTTTTCACGCGCACCATGAACGAGCCTAACACAGATGCTGCAGTTACGCTTTGGGCCAGAGGTGGCAGTCGCGAGTAAAAAAGTGGCAAACTGTGCAAAGACCCCTTAAGTGGGAAGTCAACCTAAAACCTAAAATTTCTTGAGAATAATTTTTTATGTGACCTCTAATGTGACTAATCTAAACATGACATTTTAATTAATATTACATTGGTGGAATATGAGTTATGAAGCAAAATCCAGCTGTATTTGTCCATGTCAGTGGGCGGCCATTTTGCCACTTGCTGTCGACTGAAGATGACATCACAGTTGCTCAGGCAACAACCAATCATACCTCACCTCTTTTCTGAAGCTGAGCTATGATTGGTTGTTACTTGAGACCTGAGCAACTGTGATGTCATTTTCACTCAACAGCAAGTGGCAAAATGGCCGCCTTCTGATACTGATGCAAACTGCTGTATTTTTGCTGCTTAACTCATATTCCACTAACGCAATATTAACCAAAATACCGTATTTACACTAGTGGGGCTGCATAGAACATATTATTGCCAAGATACAATGATACAATATATCACAATATAAGGCTTATCAATACGGTACGTTGTGATTTAAATATGTGATATAAAATTTTATTTTGGTATTGGAATATATTACTACAATTTGACACTTAAAGATATTAGAGAGGATTTTACTACAAATTAAGTCATCTGATTCACTTAAAATCGCTTCATTAACCTGTAACAGGCTTGTACTTATGGATAACAAAAAAAATATTATTCATAAACTGTGGACGTGGCGGGGAAAGTTAGATTCTAGCCAATCAATAACGAAGCATCGTCGTTATTGATGGGCTCCTGGCTTGTCAATCACACTTCTTGCGTATGTGCCCCGAGTACGTAGAATTTGTAGGCCTCTAACGTAACAGTGTTGACCAGCGTGGCGGCGGCGGCGGCGTAGCTTCTTTCCACTGTAGCGAGCTCTTCGCGTGTGTGTTCAAAGTTAACCAACAATGGCGGAGAAGAATACAGGACCACCGAGTCGTAAAAGAAAGACTGACGAGGACTGAAAGAGCAAAGCCAAACAAAATTCATTTTGGGCGAGTGATCTGAATATATTACTGGACAACAGACAGGCCAAGACTTTTGAAGCCGCGAGGCCGCCATATTACTCCACCCAAGAAACATTTTGCGCCGTACAATCCTATACTTACCGACCACATGTTTTTAGTTTTTTTACTTGTTAAAAAATAGTGACCACCCCGCCCCTATACTGTAAGAGCCTATGAGCTGTATATGTCTATTGTCTAGTCTGTACGTATACGTATACATTATACAGTAGGCTGCTCGCGTGATCGGAGGAGCAAGATGGCCACCCTGTGGCTTCAACGGCTAGCATGGGGATGTATGGGTTGCTATCCAGTAATATATACAGATCAGTGGGGCGAGTGTTTTCAGCAATGCCGTGCGCTAAAGCAGCAGAGAGGTCTGAAGACGGATGCTTTGGTCACTAAGTTACTGCTGGACAGGTAACTTCAGTTGACTTTTTCAGTAAGAGCTATACTTTATGAAGCTTGTTAAACATGTAAAGTTGTATAATGACACCAGCGTCAACGCAGCTCAACCGTTTGTTTATTGACGCTACGTTTCCGGCGTAAAAATACCTTGAACAATACTATATATCACAATGTAAAGCTTATTAACTCATTCACTGCCATTGACAGCTATAGACGTCAAAAAATCATTTGAACTATTTCTATTAGTTTAACATTTTTTTCCATTTTTGTTAACAAGAGTATGAAAACCTAGATTTTTTTTTTGTACATTTAGAACAGATATAAAATTTGGGATTAATCGTGAGTTAACTAGTGAAGTCATGCAATTAATTACGATTGCAAATTTTAATCGCCTGATGCCCCTAATTTTTACTAATCTTTTCTTAAAATTTTTTTTTTTAATAATCGAAAAAATAATTCTTAAGAAAAGATAACTAAGAATTAGGGCCGTCAGGCGATTAAAATTTGCAATCGTAATTAATCGGATGACTTCACTTGTTAACTCACGATTAATCACAAATTTTACATTTGTTCTATTACAATAAAACAATTCTAGGTTATCATTCTCTTGTTAGCAAAAGTGGGAAAAATGTTTAACTAATAGAAATAGTTCAAATGAATTGTTGACGTCTACAATATTTTATTTATTACAATATAAATGACAGAAAGTGACGATAACGACGTGACTAACGATATTAATGTTAGGCCAGAATTTTGAAACTGATCCTTTTAATATGACATAAATCACAATGTAAGCGCTCTATTTTCGTGACCGGCGTAAATCCCGCACGTTGTGTGGCATAATTTCGCAGAGGTGAGTTAGACCTGATGTTGGTTATTTCGCAGACGACCATAATCGCAAAATATCATGTTAAGGTTTGCCATCTATTGTTTAATGTTACCCATGGCGATTTCTTTGTTCTTTTGGACTCAAGAAAGAAGTGATGGTGGCCCAAAAGGGACAAAAGAGCTGTGAAAGCACACATTTTTTTCCCCCCTCTCTGAGAGTGACATTTACATTACGCCGGTGTGTAAATAAAGTTTAGCGCAATGCGACCGACAAATGACGCAAGGCTAACATCTGGTGGCTCTTAAGGGATAACGAGCACATACCAGGTAGCTTAGTGATCTTTATGTATGCGACGAAGGAAGTGGGAGGATGTTGAGTTGGGGGGGGGGGGGTATAAAAAAGAAAGATAATTTCTTAGCTCTTCTTTTAAATAACTGTTTCTATAGCAACCGGCCGCTGGAGGAGGAGAGAGGGGAAAGTGGGGGTGTACCAGCGGGAGAGAGTGAGACAGCGTTACCGTGGCAACAGAGGAAGAGGGCGAATAAAGAAAGTTTGAAGGCAAGGGAAAAATACGAGGGTGGTTAAAAAAAAAAGACTTACGGAAGAAGTAGCGCAGTTAAAATTAATTAAACGGGCGAGAGTTAATTGAAAATGTAATGAGTTAGTCGGAACATGCGACTGTCAGGATGCCCGCGATGGACGTCGGCTGTTAAGTCATCAAAGAAGCCATTAATCCCTTAAGAGTCCGTCTAATGAGCATGAGTGCGGCCTAAGAGGTGCGTTTTGATTGGACGCCGTCAAGATTTTAATTGATTCCCCCGCCACCCCCACCATCTTATTCTCGATCCCCCACTTATTTACGTTTTTTTTTTCACAAAGAAAAATCCTTTTTAATGAAACGAATTCCATGATCGTGCAATTATTTGCCGATTCCGAGTGCAAATTGATGCGTCCATTGTTATAGTGTGCTAATTAGCATACGGACAAATAAATATCGTAATCCACGGTTTGTTTTTCCTTTTTCTAAAATAATAGAATTTGAATTTGTCAGTTGGAGGTTTTGTGTTAGTTCCACAAAACAGGTAGTCACTAGCACTAATTAGCGTACAAACAAACAAATATGGTCACAATTTTTATATTTTCACTTTTTGTTATTTGTCAAATTTTTTGTGATATATGTCAAGTTTCATTTATTTTCCTATAGGAAATGTTGGATGTAGTCAGATCCACCTAGTATATGTCCACAAAACAGGAAGTAGCCTAGCATACGAACAAACAAAAAGATTAGCACTAATTAGCTTATGGACAAACAAATAATAATAATAACTCAACTCTGTGAAAGGTAGCGCTCCGCTCATTGGAAAGCGTTGGACTTTGGATTGTTGTATTTTGATTTATGAGAATTATTTTGATTTCAAAATGTGATGAAATGTCATTTGACTACTATAACAATCGGCTTGGATTGTATGCTAGTCACAAGCAAATACAATGCGTTTGTTTTCAGCATGTAAAGGAAATGTTGCGTTGCATTGCATCGTGGAAATATCAGAAATGCCCGGATGGTGGGAATTAGCCATGGGAAATGTTGGATGTAGAATTATTAAGATCCACCTAACACGCATGCTATTTCCATAAAATAGGATGTAGCCTTACTAGCCTAGCATATAGACAAACAAAAACTGGTAACATCAATTAGCTCGTGGACAAACAAATATGTTGATTCACAATTTTTAAATATCACTTTTTGTTATTTTTTATATATTTGAGTGATATTATGTTAGTTTTCTTTTGATTTCCCGTAGGAGACATTGGACATAGATCCACCTAACATGATATCCACAAAACAGGAAGTAGCCTAGCATAAAGACAAACAAACAAACAAACAAAATCATGCTCATTTCAATTCAATTGACAAATGGTATGATCTTGATGCAATATCAGCAGCTTGCTAGCACACAAAAACAAACATTTTGTAAAAGGGGGAAACCTTGGTTGAGTTGCCTTGAAAATGATATTCTTCTGGCTTCCGATCCGATAAAAACCATTTGGGATTGGGATTCTCAGCTCAACATCTCACATGACCTCCATCGCCAAGTGAGCAATGAGTGGTGGTGGTGGTATGGGTTTTCCAGTGTGAGGGGGTGGTCCACAGCCAGAAGGGGATTGATTAGGAGTTTCACAGTTCAAACAACCACGACCTCCTCTCGGGGTTCCTCGCTCTTTCGGCTCCCTGAATGCACTCAAATAAGAGAAGAAGAAAACATGAATGCAAACACTTCTGTGGGGTTTTACTTCATGCAACGCAGGTAGTGCTCATATCGGATTTTTTTTCTTTCCGATTTTCCCCTTGTTTTCTAATTTCCCCGTGTATTTTTTTTCATGCATTTTCTAATAAACGATTTTCCAATTCCCGCCTTAAAGTTTCCCTCCATGTCTATGTTTTCTGATTCATTTTTACAATTCCTGACACGTGTTCAACTAAACGTTTTCTAAATGTTCTATTCCCGGAGCACTGAATGTTACCTTTTGCATATGCGCAATTCGAGTATGCATATCGAAAAAATGTTTGGGTGACCTGGGATGGGTATGAGTTCGAGTGTCTTTTCTCCCTACAGAATATTCTCACGTGAACACAATGAGTCTGTGTGACAGAACCCTCTGCCGTTCATTTGGGATTCGTAGAACTGCAGTCACATTGCAAATTTTGGTTTTACACTGTTCGGCACATGCTGAAGTGGCTTTTAAGTGTCAAAAGTCAGACCCCTTGAGTTGAACACTTTTTACAGTGGGGTGTTTCTCACGCTGAATAGCCTCAGAAACATAAAAACTCAAACCAGGTTCAGGCTTTAGTGCAAGTGAATCTGGTTCTCACGCTGAATGAAAAGTCTTTTAAACGTGAAAAACAAAAGTGGCACTTCCCCCTCATAAAGTTGTCCTCAACTTTTCTACCTCTCCGGAACGCTTAGCGCTCACTCTGTTCTCTTGAAAGCGGCAGAAAAATCCGCCGTGTTTGCAGACTTAGCAGCAGTGCGTCGGGGAACAAAAGGTTTTTTTGCCAAAGATTTCCCGACTATTCCCCGCGCTGGCGCTTAATCCCCAGTAATTAGTCTTCTTGTTTGCCGAGGAATAGCCTTCCCTCTGCCGCTTCTTCCCCCGGTGAGTCGGGAGATAAAAGTGCGTCGGGAAAAAAAACCCGTCCTCTTCCGCCTTGTAAACACTCTCCGTCTCTTTCTGAAGCGCACTTATGTGACACGTGCTCATTAATCATTTCTGTTTGCTGCACTCAAGCTCGCCAGGCTAATTATTTTCCACAAGGAACGGCCATTAGAATTTCGCCGGCATAAATTCTTTTTTTTTTTCCCGCCGCGTGCGCTCAGACATAAAATGGGAAATCGTTTTTCTTCCCGGATTTTTTTACAGCGGGATAATGAGACGCGCGTGCGTACGGTACGGCGCGGTGGTCGGGTGCACCCGCGCGGGACATCTGTCTATTTTAAGCTATAGCTGCCGGCCAGCCAAGCGCTGGCCTGTTTTACATGGATAGCAAATAGCTATTAGGCCTAACTGCCAGCCAGTGAGCCGGCGGCCATCTGCCGCACGCCGCAATTATGCGGCGGGAAATATACTCGTTATGAGCGCGCCGCGCATTAAAGACCCGGCGCGGTGCTAAATACGCCGGCGGAGGAGAAGGGAGGATTTTTTGGCGGACGACGTAGTCGGAATGTGTGGGGGGAGGATGTGTTGCGTTGAGGGTGAAGAAAGTAGCTGACATTAAGCAGCAGTAGGGTTACAAATTAGGGTTTCAAAACCAGGTACATTTTTGGGGTTCAAGCCAGGATTTTGTATATAATTATGGTTACAAGCTTGTGTTAGTGTTTTTAAGGCATTTCAAAGTAGGGGCTCAACATAGGGCTAGGGTTTCAAGCCTGGTTTAGGGTTTCAAGCCTGGTTTAGGGTTTCAAGCCGGGGTTACGATCTCAAATTTTGAGTTTCAAGCCAAGGTCAATATGGCAAATTACGGTTTCAAGCCAAGGTTAAGGTTTCAAATTAGGGGTTTAAGCCAAGATTGGATGTGCAGTTAATGGTTTCTAGCTTGTGTTAGGGTTTCAAATAAGGGTTCTCATTTAGGGCTTCAAAGCAAAGTTGGGGTTTCAAGGTAGGGTTTGAAGACAGGGTTGGGGTTTCAAATTAGGGTTTCAAGACAGGCTAAAAGTTTCAAGGTTGGGTTTTAATTTTTTAGAATCGAAAGGTAAGGTTTCAAGCTAGGTTTAGGGTTTCCAAGAGGGGTGTCATGCAGTCAGCATTTTGTTTTGAAATTGGGGTTTTATAGGGTTAGGGTTTCAAGTTTGATTATGAAATCTCTGTAAGAATTTCAATTGGGGGTTTCAAACCAGGGTTAAAGTTTTAAATTAAGGTCTCAAACCAGGGTTTGAATTTTAAATTAGGGTTTTAAGACAGAGTTGAGGTATCAGTTTAGAGTTTTAAAGGTAGGTTAGGGTTTCAATCAAGGGTTTTAAGACAGGGTTAGGCTTTCAAAGTAAGATGTCAAAATCAGGTTTGAAGTCTGGGTTAAGGTTTAAAACTATGGTCTGTGTGTCAAAGTATGGTTTCAAGCTATGGTTAGGGCTTAAAGTTTGGGTTTTATGGTTTAAAACAGAGGCTATGTGTTGAAATGATGATTTTGAGCCTGGGTTCGGTTTTCAAATAAATGTTCATCCCTCTATTGACATGCTAATTGAGGCTCCAATTCCTTCAATTCCGACGTGGCGTTTTGAGCCGGCGGCTGTTTTTCCTTCGTCACAATGCGGCAATGCCGCAACGTCGCCACGCGTGTTTGCCGACGACTAATTAGCAGCTTCTGATAAGCTTTGCCAGCGAGCGCTTATCTCAATTCCATGTCATTGTCTTTCCGCGCACACACAAAATTGGCCCCACCGCTACCGCCATCCTGGAAGGGAGCCGCGGTGTACGCCAGTGATAATCGCGCAGATTTCGCACATCCAGTGCGGAGACGCCGGGTTCGCAACCCTTCACGTCACACCGGAAATTCAGTCTGCAAACGGATCCTGAAGGATGTGGCTGTGGATGCTCCAAGGGTTGGGTTTTAATGAAGGGTTAGGGTTTAAAATGAATGTTTCAAGTCTGGGTTAACATTTCAAACAAAGGTGAGGGTTTCAAAATAGGGTTAAGTATTACAATTAGGGTTTTAAGCTTGGGTTGGGCTTTGAAGCAAGGGGCAGAGGTTTAAAGTACACTGTTTAGGATTTGGGTTTCAAGGCAGGGTTTCAAATATAGAGTTTCTCAGAAGGGTTAAGATTTCAAATTAGGGTTTGAAACCTGAATTAGGGTTTCAAAGAAGGGTTAATGTTTCAAAATAGGGTTTAAATCCAGGGATGGGGTTTCAAATTGAGGTTTAAAGGAGGGGTTAAGGTTACAAATTGGGATTTCAAGCCTGCTTTACCGTTTCAAATAAGGGTTAAGGTTTTAAATTGGGGTTTTGAATTAAGGTTTCAAAAAATAGTTAAGGTTTCATATTAGGGTTTGAATTGTGGGTTACAATTTAAATTAGGGTTTGAAGCCTAGGATAAGGTTGCAAATTAAGTTTTGAAACCTTTCTCAAGGTTTTTTTTCAATGAAAGGTTAAGGTTTCAAATGAGGGCTTGAAGCAAAGCATAGGGTTTCAAATTGAGGTTTCAAGGAAGCGTTTAAGATTTCAAATTGGGAGTTGAAGCCTGCATTACTCTTTCAAACAAGGGTTTAGGTTTTAAATTGGGGTTGCAAATTAAGGTTTCAAAGAATGGTTAAGGTTTCAAATGAGGGTTTGAATTGTGGGTTACAATTTAAATTAGGGTTTGAAGCCTAGGATAAGGTTGCAAATTAAGTTTTGAAACCTTTCTCAAGGTTTTTTTTCAATGAAAGGTTAAGGTTTCAAATGAGGGCTTGAAGCCAAGCATAGGGTTTCAAATTGAGGTTTCAAGGAAGCGTTTAAGATTTCAAATTGGGAGTTGAAGCCTGCATTACTCTTTCAAACAAGGGTTTAGGTTTTAAATTGGGGTTGCAAATTAAGGTTTCAAAGAATGGTTAAGGTTTCAAATGAGGGTTTGAAGCGTGGGTTACGATTTGAAATTAGGGTTTGAAGCCTGGGATGAGGTTTCAAATAAGGGTTAACGTTTCAAATGAGGGTTTGAAGCTTTGGGTTTGGCTTTCAATTAAGTTGTCAAAGAATGTTGAAATTTAAAATTAGGATTTGACGCCTTAGTGAAGGTTTCAAATTAAGCTTTCAAAGAAGGGCTGGGGATTTAGGTGTTTTGAGGGTTTTAAATTTGGTTTTCAAAGTAGGGTTTGAAACCTGTGTTATGGTTTCAAAATAAGGTTTTAAGCCATCACTGGTGTCAAACACTGGACTGGGTTGCAATGTGAGGAAAGACCTTTTTTTCCCCCGTTTCCTCTCTGGTGTGTGTTTGGGCCTCACTTGGATTTCTGCGTTACCATGACGACGGCATGCTTCCCTCATCTCTCCTTTGTCCCTGTTACCGTGGTAACATGTCTCTTTGCCTGCCTGCTACCTGTTTGCCTTGCTTTGTCCTTTCTCCTCCTTTTTCCCTTTCTTTCCCTCCATTTGTCGTTTTCCTGTCTCGCCACCATGTTTGTCATCCCTTTTTTTCCCCTCCTCCACCTCCTCGTCAGTTGTCAATTTGCAACCAATTTTTTTTCTTTTTACTACCAGGAGGGATTTAGGTAATTTTTACAGATGGCAGCTGTTGCCATGGCGACACAAGTTTTGGATTTGCCGTGCGTGGCGAGGGATGAATGGAGGGGATTGAAAAGCGAGAGGGAAGAAGGGTTGTCGAGTGGAGAAAAGCGCTCCGATTTGTCTTTTCTGCCAAAATGCAGACGGGAGCGGTTTTGATGGGAAGGCAAACAACTCACAAATGATTTAAGGGGGAAAAAAAAATCTGCCTTCTTGTAAAACAATGCTTTTTAATTTCATGCTGTCACTCATGCGGCGGCGCTCGCATTGTGTAGCGCCGAGTTTGCATTTTGAAGTAAACACAGGAACAATAACGTCACATACCTAGACATGATTTTGGATTATTGTGCCATGACATGAGGTCATGTTGACAAAATAACCAAGATGAAGCAAACCCATCATCAAGGCCTTTTATTTGAGATATAACTCAATGTCGTTTGTTAAAACTCATTTTTGACCTTTACTACACTTTTTGACACAAGTCAAACGTTGATGTTTTCTAGAAAAAAAAAACACATTCTTGTGTCATTCCGTCTTCATCGGAGGTCGTACTGATGAAGTAATTTGGAAACTTCTCATCGAGGCCTTTAATTTGACATATGACTCCTTATGGTTTCCTGGTAATACATTTTGGACCTCACATGTTAACTTGTCAATTAACGTTGACATGTACAAGCAAAAATGCATGTTTATGGGTTATTACATAATCACATCAGCTCATATCGGCAAAATATTTCCGTACATGGAAAGGCCTCGCCAATGCCTTTTAGTTGACATGTGACTTAATGTGGATTAGTGCAAATATATTTTGAATCATTTGGCTGTCTTTACCAGTCAACGTTGACATTTCCAAGCTGGAAAAAAAAGTGTCTTGGGGCCATCGTGCCATGATATAAGGACATACCAACAAAATAATTGCATATTTTAGAAAATTCCCAACAAGGCCTTTAATTTGACATATGACTCATTATGGTTTGTTGATAATACATTTTGGACCTGTCTACCCTTTTTTTTTTACTATGTTGACTCGTTGACATTTCCAAGCAAAAAAAAAAAAAAAAAGGGAAAAAAAGTGTTTTTCGGTCAGTATGTCATCACATCATGTCTTATTGAGAAAATATTTTTGGGGAAAGCCCTTACTAATGCTTTTTTTGGACTTGTTCACGAGTCAACTTTGACATTTCTGAGCAAGCCCCCCCGCAAAAAAAAGTGTTCTGGGCCACTGCGTCAGCATTAGAGGTTGTACGTACAAAACAATTACATATTCATAAAGGCCGTGCCAAGGCCTTCAAGTTGAGATGTGACTCAATATGCTCTTTGTTGTAATACTTTTTTTTTTTGATTATTACGCTATTTTCAGGGTGGCACGGTGGCTGACTGGTTAGCACGTCCGCCTCCCAGTGCAAAGGTTGTGAGATCAAGTCCGGGCTTCGGCCTTCCTGGGTGGAGTTTGCATGTTCTCCCCGTGCTTGCGTGGGTTTTCTCCGGGTACTCCGGTTTCCTTCCACATTCCAAAAACATGCATGGCAGGTGAATTGGACACTCCAAATTGTCCATAGGTGTGATTGTGAGTAGGGTTGTTTGTCTCTGTGTGCCCTGTGATTGGCTGGCAACCAGTTCAGGGTGTACCCCGCCTACTGCCCGAAGCCAGCTGGGATAGGCTCCAGCAACCCCCGCGACCCTTGTGAGGACAAGCGGTACAGAAAATGGATGGATGGACGCTATTTTCATCTAATTTTACTTTGACATCCATTTCCACCAAAGAAGTAACCAGCAATGTTGTTTTCAACTTGTTTGATGTTGTTGTTAGCTGAAAATATTTAAAAATAATAATAATAATAATTATGATGATAATAATGATGAGCTAGTGATCCACGTTGATGCGTTTGTCGACTGTGGGAATAAAGAAAACGTTATAATAATAAATAGGCTAATAGTTTCTCAGATGTTGGAACTTGTGGCTGGCTGTATGAACGAGGCCTTCCGTGAGCGGTGTGATGTCAGGAGGGATGTGCGTCAAGGTGGCGTAGGGTGGAGGTTATGTGTGTGTGTGTTGGGGGGTATGTCTGAGGGGGTGGTTTAATTTGGGTCGAGCAAACAAACACGGAGGCGGTGGGAATGTTAAGCGCTCCCTTGTCGAACACAAAGTGGCTCCTCAAAGGTCACGCTCGACAGTTGACGCGGCGACAAATCGAACGCAATGGCAATGACGCCCACCCTTCATCCCCTCAGCCCCCGTTTCTGTTTCCTGTCATTTCCCGACCCCCAGCCACCCTCTCCCGATTGCAGGGCAGGGGGTGGAGCATTCTTTAATCCAGCCCACCAAGCATCTACCTAATCAAGAGGTCGACTTGTAAAATGTAAAAAGGTTTGAGTAAAGCTAATTTTAAACATTACTTTGTATACATTCAACATTTCAGCGATTGGCTGGCAACCAGTTCAGGGTGTATACCCCGCCTACTACCCGAAGCCAGCTGGGATAGGCTCCAGCGAGGCGCTACCGTGATCCTTGTGAGGACAAGCGGTTGAGAAAAAGGATGGGTGGATGGACATTCAAAAAAAAAATTTGCATTGTATGTTACAAGGTGCTGCTTAATTTTTTTCAAAAAATTTTTGTATTAATTTATCCCATGAAATTTTTAATTTATCGTAAATAATAATAGGAACATGAGGGAAAGGAACAAATGTATGTTCTACATTTTTTTTTTTTTGTTAAATCAAATAATTGGTGATTTAATAATATTTATTTTTGATGCAGTTAGCTAATTATTTTAATTTATTATAAATTTATAATAAATAAAATATAACAGTACATTTTTACACATATTGGTTGCCTTGTTTATTGTAAATAGTTTCTTTAATGTGCTGAACTATTTTACAGATATTTTCATAGATTTATATTTTTATGCTTATTATAATTGATTATTTGAAATGTATTTATTTCTTTTTTATTGAAACATGATTCACTTCTATAATTAAATAATTGTTAATTTACTGTAAATTATTATAAAATAGTATATTACAATTACAATATCTAAATAATTAACAATTAAGACTGAATGAATTTAGCATATTTTACATCCACATTTTCACTTTTTTTTGAATGCATACAGTCATTTCCTCCATCTTCCTCTTGCTCATCTTTCTCCTCTTCTTCCTCTTCCTACTCCTCCTCATCTTCCTCCTTTGCTGTAATGAATGTAAAATGTGACATTTTGTCAAGTGTGCCCTGTTGTCCGATTGAGGCTGAGGATTTGCTGCGGGCTCGCCCTGACCCTTTGCCTCCCTTCCCCCCTCTCCTCCCCTCTCCTCGTCTGCGTTCGAATTCCCGGGCTCGGGTGCTAATCTGCTTTTTCCCGTCGCCCCCGTGTCGGTGTTGTGCGAGTTCATTGATAAGGTCTTGGCCGCCCTCAGCGAGCATCTTTCAGATTCCAGTGTGCGAAGCTTGAATCAATAGCACTTCCCCGGCTAATTCTGCAGCTCTGCATCAATACCCGAAGGCTTCACTCTTGCCTCTTATGAATATTCAAACGCATATTTTAATGTGTTTCTTTTTTTTCAAAATGCGTCATGATTCTTTTTTCAATATATATATATTCCTTCTCCTGTTCATTTTCTTCTTCGGTGCATGTTCAAATCCGTAACAAAAAAACAAAACAAAAAAACAATACAATTACTATTGAGAAAATTTGGTCCATCCAAGATTCTGAGTGTTCTGTTTTCCTGCAGTCACTGAACACACCATTGTATCACATTAATGTCCATGTGAAAACGATTGTATGGAAAGATAGATTTGAAACCTTACCCCAATCTTGAAACCCTAATTGGAAAGCGGCAAACCCTAATGTTGTCTTAAAGCCTTATTCCTGGCTTCAAGTTCTACTTTAAAACACCAATCTTTGCTTGAAACCCTAACTTGTAGCTGTAACCCAAGCTTTAAACCTGAACTTTTAACCTTTTAATTATTGTTTGAAACCCTAATAACCGAACCTTTACTTTAAAAATCTTGAAATCATAAATATAGTTTGCATCCCTAATCCTGTTTTAACACCCCAACTTGATACCCTACTCATGTTTTGAGATTCTAATTTGAAACCCCAACCCAGGTTTTAAAAACCAAATTTAAACCGTAACCCTATCTTGAAACTCAGATCCAAACCCATGTTTGACACTCGAATCGGATACCCTGATTCAAAACCCTAAGACTTGAAGTCTTGAAACCCTACTTAGAAATCATAACCCTAGTTTAAAACTTTATAAACCTAACACTCTCTTGAAAATCCTAATCCTAGTTTAGATCCCTAATCCAAGTTTGAAATTCATATTTGAAATACCTCATTTGAAATCCGAACCTCGAAACCCTAACCACGACTACAAAGTCTAATTTGAAACCTTAACCCTTCTTTTAAACCCTTACCCAGGATTAAAACCCTAATTCTTTCTTGAACCTGATTTTGAAACCTTAATCTAGTTTAAAAACCCTTACCCATGCTTGAAACCATTCTCAACACAAAATTGAAACCCTACCTAGAAATCCTAACCCAGACCTAAAGCCTCAATCTGAAGCCTTGACCAGAAACCCTCCCGAACCCCAGTTTGAAACTGAGGATGTTAATACAACTTTTTTTTTAGACCGATACAGTACGAGTAGTCATGCTTGAGTAACACTAATACCAAGTACCAACACCACTAGTACTATTGATCCATAACATTTAAATTAACACCTTGATAGACAATTGTAAACAAATACCTTTCTGTCTTGTTGATGCACGGTGTTTCGTTGATGTGTCAAACCGCCACAAATTAGCATCAACGACTGGCAAGACTGACAGATTTTTTTTTCCATTAGTTATTGGCGACTGGTATTAGCATCCTTCATGAGTATCCGATATCTTGAAATAAGGCTGGTATCAGCCCGATATTATACTGAAACCACCACCTTGCCTTCAAACCCTGCTTTGAGATTGTAGACAATTTGCCAGTTTTTGAGCCACAACAGAGGTGGGATGAGACGCTGATTTGCCAAATGTCCTAGACTAGCGCTAAAATGGATAGACACAAAACAACACTTGGGGAAAGTCTAGTCAAGTATACACACACGCACACACCTCGTCACGGAACTCCGCCGAGGTTTGCTTCGCTTGTCGCACCTCGCAAAAACAAAATTTTTCTCACTGATGATTTTTACAGGCAACTGAAAAATTCATCAAATTGTAGGAACGTTGCAGGACTTTGAAAGGGTTGTGTTTATGTGTGTGTGTGTGTGTGTGTGTGTGTGTGTGTGTGTGTGTGTGTGTGTGTGTGTGTGTGTGTGCGTGCGATGCAGCTTTTCTGTGTCACTCTTAATGCCGCCGCCGCCGCAACCTCGGGGGGCCGCTGTCCACGCTCACGTGCACGCATATTATATTTCTATGGCTTCACGCGCACATACGCACTCCTTGCATACGCGCCTATCGACGACAATACACAATTAGTAGAACACAACTGGCACACATTGCTGCACATACAACTGGCACACTTGCCTGAGTAAGATAGACAAATCCATGCTACTTGTCCTACACACATTGTGTGTGTTTGTGTTGTCACGCGGAGGAGCAGAGGTTGACCTCGGGCGAGCACAGCTAATTAAAACTGTTCCAGAGAAAACCAGGGAGGAAAGCGAGTGGGAGGTGATGAAAAACAGGCCGAGAGATGAGTAGTTAGTGCATGAATGTGTGTGCGTGTGTGAATATGTGTATGTTTATTAACTGACTGGTGTGCCACTGTCAGATTTGCTGATTGCTCCCCAATAGGTATTTTATCTTCAATTGATTGCTTTCCCCTTGGTTGTTTTTAGCTTTTTTCTGTATTGTCTGTTTGGTTTTGAGCGTCTATCCAATCAGATTTCAGTCCCCATGCGTGTCACTGGGGAAGAAGAAAAATCGACCACTGTAGTTAAAATGCATCATTGAAATGTGTTTATATTCTTTATATTATTGTTCCCTAATAGTCGTTTGTGTGTATTGTTTTGCGCTACTTGGCCTTTCATCCAATAAGTTTTATTTTTGTTTTGTTATTTTCACTCACTCACACAAACGTGGTCTCCTAGGTAGGGAAGCAAACCCACACCAGCCTGCATCGTAGGCAAGTGATGGTACCACTGCGCCACCTGGAGCACTCGACCAGCTTCATGTGTTGCTAGGAGGAGGAGGAGAAGAAGAAGAAAATGAAGAAGAAGAAGAGGTAAAGGAAGAAGAAGAAAAAGAAGGGCTAACAAACTTGCTAATGAGCTAGCAGTTAGCAGCACAAGCTAAGTGTGTTAGCCACGAGTGTTATCTTAAAACATCAAGATAAAGTCCTACAACGGAGTCACTGAACTTGGATGGAAAGCAGAATACTTTTCAGCAACAAATAACGCAGCAGTTTTGGTGAGTTTAGTGGTATTTTGTCACAGTAGTTGTCTGCTGGACAGATTGTGCGACTGTTGTTGTGTTAATTGTATTGCTAAGGCGCCCCTATAAAAAAAAAAAAAGGGTTAGATGAGGTGGGTTTGCCAGCAAGAAAAAAAAAAGTTGTGTGAAAAGGCAGTGTAGCAGAAAGCTGTGGCAGTGATGTGCAGCGCGTGATGAAACCGCTGGTAACTCTCAAAATCAATAGCGGCTGTTGCTGCTTTGACGAGGAGCATGTGGAGAGCTGCGAGATCTTGTGTACAGTTTACTTTTGTACTGATACTAAACAGAAACGGCCTTAATTAGTTGGCATTATCGCTAACGAGCAGAGTTTTGCATACAAGAAGGATAGTATCACGATACAGCAACTTTGTGATTAGAAAAACGCAATCCAAATGTCAACACGCGTCATTGTTTTTTGCACTTTTCAATACTGTTGTTGTCAGATGAAAACACATTATTTGCATCTTCAAGCTTTGCCCAAAGAAAAGCAAGCATGGCCAAATGTTGTGAGTTTACTTTTGTTTAAAAATATACAAACTTTTTTTTGTTTCAGAAAAGAGAAAATACAACTTGAAGAATTTAGAGATATTTATAAGCTAGAACTGTACATATTCATGGCAAAGTTACGAGTAAAAAGTCAGTTTTTTGAGTACTATTAATCTTGTTTTGTATACATACAACATAAAAAGACACCAACTTGAAAATCATGGCTTGCAACCCTACTTATATATTCTAACTCTAAATCTTAAAAACCTAACCCTGTCTTAAAACATCAAACACAGCCTATCTTAATACTCTTTTTGGAGACCGTAACCCTAATTTCAAACCCTGTCTTGAAACCCAATTTAGAAACGCTGATCCTAGCATTAAACCCTAGCCCAGACCTGAAATGTGAATCGGAAACTCTAACCCTATCTTGAAACATAATCATCCTTGTTTAAAACCTTAACCCAGGCTTGAAAGACTAATCTGAAACCCTAACTCTAGATTTAAACCCCCATCCCATGCTTGAAACATTCATTTAAAAATCTTATTCTGTCTTGAAACCCTACTTAGAAACTTTTACCCTGGTATTAAACCCTAGGCCAGCCCTGAAGCCGTAACCCTGTTTTGCAACCCTACTTGGAAACCTTAATCCTTGTTTAAAACCCTACCCTAGTTTCAAACTCTAGGGCCTTGTTGTATCTTGACACATAATTTAGTAACCCCAATCCTAATTTAAAACCTTAACGCAGGCATGAAACGCTAATCTGAAAACCCTAACTCTAGTTTTAAACCTTAAGCCATGCATGAAACCCTCATTTTAAATACTACACTGTCTTGAAACGCTACTTGGTAATCCAGGGGTAAGGAACTCTGGTCCTCAAGCCGCTGTCCTGCCTGTTTCCCCTTGTCCTAATCCTTGTTTAAAACCATAACTTGGGTTTAAAACGCTTACTTAAAAGACAAAGTACTCCAAAACAATCAACTGTATCAGAATTGTATTGTATTTAACATCGTACAAATATTGTAGTCTGAAATAGTATTCTAAGTAGGCTCGGAGTCAACAGTGGACTCCAAACGAGAAAGAAAAAAAAGGCAAGAGAGAAAAATCCAGAAAGCGCCAAGCCAAGTGTGAAAATGTGCTAAAGTGTGAACAGGCGACACCATGACCTAGACCGGGAAACACTTTTGAAAAGTACATCCGCTGCCTTTATTATTTCATTCTCCTTTCATCGTTGTTTTTTTTTATGTTTGTATTTTCTGGGGGACACACAAGAAGTCTGCAGGACGTCAATGTTTTATTAATGGTGCCGCAAATACACAATCGATGTCTCCTTTTATATAATTCATCGCTGGCTTTAAATATTTCACTGTCAACAAGCCAATTAGCTTCACATGTATGTCAAGGTTTTTGGGGGGTGAGGTGGGGGGAGGGGGGGTGGGGATCTCAGATTGAAGTTTGATCTGCTTCTTGTCCCACTTCCTCTGCGTAAGCCCCCCTCAGGAGACCAGAGAAGGAAGGGTGAGCGTGTGCATGTTTTTTTTTTTTCGTGCGTGCGTGAGACGCGGCACAGGCAACCTCAAAGAGGCAAAACAGATAAACAGATAAACAGACGGATGGAAATATTTAAAGTGACAGCTAGAGGGGGGACGAGGGAGGTGGGCTGGGGGGAGGGGCTGCCAGGAGTTTGAGAGCAGAGTTGCAACCATTTGGGAAATTGATTATTTGTATTTTCGACATGTTATAAGGATATTACAGTATATAATGTATGTGTTTTTTAATGTTATATTTGTCTTCTATAACATTTATTTACTTCATATTTTTTGTATGAATTTGAATCTTTGTGTTATATTATTTTGTTTATTATTATGGCGGAGTTCCGTTCCTACGCTGGCGGTGTAGCCCGAATTTCAACTTAAGTCGGATTTTATTGGTAAAGTCAATATTTACATCAAAATACTTTGTACTAGGGCTGGGCAATATGGCCCAAAATTCATATCTTAGTATGAACTGCTTCCCTTTATGGGAATATATCACGGTATAGAATTAATTATTTTATTTTTTATTTTTTTATAAATTGCTTATTGGTTTACATAGTCCTTTATAGAAGCTAAATTGATTTAAAAAAAAAACAATGAAAGAATAAATTTACTTTGGATAACAACATTTATTGTGCAAATTTCAAATCAAAATTATGCTCAACGTCAACGGTATGTTGTGTGCGTGCCGACGTATTTACATCATCGGCTAGTCGGGACGTCACCAGCATTCGCTACCGCGGTAAGACGGTAGAGTCAAAATCTCTACCTTCGGCAAAAATTATACCTTATCTTGAGTATACCGTTTATATCGCACAGCCCTACTTTGTAAAGTAATATTAAAAAAAACATATTTGCGCAACCCGGAAGAGCCAATATTTCGTGTTTATTGCTGATGGACGACAGAGCGGAGCTATGAACACGGAAATGTGACGCGCCTGATGGCGAGCCGACCTGCACGATGGACGTCCGTTGGTGGAGTTAACAACAACACAACTTTAAATAACTTTAAAATGGCGTGATTACTGTGGAAAATAAACAAAAAAGAAGGAGGCACGGACGCCGTAAAGTCGAAACTCGAACACTCCCTGTATTTATTTTGTTAATTTGTATGTTAATTGTGTATTACATTATACATTTTGATTTTATTTTGTAGATTTGTTTTGTATTTTCTTAATTATTGTATTGTTATGTAATTTTAAAGTTGATCCTTTTTAACAGTAATGTCAACTTTTTTTTTTATCCATTTTTACAATTGAATATTTATTTCAAATTTGTACAGCCGACGCAGTTTTGACTTGCACTTGTGCGTAGTTGAGTTCCACGGAAGCTAGCGGCTAAATGCTAGCTATAAAGGCGGCACATCGTCCCAGCACTCTATTATTTATGGGACAGAAAACCTTTGGCCACGCTATGTCCAGGGATCTTAAGTAAGCCATTTTTGAGTGATCTCTGGTTCAAGTGATAGTTTTCAATTATGAGAATGTGATGCTTTGGGCACAATTTTTGTAAAAAAGAAAAGAAAAAAAGAGCCATTTACCATTTTGATCTAATCTGTGCAATATGGTCTTTATTTTGGAGTACTGTATACGGAGTAACAATTAGATTTTATATGTGACAACATTGTGAATCAGTTTACCAGTAGTTGAGTAGAAATACTTTCAGTTGCTTTTTTGTATATATACATACAGAAAGGAACAACTGCTTATTGACGTACTGTTGAGGTGCATGCCAGCAGCTGTGAGATGCTTGGCTTAGCCTGGTTGCTTATTTTCACCTTTTCGCGTTGAGCGATGATACAAAAAATATATAGATCTTTGCGGGAGTAGAAGATGAAAGCCAACTTCTATCTGCCGCTTAGAAGAATCACTACTAATGCATTCCCCGATTTCCATCTGAAGAACAAAAAGCGCTTCCGTTGTACATTAGAAATCAATTCTTGGAACGCCCGCACGCGGAATCAATCTGTTTCTTGGGCCCGCTGGAGCCTCGGCTAATTTGCATGCGTCGTATCCCCCGCCACCTCCCACTCTCATTTCAAAAATTCCCTTTACATTCTCCTGCGCTTCCCGCGGCGAGTTTTTGACGTGTTCCTCTATGTCGCGGCTGCCAAAAAAGCGACTTGGCGGACCAGAAAACATTCAACATTCATCGTATTTTTCTCTGATGTCGGCACAAGATACCTCAGCGGTGCTTTGAACATCTCATCTTTACATTGAGAGAGACGTTTGCTTTCAACTGTCAGGTCACCGTGTTTTATGTTAAACTGTACTGTCGCTTTCAGATGTGAAACGTGGAGTTCCCCTTGAACGGAAGTCTTAGTTTTCCCTCTTAATTGCTCGTTTGAGAGTCGTGTGCTAATGATTCCAGAGCAGTAGCGCATCTTCTCGATCAGTTAAAAAAATATATATATATTTTTTTTTTACATTGGTGGGGCAGGTGTGTTTGTTGTCAGTTGAGATACGCTCGAGCTCCCCCGCTACTAATGAGGGCATGCCCTGTAGAAAATGGATGGAGGGATATGTCGATAAAGTAGAGGTCTGAATCCAGATGATATATTGTCAACTTTTTCCAAAGACTCTGACCCTTTCACAATAAGCAATGTGTGCATTACGTTTGCGCATGCTTGAAAATCAAGTCCCAAAAAAAAAAACGCCATTTGAATGGCAGAAATGCTGAACGTGTTTGCGTAACTGCACACCTTAAAACTTGCAAGCATTGTTGAAAAGGCTTTCAGAGTTTATAGGCAAAAAACTCCGCCATAATTACAAAGCTCGAGAAGACGGAAGTGTACGCTTGTAAACTTCACCCTTCCCAATTTCCAGACAAAAAAGAAAGATCCAAACGGACGTAAAAAGAAGCTAAAATGGAAAATGTCTTTAACACATTTACTTTGTCAATATCTTGAAACCGAGGTAGCAGACGGAAGCATCACGAAGCTTGCTAGCGGACGTACGTGTAACGAAACTAATGGAGTGACGGTCATTTGAGAACCTGTTTCGAGCCCCAATTGACCCCCTCGGTGAAGAAAGATCCTACGCGTCTCTTGATTGCGTCTCGCTGTTGTGTCCTCGGTAACCGTTTTTACAATTAATCGTGGTTTTTAAACGTCAGGATTAAATAGCCACAGCCGTTCAACAACACCGGTTATTTCCGGTAACGTGCGGCGCAAAATAAGCCATGCGCCGTAGTTCATAGCTCTTCCACACGGCCCACTTATATGCTGTGGAAGGAAGGTATTTTGATAAAACTGTATGATGCAGGAATTCGTGGCCGAATGTTAAATTGAATTAGTCCGTTTTTAAATTAGCATATTATTCAGTTGAGGGTGGGACATTCATACTCTGGTGTTTATAGTGTTGATAATGGTGTCCCTCAAGGTAGTGTCATTAGCCCTGTATTGTTTAATATCATGATTAATGATATTTTTCAGGATATAGGAGTGGGGACTGGGCAATCTCTGTTTGCCGATGACAGAGCTCTTTGGAAAAGGGGTGGGAACATGGCATATATTTTTGGCCACGTGCAGTCTGCCTTGGATAAGGTACAGGCTTGGTCGGACAAGTGGGGTTTTAGGTTGTCTACAAGTAAGTCTAAATGTGTTGCTTTTGGCAAGAAGAGGGAAATTGGTAGTTTGGAGCTGACGCTTTAAGGTGGACCTCTTGAAAGGGTGCGTGTGTTTTTTGTAGGTTTTTGGGCGTGTGGATGGATGAGAAACTCACATATGGTAAACATGACTGGAATATTATGGTTAAATGTAATAAAGTTATAAATGTTATGAGGTGTCTTGCTGGTTCAATTTGGGGGGCAGCGAGGGATGTTATGTTGTTGGTGTATAGGGCAATGGTTCAATCTGTGTTTGGCTATTGGTCTGTGGTCTATGGCTCTGCAGCCAAGACGGCAATGGCGAAATTGGATGTGGTTCAGGCTAGGACGCTTAGGATCTGTGTGAGTGAGGTTAAGTCTACTCCGATTCCTGCTTTTGTTTGTGGAGGCAGGGGAGAGCCCTTTGATTCTACGTCGCAAGAAGTTGGCTTTTAATTATATTTTTAAGTTGAAAGGATATGGTGCAGTTCTTATCAGCTTCTGTGTTGGAGGAGTGTTGGGAAGGCACCAGGGGGTTGGATAAAGTGTGTTTTTTGCGGTCAGTTGTCGATCAAATTGTGCTTCCTAATTTTCGGGGAGTTGATATTGTATGTCCGGTGATTTGGCCGGCCTTTCCTCCTTGGTTGTCGTCTGCCCCTGACGTGGATTTGGCTATTCATTAAGCGGTGAAGTGTGGGGATCTGGTGGGCTTTGTGAATAGGTATCTTTGTGGCGGCCGTGGCTCAGGGTTTAGAGACGGTCGTTCAGTAACCAGTAGGTCGGCTATTCGATCCCCGCTCTACCCAAGTCATGTGTCGTTGTGTCCTCGGGCAAGGCACTTCACACACATTGGGAGGGTGTTGTTTAATTTTTTGAGTGACACTGGGCTATTTGTTAGGATCTAGAGATTTTTAGGTGAGGACATCGTCTGACTGGTGGGGGGGCAGCAAGGCACATGCCGTGCCTAGTCTGCCGGAAGTAAGAAGAAGAAGAAAGGCCCATTTAGCGGGCGCACAACAACACAGGGCTCAGCTTTCAACGCCACCCGGAGAGAGTTGCGTACCCGACGGCTGTGGGTAGGATTTCCGAGGCGGCCGGGCCATGCTGGCACCGTCGGTGGGCGTTCTGGTGCCGGCCGCAACCCGGTTTGTACCAGGTTAAGTGGACGTGGGGAAAGGGGAGGCCGAAACGAGGCAGCGGCGAGCGTGGCGTAGGCCCCGCGGGGCGCAACGGTCAGGCCTCTCGGCCGTCACCGCCATTGCCGCCATTGCCGCCATTGCCGCCATCGCCGCCATCGCCGCCATCGCCACCATCGCCGCCATTGCCGCCATTGCTGCCATCGCCACCACCGGGAATTACTGGCACACAACCAACCGACCGCTGGACGCCTCCCTGACCCCAGGGTGCCAAGCCGCGGCTGGACAGGGAGCTCCCGCGAACCCCCCCATCTTCGGCCGCCCGCCGGAGAGGCCTTAGGCCGAGACTTTTGAAGCTGCGGGGCTGCCATCTAGAAACTCTGCATACTTATTTGGCTGCAAAATGCCTACATGTGTAGCGGTAAACTGCACACATCGCCAGTTTAAAGGCTATGGACGAACATTTCACTTGTAAGTATGGTTGAAATGGAAATAAATTGAAAGGTGAAAGAAAATTATTCTTTTTTTTAGATAAAATACATGGTGCCCAGGCCCATACTTTATATTTTATTGTTCAGTTATTTATTTTCACTTTGTTAAAATAAACCTAAAGTTAGCCAATTTGAGCTTGTCAAGTTCTGAAACTATATTTCTTTATTTTTTTTATTTGTGTATTGTATTTGTTTTAAAAGGCAGCAACTTTTTTTTCAGTTATTGTTGTTAAAAATAAACATTTTCAAAGAATGCTGATGTGATTTTTTTGTGGTCTACAAGAGTAACCGTAACAACCGTAAAAACGTGTTTTTTTTCTCAGACAATAAACGTAATCTAAAATCTGAAACCGTTGCATCCCTAATCATGATAGATATCCATATCAAAAGAACATGCATTTGATAAAATATTTTATTTAGGGCTCATCTCATTTCTTCTTTTGCTGGGTTGCCATCGACGTATATAGAGGAAGGAGAATCTGGGAAGAGAATTGAGATCCACCCTCATATTCTCGACCTATCACTGCCCAGCTAAGTAGATTTGGATATGTCCGCAAATCAAATCGCCCTTTTGTAACTGATGACAAATAACCTGCTGAGTAACTCTGCCATTGTGTCTCAGGACTTAAAAAAAAAAAGTATATCATGCAGTGAAACAGCACAAATCGGATATTCTCTATTTGCTTGATTTCGGACTAAAAGTCGCATCCAATAAATCAATGTTTCGTTTGCTTGATGTCCTTGACGTTAAAAGTTTTTCCTCCTTCAGTTATATAGTAGATGGGCTTATTTGTAATACATAGATTGTTGTATGTTGCAATATTATACGTATCATTGGCGAAATATCATTTGTGAGTTATCTTTAAATTAAAGCAGAAAGTGCAGCTTTTAGATATAAAATGTCTGGATTAAAAAAAACACACACACTAAAAGAATGTATTTAGTTTAGCTCTTCGGTCTCTTAACTGATCAAATATTCCCTTTTGTGCACTACGCAAGGTCCTTAGTAACCGTTTAATGTAGCCGTGCTCATCTCCTCAAATTGAAATAATTACTTTTATTGCCATCTACGGGCTACATTTACGGGGCGCTGAAAGCCCACTGGACGGGTAGAGTTTTAATGTTTTGTCATGTATCAAAATACTTTTAATAGTCACAAAATTGGTCATGAAGGGACGGATCGGGGGGATTTTTGTTATTTATATATATATATATATATATATATATATATATATATATATATATATATATATATATATATATATATATATATATATATATGTGTGTGTGTATATATATATATACACACAATTCAGTGGTGCTGCTGTAGTGATTGATATGTGACAGTGTCTAATGCCAATCACGGGAAAGGAAAGCACAAGAGAGAAATTAAACAAACAATTAAACAAACATTATGGATTATGGTCTTTGTGCTAACATGGCAGCTGCTGTCAAACTTAAACTACAACATCGGGCCATCTTGTGATCACTAACCCTTTTTTTTTTAATATAGTTACTCTGAACAGAAGTTTTGTCGTATAACATAAGATAACCTTTGCTAGTCCCACAATGAGGAAATTTGGCTATTTCAGCAGCAATAGTGGATAATGGAAATAAAAATAAAAATAGCATGCCACAGAAGGCAAGATCACATTGGCTACACACATTTTTAAGAAAATGAAATTAATACAAAATAAATATTTGAAAAAATAAATGCAGAGATGCCTTGAGATACGAGTTGAATTTATTCCGTGACCACACGCGTAACTCAAATCAGCTTTTCCCATTGAAATGTGCTTATGCTTACCCAGGACCGTAAACGAGAACTTAAGTCGGTTGTCTAACAAACACATGCCCAGAAATATAGTGGGTTTGGATCTGCGTACGTTGTCCTACACTAAATGATGATGCAGCATCATTTTCCATGATAAAACAGGGATTAATGCCTCGGCCAAAAATGTAAACATATTTTGAAAGAAAACATTGAAAAAAATCTACGAGTAGGCAAGTCTGTAGGTGCTGAACCACAACTATGTCCTTCACATTAGCCATTTCAGTCATTATTTGTTGCTAAAAAAATAAAAAAATTAAATTAAAACGGAAAATCTCAAATATGCTAAAAACTACAAAATAGATGTACTTATGCTGCCGATGATGATCAAACAATGGGGTTGTTCCTTCCATGGCACCTGTTGTCGTCTGTTTTTGTTTTTTTTTAGTTTGCGAGGACACTTGAGGAAAACAGAAAAACTGTCTCTCTCCAACCCGCCGGCCTGTCCGTCTTTTTTGTTTGTCGCTCCGCTGTCCGTTTGGATTTGTTTCCGGACTGTGCTTGCATGCCTCAGCTCAGCTCCCCCTGCTCAGAACAACGCCGCTCTATTTACGCTCATCCTTTTTCAGTCTGTAGGCATGTCAATCACTCAGTGTGTGTGTGTGTGTGTGTGTAGGGGGGGGGGGGGGGTGTATGTATGTATGTGTGTGTGTGTGTGTGTGTGTTAGTGCTAAAGGTGGAAATTGTGCTGCGGCGCACATCCAGGCAAAGCTCCAAGCTCCTCATGGCTGCTGATGTCTGCCTCAATAGTAAACAAATATATCAACACAGGTTTTGTGTAACACAGTGAAATAGTTACATATTCGCAGGAAGAAATCTGCGGTGGAAGGCATATGGCAATGCCACTACCTGACTGACGTGTTACTTGGTGGTGAAACAATAACAGTTGTTTGTTTTTTTGTCAGCAAAGGACAACTTTCTGAAAAGAATCCCTTTGTGTATGTTTAAAATGCAATGTTATTTATCAAGGCGTATCCTATGAATGATTGAATTTTTAAATATGTGTAGCTCACTGTGTTGTATCTATTTTCCCCAAACCGCGTATTCCTCACAAGAAAGAAAAAAATGATATAACAAAATATAAACACATTTGAAAAAGTAATAAAATTCATGTAAAAAATCTCAAATTAACACAAGTATGTTCTTGTAAAAAATATATGGGAAAAAATACAAAATTAAAAATTCACCTATTTTTCCTGGAAAATGTATATTAAGTTATATACAGATTTACGTGACTGATGGCCAGCCTGATGATTCAAATTGACAATTCCCATCTTACATCACAAGTCAAAATGGCGGTTTTAAGATGCATTAGAGGAGGGTTTGAAGTTGAAACTATCCCAGTTCCACCCTCAATGCGTTCAAGATAAATGTAAACAACAATTGGCCAATTCCGATCAATTATTTGTTGTTCTGGTCATTCGAAATCACTTTGTGTCTCGTGAACATACGTATTGTATTTATATTTGCTCGAACACTTTGAGATTGGAAATTACACAATCCAAGAGGGGTAATCCTATTTCCTATTTTCCTCGAATGCAGCGTTTTTCCTCGGTGAAAGGACGCTCTGCGCACATTGAAAAGCATTGGATTTTGGAATGTTGTAATGTGATTTGTGAGGATTATTTTTGATTTGAAAATGTGATCAAATGTTGTTTGACTACCATAACAATCTGCCTGGCCAGAGGCAAAAGCAATACAATACGCCGTGGAATTATCAGAAATGCCCGGATGTTCGAAATTGTCGATTGCGGGGGTCCACTGTATACCAAATGATCTGCAATATATGTTGTTCCCTCATGACTTTGCAGGTCAGTTATTGCGGATTCACTCCATCGTGGATGTTACATTTTGCATTTCAAAAGTTGCATTTAAAATAAAAGTTGCATGTTCAAAATAAAAGCATAAAAGTTATCCCTGATAGGGACTGTTCGGTCCCTGTACGAACGTTGTCAGAGTTTGGTCTGCATTGCTGGCAATAAGTCGGATTTGCTTCCAGTGAGGGTTGGACTCCGCCAAGGTTGCCCTTTGTCATCACCACTGTTCAAAACTTTTATGGACAGAATTTCTAGGCGCACCTGAGGCCTTGAGGCAGTCGGGTTTGATGCAGTCAGCATTGCATCTCTGCTTTTTGCAGATAATGTGGACTGCTTCAAGCCGCGACCTCCAACTCTCACTGGAACAGTTCGCAGCGGAGTGGGAGTGCGAGACCATGGTCCTTAATCGGAAAAGGTTGGAGTGCCCTTGTCCCAAGTGGAGAAGTTCAAGTATCTTGGGGTTTTGTTCACGAGTGAGGGCATGATCGGCAGGTGGATCGATGAAGCATCTGCTGTGATGAGGACTCCGTATCGGTCCATTGTGGTAAAAAAGTAATTTACCAGTCGATCTTTGTCCCATCCTACCCTCACTGCTCAAGCTGTGGATCATGACATGGTTCGGATGTCTCCCTGGAGAGGTAGTCCGGGCATGTCCCACCGGCAGTAGGCCCCGGGGAACACGCTGGAGAGACTATGTCTCTCGGCTGGCCTGGGAACGCCTTTGAATCTTGCCGGAGGAGCTTGACGAAGTGGTTGGGGAGAGGTAAATCTGGACTTCTCTGCTGCCCCTGCAACTTGACCTCGGATAAGCGGCAGAGGATGGATGGATGGATGGATGGATGGATGGATGGATGGTTGGATGGATGGATCACCAGCGATAAGTGAGGGAGCACTGTATATGAAAATCTTATAATAAAGTACATATAAAATGAATATTAAATAAACACATACTAAATCAAAATTACATAAGAATTATACAAAATTAAGTAAATATAAAAAATATACTAAATAATGTAATTATACGAATACAATACAAATTTCAAATAATATAAAATATTTCTTCTATTTCTATATGTGGTGTAAAAAAAAAATATATCTGAAAACTACAAACATGGAGGTGCAACGATTAATTAACATCTAATTGATTCGTTTTGAGACCTTTAATTCTTCTCTCAACAGCAAATGTTCTCAGACGTATGCAGTCCTCCATTAAAACTGGCTGGCTGTCATTAACCTTATTTTTCAAAATACGGTAAAACATTTGCAACCATCTGTGTTACCTTTTTAAATGTTGCCTTTTTTCTGACACGGCTGTCATTTTCTACATTTCAATTTGAAATAGTGTCATATTTTTAAATAAAAGGGATGGACAAGTTTGTTAAAATCTAATTTGATTCATTGGCAGATTAATCGCTTATCCAAAATAATTTGTTGCAGCCATGCATTAAAAAATTTTTTTTTAAATGATGCTAAATAAATATAAACACATTTAGGTAATATAAAATAGATCTAAAATATGCAAATATGTAATAATATATCATGTGAAATAGACTAAATATAAAACAAAATAGACCACATTATTAAAAACGCCGATATATATGAGTTTACATATCTAGCTTGATAAATACAGTTCAAAGTATCCCCGTTGTAGTTTTGTCCCAGTAAGGCAAAAATTCTAGATGCATATTTGATGACTTTCAGCAATGTAATTGTTAGACGACAGACTTTGGTCTCACCGCAAACAACTTGCCATCCATCCACTTACCCCATCTCCAACATTTCACGTCTGACTCTTCGCTTCTTCTAAGTTTTGTTCTCCGAGCTTGTTTTTTTTTCATTTATTCCCTCTCTGCTAGAATCTCATCATCCGGTTCCGCCTGAGCGGAGCGCTCACATCGCCGATTCTTATTGAAGGGGAAGTAACGGCGCGGCGGTCGCTGCTGACTGAGCGCGGCGCTTATTTGGATAATGACTCATCTGCTTGCACGGCGGGCCAGGTCGCGCTCGGTGGATGTGGCTAATGATGGGGATGCCGCATTGTCTGGGAATGTGTGCACGTGCACACACACACACACACACACACACACACACACACACACACACACACACACACACACTGTAAGCAGGACTGACGCACGCTTTAATCAACGCTGCTTTTCCTCTTTAAATGGTTGGCAGCCCTCACTGTCTTGTCTCCTGATTCCCTCCACTTTGTGGATTATTTCTGGTCCCTATGTTTATTTCATGGTGGCGGTTTCATTGTGAATGACAATTGAGAGAAGTTATATACGGTCCTCTCCAAAAGTATTGGAACGGCACAGTCAAAGTCATGTCCAGTGTTTGTGCAATAGCTCTGATCGATTTTCCCTTTTCGCTCACTGTTTTTCTCCCGGAGACGACAGCTCTCCTCTCTTCACAGGTGAAAATGGTTAGACGGCAGACTTTGCAAAAACAAGCACTATCTCATGTTTAAGCGATCAATCTGAACGGCAACACCTGAGCGTCTACATGGTAAATACTGGAAATAAAAGCTGGAATTCTGAACTTTTCTTTTTATCGGAAACCCCAACGTCTTCACTGTACAACAAATACAAGTGCCGATACTTTTGGAGGGGGCTGTGCCACATATGGTGGCTGAGCGTGACATTAACTTATTTTATGACTGTGTGGATCGTTCCTAGTCATTGTGCTTATTTTTATTGTGCATAGTGACAGTCTTACCTTGAGTCGTGCCCTGTGTGAGGCCCATCACTGTAGTTACGACACAAGTGGTACATTGTGCCCTTACATGGTACCGACTCCCGACCGTGCCTTGGACTTTTTGACAGACTTTTTTGACTTTGCAGATTGTTCCGAGTCGTGTCTTTTCCTGTTGTGAATGGGAAGAGGAGCCATCACATCACATATGACAAGTGCATTGCCCATGTGATCGAGTCAGCTGTGGACTTCTTTGACTTTGTGGATTAATTATAGTCCTGATGTTTTTCTTTTGTTCAGGAGTGTTATTTCTAGTCATTCTGTTTATTTCTATAATGCATTGTGGTGGAACTGGTTATCATGAACATCTGGCAAGGGGCGTAATCACTTATTGTTTTCTCTGTAAATGCCTGGCCAAGTGTACCATGTATATTTTTGACTTAGTTCATTATTCCTTGTCGATCTGTTGTTTTTGTGATACAGTGTGGTCGTTATCATGAATAACTGGCAAGAGGAGCATTCGCGATAGTTGTGATACGTACAATTTGCCTGTGCATGTGGACTTTTTTTTTTTTGATTAGTGGATTATTCTGAGTCACAAGTGCAAGGCGGCTCTTAAATCATGATTAAGTGGATGAAGGACGCATCTGTGCTCGCTCCTGCAACTATTTTGACATCGGGATTTTTAACTACATTGTTGCAATATGCCTGGCGGAAAAAGCGCTGACGAGATTGAGGAGATCAAATCTTCTCTTGCAAAACTCAAAGAAATGGTCACCGAATTACTTGAAATGAAAAAGAGCATCGAGCCACTTCTGCAGGAAATTCAGCAGTTGAAGAAAGAGACACCAGTGAGGAACCCGTTGAGGTGGCTTGGGCATCAAGTTCGGATGCCTCCTGGACGCCTCCCTGGAGAGGTTTTCCGGAGGGGACGACCCAGGACACGCTGGAGAGACTATGTCTCCTAGCTGACCTGGGAACGCCTTGGGATCCCGTCGGAGGAGCTGGCTGAAGTGGTTGGGGAGAGGGAAGTCTGGGCTTCCCTGATAAAGCTGCTGCCTCCGCGACCCGACCCCGGATAAGCGGTAGATGATGGATGGATGGATGGATGGAAGAAAGAGACACAAGAAAAAGATTGACGCATTGTCGCCTTGGAAAAAAAAGTAGATGATTTGGAACAGAATCCTCGTATCAACGATGTGACAGTTACAGGTATCCAGATTAGATCGCGCCGCGGCCTTCCGGCAATTGATTCTGACCAAGCTTCAGCGAACGAGACTGTGGAACAGCAAGTAACAACTCGATTTAGAGATTTGGGATTAATTGTGGATCCAGCGCTCATCCAGATGTGCTTTTCGCTTCCAACTGGGGGGGACACGACCACCGGCAGTTCTGATCAGGTTTGTTGACAGGAAGAAAAAGATTGCTTTTTTGAGAGATAGCTACAAGCTAAGAAGTGTCCAGATCTAAGCATCTGGCTGAACTGACCAGAATGGAGTGAACATTGGTGCGGACGCAAAGAGCAGAATGCAAACCGATGTACTCTTGTGCAAGCCACAACATGCGCGAAAGCTGATCCAAGGTCAGCGAAGACGCTACTGTTGAACGAGCATGCGCTCGCTTCGGCTGCTCGCCCGGTTGGGTGGGCCTGTTGGTGGCGTCCGGCCGGGAACCGATTTAGCAATTCCAAATGACTGGTACGAGCTGCAACTTACACTCGGACATTACTCAAGATGAACTGAGCGAGGCGTGTGCAGACTTAAGTCTGGGATTGATAACGATATGAATCAATGACTATCATAATCAATGTATATGACTGATGCGTCTAGTAAGAATCGATGGAGACGGGTTACTAATAAGCCATGGCTTCTACCCGTCAGCGATTCTTTCGGATGTCAATGTTGCAAATGATATGATGCGATCGATGTAATAATGTGTCCGAAAGGAAAAAATGAATAAAACAAACTCTCCTCACCATCCTTAAGTTATACGACAAGTACATTGCAGGTGTCCATGTGTGATTTGAGTCTGCTGTGGATTTATTTGACTTTGTGGATTAATTCACGTGTGGGGGGTTTATCATGAGTAACTGGCAAGCGACCAAAAACGTGTTGTGTTCCTCTTGCCTGACCGAACAGGTTGTGGACTTTTTTGACTTTGTGGATTATTTCAAGTCAATGTTGGTTTATTTTCTATTGTGCGTTCAATGGTGGTGCTTGCCTATCATGAAGAACTGGTGAGAGGTGCAATCACGCATGCTATGCTCCCTGAGTGAGACTCTTAAAACAAATTACTTAATGGATCGTTACTTTATGGATTGTTCCCAGACATTCATTTTATTTGTATTTTATGAATACCTGGTGATAGACGCAAAGTGCAAACATTGTGTATTACCATGTGACACTGGCTTGCCACAGACATTTTTTTACTATATGGATTATTTCTAGTGCGAGGTGGCAGTTTTATCATGAACTACTGTCGCGGCGTAATGACATTCATTATGGCATATACACTGTATGTGACGTGCTCGTGTGTTTTTTGACTTGGTGGATTATTTCTATTTTGCAAGGTGTTGGTTTTATCATAATAGTTGGTAAGAGGAGCAATCACATTTATTAGGATTTCATTTGTACATTGTGTCTGAATGGATATTTTTTAAATTGTGGGTTTATTTCTGTAGTACAATAAATATAGCATTTTTAATCATGTTTTTTTTTTTTTTTACTTGATTTGACTAGATTGTTTTTATTTCCTCAGTGAAAACATGAAGCAAACCAACATGTAGCTGGCATCAGTAGCATAGCTGTCTAACCTAGCCAGCGCCACCTGGCCTCAGATTCATAGCATAGCATTAGCTTCTTGGTTAATAGTGGTGTGTTGCAGTAGTTGTTTAACGGATAAATAAGTACATTTAAATGACTATGTATTGACCGCATAGCTTTATTGGGAAATCTGGAATCCTGTCTGGGCTCGACACAAAAATGTCTACTAAAAATATGCGACAGATGCACACACACCACTCGTTTTTATCGACCACTCAACATTTACAGCCTTCAACTGCTCATGCACCAAAAAGACAAACACACACGCACGCACACACACACACGCTTTATGCTCATTGGCTGATGCTAACGCTATCAGACGTGTACAGTGTGCTCTAACGACAAAGGAGAGGCAAGGTTGGGGTGGGGGGCATGCGTGTGTGCGCGCGCATACACGTGTGCGCACTTAGCACTCTTAAAAAGCAATTAAGAGCCGGCAGCAGTAGCAGATGAAGAAGAAGAAGATGGAGGAAGAAGAGGTGAATTAAACATCAGCGCCACCAGATGGAAAGAAATCGGACGGGAAAGAAAGAGAGAAGATGAATAATTGAGGGCATCGTAAAAAGAAATAAAAGTGAAATAAGAGATGAGACGAAATGTAAGAAAGCGCAAGTCAATTACAGACAAGGCTGCAGGGGGAGAGAGAGTGTGTCTTTGTTTGTGTGCTTGTGCGTGTGCGTGTGCGGTTGGAGGCTAGTGTACGTATGTGTCTGTACGCATGTGTATGTGTGGGTGGATCTGTGAGGATGTGTGCACGTGTACTTGGGTAGTATGAATGCGTCTTTTTTGTATTTGTGTGTGTGTGCGTGTACATTATGTGCACGTGTGTATACTACATTTGCACTACATGTCTAAGGGTGTGCTTGTGTGTACAGATCTGTAGTTTGTGTGTGTGTGTGTGTGCCTTTGTCTTTGCTACATTGTGGGGCCCTTATACGCGTGTTTTCCAGGTTTAACTACCATTGTGGGGACCAACTTGAAATTGTGGGGACATTTTGGTGGCGCCCACAAGTTCAGACCTCTTTTTGAGGGTCAAGACAAGGTTTTAGAGTTTAGGTTTGAATTGGGTTATGGTTGAGTTTAGGGTAAGGAATGGGGGTAGGCAATCATTTTTGATGGTTGGGGTTAGGGGGGAGGGGCTAGGAAATAAATCATGCCGATTTGTAGGGATGAGAATTGATAAGATTTTTACGATACCAATTCTCTTTTCGATTCTGCTTAACGATTTGATTCTTTAGCGATTCTCTTATTGATTATTTTTTTGGGGGGAAAGGTGAATAAACATACACATCGTTTTTTAAAAAGCATTTTTGCTTTTATTTTATTTCGTTATCAAAATTGTTTTTTGAATTTTAATATTAGTTATTTCGTCAGTCTTAGTTAACTAAAATAACCTTGGTTCACAGCCAAAATATCGCGAGCATGAAAGTTGCCAGTTACGGCAAAAATAACCACTGCCTATACAAATGCCGACAGGCAACGTAAGCAATATTCTTGCGGCTAGGTAGCAGTAGCACATACCTGGGTTCTCCCGATTTCATTAAGTGGTGAAATCGAGTCTTCCTTACTGTATACCTGGGTGCCATATCATTAGCGAGGTGCATCGTGTCCGCTTTGGTGATCTCGCTCATTGTGCCCCTTTCTGTGTCATATGTGCTTCCTTGTGTAAATGAGTCTCCCACAGTAACACAGTAAGATGCTTTTTTTAGCGGGAGTTTGTTTGCTGTTGTTGAGTTCTTCTCGTATGGAGTGTGTGAGGACACTACTGGCAGAGCGAAAGCTATACGGAAGCCCGTGGGGGAGAAAGCCGCCGCGCAACTTAAAGGGGAAAAAAACATCAATGTCATAATTTTTTTTTTTAATCGTCCACAACAAAACACTTTAATTAAATTAATAAAATATATATATATATCGCCCAGCCCTAATTGTTACATCACTAATTATTAGTAGTCAAGGAGGCCGATGGCTGATATTTCAAGCTGATATTCATATGCAGTAAAAGAGAAAATATTAGCGTCCAACAAAAAAAAAAAAATATGATTTTTTTTTTTCATTTTAAACTAATCAAGAATTGACAGCTTTGTTCAAAAATTACAACAAAAGATTGCAGGGAGCTTCCAGGGTCATCAGGGCTGCGGAGCTGGGGGGTTGTCCCTTGGCGCTGCCGTGGGCTGGGGGGGCCTGAGGTGTTGCGCTTGCTCTGTCCTGGCCGGGGTCGACGGCTCCCCTCTTTGGTGGAGATTTTCATGCATGCCAGATCCACCACACCAGCATCTATCGAAACTCAGACACAATCTGATTCTTCCTCTGGTCGCTGAATCGGGGGAGGCTGGTGTCTGTGGATCTCACTCTGCTTCATCTATCCTTCCTTCCTTTCCTCAGTCTCTCCTTTGGTCTCTTGAGGTCTCCCTGATTTGTTGGAATTTAGATGTTTCTGGGGTTGGTGAAGGACTCTGGTTGGTGGCCCGGTGGGTGGTGTCTGGTCGGTGCTGGATTTCACTTTTCTTTCTTTTCTTTGGTCCTTCCTCGGGTCTCCTGACAGCCTCACGACTCTGGCTGGATTCTGAAATGTTCGGTTTAGGTGAACGGTATGGGATTTTTTAATAGGTTTTAGGTGAACTAATGAATACACACTCACATGTACATGTACATAGACTTACTCACCCACATACAAAATAAAAATTAATTAAAAAAATTAAAAAAGAGAGCAATGATGATGACATTATTACCAAATGAACAATACAGAGCTCTCCGGAAAAAAAAAATGTAGGGAGTTCCCAGTGCCAGCATTATTTTTATTAAGTGGAAATTTAAATAAATCCATAAATGAAAAGTATCTCACTGAGTGACAATTGCATGTATTTGTAAAATATTTGAAAAGATCTTCGTAGACAGTGGACGTTCGCACGCCGCTCAGCTTTATCGGCCTTCAGATTCATAAAAAGGCCGATGCCGATATTTGTCAAAATGCCAATTATCGGTCTATCCCTAATGTAGTCTGAGAGTGTAGTTTATATACTGTTTGTGTGCGCGTGAAGTTGATTCATGTTTCTGTGTGTGTGTGTGTTTGTTAAATGCCCCTGGTTGAGGTTTGTGTTGTGAGTACGTGTGATTTGCAGTAAGCGCTCAGTTTGCCCGCCGTCTCCTCGGCGATTGGCGTCACGCTGCTGTGTCGCGCCGCTTGAAGGGAAATGAAAGAGGTGGCGAGGGGACGCCGGGAAATCAACAAACAACAACAAAGAGCCAGCGTGTGTGCGTCTATGGGATATAGGTGTGTGTTCACAAATTTGTGTGTGTGTGTGTGTTTGTGTAATATATATGAGTGTGTAGTGTGTACGTATGTGTGCAGTATCAATGGATGTGTAGTGTTTATGTGTGTCGTATGTACATCACATTCATGATTGTTCGAATATTTTAAGACTGATTAGGATATTTTTATCCATGTTTTTTGTACACTAAGCGACGCAATGTTTTTTCTCTATTTTGCCACTTGCTGTCGACTGAAGAATGACATCAGAGTTGCTCAATGCTGCATTCGAGGATGGTCGAAAGTCGGACTTGTCTGACTTCAAACCAGGAAGTGTGTACGGGAAGGCATCGTTGAACTCGTAAATCTCACTTGCAAAGTCAGAAAAAAAAGTACCCCGATTTCACCGATGGACTATAATGTGGCGTCACTCTACGATGGCGACCCTTTTGGAAGCACAGACCGTGAATGGTAAAACACAATTTACTCGAGTATAAAACTAGATTTCTTCATTTATAAATATTTGACATAACTCCACGTAACACGACGTACGTGAGAGTATACCGCTATCTCCCTGCATTAAATTTAAATACTGAACGGTATGGAATGCTTATGAAATAAGATAAAAACAATAAATGAAGCAAAATTGCGAGAAGACAAGTTTGCTGGAGGTCAAAATGAGTTTTGAGGACCAAAATAAAAAACGATTTATCACTAGCCACCATTTTGGTTGTTTACTTTCGCCTCGAACGCTTTCAGGTCAGAACTCGAAAGAAAACAACTCGGTTATAGCCGACAATCCTTGAATGCAGCATCAGGCAATGACCAATCACAGCTCACCTGTTTTCTGAAGCTGAGCTGTGATTGGTTGTTACATGAGACCTGAGCAACTGTGATGTCGTTTTTACTTGACAGCAAGTGGCAAAATGGCCGCCTTTTAATATTCAGGCTTGGGGAGTAACGGAATACATGTACCGCCGTTACGTAATGAGATTGCAAAAAAAATGTAACTGTATTCCATTACAATTACAGGAAAACACATGTAATGAGATTACAGGTACATTTATTAAAAATGGGGATTACTTCGAGTGATTACAATATCTACGATGAGAGAGTGTGAAAGAGGGAGACAGAGAGAGAGAGAGAGGACAGAGAGCAATAGAGTGCGTTTACGTGTGTGAGAGAGAGAGAGAGAGACAGAGAGAGAGACAGACAGAGAGACAGAGACAGAGACACGGGAGGAGGAAATAGCGACCGGTATTTACTGGAACTTACTCTGAGCGAAAGTTTGAGCTGAGAGTCCAGCGGCATGCTACGCGCTGTAGGTAGCTTCTTGCTAGCTAGCCCGCGAGCCTACAACCGTAATGTGAGTTACACCTTCCAAACAAATCTTCCTCCCACCAATTCACTCTTTAAACATCATACACAACATATACACGGCTAAACTTGTGACTGGGATAAAAGTTCATCGAGATCTATCTATCTATCTATATCTATCCATCCATCCATCCATCCATCCATCCATCCATCCATCCATCCATCCATCCAACTGTGAGGTGTGGTTGCTTTCAGTGACAGTTCGAAAATAGCATATGGCCTTTAATCAATCAATCAATCAATCAATAGCCTACATGCTTTTTAATTACACAAGGATTTTTGCTATTTGTAGGCTGCCCGGGTCCCTATCACCCGCAAAAGCAGGGGCGCATTGTATAGAATATATATTGTGGTGATATTTATTTACTTATTGTCTTCATGAGCATACTCAATATTGGAGTAATCCAAAGTAATCCAGTTACATTACTTTAATATTATGGTACTTGGATTATGTTACTAACTACATTTTTTAGCAGGTAACTTGTAACTGTAATGGATTACATTTTAAAAGTAACCCTCCCAACCCTGCTAATATTGATAACAAACTGCTGGATTTTTCATCTTAACTCATATTAAACTAACGCAATATTAACCAGAATAGTATATTGAGACTAGTGCGGCTGTATAGAACATACTATACTCACCCACATACAAAAAAAAAAAAAAAATATATATATATATATATATATATATATATATATATATATATATATATATATATATATATATATATATATATATATATAAAAAAATAAAAGAGAGAACATGTCAAATCGGTAAAATTACCAAATGAACAATACTGAGCTCTCCAGAAAAAAAATAAAAAAATAAACTAAATAAATAAATAAAATTTGGGGGGTTGACTTCTTTAAACCTTTTTTCAGGGACTCGCATGCCATTGATAGTTGCACTTTTCATGTTCATACACTGTCTAATAGAATGACGGACAATTTTGAGTTGCATATTCCTTTAAAATTTACGTTCCATATATGCTATAAGACATGCCATGCCATGTATTGCACATGGTTATGCCTATATTGTGTATTTATTTTACTTATTACGGGGTGGTCCGTAACATAACCTGGAGGGAGATTACTTTTTTTTGTGGGTAGTATGTGCTCATGCGTAGTAAGTAGATGTGTGAGCGAGCGTGTAGTTTGCAGTGTTTCCTCCAGAAAACTTGCTAAGCCCGGTGGTCGGGGACGGACGGACCAAATTTCACCCTGAATCATGTTCGTCGAAGTGGAGGGTGGGGTTGGTGAAAAACATGCAGCGGTTACTATTTGTCGTTCATTGACGGGGGAAGCACAAGTTAAAAAATATTATTTGGGGGTTTCATTGGGGGAGGGGGGGAGCTTAGCCTGGAGGGGGAACAAGGAAAGCCTGGTGAAACACTGGGGGAAAGCCTGAGTGTGTATGGGTGTGCATTATGTATGGCTGTGTAGTCAAATCAATAGGTCTCAAGGGCAATACTTTCTAAATTTGGTCATTCAAAGAAATCAATAGTGTTCTTGCTGTAGCATTCAGATAGAATGCTTTGGATGTAGAAATGACCAGTTGGCGCAAGAAAAGAAAAATGTTTTGTATACTTCGATGTCAATGCGGTTTTATATTGATACTTTAAGTTAATTCCCCAAAAATCAATAGCAGGGGTGTTCGACTCCACTGTTGAGTTTTTTTTTTCAGACTGATACCAATACGAGTATTCACTCTTGACTATTCACCAAATACGAATGACACAAACACTTTTGACACATGAAATTTCAATTAACACAGACTCCGCCCACCAAAGAGAGTGTACCAAAAAGAAAAGAAAGCAAACCAGTCGTCAATAAACGCAAGCAGTCTGCATACGTTCATCCCCGTGATGTAAATGCAAACGCGGTGGCGTTCGCCACTCTCAGCTGACCTGGTTCCTGCTTCATGCATCCTGGTGAGTTTTGTCCTTCCCTGGTGAGTGTGAGTCTCAACAGCGACCAGGCTCCAGCGATGAGTCAGCGCCACTGTCATGCGAGAACCGACAAGCGTGACTCACAAAGCTTACTTTTACAATCGTGTGCGCACACACGCACAGGACTGATAACTTGATTTTTGTGTGTTACCTCCTAAAATATTGATACAGCATTTAAAAATAGAAAGATATGTGTTACGCTAGTTATTGCAAGCATACACAGGAAGTCTAGTAACCAAAATTCCGGATGTGGTCACGTTGCGTTAATTTTCAGTCAGAGAAATATTACCCAAAATGGCAGCCCCTGGAATTAATGTAAATTACTGATGAGTTTAATTCTAAATCCACAAACACAATATTAACTAGGATACTGTATTGGATAGGGATGGAACGATAACGGCAATATCGTGATATCGCGATATTAACACTGCCAACAATATCGTCGTCGTCATGTCACGATATTAAAAGCAGCACATCTGTAAAAAAAGTCAGGTTGATTTCCATTTGTGCAGTTCCAGCACCCTCTGGTGGCTAGTTTTTTAGTGCAGTTTAGTTTTCACAAGCCATGTTTTGGCCCTTCTATGTTTAAAATCCACGTTAATGGTTAGATTAAGGGGAATGTAATATGCTTGGGAACCGAGTCAATATGTGGCGCAACTAAATGAGTGCGTGCATTAACAAGTAACGGGGCTTAAAGTAAAAAAAAAAAACCTGAGCCTGAACTTTTTCCGGGGAGCGGTGGTGCAGTGTCCAACGTGCCGATTTGTTGTTTGACCAACATCAAGCCATTAATTACTATTCGATTCGTCGCCGTGGATGGACTGGGCATTTGTGAAACTCATGAAATTCCCGATGGCCAGTCCTCCCCAAGTGTCAGGTCATCTCTTTCATTATCTATTTATATTATGTATAGTACAGTATAATAGCACTGCGGGTTGCAGTCCCCTCTCGTGCTGCAGATATTGAATATTTGGGTATTTAAATATCCTACGGCAAATTCTATTGAATAATCAGGTATTTGGATAAAAATAATATTTTCGCAAGATGAAAGAACAATTATGAATACAGAAGACATTAAAAATATATGATATATATAAATTCCACTTACTAATAATGATCGACCAACTGTCATTTCTAGATAATCTTTTTTTTTTTTTACTTAAATTTAAATTGGGCTGAACAGCACATTATTTTCCTGTCTGTAAAGTTCGGGAGATTTTTGACAAATCTCTCCCCATGGATTTTGGGATGACGTTCCGTTAAATATTAGGCAACCTCCCTCTCGACCCACTCTTAAAACACATCTTTGTTCTTTGGCGTTTGACTCGGCATGAGACTCATCATTGTTTCAATGTTTTATGGTGCCTGCTTTATTTTATTATTAATTAATTTATTTTATTGACTTACCTACTTGTGTTATTTTATTGACTTATTCATTTACCCACTTAAGATAATTATTAATGTATTTGGTGTCATTTTTGTTTTACCTGTCTTAATTCCATGACTGATTTTACTCCATGTAGAACACTTTGTATGAAATAAAATTCCGAGTTAAGTAGTTTTTGGTCTGTGAGACAAAGTGACGTCAGAACCACAGGTGTGATTTTGTCGACCGTCAAGTGCACAATTGAGTAAGCTCGGTTTATTTATTAGGAACGGCAACTGTGTTCGGCTGTCAGGTGTGCAAATCATCACGTCGATTAGACTGCCTTTGAAAAGTAGTCTGATGACTCTAGCTGTAGCCGCATAGCACCGTTAGCACGCTAACACTGTAGACGCCCTAAACACTGGCAACAGGCACCGTGCAATACAATGCCAGCGTAATTAAGTCTTCTTTTAGTGCCCTTAATTGGTGATCGAACATGATTTCTGTACGAAGTTGTTTTGTTGACGTTGGTCGCAATTGTTTACGCCGGCAATACGAACGGCAGACACGCGTTCCGCAGGATGAGTTAAGTCATCCGTTGCTGCTGCGGCCCGCGACTGGCAAAACGCTTCTGGGAACAACTTCAAAATAAAAGTGTTCATTGGCATTGCGCTCCACATATTACTTGGAATGGAGAGGTTTATTTTGAAGTTGTCCTTCTCCCCGCATTGCCAGCTGTGTCAAATATGTCAAATGTTTACTTCTCTGAATTTGTCATTGCACTAGTGGCTCTTACGCCGGAAATCCGGCACCGTTTTAAGCCCTGAAGTAAGGGCCTCAATATTAAGTGTTATTAGAGATTGTAGGTTGTGTATATGCATTACTGTTATGTACAAGGCACAATATTGTGTTTTGTTTAGAATTATGTTTACAATATTGTGCCCTTTTTTTGTATAGCAAATCTCCCCACAATATCGTGATCATTATCATATTGTGATGTTTGGATATCGTTGCATCCCTAGTATTAGAGAGATATAGACTGATTCTGGCACTCGAAACATTTAGACTAGTGCGGCTGCATAAAACATACTATTGTCAACCATTCTTTGGGGGGTTGACTTCCTCTTTAAACCTGTTTTCAGGGACTTGCATGCCATTAAATTTTTGCACTTTTCATGTTCATACTGTCTAATAGAATGACGGAAAATTTTGAGTTGCATATTCCTTTAAAATTGAAGTTCCATATATGCTATGAGACATGCCATGCCATGTATTTCACATGGTTATGCCTATATTGTGTATTTTCAACATTGGCCCGACTTTCACTCGCTGGCGTAAGCTTAAAAACAACTCAATGCGCTTGTCCTCATGGGAAATGTGGTCTTCCTTCAGGCATAATATTACCGCTTTTGTCTATATGGGGTCGCCATAATCAACGTAAACTGAAAGTTCCTTCGCGTTGCTTTAATGAATGAGAAAGAGTCGTGCATGTCTATGAACCAACCACATGCAAGTTGAACTGAAATATTCAAACAGAACGATTTTTCAAAAGCCAATCCACCCCTAATGAGTATGCGTGTGTACGAGTGCCGACCCCCACAGCGGCACGCAATGTGACAGACAGAAAAATGAAAAAGCAGCATGAATGAATGTTGATGACTGTTTGTAAACAAACATGCATGTAAATGGCCATTTATCAACTCACGTCCATTTTATTTGTTGAATATGTACCTTCTTACTTCATGCAGCAGAGGCTCTGCGCTTGGCGCTAATGTGACCTTAACCAGATCAATTATATGTATTTGAAGCGGCTCCTGTTATCGGTCTTCTTTAGTTGATACCAATATCGTGCATCCCTACTCAATTTAATTGATAAAATCACAGTTTTTGCAACCACTAGGCGGTCTACACGTGAGTCATTATTTAGACGCAGCCTTGCATTATAAATATCTCGCTCATGTTGTCAATGAGCTGCACTGTGGCGTCTCTCCAGCAACAACAACACGGAAGTGTCAAAGTAAAACTAAAGAAAACAACAAAGTCAGCCAGTCCAACACGTGCAAATGAAGAAAAAAAAAACGAGATTTTACTATGAACACAGGAGTCGGTCGGCTGTTGTTTCCTTTGAGGGCCTGGCCCGTCAGGGGCGTAATTCAGACTTCTCGCACACGTTTGTGGATATTGTCATTCATCCAGCACCACGTTATTTCTTTCTCAGGGTATTGAATCGATCGCAACCGGACTGACATTTCACCTCTCATCTGAAAAGGCTTCATCCGTTCCTGCAACAAGGCTTGCTTCAGACTGAAGAGCCTGGCTTGATGTGGAAAACCTAACTATGCGCCAATCTCTCGCACACACTACTTCATTGTTCTCACACTACTAAATGACTCACGCACTAAACCTTTGTGGAAATGCCTGCAGTCTTTTTTTCGAGCTAGCTTGGAGCAAACTCGGGCCAAGGCCGAACCATCCTAATTTGGAGCATTCCGATACGTGGACTGTCAGAGTGGGGAGAGAAAGCAAGGAGAAACGAGGAAGGATGTTGTAAATAAGAGAGTAAGCACACAGGAGAAGAAATCACCAGGGAATGCTGATGGTGGAGAATGCCGGCGTGTGTGTGTGTGTGTGTGTGTGTGTGTGTGTGTGTGTGTGTGTGTGTGTGGGGGTGTGTGTGTGTGTGTGTGTGTGTGTGTGTGTGTGTGTGTGTGTGTGTGTGTTTCTGGGGAATGGTTGTGTAGCGGGAAGGAGGATGAGGAGGGCGATGGTGTATCCCGTAGGGTTAATTACATCTCTGTTCTCTGTCAGTACGATTCTCCCGTCTACAATCTGAGCCGCCGCCGCTGCGGGCTGACAGGACACGCGCGCGCACGCACACAAACACACACACCCCGGCCCTGTAATGTCCATAAATTTGCTAAAAAATGACGCTATGGTTCGACCTTGAATATTTGAATAAGAAGATCAAAGAGTTTGCCTTTAATTGTATTGTGTATAATGAAATTTCCATAAAGCCATTATTCAAAGCCAGTTTCACTTAGCAACGTGAAATTTGGTAGACGTGTGTATCTTGAGTTAACCTTGCTCTGCAAGATGAATTCTCGCGGTGTTTGTGAGTTCACAAATGCACTGATGCCCAAAGGGCCCCTTTGTCCATTTAATTATTTATCTATTTCATTTTTTTATTTGTTTTAATAGTTTGTGAGAGTAGTTTTGTTGCCTTTCAAAAATTCAGCAACATAATTTACATACAAAAAACGTATTACGTTATCCTTGGATGACGTCATACTACAAGACGCGCCCCATTCTGCCAGGTCGCTCGCCACTACACCTGCGGTCGGTAAGTTGGCCGCTCCGTTTGTATTTGCGTAGTCTCACTCATAGTAAACAAAAGCCAAGGTCATAGAATGCAGGAAACTCAAGCAAAACTAATGCCTTTATTTGATAGATCTTGTCGACATGATCACAGAGCATGCTGCGTGTTAGCCTAGCTTCAATTGAAATGTAGTGACACAAGTTGGAATCAGCCTCGCAACTACGATGAAGTCTGACATTTGGGCGCAGATGTCCCCCTCAGTTTCCTAAAGACCACCATCCTTCCCATCCACTTTCGCTGCGGCAAAAATCTCCGGTAAAACTAACATTCCTCTTCCATTGGGACGGTTATGGAGCTTCTGCTCCAACTGCTGATGCGTTTAAGGTACGCAGAATATGTCGGAATTTGTATCTCTCACTCAGAATTTTAAGAAAATCTTCCTGAAGACTCCAACTTGTAGCATGTTCTCAATGATAGCTGAATTGAAATATATTTCAAAATATAAGTGGAAATTGCTACATGATCTTTGTTTTTATTTGAACTAAGATCGTTTTGGGGCGTTTGCGGTCAGAGTAAGGTCATAATAAGAAACAGGTAGTGTTCATAAATTCGGGGGTCAATGAAGAACCAAAAATAAAGAAGAAGAATTAACAACAACAATCACAGCGATTTATCAAAAACAATGTAGCTTGCTGAGATGTGGCAGTTGTCCAAATTAAAAAATATTAACATCTTTTCCTGCAGAAAAATAATAAAAGGCATTATCTCTTACCTGAATCAAGATAAATGTAAAGTAAGACATTTTTATGCAACTTGCACTATAGGAAAATCCTAATTGTGTCATTTAAAATGTAAATTTCACGTACATTTTACATAATCGTTTTTATTCATGTAAATTTGTTGTTCATAAATGATTCTTCATAAACAAATGTCAAAACGTTTTTATGGTGATTGGTATTGTCATTGCAGACAAACAACAGTTTCCTTATGTGTGATTTATTGTTTAGCCATTATTTCAATTAAGAATTGTACAATGGATACCCCCCCCCCCCCCCCCCACACACACACACACGTACGCACACACATATCTACATAGACACTCGCTAACAATTTTGGTTAATCCTGATACGATCTATAAATTGATTATTGCTATTTTTTTCTTTTACTCAAATTTAGAAAATACTAATCAGTAAACTTGTACATGTACAATGTAAGATTTGTATGAAAATGTATTTATCTGAAACTTCAGGCTTATAAGCCACTGTATTTAACAAACAGTTTGCAGTCTGTTTCATGTTTGAACAGCACTGAAATAAAATACTAAGGCTTAATGTTCCATTAATACAACATTCTTCCGTGCTTAAAGTGTGAACCCTAACCCAAAATAAGACATTTTGTTGAATATTTCCATCAAAAAGTGATGTTTAAAAATCGATTCGGCCGCATATTGATTCGAGAATTGCGCACTGTAATATCGCGATATGTTGCCGAATCGATTTTTTTTAACACCTCTAGTGGATAGTGCAGGCACTTTTTTTTTTGCTTTGCCCCTCTTAAAGTCACTGCACGCCCTTGGTAAAGATGTTCATGCACAATGCCGCTTCGTCCAATCAGCTTGAAGTATTGTACAGAATGTCACGCCTTTCCCGAGCAAATCACCGTGGAGCAGTACCAGATTGATATTGTGAAGAACTCCCTTGAGTCAATCAAAATGATCAATCTGGCTATTGCCAGGTTAATCTTGAGTAGGCCCACAAAAAAAGTCTTATGGAGCCATACCCCAAAAGACACAGGAAGTCAACCATGTTGGCTCAAATCAGCCTTTTTAGGACCATTTTGGTATTTTCCAGGAATCAATCTAAGGCTATTCTGAAAAACTAGTTTCACAAAGGTAAATTCAATTTGGGAGGAATATTTATTATGAATAGATCCACCCAAAAAAAATCACAAGAAGCCATGTCCGAAAAACATGAGGTCAGCAAGTTTGGCTCAAATAGTCCATTATAGGGCCATTTTGGTCATTTCCAAGGGCCTTTCTAAAGCCATAGTCAAAACCAATGTTACATAACATGTAAGTTGGTTGGCCTGTCTATAATAAGGAAACCTACAAAAAGAAGAGAAGACAAGGACAAGTCTGCCATTTTAGCTCAAACTGGATTAAGCTCATTTGTGCCGTTTCCAGGGGTCTTTCTGCAGCTATACTTTTAAATCCTAGATTCCCATAGCAATATGAAATTTGGTAGTTATATCTCTCCTGAGGAGATGCACAAAACATAGCAAACCATGTCCAAAAACACATGGAAAGTCTGCCATTTTGTTTCATTTTGGCTATTTTTGAGGTCCTACAATGGCAAAATCTTCCTTGAGATTTTGCGCGATTACTACCAAATTTATTTTAGACAGACGTGACGCTAAATTGAAAAAAGGCCCTCCCACCCCCAATCGTTGCATATGGGTGAAGGATAACAGGGAAGTTTGACTACTGGTCATAAAACTTGATAAAAAATTCTCGAGACATGTCTATCATGAATAGACCCTACAACCAAGTCTCAAGAAGCACTGCCTGAAAAGACAAGGGCTGCCATTTTGGCTTCAAGCAAATGTATCAGGTTCATTTTGTGAGTTTCTTCTCAAGCAAGCTCCTCCTAGAGATTTTTATCCAATTGCAAGCATGAGTCCACAAACGCAAACGGTGATCAAACATCCGAGTCGTACGCCTGCGCGATCCCGCCTTGACGATTTCCTGCCGTCTCTCCCTTGTTTACACCTTTTTGCCACGGGGCCGCCGCCGCTCACCTCATTAGCCGTTGTCGTCGCCTTCATTAGCTAATGGGATTGTTTTAAAGAGGGCAGAAGGGCCCGCGGGGAAGACAAACACCCAAACTTTTGTGTGCTGCCGTGGAATCACTTTGTGCTGCAAATTACTCACAGCTTTTTGTGTGTGCGTGTGGGAGTGAAGTGTCTGTGTGATGCAGTGCATGTGTGCGAGTGTAGTATGTCTGAGAACGTGGGTACGGGTCTGGGAATGTGCACGTGTATGTGGTAGTGAGTGTGTTTATGGGGGGATGAGTGTGTAGGGGAATTATTGAGTGTGTGTGTACGGGGAAGTGTTTTTGTCTGTGAGGGAAGTGTGTGTGTGTGTGTGTGTGTGTGTGTGTGTGCGTGCGTGCGTGCGTGCGTGCGTGCGTGTGTATATGTAAAGCGCCTTCTCTTCCTTAATTAGCGTGCAAGACTTGCTTTGAGAATATGAAACATCACCTGATGATGCAAACGACTGCAAACTGTCGCCTCCACACCTGACTCTGTTTGTTTGATTGTGTGTGTTTGTGTGCGCGCACTACACTTGTAGTCTTTACACGCCGCGCGCTCTAGCGGGCCGATGCGGTAGCCAAAAGGCTTATTTTGCCGGGGGAAATACGAGCGTGTAAGCAGAATCCTTTGTACTGTGTGATGGGGGTTAAAAAATAAAAAAGCAGCTCTGCAGTGATGTTCTCACAACGCAAAAAAAATGTCTGCATGCTCACACACACATATACAAACACACACACACACACACACACACACATACTCAAGTACCAGCGAAATCTGCTGAGAGACCTTGAAAAGTCGTCGAGAAGGAGAAGAAACAACAAATGGGTGACAAGAATACAAATGAGACTATTGTGTTGTTTAAAAAGAGCCTTTTTGCCACAAACTAAAATATTAGGCATATAACGTATGCTATTAGCATTAGCCATTTAGCGAGACCATAGCAGAAATTGTCATTTAAGTAGGCCCAAAAGCGTCACAAAAAATAAAAATAAATAAAAGTTGTCTCATTTGTGCTGCTAAATAACTATTACAGAGCTTGAGGTTAGCATTACTTTTAGCCAGCAAGCATTAGCACAGCATTTTTATTTGAGTCTCACATAAAAATGGTTAGCTTAGATCCAAAATGATACAACGTAGTGTATCAGTGCGGGGGTGACTTTCCTCAGCGTTGTGTTGTGTCTACAATAAATGGAGTCGAATTTGGTCTCACTGCGCGGTCTGTATGCATGAAACAACAATGAGTGTGTACACCCGGGACTTCCTAGCTAGCTCTACTAGACCACATCCAGAACGAGAGTGCGAAACAAAAAAAACAAAAAAACATTTACAAAGAAATGACAAACAATAAACATCATACCTGTGTGCAGGAAACAACAACAAGTGTGTACACCCGCGACCGCCTCGCTAGCTTTCCTGGAGGTATAAAACAAATCTCAGTAAAAGGCGCGCTAACTAGCGTTAGCAGCATTAGCTCCATTCGACGACACATAGCGACTAGCGAGCACAACACCAGCTAGTAAGCACGCAAAACATCCTTAGCAATAGATTCAATAACATGGTGCAACCCAATTAATATAACATCAAGTTCTTGTATTCATCATCGCGACTAAAGGGAGTGACCGAGGCTCGCGCACGTAAAGTGACATCACCGCGTACACTAGCTCATGGTCTCTCATGCACAGGTCATAAAAACAAAACAAAAGCATTCATATTTTATCCCAAATATAATGAGTGCTTTTGGTGAAATTAAAAGAACACTATAACATGTTACAGTAGCATGAAATGTTGATGACATTTTATTTTGATTGGCTAGTATTATTTACTATTCTTACTACCGTATTTAGCACTGAATGTAGCAGTTTGTGTCAAAAATAAAAACGAAAAGGACGTGGTTATATTCGTACCACAAAAGTGACAAGTCAAGCTGGAAGTGAGTTTACACTGCGGTGAGCGTTAGCTTTAGCCAGTTAGCATGACCAAACCAAACGATTTACAGTGATGAGAAGTAATAGCTAGTTACTAGCTGTTAACTAGCAACTGTAATACTAGCTGCTGATATTACGTGACTACCTTTACTACTGTATTTAGTGTTGATATTCATCACAGGCTTTATGTGTGTCAAAATGCGTTGGTGTATTGTCACATTTGTACCACTTAAAAATTATTCAAAACTGAGCTGGATGTTATTTCATGTTTGCAGTTAGCTTTAGCTTTAGTATGAGAGTGCCAGTTGTTTTTGAGTCCCATGTAGAAAATTTCGCCTCGAACGGTGTGGAATCGGGATTATGCACTTTATAGTAATGATACAATTTCATAAGACAGTTGTTTAGCGCCTAAATTTCGTGCTTGCCATAAAAAGAATTTGGGAAGGTGTAAGAGCTGAGTTTCTATGCAGTTAGCGTTAGCTATAGCTATTTGGACATCAAAATTGTGGTGGAAAAATACACAACAAAAATGTTGGAGAAATCAAAACAATCATGCACGTCTACTAGACCGCATTCCAGCCAGTTTTTCTATATTAAACACTTCTTCTATTCTTAATGTAATTGATCTGACTTGGGAGGTTTTCCTATCTGGCAACATAAAGTGCTGAAGTCAGATTAAATACAGAAAGAAGCAAGAAAAAAGCAGATTATTGGGAACAATCACTGATTCTGGTTATGTTTACGCACTTTACAAGAATCAAATCAAAACTTTATTTGGGACAATCTAATTCACAATATGTCATTTTGTCTTTTTTTTTTTTTCTTGCAGCACGGTGTGTTCGCTTTTCCCAGGAGCCGGCCGACCAGTCTGTGGTCCTGGGTGAGCGAGTGGTCCTCTCCTGCGTGGTCTTTAACTACAGCGGCATCGTCCAGTGGACCAAAGATGGCCTGGCACTTGGGGTCGGCGAGGGCCTCCGAGGTCAGGGACTTTATATTTAATACAGAGCAGCGTTTTTGTTGCTACGTTTATTGCTTCATAATCCTTAATACCAATAGTTTGCATTCATGCAGCACCTTTAAAGGGGAACTCAAGGAGCTTAATTGTATTTCATTTGATCAGATTTTTCCCAATTGTGTTTTTGGAGTAAAACAAAAATAAAATAAAATTTTTAAAATGAATGGCATAAAAGCTAAAGTAAAAACAAATAAAACTATATACTAAAGGAATACACTATGCTAATTTGTCTCCGCCCACTTAATTGGGTACAAAAAAGTTTATTATTATTATTATTGATAGTAATTTGTATTTTTATTTAAATATGGCCAAATAATTATAATGAAATGAATTATTTTTCCCTTTGTGAGTCTTTATTATTATTTTTGTTTTCTCATTAGTTGACAAGGCCCAATGAGCTCATTGAATTCTGCTTAGTAACAAGTGACGTGCAATCTTAACTTTTTTATTTTTGAAACTTTTATCTATAGTTTGGCCATCTTCCCCATGTCGCCGCTCTTGCTTGCTGCTAAGATAAAAGGGAGACGGCTTTATATTGCTTGGCCTTGGCGGAGGTTTTCTCGTTCTCTTTACGAGCAGCGATTAATGCCGGCGCGACACTTGAAGAATGGACGCTCTCTCGTTCTCTCTCTCTCTCTCTTTGCAGCTTTTTATTGTCCGAGGCGAGCGTGGCAGCATCTGCAGTCGCCGCCAGAATCTCAATAAAAAGTTATTAAATGTCAAGTGCCGTGGCTTAATGGCGGCTTTATAATCACTTTAGCGTCTCCCGCGGACAAAATATGTGCTGTTTATTAATTGTGGCGGGAGAGACTGAACCTTGGAGCGTTTGTGGAAAGCTTATATCACCTTTTATCGGCCCACAAGCCATATTTGATAGCTTTAAGTGTGAGGCGTTTAAAATGGAGGGCTCACTCACTGTGTGGCAGGAGAACCACATGACCGATACTAGCCAATCAGGATCAAGAAAATAACTGATGGTCTTAAAAATAATTATAAAAGATGAATTAAAATCAATATTTTATCAACTTTAATATAAAAATAATTAAACGGTATGTAATAAAATTTTATTAAATATTCTGAAAGCAAAAGTTTGAATAAAATTCAATTCATGAGACAAGATAAAATGTAATAAATGTGTATAAAATATAATAACATTTAAAAATATAATTTAGAAAATGATCTATTTTGTAAAATATAATCAGTATGAGTTAAAAGAACAAAAAAAAGTGAAAAAGACATATATACCCAATTTTTAAAAGTAAAATATTTTTAATTGAATAACAAGGACAAGTAAAAGTTACCACTTCAATTCAATATTATATAAATGTAGATATAAATGCATAGCTATTTAAATTCCCGTAAATAAAATTATGTTCCAATAAAACACAAATCATTTGTTAAAATAAATCAAAATTTAAAGTCTTGACCCTGCGCAAGTCTGAATATAAATTGAGTAAAACATAAAAAAATTATTATGAGGAGTATTTAATATAGTGTGATCAAATAATAATTAATTAAAATAAAATAAAAGAGTAAGAAATATTTTTTTTTAAATCTGAAAATTAATAAAATGATATAATTTAAATGTTAAATGAAATATGCCATTAATATGATTAAATAGTTCAATATATGATATAAAAATGTAGTGGTTCAAAATATATTTAACACGCTGGACAGCTAACAATAAAACATATTTTAGCATACATGAATGTGTGCACACTCGCAGTGATTATATAACTTGTGATGTGAATTTAATTCACAGGTCCAGTAAAGGCCAACATTCACACACACGTGCACACGCAGTCACACGCGCACACACCTCCATCATCAGTAGCTTTATGTGACTGCCTCAGTCGTTTCCGCCTCTTCCTCTTTCTTTTTTTTATGCTCTCTTTGTCCTTGCAGCCGTCTTCTCCGCCAGCCAGGAACGCGTCTGCATTTGATCAACATGCCGTCCTCTTTTTACCGCCCTTTTCCCGCATCCGCCGCCAGCCGGCGACCATTCATCTTCTTTAAACGGAACGCGCCGTGACAAAGTGTCGTCCTCTCCTTCTTTGTCGTCGTCACCACTAGAAAGACACTAAGCACAGCCGCTACAAATTTGATGCAGTCAGTCTGTGATAGTTGCTCAAATGCGAACAAATGTAGGGGTTGAAAAAACATTGATATTGTATCAAGTCAATTTTTTTTCATTGGAATTTTCAGTTTTCACCGTAAAAATGAAAAAAAAAAGAGCAACTGTCTACATGATGCTGTGGACCAATTTGTGTTAAATCTGTAGCTTAGATTCTAATTCACGTTAGCATTGGGCTAGCTGGGCATTTCTTTACACAGTTTTTAGGTTGTTTTAAATACACAACATGGAGTTGTCTGTTTTCTGGCAATAAACAAATTATTTCACATTATCATAATCTTGAGTTACTCTGCAACAAAATATCAATATTGTGATGTTATCATACATGTTTTACTTCGAAAGCATCATACTGCGTATTATGATGCTGACTGCATCATCGAAAAATATTGCAAAATTATTAGGCAAAATATTGATATCGCGATAGCACCTATCGGTATCTTGAATGATACATTCTATTGTATTATCATACAATCCATGTTTTGTGATACTGGCTGATATTTTTGGATAAACATTACAATATAATATCATATGGATATCGATCATTATCCTCATTATCATATTACCAATATCATTATCATATGGATAATCTGGCGAGTGAGTGATTCCTAATACATACTTTGCAATTTTTTTTATACTTTAGCAGGCAAATATAGTTATTGTGATTTAGCTATAAAAGTCACTATTGCATACATTTCATGAACATTTTTACTTTTTCCGTAAAGCAAGCTGCATAGATACGATATATTATACCTTTTTTCCCCCATGATGGTATATCGATTACCTCAATGTATCATGATACTATTGATATAGATGGAAAAACATCATAAAGTAAGTTATTCTGTGATTCCTACCCCTCGTATGTAGTCAGATTCAGAGAGAATACAGTGTCAATCAACTTGAATAAATATCAGCTTATTGTCAATGTCATAGTTCTACACGCAATTCTGAAGTTTTCCCTTCATCAGGTACTTCGATATCCTCTGTCACACAATACAGCATTATTGCGTAATGGCTGTTTTTGGTTGATTTCCATCCCTCTGTGTGTTTGAGTGTTCGCATGTTGTCATCATTTCTGTCACGTGTTCTGCACCTGGCGGCCGACCATTTTCTTTTATCTCCCCCCCATTCCTCATCCTCCACCTTCTCTCACTCTCTCTTTTCTACCCAGGGTGCCGTCACCTCTCTAGTTGCTATGCTGCGAGGTGCCCGAGTGAATGATGTAATCTCCTCTTAATACTTTTGTCCAACATTGCCCCCCTCGAATTCCCCATCACCCCCCTTATTCTCCCACTCACTTGCTGCAACCACCTGCTTGCCTGCCGCCGCCATCTCAATACATGATATGATGCCCACTAGGACATGTCAGACAGCGCCTCCTAGTGGCACCATATGCAGGATACTCCTCCAGTGATGACGTAATGGTCGCAGCTCGATGACGACGCATTGTCGCAGATTGATGACGTATGTGCCAATTCTCACGTGACCGTCACTCTGTCAACAACAATGGCGGATGGCTGTGTCTTAGTCGTATTGCGCAGCCTCCTTAGCTTGCTTATGCTTTTGCAGCAAAAATATTTAGCTTCTTTATTCCCACGTTCAACAAGCGGCGTTGTACTTCAATCACCCGCCATTGTCACTTCTCCTGTGTTTGTCTTTTTCATGTTGTTTTGATACATTCAAAGCCATGTTTGTTCTGTAGATTGCAATAAAGTTCATCTTCTTCGCTGATTCTTCTTCCACGCATTCCGTTAACTCGTTGTGGCTGCGCTACAGCGCCACTCCAGACTTGGCATATACATGACAGCCGTTAAACGTCCTCAGCGTCTTCTTTTGGACACACGCGAGTCTTGAAATGCTTCTGTGCGTACGAGATTTGTTTGAGGAACGAAGCCGGCTTTGCTTCCATCTGGACGGAGCCTCAGTCTGAGCTTCTGGACAATTAGGACAAGTTAGCACCTGACACCAGTTTCACCAATCAACACAAAATTGGGCAGACATGTCTATCATAACAGGATGCGCCCATTCCTAAATTTGAACAGGGCGTAAGGCAGTTTGGTTTGAAGTCACTCATCATTTCGTACTCAGTCTTACCCTGTGGAACATTATTTTGGCAAACACAAACGAGGGGATTCTTCCCAAATGAGCCCCAGTCAGAAACGGGTATAATTGACAGATTGGTGACTAAATTGTGCAGATTATCTAATGCTGGCAATAGCCTATGTAGTGTTGACTCTTGAGTACTCACCAATAGGCCTACCAAGTACTGGATACCTGTAGTAAAACATTTAACACAAGGATTGTGACCAAAGATCTTCTTTCTGCTGCAGATGATGATTCACTGATGTGTCAAATCCCTGCAGCAGAGCGCCATCTACTGGCAAGGAGGATTTAGTCGATCTCAGATTATTTTCTTTATTTTGGCAGATATCAGTGGCTGCCATTGTAAACCTCCATATGTACCCAATACCTTAAATTAAGGTAGTATCAGCCTAATACCCATACGCATCCCTACTTTTTTGACCATTTCTAGGCTTTGCCATGAAAATGTGGGTGCCAACCATGCTTGCTGCTTTAATTGCTGGGCAATATGTTTCAAGCTTTCATTAATTTGTTTTTAAGCCATACTGACTTCTTACCCAACATACACATAAAAAATAAAAATAAAAAAACATCATCTGATACAATCAAAGCAACTTTGTGTCCCAAAAGCAACTTTGTGTCCCACCTAATAGTTTCCCTTTGAATTTACCATTTTTATACAAGACTTTTAATCTGCTGCCGCCCCTGCAGTGTACATAACACAGTTTGGAAATCCCTGACCTAATTAAATATAAAAGTAACATATTTTTAGCGAGTATGCTTGATGTTTTGTGGGCTTACTAAAAGCTTCCTCGTGATCACAAACATACAATTTTTACAGTTTGATTAAAAAGTAACCTTGGCTAATGTTGCACTCCTGTCTCACAGTTTTTGTTTTGTTTTTTGTTTTCCCCAGCGTGGCCCCGGTACCGAGTGCTGCGGGCTCTGGACACGGGCCAGTACAACCTGGAGATCTCCCGCGCCGAGCTGTCCGACGACTCGCTGTACGAGTGCCAGGCCACAGAGGCCGCCCTACGATCTCGGAGGGCCAAGCTCAACGTCCTCGGTAAGTCACAGCCACCTCACCATCATTTCGTTTTGTATGATAATGGATATACTGGAAGAGGTCCACATACGATACATCACGATATGGAAAACGACATTTAATCTAGCTGTATCTTTTGACCCATACATGAGAGAAGGACTATGCCAATGCATTACAATATCAATATTTTATCTTGTAGTAGGAATAACAGTAATATCACATTATTTTGACATCATTGCATTGCATCAATAGCATCAAAAGTTTTATATTGGAAGATTTGACACATCGCGATATCAATTATCTATCTTTTTTAAATTTTGCTAAAAAGACAGGGATTGCGCATCCATTGATCGCTCGGACAATATGATAAATTGCAAACTGAATTTTTGGTGGTACCCCTTAATGCAAACTGGCTGTGATGGGATTATTATCATGATATTTTTGGCTTTAGCAGTGTTATGACGATACAGCAACGGTGCAGAACTTGATATATAAAAAGATCCAATACGTACAATACATAGTGATATTACAATTTTTTCCCCAACTAAGACATACTTTGAGTAGTGGAAATTATAGTGTCTTATCATGATAGTTTGATGATAGTGACAGTATCACAATGCAGGGATGAAAATGAATATGTTGAAAGATACAATTTGTTAAATAACAACACAGCTAACAAACCCTGCTAGAACTGGCCCTGTATATTCATGATATAATGCAGTTTCAATAATTATTTCATATTTAGCATCTTTAAATTGTTTTATTTAAGACTTAAAGAAAATAATATTTCTATGTGGTAACTTCTTTTTTTTTGCATGTTGCATGTCATTTTTTTTGCTGTATAAAATATAACTGAATATTTAACATTTTCTGGGCTTTATATATTGTTGTAGCTATTCTTTATGGAAGGATTTAACCTGCCGAACAAAAAAAATTGCTATTTATGTTGCTGACGAAATAATACTTCATATTGTAAGACGTATCAAGATGATACAAAACTCCACAATATGGATGTTTTGAGGCGGGGAACACGGCGGTTGCCCAATAATCACAATACCATTATGCGATAATGGCTAAGGAACTTTTTGGAACACATTAATCAACTCAGAAAATTAAAATTCGAATCGCTACTGCCACCTGTGGCCTAAAAATGAAACTGCATTTTCCTTTTTTTATGTACACAAACGCACACACGACGTCACATCCGCAGACATAGGGCAGTAAATTCCAATTTGAATCCAGTATAAAAACTAGTATTGGCCAGAGGCTTTCAGGATTTCCCATTATGAACAGATAAGGTGATAATCTACTAATTAAAAATGTTTCAGTCATAAATGGTCAAATAAAAATTATCATTATCATTAAAGATATTTTTGGGCAAATTGTTACAAAAAGCAGCACACATTTATTTACAAAAAGGTAGGGGCGTATTGATCTCGAAAATTGATGAAGTAAAAATGTATATTGTTATCATGCACATTAAGGCTCAATAAACCGTCAGATATTAAAACTGTCGCTCGTCCAAAAGTGTTTTAAATGCAAGCTGTTGATATTTAGAAAAACGGGACATCCATTTTTGCGCACACACGCATGAATAAAAATGGTGAGTAACAGTCTGTTTGTGTGTCCATCCTCCAGTCCCGCCCGAGGACCCGGTGCTGGAGGGCACCCCGGAGCTGCTGCTCATGGCGGGCACGCCACACAATCTCACCTGCGTCACCCGCGGCGCCAAGCCGGCCGCGCACATCCAGTGGCTCAAGAACGGGCTGCCCGCTGAGGGCGCCCACCAGTCCACGGTAACTCAAAACACATAGTCACACACTTACACAAGACCTCCACCAAGGCTAATTTAGGCAACTAAGCAGAGCTACAGTGTTGGTGGATGCATTTATCCTCTTCTGCTGATTGGATTTTAGAGTTTGCTTGATTCACTTAGTGTAGCCTCTCATTAAATAAAACATGTTAATGTGACAAGAGGAGATGGCATTTGAAGATGTATTCTGGGCACGTCATGTTGGACAGCTAAGTAGAGCTGCAGTGTTGTTGGATGCACAGATCAGCTTCTGCTTACTGGATTTCATAGCCTGTCCCATTCGTGTGTCGTAGCCTCTGATTGGCTGAAAGAGATTTCAATAGCCGCGTTTCCACCGCAGGAACTTCAGGGTAAATTTACGGGGCCACATTTACAAGAACTTACGGGGACGAGCGGAGGTCCTACTCGAGGGTAGGTCCTCCGCCGGCCCTATAAACTCCCGACCGGGCTTTCATGATGATAGGCTAAAAATTATTTACTATAAAAAATGATCTTACCTTCATGCACGACGATGATGCATTCTCGGCTTAAGTCTCTTCCACCAAAACAATTCTCTTATTAATCCTTAGCCTATTTTCGTTAGCCTTTTCAAGTTCTTCATCTAGACGCCGTCTCCTCTCACTCAAACCATCCATCCACGCCTTGTACATTAAAAAAAGCACAAAAAAACGGCAACCGCCACAAGTTTGTTGTTCTGATTTTTGCGGCGCCGTGCTCTGGTGACGTCACAGAAACCGTCGCACGGCGTTTACGTGTCGATCAAAACTCGTGACGTCGCGTAATGGGTCGTACTCCGCAGTGAGACACAGCCACAAGCCGGCCGACTGAGAGGACGGTTTCCTGTAAAAGTCCCTACCCCCCTCCCTATACCCGAACGTCCTGCGGTGGAAACGCGGCTAATCAAACTCTCAGAAATCATGGTTCATGATAGGTTGTATTCAATTTGCAGGTCGTGTTGGACAGCTAACAGAGCTGCACTGTTGTTGAATGCAGTGACGTGCAGTGAGCTCTAGGCTTCGGTAGGCAGGCAGTCGTAAATTGAGACGCACACACCAATTACAAATTTGTGTGTTGGCAGGCGAGTGTACAACGTATCCTAGCATAAATCAATCTTAATGCCCCCCCCCCCCACCCTTAATGATGTTTTTCCTCAAAAGAAAGGCGTGAAAATAGTTTTATATTTTCCAGAGTGGCGTCATCTTACCGGGGTAACTCTAGGTGTGTTTTGAATTCACGAATGCATAATAATAATTTATAATATGAATAATAATATGAATAATACAGCGACGTAAAAAGACTGCGTAGCGATCTGCCTATTTGCGTAAAGGACTTTTCTACTGGGAAACTGACAACGCATGCGCAAACACACATCGCTACTCAGAAAGGGCTTGTGAAGGCATCGGAGCCGTGCGCCTTCAGCAGCAGAATTTTGCAGCATTTTTGCCTGAAGGCCAGAAGAAGTCATGAGTCCTTTTTAATTGAGCTATGAAAATCATCAAATGTTGTCACTTTTAAACCTATGTAGGTAGTGTAGGCTATCTGAAATGCAAAAAATAATAATTTAAATAAATAGAAGAAGCCAAATGGTTTAATTTCAGCCTTGGTCAGGCAATGCCTACCCTGCCTGCCCCGACGGCACGTCACTGGTTGAAGGCGCAGATTAGTAGCACAAAAACAGACGAACAAACAGACGATTCTGGCAGATCTGCGCTTAATCTCACACGCCGAGTGCTGGATTAAAGAGGGGTTACGCTGCAAATTCCGCTACAAAAGCAGAACAAGTTCAATTTAAATTCTTAGCAAAGCTACTTCATCTTGTTTGCTGGCTTTTTTCTTCTTCTTTTTTTTTACTCTGCCTCTGGCACAGAAGAGGAGGAATTAGAGAGTATCTACCCCAAAGCAGACGCAAGCTCAGGAGTCCTGTGCAAAAACGCAGTAGAAACAACACCTTAGAGGAGACTAGCAGCAAAGCTATGCTAATCAATTGTACTGCTGTGATGCAAAAAAATTTTTATATTTCTATGTGAAGTTTTGAGGTGACTTTCGTACATGGAAAAATTTAGTTCAATGGCCAATATGTCCCAATTTGGATCCCGGTCATCTAATCTTTGGAGAGTCTTCCGTCTACATGTGTACATATTATTGGAATATACAGTTTGTGTTCTGATAATCAGTGAAAAGAGTTTACACTTCAGTTAACCTAATCATTGCATGTTTTCATAACTGTTGTTTTTGAAACATACAGGCATAAAAAAGGTGTTATTTTGTTCCATGTTTTTGTAGCATAGGCCTTTTCATTGTCACTGAAGACAATGTCGTCCACAATAATTAAAATAATTTTAATTTAAACATTCTGTTACGCCCCTCCATTCGAAAATTAGGAGTCCAAGTGGCCCTGGTTACAGAAGGCATTTATGCGATTAAGCATGCCGTGAGAACTGTACAAAAATATAGAAAACATATTTAAGAGCTAAAGAACACAAAATAATTCTCATAGAGATTATAAAGATATAAACCAATAAAAATATAACTTTCATTTGCCATATAGGCCTATTATCATCCACCACATAAGCCTGCTACCGATAATAGCATGCTAACGGACTAGCGTTAGCGAACTAACGAGCTCAATCGTTAGCGTCCCTATACAACATGCAAACAACATTGGTTCCACTATAAAAAACAAATCCTCAAAACAACAAATTCTTACAAATGCATAAAATAAATCTTAGTATTTATGATATAATCAAACTAAAGGTATTAAATTTAAAACTGACTAATGGCTGCTACACATACTTTATGTGTTTTTAAGATGAATCCTTAAAGACAATTTAGTGAACCTGACATACTGTACATATTTTCATAACATGCATGTTTTCATAATCAGGTTAACAAGTGGGATGCACCTAACCTTTTAAATGTCATCATTTGCATTATGTGAACACTTTGCCCTCTTTCTCCCACCTACGCACAGTCACACACGCACACACACGCACACACGCACTTGCTCTCACTCACTCCTGTACACTCGACTCCACACGTGAAATCATGCCTAAGAGCTCCGCCGCAAACTCACCGGCTCACATATGCACACGCAGCAGCAAACACTGACTCACACACTCCAATGCACATGTTTTGACATCTTCTTGCACCCGTGCATATCGCACTATTGCTATTTTATGCGGAACATAAGACCCCGAAAAACAAAATGAGCATAAGTAACTGTTTCCACCCTGACAGGAGGTGCTTCCAGACCGGAAGAGGGTGACCACCAGGAGCTACCTGCCCATCGTACCGCTGGACACGGACAGCCACAGCAACTTGACCTGCGTGGCCAGTAACCCGGCCGTGCCCATGGGCAAGCGAGCCAATGTCATGCTCAACGTGCACCGTAGGTTCTGATTAAACTGCCACTTCATAATACAATGGTGACCCGAGATATCAGTGACACTAGTTATGAGCGTTGGAGGGACGAACTGCCATTAGGCCATCTTTCTTTCTTTCTTTCTTTCTTTCTTTCTTCTACTTCTTCCACAACGCAGACCCCGCCTTTTTTTTTTATATATTGTGGGCAGTGTAAGGCACTCCTGTGTACTAATCATGGTGTCGAATCAGCATCTTGATATGGCACACCTGTTGGTGGGATGGATTATCTCGACAAAGGAGAAGTGGTCACTATAAAAGAACTAGCCTGGTTTGTAAACAATATTTGAGAGAAATAGTGATATTGTGTATGTGGAGCAAGTTTTAGATCTTAGAGTTCATCTCATAAAAAATGTCAATCACAGCCAGACCCGGCCCAACCCTCTCCCCATTTGCAAGCCTAACGGTCCTCCAGGCCAGTGTTTCTCAACCCGGTCTTCGATTACCCCATCCAGCCTGTTTTCCATGTCTCCCACAGCCATCACAGCTGAGGATCGTTATCAGGCTTCATATACAGCTTGCTTATTAGCTGATGGTTTGAAACACCCGTGTTGGTTTAGAGAGACATGGAAAACAGGCTGGCTCGGGGTACTGGTTGAGAACCACCGTTCCAGGCAACGCCCTTTTTGGGCACCGTTTTCAAATATTAGTGAGTGGTGGAGCAAGAGTCTGGGTGGTGAGTCACACTTTAAACCAGTGGTGGGCAAACTCGGTCCTCGAGGGCCGGAGTCCTGCAGTTTTCTGAGAAGCTGCTACGTCGCCATGGAAATTTGAATATCTGTATAATGATACCACCACCCAGGTGGTCAAGACAAAAGTAGCGCAATGTCCATTGAATTGAAGCAAAAAAAAACATTTCACCGAGACCAGTTGTTCTTGTTGGAGGTTGCGCATTCACCGAATCCTTCTGTATTGAATAAAATAAAATAAAATAATAATAATAATATTTTATTTTTGGGGGGGGAATAAAAAATAATATATATATATATATATATATATATATATATATATTTATTTTTTTCAAATTAAGCAGGTATAGGGTTTACTGCTGAACAAAATCAACAGGGCAAGTAACCTTTTCATCAAATCTGTCTCTCTTCACCTTGAATTCAGAATTCGTCTCCCATGCAGTTTAGGGAAGTGTTCCTTTAGTTTTGCTAGATTGCAATTGTGCTGAACTACAATTGCTCAAACCATGCAGTTAGGACGCTGACTCCTGTCACTCAACTCAGTAGAGCACTTTAAAACAAACCTTTCTCACCTTTCTCACCTTTCTCAAGATGGAAGTCAGGGGTAGCAGAAGTCCCAGAATTGAACCCTGTGGAACACCATACGTTCATTATACATGTGAAATCATATTGCACATATTGGTCTGACCACTTTCTTTTTTTGCTCGACATAGTATGAAGGGATTACAATAAAAAAGAGATCACACAACATACCATCACGACGGCCACAAGACTACTGAGCACACCAAATTACGTGCAGCACAGATAGGCCAAGCAATGTAGCAAGACCACCTGCAGCCAGTTGATGGCCAAGCGGGTCGAATCATCACAAATCATCCGAGTCGGGTGTGTGACTTGACCTCCGCCGAACCGGTTCAGTCGAACCCAGGTTAAGAACCACAGGCCCAGACTGTTTACAGTTATTGGATGTTTTATAAAGTTACAGTTGTTTTATAAACTACAATATTAATGGGTTTATTTTTTTCTGTCAAATAAACACATTACAGTGTTTGTTGTTGGTTGTTGGCACCAATACTGCTTCCTACTATGAAATCTTGTCTATATTGCTGTCTCCAGATCCGCCAACAGTGACGTTGTCCATTGAGCCTCGCTCAGTCCTGGAGGGCGAGAGGGTCACTTTCACCTGTCAGGCCACCGCCAACCCGCCCATCATGGGCTACAGGTCCGGAAAACTAGAATGGGGCCTCTGCTGTACTATGTAGAGTAGACTGACAAAGCATGACATGTACTGTGTCTCCTGCAGGTGGGCGAAGGGCGGCGTGTTGCTAGAGGGCGCCAGAGAGAGTGTGTTTGCCACCACGGCTGACCACTCCTTCTTCACCGAGCCTGTGTCCTGTCAGGTGTTCAACGCGGTGGGCAGCACAAACGTCAGCATACTAGTGGATGTACATTGTAAGTTGGGATGTAACGATATCCAAATGTCATGATACGATAATTATCACGATGGTCTCAGGTAACAACCAATCACAGCTGAGCTTAAAAAAACAGGTGATCTGTGATTGGTCATTGCCTGAGCAACTGTGATGTCATCTTCAGTCGACAGCAAGTGGCAAAATGGCCGCCTTTTAAGATGGATAAAAACGGGTGGATTTTGCTTCAAAACTCATGTTCCACAAATGTAATGTTTAAACTAGTGAAGTCACATATAACAAATTACTGTCAAGAAATGTTTAAGGTTGACTTCCCCTTTAAAGAAAAACTCATATTGGAAAAGAAGCACAATATTGTGTAATTGTACATATAATAACAGTGGCATAGAAAATAGACTTGGCCATGTCATGTCACATGTCATTGTCATGTGCTCCTATTGGCTCAGTGGCACAAAGGATCATGGTCTATGTAGTTCACAATGCTGTGTTCATCTGAAGCGGGTGAAAAGTCACGTTTTTTGACAAGACAGATCGTTTTGAAAAGGTGCCAAATTACGACCAAGTGTTACGTATTTTACTTTAGCTACCTCTAGCGGCCATGTTAAATAGCGAAAAAATACTAAGGTGAGACTCGAACCCGGTCCGTCTGATCTAACTGAGCTATTTGGTCAGTGATTGTTTTAGTGTTGACTACATTTGTAGCATCGTCTACAAACTCACTGAGCTTTTTGCTAATCTCAACTGTCCCATGTAAAAACGTAATGTGTACTGTACAACCTCACTGAAAGCCTTATGTTAACCCCAACCATTAGTCCATGACGGCGAATTGACATACATGTCAACACTAAAATAGAACACTAAGATTATTAGCGGCCTGTTAGCTCAGTAAGATAAACGTTTGTCTTCCGACCAGACGACCCGGGTTTGAGTCTCACTTTTCTGGTGCATGGTAAAACGACCAATATGGTAGTTTTTGTTGGAGGACTAGTTATTTTTGTCAGATGTTAAAAAATATTTGCTGGCATGACTGATTTATGGGAGTTTTAATTGCTGCAGAGGCCAAAACATTCATAATTAAAATTAAACTGCACTAATAAACTAACCACCAGAGGGTGCTACAACTACAGAAATGGAATCCAACCTTGCCTTTTTAACAAACGTGCTGCTTGAAATGTTGTGACAAGACGACGACGACGACATCGTGGCTACTTTACGATTGCGATATTGCGCGTCTGCAGTTATTGTTACATTCATAATTGTAAGTACCAAATATGTGGTCTTTGAATCGTATGAATTCGTTTTCTAGTTTCCAGCAGCTTCATCTTCTTTCCCTGAAAGAGTGGCGAACCACCTAACCAATCTGCTAAGCATTTATCTGATTTCCCTTTGTTGCAGTCGGACCCATCCTGGTGGTCGAACCCCGGCCCATCGCAGTGGATGTAAACTCGGACGTCACCCTGAACTGCAAGTGGTCTGGAAACCCGCCGCTCACACTCACCTGGACCAAAAAGGGCTCCAACATGGTGAGACCAAGTATCTCTAAGTTAACTTCTGTCTTGACCTACTTCTGACTTTTGCTGTCCTGACCTACATACTTCACTAACCAATTTGCCAGCTTGATTTCTTACCAGTTTTTGTAGCTTCCTAATTTTTCATGAATGGCAGATTTCTGACTCCATACCTTGCCATTTAATTACCACCCAGCCTAACTACCTATTTACAGTGTTATTGGAGTTTAGTTGGGGACTTTCTCTGCCTCTTCTTTGTTCTCTTTATGAGCCAGTAGAGCTCATTGCTGTCCGACAAGTTCTGGCACAATGTGGAGACACATTGCTCTAAATCCAAACTTTACTCTATACAGTAAAACGGGGACACTGTAAACAGTTGGACAACAGCACAGAGGAGAAACCCATGTCGCTGGGAAATTCTCCAGAATGCCTTCGATCGGTGTTAAAAAAAAAAAAAAAAAGAAGAAGCCAGACTTCATAAATGTTTGCTTAGTTGTAAAGTAGACACTTTGTAGAAAGACTCTCCGTGTCTTAAATCTTTAATTCATGCCCAACAGTTTAAGAGAAAGCTCCAGGAGAAAAAGCTAATGGAGCCTGCTGAGTAAATCAACATGTTTTATGAATTAAATATGCTGCTCTCGTTCTCTCGTTCGCTCGCTCGCCCTGTCTGGCTCAGCTCTACACCTCCCAAGCAGACTCCGCTGTTTACTCTCGTCTACGTCTATCTTTGTGTGTCCGTGTCAATGTGTGTGCAGGTGCTTAGTAACAACAACCAGCTGTACTTGAAGTCGGTGAACCAGGCGGACGCCGGCCAGTACGTGTGTAAGGCCATCGTGCCCCGTATCGGCGTGGGTGAGACCGAAGTGACGCTCACGGTCAACGGTGAGTCGCTATCTACCAGTCCATGGATCTCTAGCAACTTACTTTTCTTTTCCCATCATACCCATTTACCGGTCGGCCGGTCTGACCTAAATGACCCACCTGCCTTATCTGCCCATCAAATTCAAATGATAAAATTCAAGTCTAACTCGAAACACTCATATTGAAAATAATCTTTCCCTGTTGAAAAAATACAAATAATAATGCATCGGATGTATATAGCTCAAAGATGCTTCACAATGGAATGGATACATTATTCATGCACTCACGCGTTCACACTGTGGTGGCAGTAAGCTACTTTAGTCGCCACAGCTGCCCTGGGGCGAGATGACGGAAGCGTGGCTGCCAGTGCGCGCCTACGGCCCCTCCGACCACCACCACCAAACATTCGCACCTTCCATACACCACTGGAGGCAATGTGTGTGAAGTGCCTTGCCCAAGGACACGACGACACATGACTTGGGGGGGGGGGGGGATCGAACAGCCCACCTTCTGGTTACTGAACGACCATTTTTACACCGTGAGCCACGGCCGCCACAAACGATTAGTCTTACGGCGCAGAAAAGAACATCTGATCATCCAAATAGTTTTTTTTATTTTTATTCCTCAAATCATCATACACATACTGGCTTTTTAGTCCTCTCCTTGCTGGAATCTCTCAGTAATAATGAATCATGATTGCGCTACGTATGTCATTCAAAGTGTCGTAAAGTACAAATGCCATTACTCTGTTCCAGCAACAACACAAAAAAATAAATAAAATACATTTGATTTAAAAAAGCCACTTAAATGTTGTACTATAATAGCATAATCACATAAAATGTAAAAAAAATCACTTTTTGGCCATCAGGGGGCAGTATAATATATATACAACCAAAAGCCGTTGATAGTTTGCCCTACTCGGTTTCAGCAACATGGCATCCATATGTCAGGTGACCAGCAGTTGACCAATCACAGCGTAGAGGTACGTTAACAACATGGCGTCCAAACTCTCTATCAACGGCTCTGCATACAATTATAAACTAAGACGGTCACAACTACTCAGTAAGTTGCAGTAATATTACTTTTTTTTTTTTGGTGTGTGGTCAAAGTTAAAGCGTTAACTTATTGATTAATCACAAAATAAATATATATATTAATGCAGATTAATCACACTATTCATTTTGATTGCCGATGATCCTTTAGCTGACAGCGGACGGTTACTTTAAAGGAAGTGCGTGTGTTTGAGCAATAAACATAACTACATGCATTAAAGTAAGGCATGTAATAAATGTTTGCGTATGACATTCAGAATATTTGTTCATGTCAGACTGTTTTTTTCCATTTTAAATTATGCAAGTAATTAACTGATTAGAAAATAGAATGATGAGAGTGCAGTGGATCAAAAAATGTTGAAGACGTCCTCATAACATTAAATGTCGAAAGAATTAACACATAACAGGTGCTCTTTAAATTTGGCGAGTAAAAAATGTTGATAAAAAGGCTTTTTATTTAAGCGATTAATCTGATTACAAAATGTAATGGTTTGACAGTTCTATATCCCCCCCCCCCCCCCAGAGGATACCAAATATGTGAGCAATGTTATATTGTCTGTCTACATGTGTTGCTGCAACTCAGAATGGCGTTGGTTTGTTAGCCTGTCTATGGTGTTTCCTATTATGTGTTAGCTGTACACAATGTGTTATTATCTTTGTTTATTATAGTTAGTTTGACAGTAAACTTGATTGAGTCAAAGCATAAAAACACCCAAACAAAAGTTTTGGAGAATCTCAAAAGTCGAGTCACTCGTACGTTGAGGTACCACCATACTGCCTACATAAAGTCGAGTCACTCGTACGTTGAGGTACCACCATACTGCCTACATATTTTTCTTGACCAGCTGTCAGACTACCAACTTTTTTGTCCCACTTGTGTTCAGGCCCGCCCATAATCTCCAGCGATCCGGTCCAGTACGCCGTCCGGGGTGAGCGGGGCGAGATTAAGTGCTACATCGCCAGCACTCCCCCGCCGGACAAGATTGTAAGTCCATTCGCACAGAATCCGTCTCTCATTGATGTCTTTTTAACCACAGGAAAAGTAATGGCCGCAGATTACCAGCACAAACACAGTCGACCGCTCTTTTTCACGCCGGCACGATTTGTTGTGCATCAAGTGTTTTTTTGTTGTTGTTTTTTTGGAGTGTCGCGTTCGTAACCTCTTGAATGCAGCGCGAGTTGAATTCTTTGAAGAAACGTGTTAACCCTATTTTTTTTCTCTTCAAAGCATACTTGATGGAACGGCACTCTAGCACAAAGTGATGGATCATTTCAAAGCTTGCGCGCGTGATACCCCCCCCCCCACCCTTAAAAAAAAAAAGTGTTTCAGCTGCTCCTCTCAGCAGCAATTATCCAATTTTTGCTGCGCCGACATGACAGAAATCAGAGCTTTTAGGAGGCTTCAGAGCCCCCGCCGCCCGGCCAGGGAGCTGCCGGCGTATAATGTGATACGACGTTATAGTCGCGGCTTAATGCACAGACACAAGGACTTATAAAAAAAAAATGGAGCGTGAGCCGTGTGTGTGTGCGCGCCGCTAGATATTCCTAAATAAATCCGTCTGCGTGCACATTATTCTCCATAAAGAGGGAAGATCTGCAGGAATTTATGCGGCGGAAGTAATGTAAGGCGTGGCTAATCACATTTCAGTTCTATTTGAGCCGTTTTGAGTTCGAAGGCACTGAGGGGTGACCAGCCTTTTTCTGGACTTGTCTACTTTTGCCACCTATCAATACGACAGGCCCGCCTTCATGTCTAGCATCGGGCGAATGATGTGGAAGTCATTATTAGAGTCTTTTCAACCTCACGATACGATGCGATATAATCTACTTACGATATGACTCGATAAAAAACTCATTCACTTGCTGCCATGCATTTTGACGTTTTCAATAGAAAAAAAGGTAGCGGGAGGTTGCGCAGAATGCATCGTTTCTCCCAGTGGACCCTCAAACTGTGCTGATCTGGTTTCTAAAATGATCAGCTGACCCGTGATTGGTTATACCTGATCACATGTGATGTTCAGCCAACAGAAAGTGGCAAAATGCGATAATAAAGGTATGTAAGTCTACATAATAAATAGGGGTGTCAAAATTAATTTTGAGTTAAATTAAAGTTCCTTTTTTTTTTTCTCTCTTTTTTTTTCTCTTTTTCTCTTTCCTTTTTATAAGAGCTCAGTATTGTTCATTCGGAAATGTCATCATCATTGCTCTTTTTTTTTTTTTTTTTTTTTTTTAATATATATATATATATATATATATACATATACATATATATATATATATATATTTTTTTATTTTTTTTTTTGTGTGTGGGTGAGTATGTGTGCGTGCGTGCGTGCGTGCGTGCGTGCGTGTGTGTATTTGTTAGCTCACCAGAAAACCTATTAGAAAAAAAAAAAAATCTCATACCGTTCACCTAAATCGAACACCAGGAGACCCGAGGGGACCGAAGAAAACCAAGGAAGGTGAAATCCAGCACCGACCAGACACCCCCCACCAGAACTCCTCCCCAGCCCAAGAAACATCCAGACCCCAACAAATCCAAAAAACATAAAATCAGGGAGGCCTCAAGAGACCAAAGGAGAGACCGAGAAAAGGAAGGAAGGACAGACGAAGCCGCGTGAGATCCGCAGACACCAGCCTCCACCGATTCAATAACCTGAGGAGGAAACAGATTGTGTCTGAGTTTCGGTAGATGCTGGTGTGGTGGATCTGGCATGCATGAAAATCTCCACCAAAGAGGGGAGCCGTCGACCCCCGCCGGAACAGAGCAAGCGCAACACCTCAGGGCCCCCCAGGCCGCGGCAGCGCCAAAGGACGACCCCCGGGCCCCGCCAGGGCCACCGGCCGGAGAGCAAACCCAGGAGCAGGAGCGCCCCCCGCCCCAACACGGCCCGCGCCCCCGGCCCAACGCAGCAGGACGGGGCACTGCAGGCCCACCAGGCACCCCACCGGCCCCCAACCCCCGCCCCCCCCACGACCCCCCGCCCCCCATCCACCCCCGCCACCCACCCCAACCCAGCCCCAGCCGCCCCCACGCCCCCAATCCCCCAGACACCCCCCACCCCCAGCACCCCCCCACCCCGCAACCCCCACCACCGCCCCCCCCAACAAAGCCGCCCCCCCCCCCGACCCCACCCCGACCAACCGGCAGCCCCCCAGCCCCCGGGGACCCCCCGCACCCAGGCACCGGCGCCGAAGAGGGGCCGGACAGCGGAGCGGAGAGGGCAGCCGCGCCCACCCCACCCCCCGCCGCGTGGAGGTACGGAACACCGGGGGCAGAAGGGGAGATGGGGGCACCGGAGGACGGCCGACACCCCCGAACCCCAGGCCTAGCGGGGAAAGGCCCCGGTCGGTACCCCAGCGTTCTTTGTGAAAGTTAACCCCTGTTACTGAGTCCGCCAGCTCGCCGACTGGCGAACTCTACCCCTAAACCGTGAATGTGACCCCACCCAGTGTATATACAAGTGTGTGTGTGTGGTGCATTAAAATTAGGAGCAGGTGAACCGGAGCCGATGGAAATGATATTCCCACGCTCCGATCCACCCGCCACCCAAGCATGTTGCTGAGTGTATGTGGTGCATTAAAAAAAATAGATAGGGCGGGGGGGTGGCGACACGGACAGGGGACCGCAGCACTGCTCTATACTGCGGCCCCCAACCGATGGCACCCCCACAAGCCCCCCCCCCCCACCCACAAGTTGTGTGGTGTATTAAAATTAGAGGGGAGTTGTAGGGTGAAGACGGTGTTTCCACCCTACCCCACCCCCCAAAGTGTGTTATGTGCCCTATATGTCTATAAAAGTGTATTGTGCAAACCTAGTGTAGTGAGTTAAGAGGTGGTGTGACCAGCGGGCCCCCCCCAACCGGGCGGGGGCAGGAGGCGCACCGGCCCACCAAGCCCCCACCCACCCCACCAGGACCCCGGCGGGCATATGGGACCCGTCCGGCGGGGCGATAGGGCTCGCCCCCCGGATACTGGGTCCCGCCCGAGGTGTCAGGACGCCCACCGGAGCGGGGCGGGCACGACACCAAACCCCAGCCACCCCCGCCGGCCCCCATAGCACCGAGACCCGGGCCATGGATGGAGCCCCCGGCCCAGGGGAGGGGAAGGAAGGCGTACCGGGGAAGGGGAAGGGAGGAGGGAAGGGGACGACAAGAAGGGCAGGGGGCAGCGGCAGGGACGCAAGGAGAGGGGGAGAGGAGGAGGAAGGGCGACGAGGGAGAGGGGACAGGGAGGCGGAGGACGGGCGGGGAGAGGCGAGGAGGGAGAGGCAGCAAGGGGGAGGAAGGGGGAGGGGAGAGGGAACCACCGGGCACCCCGGCGGCCCACAGGCCCCGAACCGCGTCGCCGGGCCCAGAGAATTAAAGTTCCTTTAATGCCACTAATTTTGTCAATGCACGATTAATGACCGCCCCTTACTTGGAAAGCCTGTACTGGGGGAATTGCGGTCGCAACGCAGCAGAAGCGTGCGTCCACGTCAAAATTTTGCGGTAATAAATGTAATAACAATGCATATATTTGTGGAGACTGGAGTCAAGTTGTGTTTTACAATTTAAAAAATATGCAGAATTTCACAAGTTACTTTGTTAAAGATTAGATAGCTCTTAATATGAAAAGAAAAATGCACTGAGATGTCATCAACGTCTTAAAAATGCAATTATGCCATCTAGTGGCAGAAAAATGACCAACACAAATCAATAAAATACTCGTTTTTTACAGTACATCTCTTTTATGAATTATGAAATTACTGTATTAATGACTCAAAGATGCAGCCATATTTCTATTAGTTTAAAATTGTTTCCCACTTGTATCTTAAAAGTATAAAAACTTGTATTGTTAAGATTAAGATTCACTGATTGTCACACCCACCTAAGTGAGGCAAAATTCATTCTCCGCATTTGACCCATCCCCTGAGGGAGCGGTGAGCACCAGCAGCGGCCGCGCTCGGGAATCATTTGGTGATCTAACCCCCCTCCCCCCATTCCAACCCTTAATGCTTGAGTCTTTGGTATGACCCGGCCAGAGATTGAACCCACGACCTCCCAGTCTCTACCACTAGAACACTGAGCTATTGTACATTTAATTGTACATTTAGAACAGATATAAAATTTGTGATTAATTGTGTTGAAGTAATGCGATTAATTACCATTAAAAAAAATCGCCTGACATCCCTAATAATAGTCATGTTATCAAATTAGACACACACAAACATTTTACTACTGAAAATTGCAGAATAAAAGTATCTCTTGAAAGATACACTTCGATTGCAATGTGATTCACTCCGTTTTTAATGTAATACAATCCGTCATGTGACATTAACCATTTGTGATGTCAGTCCAGTTATGATGAGATGCATAAAATTAATTCCGATTACAATACAATTCATGTTGATTCTGTTGCAAAAAAGCCCAAATACAATTCAACTTACTTCAATTTGGTGCAATACTAAACGATTGACTGCTATTACTGTACAAACTGATGCACTCCAGCAACGATCGGATTGGTTCCAATTACAGTACGATTGGATTGAATTACGATGGGATGGAACGTGTTATGATGCCATTCCGTATGATTCAGTCCAATTCCGACGTGATATCATGATTCACTCCAACTAGAATGCGATTCACTATATTTACGATACGATTGGCTCCAATAACAGTGCGATTCATTCCGATTATGATGCGATTCACTTTGATGACAATGACTGCTTCCAATTTTGACGTGGCACCGTGCAATTCAATCCATCCGCCGTACAATGTGATTCGCTCTTCCGATTATGCACTTCACTCCAATTGCAACGCTGTACGGTATGATTCACTCCAACACCGATGTGATAATGCGATACCATATGATTAACATCAATTATGATGTAATGCGATTCACTCAGATTACATTGTGATTCACTGCAATGTGATCCGATTCACCCCCATTTGAATACAATACTCATTTACAACGTGCGCATTTTGAGAATCTGAAATCCGTTTTTCAAGTCAAGCCAGCACGTCGTGGTCAATTTTAATGACACCTTGCCGCGAATCTGCCTCTTATTTTTTCCCACATCCCTAATGGCGAGTCGACAAGGTACATAAACCTTCAACGACGTGCGTGTGTGTGTGTGTGTGGGTGTGTGTGTGTGTGTTGTAGGTGTGGGCGTGGAAGGAGAACGTGTGGGAGAAGGAGAAAGGGACGCTCATGGAGCGCTACACGGTAGAGCAGAGCAAGCCGCCGTCACAGGGCGGGGCTGTGCTGTCCACGCTGACCATCAACAACGTCATGGAGTCGGACTTCCACTCGCCCTACAACTGCACCGCGTGGAACTCTTTCGGGCCCCGCACCATGATCATCACCTTGGAGGAGACCGGTATGGAAACAAAAGGCAATTTTGTTTTGATTTGTTTATTTGTTTTGTTTAGGTTGATGTTAATTTTAGTGCTGTGAGTATCGAATATTTTTAGAAATTATTCATTATTCAATCGATTAATCTGATTCATTTTAATTTTGCGTTAAAATGTATTACAAAAGCATTTTTTCTCTGATTACTGTACTTCATATAGTGATTCAAAAAAGGGGGATTAATGTTGTACTATTTTACCGGTTCGGTCATTGTTTTCCAAATCAAAAGCAGATGTTTGCAAAACATTTAAAAACGTTCTTCTTTAAATATTGCCTTGGTTCTAAAAATGAATATATAATTTGTTTATGTTTTTTCTATGCTAGAGCATACAGAAGGCTTTGATGCAGCCTCTGACCAGAAGAGGTCACTTAAAGCAATAGTGTTATTACAAAAAACGGCCAGCAGGTGGCAGCAGAGTATAAGAGATCAGCCAGGGCCATGTTGCAAAAAGGCTCTTTTCCCCACTGTTTTAAACAGATTTGTGAATAATGATGAAACTTAAAAAATACTCTAATCTTTCTTTTGATAGGCTCCATGTTTTTTATAGCAATAGAACACAATATTCTGTGGGCCTTGCAAAATCAGTCAAAATCCAGTAAACCAGCCGGGAGCGAAGGGGGTTGCTTCAGTGAAAATGGCTGGGAGTGAATTAAACGCGGAAGATAATCAGTCTTCTTTCATGAAGGACAAGAAATCAGTGAACATTTCCTGTTGATATGCTGAAATCAGAGGATATGGACAATAAAAAAAAAAAGAGAGACTCCAAACGATTATTTGATCATGAAAATAGTTGCCGATTAAGTTGATAATCGCTTACTTGTCGATTAATCGATTAATTTTGACAGCTCTATTTAATTTGTTCAGGTTTCCCCTTAGTGAAAAAAAACTCTTATAAGTCTGTTTAATTTAAATTAATCGCTGTGCGTTCTTATTTTTGGGTTGACGTTACTACAAACGACTACTTGATTTAAAAATCGTCTTTGGGGGTTCCAGGGTATTATTGTAATGATTTGGATTTCTGTTCTTCAGTTAATCTTTGTTGTTTGAATCTTGGAATCATTAGTGCAACATCTGTTGAATTTCTATTTTCCCGTTTCAGTTTTTGCGTTGACCTATGTTACCTTAAGGCAGCATCTGTTGTATTTTGACCCATGGTATAACCTTAGTGCAATCTCAGATGTTTTGTTGCTTTCCGTGCGCTTTCCAGACATCGTCCCGGTGGGCATCATCGCCGGGGGTACGGTGGGCTCGTGCATCCTGCTGCTCATGCTGCTGCTGGCTCTCGCCTTCTTCCTCTACCGCCAACGCAAAAGCAGTGAGTTTCTCGTATCCGTCACTCAGCTTCGGCGACATATGCCGTCCGCTTTAGCGCTCTATTCAAATGAGACTCATGAATATTCATACAAACGTGGCAAACAGCCTCCAAACGCCCACGCGGCAACCTCTCAGTATTCTTCAAATAATCGTTGATATGCCTGATAAAGAAAGCAGCAGAAGACAATTTTCTGCCCGTTATACACATAATGTCAAATCCAACCAAAGAATGCAATTTATGTAAAAATTGTGTGTGGATGCCACAATACTGTGCAATTAATTAAAATTGAAGAAAAATTGAATGCCAGAGCTGGCATGCACATTTTTTTAAATGCATCCATTAGTAAAAAAAAAAATTGAAATTTTGAGAATGTGAAAAATACTGGTTGTCCTGAATGAATTGACGAGTTTGAAGTTGAAAGAGTGAGAAATGTATGAAAAAGAATAGAATTTAGATTTGTGAATATTCATCAGCACTTCAAGTTAGGGTTTCAAATTAAGGTGTCATGTTGGAGTTTCAAATTAAGGCTTAACGTTAGGGTTTCAAACTCGTCAGGGTTTCAAATAAAAGTGTAAAATTGAGGTTTCAAACTAAGGTGGAAAAATAAGGTTTTAAATGAGGGTGTCAAGTTAGGGTTTCAATTGAGTATGTCAAGGAAGGTTTCCAATTAGGACGGCAACTAAGGGTTTCAAGCTTGGGCTTCAAATTAAGTTCTGAAATTGGGGTTTCAAACTACGCTGGAAAAATAAAGTTTCAAATGAAATGGGTTAAGGGTTTCAATTGAGTGTGTCAAGTCGGGTTTCCATTTAAGGTGTCAAATTAGGGTTTCAAATTGGACAGTCTAGTTAGCGTTTGAATTTGGTTAGGATTTCAAACTAGGGTTAAGCTTCCCAAAGACAGCCAGGGTTTAAAAGTACGTTGCGGGGTTCAAATGAAATGTTTACTTGATCATTTGGGTTTGAAGCCAGTATCAATTCAAGTTAAGGTTTTTAATTGCTGGTTATTGAAACCCAAACCCTAGTTTTGAACCTTAACTCTGTTTTTGGAACCCTCATTTTGTCATGTTAGGGTTTCAAAGGATCATTAAAAATCACTGATAGCATTTTGGCTCCCAACTCTCGACTTGGCGAACCTTAAAGTGTGGAGCTTGAAGTGGTGGCGTTGTGACCCTGCAAATGTTCTTGCAGGTCGTCGAGGTGTGACGCTGGGCAAAGCCGACATCAAAGTGGAGACGGTCAACAAGGAGACGCACAGCCTGGAGGAGGAAGCGGCCACCGTCTCCACTGCCACGCGCATGGTCAAGGCCATGTACTCGGTGAGTGCGCCCGCACCTTGACGGATCGGCAAGAAAACGACTACGCCACACCTGGGCAAACTTTGGGCTTTTTTTGTTTGTTGTTGTTGTCAAATTGGATTTTTTTTTTTACAGACAAATGGGCCTGCTCATTTGTAGATGTAGTAGGAAAAATGGAAACATATTTTACCAATCACAAATTAAAATAAAATATTTTTGTTTTTTATTGTTTATAATTTATAATAATTTGAACAATCCATGTAAATGTGTAAAATAGTTTTAGTCAAACATTTTCAAAGTATAAATGATTGATTTACGTATAATTAATTGGAATTAAATGAAATACGTACATGTCAAATGTGTAAAATCATTTGTTGGTAATAAACAATGTACTCCTTTTCTTATGTTATTTGTAATTTCATCCCAATTCATTAGTCAATTATTTAATGGTATTTTAGAAAATGCTAGATAAATTGTTTATGTTACTACTATTTTGTATTACATACAATCAACAATAATGTTACTCAATTACATAATTCAAATACCATAAATACAAAATTGTTAAATATTTAAAAAATACTTGTAGTATTTACAATAAATCAGTTAACGTTTATTTTTAATAATAAATTCTTATTTTTGTTATTATTTGTAATTAAATAATAATAGAATAAAGAATGCATTATGTAAAATATTGGAATGTTCGATACCATTTAGACCGATACTTTTGAGCCCAAAAAAATTCCCCCGATGACGAAATGTGTAAATGTTAAAAAAATAAAATAAATATTTTTGTTTTTATTTTAATGAATTAATAATACAATAAAGAAATATTGTGATGTTTGATACCACATTTTTTTTAGACCAATACTTTTGATACAAAAAATAAATAAATCCCCCCAAAACCAATGGCAGGTAATTTTAGAGAAAGACCTATATATCCCATTGTAGCATTTTTCCCTTAAAATTGCCCGAAATGAATGCCAATTTTCTATTCTTCTAATTTCTAGTTCCTGATCATAAAACGTGGCGCCAATACCTTGAAATAAGGCCAGGTATCGGCCTGATGACGATACCTGGTATCGGTACTCACCCTTATTTGCTTAACTAATTGCATTTGATCAAACTCTGTTCTCCTCCCTGTCTTCCTCCTTTCTCGACGTCCGTCCCTCCTTCTCTCCCTCCGTCTGTGTGTTTTGTCGTTTGACGGTTTAGTTTCTGCCCTCTGTCTCCCTCTCTCCCTCCACTCAGCCCTTCAAAGACGACATGGACCTCAAGCAGGACGTGCGCAGCGAGAGCGACACGCGCGATGACTACGAGCTCAAGGTAACACCTGGGGTTTCAAATTAGAGCTTCAAACCAGGGTTAGGGTTTCGAGTGAGTCTTAGAAATCGGGTTTAGGGGTACAAACTAGGGTTAGCCTTTCAAGGCCTGGGGTTTGAAGTTAGGATGTTAAACTCGGGTTAGGATTGCAAATGAGGGATTCAAACAGACTTGTCAAACTACGTTTAGGATTTTAAACTGGAGTTAGGGTTTCAATATGGATTAGGGTTTCAATATGGATTAGGGTTTCAAATTAGGGTGAGAGTTTCAAACTGGGTTTGGGGTTTCGAGTGAAGTTTAGGGTTTTAAACGGAGGTTAAATTTCCGAATTAGGGTTTCAAGGGTTAGGGTTTAATTTAAGGGTTTAGATTAAAGTTTCAAACCAGGGTGAAGGTTTCAATTAGGGTTTCAAATCATGGTTAAGGTTTCAAATTATGGTTTCACGCTTGAGTTAGGACTTCAAACAATGATTGGAGTTTCAAATCAAGGTTAAGGTTTTATTTTAGGGCTATGAAATATAATTAGTTTTTTTAAGACAGAGTTAGGGTTTCAAATTAAGGTTTCAAACTTGAGTTAGCATTTCAGAAAGTTTCATATTCGGTTTTCAAGACAGAATTAGGGTTCCAAGTGAGTGTTTCAAGATCGTGTTAGGGTTTCAAACAGGTATTGTGGTTTCAAATCAGGGGTTCAAGTCAGGGTTAGCACAAACTAGAGTTGAGATTTCGACTGAACATTAGGGTTTCAAACTAGAGATAGGATTTCAAGTTTCAAATTAGTTTCAAGTTAATCAAGAGTTAGAGTTCCAAATTAGGGTTTCAATAATGAGTTTCAAAGAGGGATTAGGGTTTCAAATTCATGTTTCAAACCAGGGTTAGGTTGTCATTCTAGTGTTAGCATTCCGAACTCAGGTTAGGGCTTTAAGCCAGGGTTAGAGTTTCAAGCTTGTGACACAGTTTCAAGCTACGGTTTCAAACTCAAGTTTTGGGTTTCAAGTCTTCCGTTAGTTTTCTGAGGCTAATATTTGTGTTTGTGATTTCAGGATCCAACAAACGGCTACTACAATGTGCGAGCGACCACCCACGACGAGGCTCGCCCTCAGTCCCGTGCCGTCCACTACCAGGGAGACTTCCGCTCCCCGAACACCAACAACGGTGCGGGCAGCGGCGCCGGCAGTGGTGCCGTGTCCGCCGCCCCGACCTCCACCCCCAGCGGCGCGGTCCCCCCTAGCGGGGTGCCAGGCTCCCGGGCTGGCTGCTATGACCCGCGGCCCCCGTCACGCATGTCCCACTCCAACTACGCCCAATTCAGCACCCTCTCCCGGGCCGCCGCCGCCCAGCAGGCAGCGGCCAACCCGCCAGGGGACTACCCGGAATGCGGGCTGCTGGACGCCAACACCCAGCTGGCCTACGACAACTACGGGTACCCCTCGCAGTACCACGGCTACCGCATGGCCTTAGCGCCACCCATAGAGGAGGGGCCGGCTTACGAGATGTACCCCACGGGACCGGGGAGCGGACAGGGGCAGCAGAGCCCCGAAGCGGGGCTGGGGAAGTACGGCACGGCAACCCGCTTTTCGTACTCGTCGCCCCCTTCTGACCACTCGCAGAGACACACACAGAGGATGCAGACTCACGTGTGAAGGCAAAACCACATGCGTCGATGTTAGCAATATACATGCTGATTGGCGCTAACTACAATCAACAAAGAAGAAGAGCACTTCCCACCTTTCACGCGCCTTTTTGGGGAACATGAACTTGAACTTCCATCTTGGTGAAAACGTGTTTCACGACTCCCCAAAATGCATGCGGTAGCGCCAACTGACATGAAATTCAATGGCCATGTTTATCATGGTAGGACACATGAAAAAGGACTACCAGTAATGTCTGAAATGGAACAGGAAGTCGGCCATTTTGTGTCGAAGCGGTCATTTGGGGGTGAACACCGACAAGGGTGCCTCCCGCCATCAACATGAAATTCAGCGAGCATAACAAGACGCACAAAAAGTCTTGCGGACCCACATCCAAAATTTAACAGAAAATCAGCCATTTTGAGTGAATTCCGACTAGGAACTAAACTAAGGTACATTGCTCCATTCTAGTCTAATCTAGTGTTGAAAAACATACTGGCCACCACTCTTAAGCAATCAACACAAAATTGAGAGGATAACAGGACACCGGAAAAAGTTTCAAGTACCCATGTCCAAAATTAAACAGGAAGTCAGCCATTTTGGGTAAATGTCAGAGCTTGGACTAGAGAAACCGCCCAAATGAGCCCCAATCGGACACCGATATCCGGATGCTAGTTCCTCGAACTAATTTTTCCCCAACAGTTATTGAGCCAAGTCATCCATTTAAGATAACAGAACACCACCAATGAAAAAAAGTTCTAATAAGTATGAATACTGAAATAATGACGATCCCGTCTCAATTTACTCACAAATTGGAAGAGCGTTTAATGGTTTAGGTCATTATGCGTCGCTGGCATGAACAGTGAACAAAGATATATATTAGGGGTGGGAATCTTTGAATGTCTCATGATTCGATTCCGATTTTTGGGTCTGCGATTCGATTCAGTATTGATTTTCGATTAAGAATGATTTTTGCTTCAAAATGATTTGATTGACAATGATTTTTTTGCTTCAATCTATAGATGTGCAAGGAATTGTAAGGATCTACTCCAGTCTGACTCGCTAATGCTAATTAGCGCGCTACTCGCGGCACTTTTATCACTCAAAAAAACGACTCCACACTGCAAAAAAAAAAAAAACTTTTATTGGAATAACTTGATCGTGACTTTTCCCTTCTACTCTCTTATGTGGCTACAACTTAACAGTATATCAGACCGCGTGGAACCACACTGCCCCTAAGTGGCCAAATCGGGTACAACATGAACAGCGCTCCAAATAAAGGCACACACAGACAAAGGCAAGACAGTATAAAATAATTTAAATAAAATCGATTTTGGGACATTTAAAATTGATTCTGAATTGTACTAAATGAGAATCGCGATTCTTATGAGAATCAATTTTTTGGCACACCCCTAATATATATGTAATGAATAATTCATTGTTTTCAAGCTAATTAGGTGCAATCAGATAGTTTCCTGTGGCACACCTGATAATCTTATCACCGCACACTATTTGCAGTAGTGGGCCAAGTGCCAAGTCGCCCTTGTTGGGAATCTGTCCGAGACAGATATTATTCAAAAGCAGATAGGTGGATGCGGTTCTGCTGGACAGATGGCCAGACATGGGTATCCTGGATGGATTGCCGAATGTGGGTTGACCGGATGCGGGTACCTAATAACAGATGGTCACCATGAAGTAGCTAAGACGTCTCTACGATGTCCCCTTTGTCTTCAGCAGTCGTAGAATTAGTCTGTGTGGCGTTTCCAAGACCTGTCCAAAAGCTCACCCAAACAAAACTGAATCCAATCATGCTTGAATTTACCACAATTTCCTGGCGACCCATTTAGTCTCCAGGAGGTCGGCAACATCATCGAGTCGCCGACAATGGCCAAATGGTAAATCGTGATGGGAAAATGAAGCTTCATGAAGCACTCGGGATCATTTTTGACTAATTTGGATGACACTCTTGGTTTAAAGATGCAGTGGAAATTAAATCAATTTTCATTGCAGTAGCCATTATCTTTTAAGCCAAGAGTCAAAACATCGCAAGTGCCTCATAAAGCTTCATTTTCCCATCACTCTCAGTGAGACAGGCCCTTCAGATGGCCGACACTAAATTTGAAAGCTTTTCCGCCTACGCCGCCTGTTGTGGTTGTCGAAGTTCAACCCTTTTGAGAACTTACAGTGAAATGCCAGTGAATGTCTTTAATGCAGAATTCCTTACTTTTATTTGGACATTTTGTAGGAAAACAAATCAACATATCTTTCCATGCACTGCAGCAACATGGCAGCTTGTTGAAAACACACAAACCAGTGAGGAGTGTCTCTTTCCCAGGAACAGGTAGCAATGTGTCATGCAAATTTTCTACGCTCATGGCGCATTTCGACGGCGGCTTTTTAGTCCATTTGATGACTTGCAGTTTGTTAAAGAAAAGAGAAAAAGGAAAAATACCTCCGCACCCTCGATCATCACGTGTCAAAATGTGTGTTTGTTTCTTGTCACTTGCACAGTAGAATAGTTTTTTTTCTTTCATATTTATACTGAAACGGGTTGGGGGGGGGGGGGGGCTGCATAAAAAGAACATTTATTGTATTTTTATATATAAAAAAATGTGGACCAAAGGTTCAGTATTTTGTGTGAGAACATTTTCACCAGGGTTGGACGATGAACATGCAGCAAAGAGGGGGGGGGGGGGGCTTTTTTTTTTTTTTTCGTCTTGAAGCAGAGCCCCTCAGACCGCCAGTCCCCATGACTGGAATGCCTTTTTTGACAAGAGTGACGCGACGGATTGGACAGTCGGTGACTGCTCACTTTTGACGGAGTCTTAACATATCAAGGTGAAGCCGCAGAGGCTTCCGCGAGCTCATTTTGGTACTGTAATTGACATGCCAATAAAATGTAAATGACATGTAAACTACATGTAAAGTACATGTCAACATGTAATGCTTCTTTACTGCAGCAAAAAACAAAATGGTGGTGTTTGTTTGTATTATTTTATGGTCTTTAGTCTTTGCTATTTGTAAGTGACTGGCTCTCAATGTTCACTCTTGGTGTCCCATACATAGTATATGACCTTTTGCTCAGCCACGCCCTTAAAATGCAAACTGGCCAATCAAAGTGCAGCACTGAACAGCAGATCATCGGTTATTGAAATGACACACTTTTATATCTTCCCCTATGTTTTGGATGCATTTCTGTCCATCTTGGTGTTGTGTTAAAAAACAACTAGAATTTCAAATTAGGGTTTCAAGACAGGATTAGGGGTTCAAATTAGGGTTTGAAGATGAGTTAAGGGTTAAATTAGGGTGTCAAGACAGTTGAAGATTGAAAACTGGTTTGAGGGTTTGGAACTAGAATTGGGGTTTCAAGCTTGGGTTAGGGTTTCAAGTAGGGCTGGGCAATAAATCAAATTCATTCGATACATCGTGATTTTAAAAATCGAATCGTTGAAAATTTGCTAAATCGTGAAATCGAATTTTGTCTTCTGGATTATTAAAAGATGTTGTTCTTATGTTCTGTTACGTTCAGATGTTTTTGTGAGTTTACAAGACATGTTTACAATAGCTACCAACGACTTAATTGCGGCATTTAAGAACAAACTATTAATTTTTTGGCCATATCGCTCAGCCCTAGTTCAGGTTTGGTTTTCAGGGTGGGGTTGAGGTTTCCAACAATAAGCAGCATTCCGGTTCAAGATTAGGGTTATAATTTTAGTGTCTCAAGATAGGGTTAGTATTTCCAAATTAGGGTTATCAGTTACACTTTAAAATGAGGGTTCCAAATTGTAGATTAGGGTTTAAACTAAAGATTAAGTTAGAGTTTCTCAAGTTAGTATTAGGGTTTCAAAATAGGCTTCCTGTTAAATTATCTTACTCCTCCCTCCAAATATCCTTCAGAACTTTAAGGATCAGCACTTCAATTCAGTTGTAAACTACATTCTGAACTAACTTAACGTTAAGTGTTGAATTGTCATGTATACGTATACGTATACCCCCTTTTCATCAGAACAAGCCGTCCGTAAAGTCGAGCCAAATGAGAACGGGGACAAGCTCGCACGCTGAGCCACCAGTGGCTTCATCCGCTGATTTTCCTGCCAAAACAGTAGCCTACTGCAAGGAGGTCGACAGTGTTCGTTATGCGTGTGAGAGTTTCAACACAGCTTGAAATCTCTCCGAACAGCAAAAAGAAAAACCCGGAGAAGTCGTTTTGACCAAAATCACTAAGTAACTTGCTAACTTAACCTGTGAAGCTATCGTCCATTTTTTCCTGTGCTTGTTAGAGCTCCACACTTGAAACTATGTGAAAGAGTCGCTAGCTGAAGCGTAAAAACAGTGCTTGTTGGTCTGTCTGCTTTTCCCCCCTTGTTAAAGAGAAGCTGCAAAAACAAAAGTGTGTTCGGTAGCATGAAAAAACACGGGATGATAACAGAAGAGTTGCTAGCAGAGAGACCTGCTAACTTCTCTACATGGCTATCTCTCGTTTTTATTTCCCCTCTGGTTGTTACAGACACACGAGTAACTGTGGAAGTGCGCTTAGGAGCATGAAAACAGAAGTGAGGCAGAAGAGTTGCTAGCAGAAGCATAAAAACAGATAACGGAAGGTCAGAGACTTGCTAGGGGGAACATGTCAATCATAATTCCCCCTCCCTCTGGTTGTCAGAGACAAACTGGCAACTACGTAGATGAGCGTTAAAGTGCAAAAAACAAAACAAAGATAGGTTTGCTAGTGGACGTTAATGCTAATCACTGGTTTTCTTTACACTGGTTGTGATAGGGACAAACTGGTAACGCTTTGAAAGAATGCCCAAAAGCAGGAAAGCAACGGCAAAGGTTCTTCCAGTTTGTATTACAAGCCGAGGAAACAACACAACTTGTAAGCTAACTTAGCTAGCCAATTTGCTAGCAACTATTTTCTCAAAATGTCAGTCATTTCCACAGAGGCAAAAGCGAGTGTTTTTGTTGTAATCTATATTGACGGTCGAGATCGTATCATCTCCATGGTTCAGTCTTTACTTTTCAATCGCCTTTAGTTTATATATATATATATGATGATCTTTTTTTCCATGTGTCAAATTGTATGTTATTTTTTCACACAACTCCAGAAAATTAAAGTTTCGTACAAAAAAACGATGCATATTTGATTTGATTGATTTCATTTAATTGCTTGATGGTTTTTGTTTTCTGTTTAAAAAAAATAAAATTTTCGGGGGGGGGGGGGCTAAAATTTGGGGGGAAATATTATTGCATCCTCTGCCTCTCAAATTTTCATTTTTTTCAAAAAAAAATAATTCTTGCTAATTTCTGCATCTTCCTCTGTATTTTCTTTTTCTTTTCCACAGATTTAGTGGCCCTTGTTTCTCATTTTTCTATCTCTTTTTTTCTTCTTTTTTTGTGATCAAAATTTGGAACCTAACGATATGAGTCTTCCTGATTAATTTCTGCATCTTCCTCTTCTCAATTTTGTATTTTTGACCATATTCTCCCAATCATTTCTCTTTTCCGATAACTTTGTTTTTCTTCTTTAATTCTCATGTTTCTCACTGTCTCATTTCCCATGATTGCTAATGACATTTTTTTTTATTAAATGCTTTCATTTATTGAAAATAATTGGGTATTTTCATGAGGCAGAAATTAATTAGCAACCTGGTCGTTTTGTCTATTTTTCATGTTCATTTCTGCATCTACCCCTTTTTCCACCCAATATTTTACTCCCATTTGTCTTTCTGATCACTCGTTTTTCAACTTGCGCTTTCCACACTTCTTTATTCCTCATTTCTCTCGCTATCTTCTTTCCCAGTCACCTTGGGAGTACTCCTCTCCTCGTCTCACCTTGTTGCCCGGGGATGAAAAATGAAAAGAAAAGGAGAGCGACTGACCATTTTTACTTAGCGCCACGTCGCTGACGTTCTGCTTTCTCCTCCTGGCTGAGGAGTAATGTCGGAAATAACCTTCACAGCGCCACTTCTCCTCCTCTTCCCCCTTTCTTCTTCATTTTTATTCCCCCCTCCACATCTCAAGCGGTCGTCGGGCGGATTATGGCCCCTCTCATGCCTGGCACCGCCGAAGATATATTATCATATTAGTGCAAAATGATGTCATGCAATTCAAGACGTTTGTCCTTCGCGCACCCTCTGAAGCCACCCCCTCCCTCGAACCCCCCGCTGATGATGTCACTGTCTTTTGTGTGTGGGAGGCTGACGCGCCCCCCGCAGTCTCCCTTGGTTTGGGTGGGAGGCTGCCGCCACCTTGTGGGAAGATGCAAACTGAAGAAGAAAGGTCATAGGATAACGTTACAGCGTTCTAGGTTAGTTAAAAAAAAAGGAAAAAAAGTTAGCCTCTGATCATTTTCGAGACGCACAGGTAGCATTGTGGTAAAGATTTGAGGAGTAGGAAAACACACCAACTAAGGGTGGAAGAAGCAGAACAGTTGCTAAAGCTGAAACTAGGTAACTTAGCATAGCTACCGATCATGCATGTGATTTGATCTGAACAGAGCAGTAAGCTAACTTAGCATACCTAGCAATCAAAAAGATACCGGAGCATTTAGACACACAGTTGAAGATGTAAATACAACATGTGATGGCAGGAAATTCGCTTATAGAGGAGCTAGCTAAATTAGCATACTGTGTGTTATTTAGGATTCTATTGTAAGGATTTAATGGCGGCACAGGGGTAGTTTTAAGCAGCATGGAAGCACGAAGGAGCTTTTTTTCAAGGGTGGTGGAAGATGAGTTGCAAGCAGAGCAGCTTGCTAAGCTAGTAAAACAACAAACCTGTCTTTTGTTCTCCTGGTTGTTACAAAGCTAACGGTGTGGGATTGTTCAGAGTTGATAGTGGAGAAGCTAGCTAAATTAGCTTAAAAAAAGAGCTACAATTCCTCTGGTCCTTAATAGAGATGGAATGGTAACACCGCGGAAGAGTTTTTAAATGAATAAAATCAACACGAGGAATGCAAAAGAGTTGCTCGTGGAGAAGCTAGCGAACTCAGCATACACCGTAATGTATGTGTCACTTCCTCTTGTGGACTCTTTTATTCCATTCCTTTCCTTGTCCCTGCTTAATGGTCATCCTCCATTTCCAGGGCCACTTCCTCCAATTGAAGCCAAGGCAGTTTGCTGCGCAGCGTGACAAAATGGCCGATGTCTGCCAAGCCGGATACTACACAGCAACTGAGCGCACTCCGAGAGACGGCCATGTCGCAGGCAGGGAACCATGTGGCCTTGTGGGCGTCGTAGTACTCCACCAGGTTGGTGGCCGACACGCCCGTGTTGCCCCCGGCCACGAAGAGGCGGTCCTCTACCACCTGGATGCCAAAGTTACTGCGCGGACACTGCATGGAAGGTAAGAGCATCCAAGCGTCTGTGTTGGGGTCATAGGCCTCCATGCTGCACAGACGCATGTCACCGTCAAATCCGCCGATCTTCAGAAGGAAGAGGAGAGGTAAGTATATAAGTCAGATCATGCGCTTACCTTGTTGGTTAGATTTACCTAACTTAGGCCTGGTACATGTATGAGAAGAAAAAAAAATCTTAATGCTGTGATCAGACTGAACACAAACTAAGCGTTTCTGGTGGCGCGTTTCCATATTTAGTCACTGCAATTCATCCATTTTTAGTCACTGCGGTCAGGCGCGGTTGCATATCAGGCAGCATGAATGGAGAAAAAATGCTTTTTTGCCCGTTTCGCCAGGCTTTGCAAATTTTCATGGCATTGCATCTCTAACAGCCAAGCTTGGTTAAATAGCGAGAAAGTTGGTATATCTGGTGATTGTTTTGATTTGTGTCGTTCCCTCGCGGACAAAAGAATACGGGACATGAAGAACAACACAATATTTAAGTTCGGTCTGAACTTAGCATAAGATATGAAGAGAAGAGTGATCGAACAAAAAGGAAGTGTAAGAAGAGGAAACAGCAACAACCACAATACATAAGGTGCAAAATGGGAAGCAAAAACATGAAAGGAGGGTTTGATGGTGGTTTTGTGACTATTTTCAATGGAAAAACTCCAGGAGACAGCATGCAAGTGGATTTTATAGTCCTGCAACTCCACGAGCTAGCCCTCTACTTTTGAGATCCACTGTAATTTGTATTTTGAGTAGGACATGTTTGTTTTTTCATTTGCGGACACTTCCTTGTTCCTTAGACAGGTTGTTTCGTGAATGGCTACATTCCGTTTCACGTCACAATTCGCTGAGTCATGACTCGGGAGTTGTTGGATTTCCCCATACACAGAGATTTTTGTTTATAAATATTGAATATATAAAAAATTAAGATTGTCTGCCCCAATTAGTTTTCAACCCTGTTATCGGTTCAAATCCATTCTTAACCTCTTATGTCTCAGACCAAAGGATAGTCTTGTAGGAAAATCTTATGAAACATAAGGTCTGTCGTTTGTCATTCTTGGTCAGGAAGGGGCAAAATCAGGACATAAACAGCCTGATTGTCATTATGTGTGTACCAGGCCTTACACTAACCCTACCTTACTACTTACCCTAATAATGCCCCTCATCCTTATCATAATTCTTAGTTAATTCTTACTCTTGACTCTAACCTGAACCCTTAAATGGATGACCCAAACGTACTGCATAAACGTGGTTGGCATACGCGATCACTCCGGTGCCACTGCGACAGCAGTTCATTGGGACGATCATGGTCCACTGGTTTGTATCTGGGTTGTAGTACTCCGCCGTTCGCAAGGGCTCGTTTCCGTTAAAACCACCGCAAACGTAAACCTGGAACCCAAAGGCAGAATGGCTGGTAAATCGAAGGCTGGATAATATAGAAAAGCATCTACGCTACATCCTAATCGTAATAACAATATAATACTTTTTTATGAAAACTAATATTTGAATAGAACCTGCATAGTACATGCCTAGTTACAGTAGAAGAAATATCTTTATCAAGCACAAGCATGTTTTGCCTTGATTTTAGAGGTTAAATTTGAGTTTTTTCAGTGTACCTTTAGCGCCACCTACCTTGTTGTTGAGAGTGGTGCAGCTGGCGTCACTCCTGTGCTCATGCATACTAGCGATAAGAGTCCACTGGTTGGTTTCGGGTGTGTAGTACTCTGCATTTTTTAGTCTTATCCGACCGTCCACGCCACCAATGGCATACACGCATCCATTTAGCACCGTGACGCTCACAGAGCACCGGCGAAAATGCATGGGCGCCACCTGGTGCCAGGTGCAAGTGTTCACATCAAATCGCCTGACGGTGTTGTAGTGCCTACGGCCGTCAAATCCACCCACACAATACACAGAGTTGCCGAGGAATGCGGTTCCAAAGTAAGCATGCGGATGCTCCATGTTGTCGACCAAGTCGGCCCAAGTGTTGGCATGCACGTCGTACGCCTCGATGAGGTGCGTTGGGTTGGGGCCGCTGAAGCCGCCGATGGCCAGCAGGATGGCAGAAGGCAGGCGAGGACGGGCCACCAGGTTGCGGTAGCCGCACACCGAATTTATGGTCATGTGGCACATGACGCGGGTTGCCAAGTCGACTATGTCCAGGCACTTCCTGCTGTCCTGGATCAGTTGATTGGTCAGCACCTTGATTGCGATGAACTCCACACTTGTCAGTGCGAGACGGACCTACACGGTGGAATGTAGTATCAGCTTGGCAGCAATGTGGTCAGGCTTTTCCTGGCACGATTACCCCAGACTAAATCGAATCCTAACCCTACTCCTAGCCCCACTTTAACTATAACCTTAATGCCGCCATCCGTGAAACCTAGCAACACCCTAATCTCTCTTTTAACGCCTCACCATAACCTTAAAATAAGTTTGACCAACTCCTTGCCCAACTCTTTACCCAAAACCGAACCCTAACACCAAACATGATAGATCCTGCACTGTGGACTACGAAATCCATTTTCAAAGTGCTTGTTGACTTACTTTGGCCAGCAGCACCGCCATGTTTTTCCCTCGCTCCCATGGTGCATCCGCGATCCAGCGCAGAATGGCCTCATACACGGTATTCTCCGTTTTTACCATAAGGTCATCCCGGTCCAGGATGTCACACAAGTCCTGTACAGAGAGTTGCTGCAACTCGTTTGAACTTGCAACGTCTTCAAAATGGTAGAGAATATACCGGTAGGCATTTCGTTGCAGATCCGGGGTATAGCAGTTCCTTGTGAACTGCCAGATGCCAATGCAGTTTTCTGGACAGAGGTACTCCGTTAGAAATGCACAGCAGGTCTGGACGATGCCGGTTATGTTGAACCGGTCTGCAGCCAGCAATAAATCCTTGACATTTTCCTTTGTCACCAATACGGAGCCGGCATATGCAAAATTGACAAATTGTTGCATTAACTGAGCCGTCAGACCATGTATGATGTAGACCCTCTGGTCTGGAGTTGACCAACGTAGAAACAGGGCTCTGAAAATTTGTGAACAAAGAGATGGAAATGGATTTAATTAGTTTTTCTTCTTTAAAACGCACTTGTTAGTTTTCTTACCTAGAAATTGTCAACTCACCTGAAGTATTGGCTGCACTTACAAAGAATAATCTTATGGATGTGAAATTCAACATTGTTGACCCTGATGACTGCATCACTAAGTCTCCTTGTTAGACATAGTTCTTCATAGACAGACCTGTATGAATATTTATCATTGTAACTCATCTTGATTTTGTTGCCATCTCGGAACACTCGTTAGGCCTTTTCTAACGAAAATCAGTGGGGAATATTAACACAGGGCAGGATGCTACAATTACATCACGGTAGTGTTCTATGTCAAAAGCCACCCTCATCATCAGTCAGTGTCTACATCATTGACATCATTAAAGCAACAGCACTTTGGTGTGAAAGAAAACATCACTGTTCATTTGAACACTCCACTGCCTAAAATAAGTTGCACATTTTTAACAGGAGCAGAAAGGCCAAGCCCATCTGAGCCGATCCTGGCGAATTTGGTGCTGGTGGAAGACTACACCTTGGATATTATATGGGAATTGATCGCACAAAGTCAACTCCCTTTCTTTGAACTTGTCTTCCTAGAGGAGTCATAGGCATTCACGGGCCAAATGAATCTGAAATTGAGGTATTCTACCACAACATGGCTTTAAACCTGGGAACTGTGACTACTTGTAGCTCTATAAACAATCCTTTAAAGATTAAGAGCTGGTCTAAAGTTCAATAGACAAGGTGGAATACACATTTTAACCCTAGCTACCCACGCTAATCCTTAAAACACCTTAAACCTTAAAACGCTTATTACCCCCGAATTGAAATTATACTCCCCTAAACTCTTAACCTAAACCTAATCCCGTGTTAAATAAACTAACAAATCCCAAATGCCTTTTTGCAAAATGTGGATCTTGCTGCTTGCTGGGTTCTTGACATACACCAGTTTTTCCGCAGTAAACTCTCTCCATCATCCCCAACCAAATAAATCCACAAAGCCTTGTCTTTCTGCTTGAAACTTAGTTCCATCAACTAAGTCAATGGAGTTGATCCTTTGAGATGAATTGGAGGGCGAGGCAAAGAGGCCTGCAGCGGACCAGGAGAAATCTCAGGACCATATGGAACTTGGTTAAGAGCACATGTAGGCAGCAGAATGTCCAGAACCCCACCACAGCTGTCCTGATGAGAAGAGACCAGTGCATGGACAAGAGCCCCAGACACAGTCTGAAAATGATCCTAAAGTGAAACAACTCCGAATTGTTGACGGACCCAATGTGCAAACCAGAGACAAGTTGAAGTTGAGGACAAGCCTCAGGCCCCAATCCTCATCAGAAGGGTGGCCGGTACAGCCACACAGTTAAGTTTATGGATGAGAAGATGAGAAAATGTTGAATTTCTGGACTGTCTGCACTATAAATCTCAAAAAAAAAAAAAAAAAAAAAAATATCACATCATAGTTTTGACCACATTTTGACTAACTATTCATGAACCAAACCACATACTAAAGCAAACATTGAATTATTACCTTGTCCTTAATATATGATTTTTGAAAGTATAAATATTTTTTATGACCGTTCTGGAATCTGCATGAATGTGCCAATATTAGTTTTTGAATGTTATGGCTATTATCTACTCAAGTCTACATATTTGTAATACTGTCCAGTCACTTATTTCATGGAAATGTTTGAATGTGGAATGAATGTAAAAAAAATAATAATCCTTGTTTTCTAAAGCACAACATTTTGATGTTGAATAGTTTGAATTGGTCGAGAGAAATGGAAGTTTTAAACTGACAAATGGTCCAAATTCACAAATGTGAGTTTTAAGTTTAAAAACTTAGAAGAGTCATACACCCCAAAGAGTAATCTTTTGGTAATGTCCATTGAGTCTCAAGCCAATTGTTACAAAATTTTGTCATAATTTATTTCAGTAAATTATTACAATCTTACACTCAAGGGAAAACTATCAGCATGTGGGTATGATTTTATACTTTTTTCAGTAGTTTGTTAGCACAAAGTCACTCCAGTTTTTTTTATACTTCATCTTCCATATCAACTGTATCGTCCTCCAAGAAAAGCAAAGGCAAGTCATTACGAAGCATTGTATACTGGGCAATGTTGGGCAAGCCGGACATCACACAGCAGCTTAGAGCACTTCGAGAGATCCCCATGTCGTTGGCCGCAGACCACAGGCCAAGTTTCAGATCGTAGTACTCCACCAGGTTGGTGGTGGAGACACCGTTGTAGCCGCCAGCCACAAAGAGACAATCCTCCACCACTTCGATGCCAAAGTTGCTTCGGGGGCACTGCATGGGGGGCAACATGATCCAGGTGTCTGTCTCGGGGTCGTAGGCCTCGGCGCTAGCCAGGCGGTCATCGCCATCATAGCCTCCAACCTTCAAGAACAAAAAGATGAATTAAATTCCTCAATTTAATAGCATCCAATGTGCGTGTCAGCCTTCCACTTACTGCATACACAAGGCCGCCATGCCCGATGACTCCAATGCCACTGCGGCGGCAGCTCATGGGGGCCGTGGCCATCCACTGGTTGGTCTCTGGGCTGTAATATTCTGCCGTTTGCAGGGACTCGTTTCCATTAAAACCTCCACAAATGTAAACCTGCAACCAAATGGGGATGATTATTAGTGAATTGTTGCAAAGGTTCCCAACTTTTCTACCACGATCTGCTCACTAAAATTCTTCTCAATTGAACATCACCCATCTAAATATATATGGTTCAAATTTAAGCAGCAATGGAACTAAATCTCTGGAATGTTAACGAATGAAGAACTCCAAGAGATTACCCTAAAAAGGCTGCTTTGAACCAAAATGGCAGACCTTTTGTGCATTTTCAGGCATGGGTTCTTGACTTTTTGGGTCTACTCATGATGGAGTTGCTATTAAATTTCATACTAAGTGAAACTGACTTCGGTGGCTGACTTTTCTAACAATTCCTGGAAGTGCTACCATTAATCATCAAACGTCAATGCACTGATCCGACCACATGCCATGACCAAAACTAGAATTTTACATAGACTAGTAGCACAATCAGCATTAAATTATATAGTGGTTCAAATTTGGTAGCAATCAAAATCATCACGAGTGTGTTGTTGAAAGACCCTTGGAAAATACCTTAAAAGGGCCGTTTAGAACCTGGTTAAGGTTGGTTGACCCACCTTGTCATTGAGAGCGGTGCAGCTGGCATCGCTCCTCTGTTCTTGCATACTGGCAATGAGAGTCCACTGGTTGGTCTCTGGTGTGTAGTACTCCGCTGTCTTTAGTCTTACACGTCCATCGTGGCCTCCTATTGCATAGATACACCCATTTAACACTGTGACGCTCACATAGCAGCGGCGGAAGTGCATGGGTGCCACTTCCTGCCAGGTACGAGTGTTCAGGTCAAAGCGGCTGACGGTGTTGTAGTGTTCTGTGCCGTCAAAGCCGCCCAAACAGTATATGGCATCGTTGAGAAAAGCGGCACCGCAGTACGCCCGCGGTTGGTCCATATCATCCAAAAGGCTGACCCAACTGTTAGCATGAATGTCGTACGCCTCGATGCACTGCGTGGGGTTGACGCCACTCCATCCGCCTATCGCCAGAAGGATGGCGGAAGGCAGGCGAGGACGTGCGACCAGATTGCAGAATCCATACATGGAGTTGCCTTTCATGTGACGGATCACTCGAGTGGCGAAATCGACCATGTCCAGACACTTACTGTTGTTCTGTACCATCTGATTAGTCAGCACGTTGACGGCGAGGAACTCCTCACTTGTCAGAGCCAGACGGACCTGCCCAGTGGACAGAAGACAAGGAGACAAGGTGTTGAATTGAAATCAATTCTAAGCCAGTCCTCCAGATAACAATTGACATACTGTAAACAATTGACATACTGTTTAAGGTTGCTATGATTGTAAAACTGTCTGTTACAAGCCAAGATTATGGTTTGAAGTCATGGTTTGGATTTAAACCATGGTTAGTTACCAATTAGGGTTTCAAGTCTGAAGTAAGGTTTTAAACGCAGGTTAAGGTTTTTATTTCACGATTTTAACATGTTTCTGTTCTTCTTCCAACTAGATTAGTAGAGCAATTTTTTTCAATTTGGGGTTTGAAGCCATGGATACAAAACCCCTAAAACTGAAGCAGTTCTTCTATTAGGTAACAATTCTTGTAGAATTTTTGTTACTAGTAGAGCAACGAAAGGTGCCAATTAGCTTGCTCCACTCACCCGAGCAAGCAGCACGGCCAGGTTCCTGCCTCGCTCACAGGGCGCGTACGCGATCCAGTGTAAGACGGCCTGGAACACCGTGTTCTCCTTCTTCACAATCAGGTCGTCCCGGTCCAGGATGTCGCACAGGTCCTGCACGGAGAGCCGGCGGAGCTCGTGCGACGCAGCCACATCCTCAAAGTGGTAGAGGATGTACTGGTAGGCCTCGAGCTGCAGCTGGGGAACGTAATAGTTCCTGGTAAACTGCCAGATGCCCACGCAGTTCTCCGGCCTGAGCTGCTCTGTTAGAAATGTGCAGCAGGTTTGAACAATGGCAATCATATTGAACTCATCGGCCGCGATCAACAATTCCTTCACATTGTCCTCCGTCACCGACACGGTGCCGGTGTATGCAAAATCGACAATGAGCTGCATTAAGTGGGCCGTCAGACCACGTATGACATACACCCTCTGGTCTGGGGTGGACCAGCGCAGAAAGAGGGCTCTGAACAACCAGGAGACACACACACAAGGTCAACTTGGATTGAAAAGGTCCATAATCTTTATCTTTAGACATTTCCTTCCAACTCACCCAAAGTAGGGGCTGCAGTTGCAAAGGATGATCTTATGGATGTGGAACTCAGTGTTTTCCACCGCGATGATGGCATCGCTGAGGCCTTTGGTGAGATGCTGCAGTTGGCCACATGCCAACGGACCATCGGAACTCATCTTTAAGGTGTTGGCGTGTCTTCATAGTGTGGCTGGGCGTCGGCCCCGGGGTCCGAGTGGCGGGGGCTCATGGAAGATACATGTGGGGGAGGGCTGGGTGGAGAGGTGGAGCGGTGGTGGTGATGGCCGATAGCATCATGGTGCGATTCTGTGACAAAAGACGGTGTTGACTATGGCGGTGACCTCATCCGCATCATCAAAGTCCCAATGCTTTAAAATTAAGAAACACATCACATCATAGTTTTGGCCACATTTTGAATAACTATTCATTAACATTTATTGGGGGATGTATATACCTTCTGTAGATATCACCATAATAAAATTGTTTGTCATATTTAGGGCTTGTAGCTCTTCTCTTGACTCCAGTGAACAAGCTCGGGTGTTTTCTGAAGGTAGATAAGAGTTTCCAGCCTGTGATACAATTTCATAGTAGGGTTTCTGAGCAGAGTTAAGAGTTTAAAAAGATTAGGGTTTGAGGCCAGAGTTAGGGTTTCGGTTAGGGTGTCAAATTTGGGTTTCAAACCAGGTTGAGGGTTTTAAACAATTGTTAGGACCTGAAATAAAGATTCATGTTTTTAAATTAGAGATTGGGTTTCATCAAGTTCATTTTTTTTAATTTTGGGATTCAAGTTAGGATTTCAAATTGGGTTTTACAGCTGCTGTTACAAAGTGATTTTGAGCGATGGTTAGTTTCAAAACAGCGTTTCAGGCAAGGATTAGACATTTCAAACAAGGGTTACGGATTCAAGTTTAGGATTAGTGTTTCAATTTGGGTTTCCACTTTCCAGTCTAAGTTGGGTTTTAAATGAATGTTAGTGCTTTTCAAACTAGGGTTTCAAGTCTATGCTAGAGTTTAAAATTAGTTCCAAGCCAGGGTTGGGTTACCAAATTTGGGTTTCAAGCTAGGTTGTTTTCCACTTTCCAGTCTAAGTTGGGTTTTAAATGAATGTTAGTGCTTTTCAAACTAGGGTTTCAAGTCTATGTTAGAGTTTAAAATTAGTTCCAAGCCAGGGTTGGGTTACCAAATTCAAGCTAGGTTGTTTTAAGGAAGTGCTAGGATTTTAAAGTTTGTTTTCAAGTCTGGGTTAGGGTTTCAAGCTGAGGGTCAGGTAATAATCAGAGTTAGTTTCAAAGTTCGGTTTCAAATGGTGGTTTCAACCCCAGTTTAGGGTTTCAAACAATGGTTAGTTTCAAGCCAAAGAAAGCCAAAGATGGACTGAAGTGATTTCATAGCAAAAAGTCTTTATTGACCTGTGGATGGCAAACTACATCAAACCCTACTGACTCACACTGAAGAGCAAAGTCTACTGACTCACTGAAGAGCAAAGACAAATAAAATAGAAAATAGCAATCAGTGTCACTTTTGTCATTGTCCTTTTTCACCACTTAAATTCTTTGCCATTGAGGCAATTTTCAGGGTCATTTATCTTTTCGTTTATTTCAAAGGTTTTCTAGCTCTATTTAGTTTATTTCAAGGTTTTTTCAGTGTCTAGACATCATCCTCCGTATCCATCTCATCTTCCAGAAGTAGCAGCGGTAGATCATTCCGGAGCATGGCATAGTGTGCCATATTGTAGAATCCCGACATCACGCAGCAAGTCAAAGCACTTCGTGAGATCAGCATGTCACAAGCCGGAGACCACAGACCTGTGGTGAGGTCATAGTACTCTACCAGCTTGGTGGTGGACACCCCGTTGAACCCCCCGGCCACAAAGAGGCGGTCCTCGATGACTTCAATACCAAAGTTGCTCCGGGGGCAGTCCATGGGGGCCAGGATGATCCAGTTGTTGGTCTGTGGGTTGTAAGCCTCGGCGCTGGTCAGACGAGTTTGGCCATCATAGCCTCCGACCTTATTGAGGAAAAAGCATAATGAACAGACAAGACTTAGATTTCAATTAATGTTGAAGATACTCTGCAAACTTTCAACACAAGAGAAAGTTGTCCATCCAGCCTTTTTTTCCCCACTCAACCCAGTCTGTGTGAAGCTGTCTAAGTGCAGTTGTAAAAAACAAATATTGTCTTTAGCCACCTCTCCTAGTCCTTAGATTTTCAGAGGCCAGAATCTGCCCCAAAGTTGAAGTTGCCGCCATGGAGATGCCTGCTTCGACCAACCGGGCTGGATTTGGATGAGGACCCACTTCCCTGACGTCTTCTTGCTTTGCTTCAATTTCTTCAATGGTCTTTCGCACTATTCCAGTTAATAATGTTTAGTATCACAAACTATGTACATTTTTGACCATTCGGCATCCATTGCAGCCTAATCATCCTGGAAGGGGGGCTACCACATTTGCGGTCCCTTCTCAAGGTTTCCCATTTTTTGCCTGTTGTTTTTTTTTTGATTTTCCTTGCCCTCTTGTGGTTCGATTAGAGGATGTCGTTGATATTTGTCAACTGCGGGCATGTGAACCCCTTTGGGACTCTTGTGTGATTAAGGGCTATATAAATAAACTTGACTTGACAAAGTCCATCTACCAATTGGGCATGCTCCTGATCCAAAATAGATGTCCGAGACACCTGTGGATGTATTGGAACAGCCAATCACTTTGAATCTCCCCATGATGACCTAACTTCTTGCCATATCGCTCAGGGTGAGCCAGGACACCTTGTCGAAAAAAAATAATTTCGTACTGGCATCGTTGAGCTTTTGGTTCCTACCCAAAGCTCAGAATCATAAACTGATTCCCCCGAAGTATGACTTGTGCAATGAGCCTTGGAGTTGGATCACTGCCTTTGCTGAAGGTCATAGCTTTGCTGAAGGTCGTAGCCTGCTGAAGCCATCAGGACCACATTGACCGCAAAAAACTGCTGATCCGCAAATGTTGAGGGCAACTGTACCCTTGTTTTAGACTTCCCTTTCTCTGGCATCCTTCCCTAGTTACACCAGGTTTATGCCAAAATGTTTCCTGACCTCCTTCAGCCTGTCCATGGTCTGCCCTACAGTCTGCCTATGCTCAGCATTCAAAACACATGCCCAAGCCAAAGTATCCAATGCATAAAAAAAGAGAGCTTTGATCATCTTTGTGTTATACTTCACTTACTGCATAAACGTGATCAGCGAACCCAATGACTCCAATGCCACTGCGACGGCTGCTCATCGGCGTCATCATGGTCCACTCGTTAGTATCAGGGCTGTAGTATTCTGCCGTTTGCAGGGGCTCGTTTCCATTAAAACCACCACAAATGTAAATCTGGAAATAAACGGATGGTCTTGTGAACGGAAGTAGGTCCGACATAAAATTCAACACTACCTACCTTGTCATTGAGGGTGGTGCAGCTGGCGTCGCTCCTCAGTTCATGCATGCTGGCGATAAGAGTCCACTGGTTGGTCTCAGGCGTGTAGTACTCCGCTGTCTTTAGTCTCACGCGACCGTCGTAGCCTCCCAGTGCGTAAATGCACCCATTTAGCACTGTGACGCTCACGTAGCATCGACGGGAGTGCATGGGTGCCACTTCCTGCCAGGTACGTGCGTTCAGGTCAAAGCGGCTGACTGTGTTGTAGTGTTCAGCGCCATCAAAACCGCCGAGGCAGTAGACGGCGTCGTTGAGAAAGGCGGCACCACAGTATGCCCGTGGTTGCTCCATGTCCTCAATAAAACTGACCCAGCAGTTGGCGTGTACGTCATACGCCTCGATGCACTGCGTCGGGTTGGCACCGCTCCAGCCGCCGATCGCCAGAAGGATGGCAGACGGCAGGCGAGGTCGGGCTACCTGGTTGCAGTATGCAGACTCGGAGCTTTCCATCATATGGTGGATCACTCGACTGGCGAAGGCGACCATGTCCAGGCACTTACTGTTGTTCTGCACCAGCTGATTGGAGAGCACGTTGACGGTGATGAAATCCTGACTGGTCAAAGCCAGACGAACCTACAGAGTGGACAGACTGATATTTAAGATATCAACAGACCCATTTTGTCCTATAGGTTTCCCCTTGGCCATGATTTTACTCACTAGATTGCTATTTCTTATGTTTGGGTCCAGGCACCTCTTACAGGGTACACTACCTTCCAACTCATTCTACTTACTATTTTATATGGCTCTTATATTTTTATCTATCAACCTTCCCCATGGTCTTTATTGTTTATATTTTAGCAATGTTCATCTATGTTTCCTCGGAGGGAGCCCTCTGTTCCGGGAGCTGTGGTGGGCTGTGGCCGTGGTCCCGCCTCTTGGGTCCCTGGTCCCTGCGTGCGTGCAGGCACCTGCTGTGCCACTGTACTAGGGGCTCAATGCTGGTGGCCTGTGACTGTGGCCCACTGTCTGGTTCTGGTGCAGAGGGCTCCATGAGATTGGGTTTTCCTCACGCAATATGCTCTCTTAACTTTTTACTTGTTTATGTTTGCATGTGTGTTTGGGTCTCTTGTGATTTTAATAATGTGAAGTACTTTGAGTTACATTGTCATGTATGAAAAGCACTCTATAAAGGTTGATTGATTGATTGATTGATGTTTTTTGCTGACCCCCAAGCGGCAGTCATGGGGTGTCAGGGACCAGTTTGAGAACCGCCGTGCAAGGCAATTTACTGTCATATATATCAGCTAGTTGCAAGTTTGCCTTGTACCCACCAAGTCCTATTTTTTACTTCCATTCGTTATATAAATTTTTCTCAATTTTATATGTTAAGGATCCCAAAAGAGCCAGCCGTTACCGTAAAGCTACTGCTACCCTGTGGTACAAATGAAAGCCTCATCGAAAGTTAAGCAATACAGATTGTAAACTGACCCGTTTGGTAACTTTTGGCTATACCAATCAAAGGTTTCAAGGATTTAACTGTTGTGGCTTATTGATCCAGTGATCCACAAAAGTTAAAATGAGTTGACAAGAGTGTTCTTGGTTATTGAAGACGTTTCACCAATAAACCAAAAGGCTTCTTCACGTCTAAATTTTAGGTGTGTAGTCTCTTATTTATGTATCTGGTAGGGTGGTCACGTTGTTGTTGTGTGGCTGGTGGAAAAAAAGGTTTGTCCAAAATTCGGAATAAAGACAACCAGAATTACAATTTTTTTTTGACATCCCTCCCTCCTTGTCTCACCCATTGGGATTGATGAAGTGACCACCAATGTGCTCTTTTGTGGTTGTTATGCAAAGTGGTCTTACACCAGCCCCACCAGTAACATTAACTGGCAGACACTCCACCTAAAATTTAGAACTGAAGAGGTCTTTTGGATTGAGACTGAGATGTCTTCAACAATCAAAAAGAGTTTAGTTCCCTCGATTAAACTTTTACCGACGATAAAGAGAATTGATCCAGGAATATGATATTTCTAGGTCCTTCAACAACTTTCCCAGGTTGTTGACTTACTTTTGCCAGAAGTATCGCCAGGTTCCTGCCTCGCTCCCTTGGCGCGTGTGCAATCCAGTGCAGGATGGCCTCATAAACTGTGTTCTCCTTCTTAACAATGAGGTCGTCTCTTTCCAGAATGTCGCAGAACTCCTGTATGGTGAATTGCGGCAATTCCTCCGAGCCTGCAACATCCTCAAAGTGGTAAAGAATGTACTGGTAGGCACTAATCTGAAGCTCTGGTGTGTGGCAGTTTTTGGTGAACTGCCAGATGCCGATGCAGTTCTCCGGACAAAGCTGCTCTGCCAGGAACACGCAGCAGGATTGGACAATGGCCGTCATGTTGAATTTATCGGCAGCAATCAACAAGTCCTTGACGTTGTCCTCTGTCACCAACACGAAGTCGGTGTATGCAAACTCGATGAAGAGCTGCATTATGTGAGGTGTAACACCGTGTATGACGTAGACCCTCTGGTCTGGAGTGGACCATCGTAGAAAGAGGGCCCTGAACACCAGGATAGAGACACAAGTAAATTTACATTTAGTAGCCAAGTGAACATTTCTATCTATTTTTCTTTAATAGAAACAATGGTGGAGACTGGGGAGGAACAAAGAATTCAAGTTTTTATGCTTGATTTGAAAATTTGTATTTCAAATGACTCCAGATGTTTTACTCCAGATGTTTGGGGAAAAAAACTTTAAAAAGTACAGTTACTAAATAAACACATTACAAAAGTAAAAAATATATTATTTACGGTATAAAACTCCCCCAAAGTAAATGATTCTTTACTGTACTTATGCAGTTTAAGGTAAACATTCATTTTTACTTGTAGACTTAAGTGAGTTGAATCAATACTTGTACTTGCACCAGTCTTTTCTGTACTTGTACTTCAATACAGACAGAGTACAGAGTACTTTTGTCAACTCTGAATTCAAGTAATTAAAAGTAGAGCTACTCACCCAAAATATGGGCTGCAGTTGCATAGGATGATCTTATGGATATGAAACTCAACATTGTGAACTTTGAGGACCGCGTCACTAAGTCCTCCGGTGAGTCGCAGTTGGTTGTACACAGAGCCAGATTTGTATGGAAGTTTACCATCATGACTCATTTTGAATTTGTTGCCATTTCTTAACACTTTTGGCATCTGCAGAGTCTCAGCAGAATTAACATAAAACAGTGGGGGACCTGGGGAGGGGTGCGGCAGGTAAGGGGGGGTCTTGGATTACATCATGGTAGCATTCTGTGTCAAAAGCTATGGTCGCCATCAGCGGCGACATCATCCACATCATCAAAGCACTGATACTTTATTGTCAAGAAATACATCATCTTTCCTCCATGAAACTCACATTCTAAGAATAATAATTGCAAAATTGAAAACACATTCAATTTGCTCATTACATTAGTGATCACTGGTAGGCTAACCAAATTTGAATCTATCACCGATATTATTGACCAGGCTTCCCCAATCCTGGTCCTCGAGGGCCAGAGCCCTGCAGGTTATAGATGTTTCCGTCCTCAACACGCCTGATTCTAAAGATCAGGGTCGTTATCAGGCTTCTGCAGAGCTTGCTGATTATATAAATTAGGTGTGTTGGAAGGCGGAAACATCTGAAACTTGCATGTCTCTGGCCCTCGAGGACCAAGATTGGGGAAGCCTGTTATAGACTAATTCGCTTGTGGAATAGCTTCAGCTCTTCTATGATTAGTCCAGAGTCCAGTCTCTGTTGCGTTAGATGTCGCTGATGTTGGACCAGAGAGGTCACCCAAAGGTTTATCCCGAACATGTATAACAGATGGGTTTTGGACGAGGGTCTGTCTTTGTCTGCATTGACTTACCCTAAAAATATCTTGACAACCTTAAGGATGACAAGCCAAACGTCAAATCTAGAACTGTCCACCATACTTTCAGACCATTAGTTTGGAGTCCAAACCCTTTGTTCGAATGTAGCTTCTACCCTCCTAATACAAGAGACACCACTGAGACTCATTCAGGCCTCTCCTGTAGCTCAACCACCAAATAATGATGGTGGTCAGGATGGTCTCTGTACTGTACAATATTTTGTTTTTATAAAAGTTGGACAGTTCCACAAACATGATTATCTATGTATTGTTGCTGGAGTCATGGATGGTATAGTTGTTCTGAACGTTGCCATTGTCTCTGTGCCCAGTGATTGACTTGTGACCATTCCAGCAATGGCCTTGCTGGGCCTTCAGTATGTGCTTACCCAAGATAATTCATTAATTATGTTTTTATCTGCTTCAGGAGCTAAGATCTAAATTATTTTTAATATTGTTGAATTTCTAGGAAAACTTTGGGGGTGACCATAAGTTTTAGAGGCATGTTTTGCCATGCGCTTTGGGCCTTAATGGGTTAAACAAATTTGCCACAAAACGTAACTTATTTTGAAAAACAAATAACAAGAAAAAATATCTTCAATGATGAGGCACCTGCTGCTCTATGGAGTAGGATCACTTTTAAAAAGACGTATGCGTGTTTAACGATTCATATCCGTAATAGTAATAATCCGTGTGTTTTCAATGTTTCCATGTGAGTACAAAACAAACTTGTGTCAGGGTTGGAATTTCTTTCTTGTGACGACGAATCTAAAACCTGTGGGTGTAAAGTATTTTCAATACAATTCTCACTTCTACGACTACGAAGCTACACTACACACAAGTTCACGGCTGTGCATGTATCTCTTCTGTGGATTGCCTTTTATGAGTACGAATCTCAACATGCAAATTTGGATGACGTCACGCCTGGATACAGCCAAGTCACAGGGGAAACTAGTCGAGCTGCGATCCTTCCACTTGCGCATGCGTCAAGTGAAGAACGAAGATGGCGGCCGCTAGCGTGAAGGACATGGCTTCCCACTTGGGATTCACCGAAATAAATTTTTTTTGGGCCGAAACCAAAAACCGAAACGCCCCCCAAAAAACTATGCCAATTTTTTTTATTATCATTGCATTTATTATAATTAATTACAATTATAATATTATTATAAAATACTTGGGCCTATTTAGCACGGGCATTTTAACAAAGCACATTATAAATTGAATTGCGTCCACACCACAAACATCAGAGACATGTTGGCGAATGGTACATTAACCACCAAACGCGGGGTGAGCAACTGAGCATTTTCTGGCGGTGCAATTGCACTTTATAGTCAATGTACTTCGCACCGGCGGGCACGGATGCGTGTGGTGCGATGCGGACGCATTTGTAGGCTATTTGGAGAGGCACAGGGTGAGGCGCACTTAAAATCGGCACATTCACATATTCACCAACGTTTTAAAATACATTTCTTCGCACCAGCCAATTGGCTTTTGGAACGGACTGCAAAGTCACACACGGCGTCCTGTACAGATCTGTAGTCACCCAATAGCAATAGTGCTAACATTAGCTAAAGTGTTTTGCACGGCCACCAGAATGCAAGTGAAAAAGGGTCGAGGGGCTCTAATCAAAGAGGAAAAGGAAGGCGCTGCAGGAGAAAGAGTGGCTCACCTGTAATGCAGTAATCGGCAGCGCTCTTTTTTGATATAGTTTACCAAGCGACCCTCTCCTTCTCCAGTGTGCACAACGAAGCTGCCGGTGACCAGCGAGCAACAAGGCAGACACTCACACCCGTGTTTGGTGTTTAATTCAAACAGACACTAGCTTGCAGTGTTTTGGGTTTTTTTGCGTCACCACAACATCCTCTTTCAGCCATATTCTTTTGGCTTGAATTTAATTTCGGCCGAATGCTGAAAATTTATATTTTTGCCATTTTCGGCCGAAAATTTTGGGTGACCACCGAGCATTTTTCGGTCTAAAATACGTCTAAATGGTCCTTAGACATCTAGGCTAAAAACGGCCTACAACTGGTCTAAAAATGAAAGTATTTTTTAGACGCCTAAGATTAGAATAGACGTCTAGACCCCTTCATCTATTCTGACGTTTAAATAACCGCTAATATATGTCTATTTGTAGACGTCTCAAGTTAGACGTTTGCTAGACGTTATTTTTATACAGATTATATATGCCTCATCTAATATTTGATGTTTAAATAACCGCTAATATATACCAAATTTAAACGCCATTCCAGAACGTTGTATAGACCTCTATTAAACATATAAGGATATTTTAATAGGTCCAGTCATTACAATCTGTATTCACAACAAACCTATATCAAAGGGAATTAAAGTTGTCAAAATTGAATGTTAAATCAGATTGTCTAAAACAGGGACCAAATTTAACCTGTGATCCTTACCTTAATATAGTTCCAGGATATGACAATTTACATCATGTGTTTTTGTAACTTTTAAAAAGGTTTCAGTTGACACTAAAGTCTTGATTATTTTACCACTGGTAATTCATCTCGATGTTGACAATAACCAAAATATCCTACTTAAATCTAGATCAATATATATTTTTCAAACATCCATCACAAACATGAATGTGAAAACAATATATTATTAATTTCTTCACACATTTTTAAACATATTGCAATGAAATTTTAAAAAATACAATAGTACCAATATAATATAAACATTTGTTTTGTTTTGAAATTGGGGTGGAAAAGTGTCTCAAAGTCTAATACACAAAATTTAAAAAATCCAGACTACCTGCCTGGGATGCATGAACCAAAACGCAGAACAACACACACACACACACACACGCACACACGCACGCACACACACACACACACACACACACAAACAACAACACCAATTTTCCAGGACATCATGTCAAAAGTCTCCAGAGTTAAACGGGCAACTGTCCACTCCCAAAGAGTTAAGGCTCTTTAAATCATCCAAGGATGGCCATCAGGGTCTCCACAACTCCCGTCAAAAACTCTGAGACAAACAGACATAAAAATAACAGAATCACTTTAATTACTTTGGATATTATGATAATTTATTATTAAATTAGTTTATTTTGATCCTTTTAACTACTTCATTACTTTTCTCCGTCATGGCATAGTTGTACAACCTTGTCCTATCTGTTGAAGAATGAACTAAATATTAGCTAAAAGTTTTAAACATTTTCACAATTACAAAAAATCTTATTACAAAAATTATCATTATTTTTTAAATTTATTTTAAACACCACCTCATCTGCTTGTGTCAAGCACAATGAAAGAAAACGTTTTTTTAAAACAAGACTTTGAGCAGCTTTTTTGGTGTTTCACCACCAAAAGAGAAACAGGCAAGCGAACCGGAGCCAAAACAAAGTTTTTTTTCTGAAACTAATTCAAGGTGTGCTGTGGCTTGAAGCTAATGATGAGCACACTGAAATGTGATGCAAGATTTGCCTTGCAAATCCACATCTAGCAGACATGACAGGCGGGTTTTACAAAGTATAAAGGCTTAAAGAATTTCAATCATCCTTTATTTGACAAACATAATTATCCAGAATTATTGGTTTTAGTAAGAATAACCCTAAATACTTATTTGATACAGTTGCAATGCTAACGGAACTGCTATTCAGCTCACAATTTCATGCAGATTTTCTCAAAAGATTTAGCTCATTAGCAACGAGATTATGAACACTGCGTAGAAGCCAGTCGAATCTTGCAATTACTGATCTTAATATGAGCATCGTCTGATTACGCTCTCATCTTGAAGTATCCCTTGAAAGCCTTGCACAGCTCGTTAGTGCGTCAAAACAAACATGCTTGTGTAACCAGTGTCGTTTTAACCCTGCTGCTTTTAGTACTATTATCATAGCCGTCCGCCTGTTTTATTGTTTTTAGTTTTTTTTCTCTTGACGTTAAGATCCGCTCCTCCGCTTTCAGATACGTTGCGAGCACAAATAGTTCCGTAGATACGTTGATTTGTAAGACATGCGTCATCTCCTGTCTCCTGCGTCACTCTCCTCTATGACACAGCGCTTCCCCCTCCCCCACAAATGAAAATCTGCTAGCTACCGTAATGTATGTGGAATGGATGCAAAGCTCCACTTCTCCACTCTCAGAAACCGTTGGAATTACTCTGCTAGCACAAATAGTTCCGGAGTTACGATACTTTGAAGTTCCTCCTCTCTATGACGTGGGACTTCCCCCTCCTCCACACGTGACAATCTGTTAGCTACCATAAGTATGTATGGGGTATCCACGTAAAGCGCCGCTTCTCTGCTTTCAGAAGCCGTTGGAATTACGTTGCTAGCGCTAACGATTCAGGATTTACGGTGATTTGAAAAACAAGTGTGTTTTCCCGTCGCCGCCGACAGCTTCCGATTTGAAGGGTTAAGGGTTATAACTAAAACTAAACAAAAATTCGTGTCAAAATTAACACTGCTTGATAATGCTAACAGCTAGCTCCTAGCCAGTAGCCACTTACCTTATCATATAATGACTGTGTAATTAATTAGCGGTTCCATAGCATCTTAAATTAGCTATTGAATATGAGCGTTGTGTTGAAGTTGTTCACAACTTTAATGTCAATCAATACTACAATAAAGAAATCCTAAACGTCTAAAAGGCAAGTCAAACTATCCATCACGCCACGAGGTGGGCCAACTTCAAAGCAAGTCTACTAAGGCTATTTGCATTGCCGTCAATACACTGTATTATTTGGCAAACTTTATTTTGAAGTTAGCCTTAGCGAAGGCGGCGTGTTACATTGAGCATGCATGTGTCAGCTTCCTTGACATGTCTGAATGGTGTCGAGACAAGAAACAGAAAAAAAATCTTGCATCATTAATTTGAGGATTAATTTCACCACAAGTTGCCAAAATGTTCCCATACATGCGACTTACGTGATCCACAGGGCTTAAAGTAAAAAAAAATGCTGAGCCTGAACTTTTTCTGGGGAGCGGTGGTGCAGTGTCCAACGTGCCGATTCGTTGTTCGACCAACATCAAGCCATTAATTACTATTCGATTCGTCACCGTGGATGGACTGGGCATTTGTGAAACTCATGAAATTCCCGATGGCCAGTCCTCCCCAAGTGTCAGGTCATCTCTTTCATTATCTATTTATATTATGTATAAAGTATAATAGCACTGCGGGTTGCAGTCCCCTCTCGTGCTGCAGATATCGAATATTTGGGTATTTAAATATCCTATGGCAAATTCTATTGAATAATCAGGTATTTGGATAAAAATATTTTTGCAAGGTGAAAGAACAATTATGAATACAGAAAACATTAAAAATATATTTCCACTTACTAATAATGATCGACCAACTGTCATTTCTAGATAATCCAAAAAATGGTTTTACTTAAATTTAAATTGTGCTTAACAGCACATTATTTTCCTTTCTAGAAAGTTCGGGAGATTTTCGACAAATCTCTCCCCCATGGATTTTGGAATGACGTTCCGTTAAATATTAGGCAACCTCCCTCTCTACCCACTCTTAAAACACATCTTTGTTCTTTGGCATGAGACTCATCATTGTTTCAATGTTTTATGGTGCCTGCTGTATTTTGTTATTAATTTATTTTTATTTACTTACCTACTTGTGTTATTTTATTGACTTATTCATTTACCCACTTAAGATAATTATTAATTTATTTGGTATGATTTTTGTTTTACCTGTCTTTATTCCATGAAGTAGTCCGATGACTCTAGCTGCAGCACGCTAACACTGTAGACGCCCTAAACACTGGCAACAAGCACCGTACAATACAACGTCAGCGTAATTAAGTCTTCTTTTAGTGCCCTTAATTGGTGATCGAACGTGATTTCTGTACGAAGTTGTTTTGTTGACGTTGGTCACAATTGTTTACGCCGGCAATAAGAACGGCAAACACGTTCCGCAGGACGAGTTAAGTCATCCGTTGCGCCGCGGCCCGCGGCCCGCGACTAGTAAAACGCTTCCGGGAACAACTTCAAAATAAAAGCGTTCATTGGCATTGCGCTGCACATATTACTTGGTATGGGGAGTTTTTTTTTAAGTTGGCCTTCTCTCCGCATTGGCAGTGTTTTGCCAGATGTGTCAAATATGTCAAATGTTTACTTCTCTGGATTTGTCATTGCGCTAGCGGCTCTTACGCCGGAAATCCGAGTACTTTAAGCCCTGGATCCACAAAGGCTTTCAACTTCTTCTGCTGCTATTATAGTGAATGTGGACTGATCATGTTGCTTTCGTGTGAATGCGCACTTTGGGTTTTTCCCCCAACAACCAATCAGTGGATCCTGAGCGATCCAAACCGTGGGGCCTAAATTGAACCAACCACGGATTAATGATGATCCGTTGCACCACTAATATAAACATCTCAATCAGAATGGAATTTCAATTGGATTCACAGGGCTGGGTTCCTTTTTGCCAATCCGAACGAGCATTATATAAAAAGTTCAGTCGGAATGGCCAGCCTGCGTCCAGTTTGCGCATGCTCTCTCTTGACGTAAAATGGTGGCGTCTTGCTAAGAGCTCGTCTGTGAAGGGAGAACTTGTTTTAATTTACTTGGAACTTGTTTTTATCAAGATGTTGCTTCAATAGAAATGTTTAAACTATCACAACTAATGTGCTAAATGACAAATGAATTTGATAAATCATGTGATCAATGTCTGTGCGTCTCACGGGTGCTGTGGGGCTGATCTGATTAGAGCATGTAAACCGGTGACAACAGAATGATTTCGGTCAGCATCAAATCGTTTTTTATACTGATAGGAATAACAAAAAAGGCAGTGATTATCTAATACAAGTGTAGCACCCCCCAAAAAAATCTATCTAGTACATCATACTCACCAGAGATAGATTATAAATATAATGTGTGCAGATCACTCGAGATGTGTTCCGCTTGTCGAACAGTTTTGCTCTTACCAACCAATCAGGATTTTATTTAATTTTTTTATGCTGACGTCATTCCCTATGAGGTAAATATAAAATCGGATTGGTTAAACATGCAGTGTTAATGCTAATATAGTTTAAGTTTAAATCACATAGAACTCCTGATTCTGAAGGTCCTGGGCAGAATAAATCGACATTGCGGCACTATAGGGGCTAAAATCTGATGGGACAACAACAAAAATAAGTAGCTTCAACTGTACATGAAGTGAAAGCAGTGCAGCCAAGAAAAATGAAATGATACAAAACGAAAGTATATTGATGGGATTAAAATAACATTTCATCAAACATTAGAATTGAGGTTGTACATGAAGGTCAGTACTTCCTATAGTGTTTAGGCCAGCAGAGGCCTAGTAATCCATCTTTTTTCACAACCATGTTAGCAGGGATAGAGTGAAGTTTTCTATAATGGTTCTCATACTATGACAAATGCACGTAAATTGACTGCAGCCTATCATGGGAGGCATGACTATAGACCTATAGATTGGATAGACACGTGAAAGCCTGATGGAAGAAGTTCTGCGGTGGACGATCCCTAATCAACCCTGATCCCTGATAGTGTCCATTATCTGATGAAACCAGTATGAGGGAAAACATAAAAAGACTGTGAAGCATATGAATATACATCAGAAATCGCAGATGTTTTCATTTTCTTTGCTTCTGGTTTCTTTGAATCTGTATTCAGTGAGGTTGGCATCTCTACAAGATCTAGATGTCATCATCCATTTCCAAATCATCGTCGAGGAAGAGCAGTTGTAAATTGTCCCGCGTAACCGCGTATTGAGTAACATTGTGAAATCCGGACATCACACAGCAAGTCAAAGCATTTCGTGAAATCTTCATGGCGCTGGCTGGAGCCCATAGACCGGTGGTGAGGTCGTAGTACTCCACGTGGTTGGTGGTGGAGGCGCCGCTATAACCACCAGCTACAAAGAGACGATCCTCCACTACTTCAATACCAAAGTTGCTTCGAGGGCACTGCATGGAGGGCAACAAGATCCAATTGTTGGTTTGTGGATTGTAGGCCTCGACGCTAGCCAGGCGATCGTCACCATCGTATCCGCCGACCTTCACAAGGGAAAGGCAAGATTGAAAATAAAAAGGAGCAGCTAAGGTTTGTAAAGCTACACTTACTGCGTAAACGTGGTCTGCATAGCCGATGACTCCTATGCCACTACGACGGCTATTCATGGGGGCTATCACTGTCCATTCATTGGTCTCTGGGCTGTAATATTCTGCTGTTTGCAAGAACTCATTTCCGTTAAAACCTCCGCAAATGTATACCTGGAACCAAAGGGGAGATTACAGGTGAATTAAAGCAGGGGCCAGAGGTGTGGACTCGAGTCATGTGACTTGGACTCGAGTCAGACTCGAGTCATGAATTTGACGACTTTAGACTCGACTTGACAATGTTAAAAGACTTGCAACTCGACTTGGTCTTTACCAACAATGACTTGTGACTTCACTCGGACTTGAGCCCTTTGACTTGGAAAGACTTGCTTCTTCCACCAAAACAAAAATATTAAAATGTATGTTATCGATTAAGTTGCTCTCGGTGTGTGTGCGCGCGTGTGTGTACGTGTGCGAACTGGGCTGACACACAGTGCCGTCATTCAGTAATGTCAGGGAAACCGCAAAGGCGCAAACACACGCCGCCTACGCTAAGGCAAACTTCAAAATAAAGCTGACCAAATAATACATTGACACCAGTGCAACAGCCTTGGCGGATTTTACTTTGAAGTCTGCCTGCATGGTGGCGTGAACTCCAGCTTGACTACTTTTCTTTGACATTTTGGCTTGCATTATCAACGTTTTTATTGAAATTACATGTTTTCTACCACCATTATCATAATGCCACCCCGAAAGTATATTTATTAGCTAATTTAAGGCGTGAAGAATTCGCAAGTTAATTACACCGTCATTGCACGATACGGTACAAGTCTCCGGCGTTTGTGGCTATAGCTAACTGTTAGCATTAGCATCAGGTGCTACGGCCGTAGTTTGACAGCTGTTGCTTGGCTGAGCTTGCTTTTCTTATTGTTTTCAATATTGTGGACCTATGCTACTTTGTAATCCACTCTCCCTGTTTAAACGAAGGGAATGTGCCTAAAATTGCACTTAGATGTATTTTGCATGATTAAAAAATAAATAAATAGAACTTCATTTATAATTATTTTATAAAACACTAGCTTTAAATAAAACAAAACAAGCATTCAAAATGTCCAATATGGCCATTTGGATTTTCGAAACACAACTTCAAGTGCAATATAACGTAAGGCAGGATTCCATGTATCAAATAATTATGTATCTTGCCTTATATTGCACTTAAAATATAAAATATAAGGCAAGATAAATAATTATTTCATACATGGACCATGTATAAAATAATTATGTATCTTGCCTTACATTGCACTTAAAATTGTGTTCCTAAATCCTAATGGCTATATTAGACATTTTGAGTTTATATATATATATTTAAAAATTTAATGGGCAAAAGCATTTTTATAAAGTAAATTAAGACAAAGTTCTATTCATCTGATTTACATTTTTTTATTTATTTTTAAAACAATCCGACCTGTGACTTTTTTGATCCGTTGCATCACTAGTTGTTTGGGTACAAAAACTATGAGGTGGTCAACAAAAAATGAATTGTAGTATGTCCAAGATTAGATCACTGACGGAGAGGCAACAACTTCAAACTTCGTTCAACATCTAAAGCTGCACAAAGAACGGTAAGTAAGCTAATGTCAGTTATTTATCGGCTAATTATTGTTGCTAGCTGTGCAGTTAATGAGACTGTAAACTCACTGGTAACACATTGCAAACACGGCAATCTGTTGCACCACTCTCGGTTCACTACCTGAGTCCCTGACTCCTACTTTGATGGTCACCCGAAATAATATAATCTACAATGTTGTTAAAATGACTCAAAAGGACTTGAAAATTAAAGTCTAGGACTTGTGAATCGCTTGAGACTTGTCAGTCTTGACTCGGGACTTGTCAGGCTTAATTTGGGACTTGACTCGGGACTTGAGGGAAAAGACTTGAGACTTACTTGTGACTTGCAAAACAATGACTTACTCCCACCTCTGGCAGGGGCTATTAAACTTTTTTAGTTCACAGATCTTTACAGGGATTTTCCCCCTAAGAACCCCAAAAATATATTTGTTGTTTTTATCCTTAGGCCAAAGCCATTTCAAATAAAAAATAAAAAATGAAATGCTTTCACATCATCTTGTGGCATCTTGGTGCCAAAGAAATTAGCGGGCGGTTCACCTTAGTGCATTTTAGGTTTTGAAATTTCACCCAAAATATACCCAACTCTTTTTAATATTTGTATTAAAATATTGTTTTGAAATGATATGACATAGTTTATCTCAAATTCTTTTTAATATTTGTATTAAAATATTGTTTTGAAATGATATGACATAGTTTATCTCAAATCATTTTGCGGACACAGAATCTATGACTAACTGATCCCAGTTTGAGAACAAACAAACATTGCTAATCTCTACCTACCTTGTCATTGAGGGTTGTGCAGCTGGCATTGCTCCTGTGTTCGTGCATGCTGGCGACAAGACTCCACTGGTTGGTCTCAGGTGTGTAGCACTCCGCCGTCTTAAGCCGTACGCGTCCGTCGTAACCTCCTAATGCATAGATGCAGCCCTTTAGTACCGCCACGCTCACATAGCATCGACGAGAGTGCATGGGTGCCACTTCCTGCCAGGTGCGCGTTTTGAGGTCAAAGCGGCTGACAGTGTTATAGTGTTCTGCTCCATCAAATCCTCCGACGCAGTAGATGGAGTCGTTGAGAAAGACGGCGCCACAGTACGCTCGGGGCTGCTGCATGTGGTCCACCAGGTAGTCCCAACAGTCAGCTTGTATGTCGTACGCCTCGATAAGGTGCGTTGGATTGGAGTCGCTCCAACCACCAATCGCCAAAAGGATGGTGGAAGGCAGGCGAGGGCGGGCCACCCGGTTGCAGTACCCAGACATGGAGTTAGCTTTCATGTGACGTACAATTGTGAGAGCAAAACTAACCATACCCAGGCATTTTGCACTGCTCTGCACAAGTTGATTAGACAGCACGTTGTTGATGATGAACTCCTCACTGGCCTGAGCTAGACGGACCTACAGAGTGGCAGGAAGAGAACATGTGAACTCCAGCCATTTGTAGCCCACATGTCCTCTTTTGTTTAACGGGTCGAAAGACCAGATGTGGATATTGACTTACTTTAGCCAGGAGCACCGGCATGTTTTTGCCTCGCTCCTCAGGAGCATGTGCGATCCAGTGAAGTATGGCCTCATAAACCGTATTCTCCTTTACCATCAGGTCATCTCTGTCCAGGAGGTCGCAGAAGTCCTGCATAGAGAGTTGCCGCAACTCGTATGACCTCGCGACAGCCTCAAAGTGGTACAGGATGTACTGGTAGGCATTGAGCTGCAGTTCCGGGGCATGGCAGTTCTTGGTGAACTGCCAGATGTCAATGCAGTTCTCTGGGCACAGCTGCTCTGTTAGAAATGCACAGCAGGTCGGAATGATGCCTGTTATATTGAACTTATTGGCTGCTATTAACAAGTCTTTGACATTCTCCTCTGACACAGACAATAAGCCAGTGTATGCAAAGTCAATGAGAAGTTGCATTACGGGTGGCGTCAGACCCTGTATGACATAGACCTTCTGGTCTGGGGTTGACCAATGCTGGAAAAGTTCTCTAAATATCAGAAACAGAGGTTATATTCAACATGTTTTCAATTTTGGGGACTTTCTCTGACCGTAGATGAACTCACAAAAAGTACAGGCTGCTGTTGCAAAGAATTATCTTGTGGATGTGAAACTCAACTTTGTCAACTACGATGACAGCATCGATAAGTTCTCTTGTCAGACGTAGTTCATTGTACACAGAGCCAGACTTGTACAAAAATGCAGCATTGCTACTCATCTTGAATGTGTTGCCATTTCTTATAACAGCTTTGGCTTCCGTTCAGTCCCAGCAGGAGTCGAACAGGAATTGCGCCATAACATCATGGTGGCATTCTGTGTCAAAAGCCACCGTCGACATCAGCAGTGACATCATCCACATCATTAAAGCGCCAGTACTTTAATTGTAAAGAACACGGCTTTTCTAAACCAAGACCGCAACAGATCGGATTTCTACCGATGGTAAGATGCAGATTCATGAGTAATGAGTATTAAAGTTTTCCAGGCAGATTTATTAATCTGTAATATAAGTAATTGTTAAAAGTGAGTTTATAATTCTGGTGGCAGCCATTTATACAAAATCCCAAGGAGTACACCTGGTAAATTCTAATTGAGTGGGACAAGCAGGAGCTTTTCAACCGGGTCTGTCTGCACACTGACAGACTTTGAAGACTTGGATAGAACCACCAACACATACACACAAAAAGTTACATGTATACTGTCTATAATATGAAATCAGAAACAAGGTGTATTGCAAAGTTTATGAACAGTATTGAACATGTCCAATCTAACTTACAGTAAAAAAAAAAAAAAAGTGTAATTTTGAGTGCTTGGGTTTTATCAATAGAAGTTTAATGGCACAATTTAAAGTTTACATTTCTTAGCTGCATCGGGTCAAACGATATCAACAGCATAGTCATCACAAAATGGAGCAATCTGCTCAGTTTGTTTCATTGCATATTCATAAAGACGGAACACCTTTTAGCCTTGTGATGTGTGAAGGCAGACACTTTACTTCAAAGAACTTTCTTTTGAACCGGCAGAAAGATGCAGTTGGCATCAGCATCATTCACGATGAATGTAACCAGAGGTGGCAAATTCTGGTCCAGAAAGTGAAAATCCTGCCAGTTTTTCTTTAGCTACAGGTGCTTCTGCTTAGGGAGCTCGTTTACCTACCGGTTGAGTAGAAGCAACTGTGGCTAAAGCCAAACTGTGATAGGATTTTTACATTCTGGACCTGGATTTGACACCTCTGTACGACACTTCTTAGTTTCTAATTTCACTAGTTTCACTTACTAATCCAAAAAGCTTTAGCCCCAGGTGCTTTTCAACCATCAGCTCCCCAAGAGCTTGTTAATCTTCAAGTTGGATAGAAGCACGTGTGGCTAAAGCCCGAACTGGCATTGTTTTTACTTTCTGGGCCTGGATTTGCCACCTGTCAAAACTTGTCAAAAATGAGTTAGTGAACATCTTCCCGGCTTAAACGTCGCTTCTCTCTTTTGCTAATGCTATTCTTTCGGTAACATGCGTAGTTTGCTTTCAAGCTTGGAATGAAAAAGAACAAATTAAAATGGATTAGTAAAATGCAGTGGCATTAATTTTAGTTCATTTGTGAATGAAAAACTTGATCGCTCAAGAACCTGTTAACTAAAGTTACTCATGTGTTCAATGTGTAATTGTTGACGTAGCAAAATTCAAAATAAAATGTACTTGTGAATGAAGATGAAAGTACGACTGCAAACTGTCTCTACCTCAACGAGGTATGTAGATTTGGGGTGTCCTCGTATCTTGTCCTTTCTTTTGGACCATTTTGTGTACTAAATCAAAATCTTTCCAGCACACTGAGTTTGAACGAGATCTTTGCAATGAGTACGAGATCTCTTTCATCTCGTGTCAATGCTGCCATTTCTATTAGTCTTTGCAACAAGTTCACGTGAAAATTCCTTTATATGCGATGGCTTTCCCGCAACGTGTTTGCCACGTGCAGTGCATTCGCACAGATTATCAATGCTTTCAAGCTATGCAATTGTCTTTATCCACAACGTTGACTGTAGCCTTGGCTCTTTCAATGTCACCTAAATCATCCTAATTGTTATCATCAGACCCTTTATCATCTTTGGGGTCCTTGCAGCGACAGTTTCATTGTTTTAGTTTTCTTCCCCTTGGCCTATGTTCTCATCAACAGCACCAATTTCTTTTTTTTCTTTTTAGAGCTCAGTATTGTTCATTCGGTAATTTTACCGATTTGACATGTCATCATCATTGCTTTCCTTTTTCTTTTCTTTTTTCTTTTGTATGTGGGTGAGTATGTGTATGTGCGTGCGTGCGTGCGTGTGAGTGTGTGTGTATTCATTAGTTCACCAAAAACCTATTAAAAAATCCCATACCGTTCACCTAAACCGAACACCGCCGTTAGGAGACCCGAGGAAGGACCAAAGAAAAGAAAGGAAAGTGAAATCCAGCACCGACCAGACACCACCCACCGGGCCACCAACCAGAGTCCTTCACCAACCCCAGAAACATCTAAATTCCAACAAAACAGGGAGACCTCAAGAGACCAAAGGAGAGACTGAGGAAAGGAAGGAAGGACAGACGAAGCAGAGTGAGATCCACAGACCTCCCCCGATTCAATGACCTGAGGAGGAAGCAGATTGTGTCTGAGTTTCGATAGATGCTGGTGTGGTGGATCTGGCATTGCATGAAAATCTCCACCAAAGAGGGGGGCCGTCGACTCCTGCCAAGACAGAGCAAGCGCAACATCTCAGGGCCCCCCAGGCCGCGGCAGCGCCAAAGGACGACCCCCGGGCCCCGCCGGGGCCACCGGCCGGAGAGCAAACCCAGGAGCAGGAGCGCCCCCCACCCCAACACAGCCCGCACCCCCAACCCAACGCAGCAGGACGGGGCACTGCAGGCCCGCCAGGCACCCCACCGGTCCACAGCCCCCGCTCCCCCCACGACCCCCCCATCCACCCCGCCATCCACCCAACCCAGCCCCAGCCGCCCCCAGGCCCCCAAACCCCAGACACCCAGCGTTCTTAGTGAAAGCTAACCCCTGTTACTGAGTCCGCCAGCTCGCCGACTGGCGAACTCTACCCCTAAACCTTGAATGTGACCCCACCCAGTGTATATACAAGTGTGTGTGTGTGGTGCATTAAAATTGGGAGCAGGTGAACTGGAGCAGAGGGAAATTATATCCCCACGCTCCGATCCACCCGCCTCCCAGGCATGTCAGTGAGTGTATGTGGTGCATTAAAAAAATAAATAGGAAGGGGGGGGGGATAATACATTAGTTGCAAGGCGTTTTTTCAATGCATTAAGGTAAGAAAAGCACATCAGCTACAACTTGGAAGTGATCTTTATTTTTCTGATATTTGAATCTGAAGAGTTTTTTTTATTTATTTACAGTCAATGCATTCTTGGCTCAAGCTCAAAACACGGCCGTGCAACTTACGATCGATACTGTGCTAAAGGGTCATATTGTGGTGTTTTTGGCTTTCACTGCTATGTGCTTTTAATGCATCAGGAACTCCAGCTTGTGTTTACCATTTACCATGCGGTTAGTTGTTTTAGTGTCTGCTCCATGCTCCTTGCAAGTGTTCATATTGTATTTATGTTTGGCTCTTTGTCCCGTACAATAAACAGCTGAAAGTGCACAAGTGACTGTGGCTTTCCTTCTTTTCTCACTTTAAACTCTGAAGTTAGGGCACTTGTAACTCAAGGCATCGCAGTAGCTTATTGACTCCCTGGAACTTTTCAGCATAATAATCCTTGGCTTGGTTTAGTCCACAATCTCCAGCATTTCATCTCCCAAATTTAGCAAAGGGAGATCGTTCCTGAGCATAGCATATTGGGTTATGTTGTGAAGTCCAGACATCACACAGCAAGTCAAACCACTTCGAGAGACCCCCATGTCACTGGCTGAAGACCACAGACCGGTGGTGAGGTCATAGAACTCCACCAGTTTGGTTGGGGAGACGCCGTTGTAACCCCCGACAACAATGAGGCGATCCTCAACAACTTCGATGCCAAAGTTGCTTCTGGGGGATTCCATGGGAGGCAGCATGATCCAGTTGTTGGTCAGGGAGTTGTAGGCCTCAGCACTCGCAAGACGGATGTCACCATCATAACCTCCAACCTTCAAGAGCACAATTAAGAGGGTGGTAGATTTTCAACACCAAAGCCACCAATCAAGTGTGTTTTGTAGTTATAGTGAACAGCAGCCACTTGCGCGCCTCTTTGCATTTGTTGTAATCTGCAGGCTATTTATTTGATGTGTATTGTGAGATGAATTTGAAATGTTTAAATGTTGTGGGCAGGGCTGTAAATTAACACCGGCCAACCCGCCAAATGCGGGTTAAAATTCATTTTGGCGGGTGATCATAAAAATGTATTAGCCAATTTGGCTGACGCATTTGCCAAATTGGCTAGTACATTTTTATGACCACTAATTTTAGACCGCATTTGGCGGGTTGGCCGGTGTTAATTTAAAGCCCTGGTTGTGGGCTCATAATCTGTTCTCAACCTTGAAAATTTTGAAATTTTTTAAGGGTGTGTCTATTACTAGCATATTTTTGCTTTTCGCGGCAGGGTTTACTGTATCATGCTATGCTACTTACTGCATAAACATGGTCAGCAAAGCCAATGACTCCGGTGCCGCTACGACGGCTGCTCATGGGGGGCATCACTGTCCACTCATCGGTCTCTGGGCTGTAATATTCTGCTGTTTGCAAGAACTCATTTCCATTAAAACCGCCACAAATGTACACCTGGAACCACATGAAGGTGACTAGCCGATTAAAGCAAGGTCAGCAAAATACAAATGTACCTTCCTGAGCTCAGCTACCTTGTCATTGAGAGTCGTGCAGCTAGCATCACTCCTCAGTTCGTGCATGCTGGCGATAAGAGTCCACTGATTGGTCTCAGGAGTGTAGTACTCCGCTGACTTTAGTCTCACACGTCCATCGTGGCCTCCGATTGCGTAGATGCACCCATTAAGGACTGTAACGCTCACATAGCATCGGCGGAAGTGCATGGGCGCCACTTCCCGCCAGGTGCGCGTGTTCAGATCAAAGCGGCTGACGGTGTTGTAGTGTTCCGCCCCGTCGAAACCTCCCAGACAGTAGATGGAGTCATTGAGAAAAACGGCACCGCAGTAAGAACGGGGTTGATCCATGTCATCTACCAGATAGCCCCAGCAGTTGGTGTGCACGTCGTACGCCTCTATGCGATGTGCAGCATTTCGGCCGTTGCGACCTCCGATGGCCATCAGGATGGTGGAAGGCAGGCGAGGACGGGCGACCAAGTTACAGAATCCAGACATGGAGTTGGCGGTCATGAGACCTATAATTTTGATAGCGAAAACCACCACCTCCAGGCATTCGTTGCTGTTCTGCACCAGCTGATTGGTCAGCACGTTAATGGTGATGAACTCCTGACTGGTTAGAGCCAGACGTACCTACAAGTGGTAAGAAGACACTAGTATATGTCATTAATTTGAGAATTCGGGGCAGTGTTCACCCAGCTATTGTGCTGTTTTGGTTTTGTTTGATGAAACCAAGATGAGACCAAGATCTTCAGGAGTTGAGACTAAACTTAGACTAAAACTATAGCTGAGGCAAAGTGAAGATCAAGATGTTGAGGGCTCGAGAAAGAAACAAACACCAAGGTTGGGTGAAAAGTCAAGGCCAAAACTTTTAGGGGTTGCAGTTGAACTAAACAAAGATAATAGCTGGTTGAGAAAAAAAAAAGAAGCGTAAGGCTACGTTCACACTGCAGGTCTTAATGCTCAATTTCGATTTTTTTGTGAAATACAATTTTTTTGAGTTGCGTTCACATTACCTATCAATTGCGACCTCAGTCTGTCTGCTGTTTGGACGTAATGCGTGCCCAAAGTGACCCGCATGCGCAGAAGAAGATACACCGTCACTCACAACGCTGTGTTTGCGGAAGTAAATACGTATGGTCCAGCATGTCAGGGCCACGGACTTATATAAGTCCGTCGTCAGGGCTCATATTTTTACCATCTCATATCTACAGAGGAGTGATGCAGGACAAGGTAGAAATAATATTTTGTGAAAATGAGGCGAGCCTGTTCGAGTGCCTCATCTCATGGAGATCTCTCCTTTTTCCCCCTCCCTAACGATGACGTCATGTCATTGCCACACGTAATAAATTAGCCATCTGCGTGGCTAAATTACTGATACCACCACAAATGTCATCTTTATACTTCATGTTTCAAGTGGGATTAAATTAAAGTCAAATATAAAGTCACAACTGTTACCCGAAACAACTTTGCTGATTCACGTACGTCTCCCGAGCCGTGCGGACCTCGCGGATGCGTCAAGCATAAATCATGCTTAATCCCCCCGCCCGCATGGAGGGCATATTGGAGTTTTGATGACACCAAGGTCGGATATATGCGACCTGGCTGTTCATTCGGATACGTATCCAATCTAGGACCACATATGAAAGTGATCCAGGTCGGATATGAAAAAATCGGAATTGAGCCGTTCAGACTGACATAAAAAAAAGTCCGATACAGGTCGCATTTGGGCAAAAAAATCAGATCTGGGTCGCATTTACCTGCAGTGTGAACGTAGCCTAAGATATTAAGGAATTGAGAATGTGGAGACCCAAAACAAAACAGGTAGAGACAAATTAAGACCAAGATTTTGCATGGCTTGAGACCGAGCTGGGACTAAGACCAAAGTACGTTGAAAGTAGTCAAGATGAAGACTTTAAGGGGTTGAGTTTAAGACCAAATTGAAGTTGAGAGCAAAATCAGGTTAAGGCTCATAGAAATCTACAAAAGATAAAATCGATTTTCAATTACATCCATAAATGTATGCAGTTTATAGGTAAAGCCTTGCTGTATCTGAAATGTTAGTGTTGACGAGGTCTTGACTGGTCCCCCATGTCTGAGTCCATTAGGCCAAATTAAAATGTGATTGGGATGACACCATGAGTCATGCTTTATGACCAAGACGAACCTCATGTACTTACAACCCTAGTAAAGATCCGGTGTTCTTGTTCATTACAGGCCTCATACCATAACAAACAAATTATTCAGCATATTGAAACTACACCGCAGGTTCCCAACATGTCAAAGGGGTTGACTTACTTTTGCGAGTAGCAGAGCCACATTTTCTCCTCGTTCTTGAGGGGCATGTGCAATCCAGTGGAGTATGGCCTCGTAAACAGTGTTCTCCTTTTTCACAATCAGGTCATCCCGGTCCAGGATGTCACAGAAGTCCATGATGGAGAGTTGCCACAACTCATCCGACGTGGCGACTTCCTCAAAGTGGTATAGGATGTACTGGTGGGCATTGTCCTCCAGCTCCGGAGCATAGAAGTTCTTTGTGAACTGCCAGATGCCAATGCAGTTCTCTGGGCAGAGCCTCTCTATTAGAAATGTGCAGCAGGATCGAACAATGCCAATGACGTTGAATTTATCGGCCGCTAGCAACAAGTCCTGTACGTTGTCCTCTGTCACAGACACGGAACTGGTGTACGCGAAGTCAATGAATGACTGCATTAACGGAGCAGTCAGACCATGTATGGTGTAGACCCTCTGGTCTGGGGAGGACCAACGTAGAAAGAGGGCTCTGAAAAGGAGAGACAGAATATTTTTTTTACTTTTCTTCCAGGGTAGATAGCAGAGGTGGGAGGAAGTCTCAAGTTAGTCAAGTTGAGTCACGTTTTTTGCCAAGCAAGCCTTAATATTGTTGACTTCAGTCTGATCCGAGTCAAGTCATGTGACTCAAGTCCCACACTACTGTTAAATACTCATGTGATATTAGAGTAACTCACCCAAAGTACTGGCTGCAATTGCACAAGATGATCTTATGGATGTGAAACTCAACTTTATCGACCGTAATGACGGCATCGCTCAGTTGTCTCGTTAGGCGTAGTTGGTTGTACACGGAGCCAGACTTGTATGGCAATTGTCCATCATAACTCATCTTGAATTTGTTGCCATGTCTTCAACACTTTCGACTTCTGTCGAAGCCTCAGTGGGAGTCACGTAGTGAAGCATAGAAGGTTGTAGGTGGGGGGGGGGGAGTCCTCTGCGATTACATCATGGTAGCGTTCTATGTCAAAAGCCAGGTTGACCATCTGCGGTGACATCATCCACATCATCAAGGCCTCCGAGCTTTACATTTAAAGCAAACATCACTGGGTTCAACTTTTAAAACTCCCAATAATATTGCATTTTGAATACCATAATAACCACATCCTTTATTCGGTCGCACCCCAAAAGACATTATTCCTAGCCAAAAAAATGAGCTACGAGCATTAGAATTTGGGTTGCCAGAGTTGCCACCTTATCCATAGATGTAGGTAAGGTCAGGGTCTAAAGACCTGGAGTTGGATTAAGACATGTTAAAGCCAACCAATGTGGAATCTCTAGACCAGGGGTGGCCAAGTTCGGTCCTCGAGAGCCACTATCCAGCCTGTTTTCCATGTTTCTCTCCACTAAAACGCCTGATTCATGATCAGGATCGTTATCAGGCTTCTGCAAAGCGTGCTGATGAGCTCATCATTAAATTCAGCTGCGCTGAAGGAGGGAGACATGGAAAACAGGCAGGATAGGGACTCTCGAGGACCGAACTTGGCCACCCTTGCTCTAGACTCTAAAACTAACCATTCTTAATATTAAATTTCCAATACCATCTATACCTTGTCCTGTATCAGTCTTACTCATAAGATGTTAGTCCCATCAAAAAGTTAGTTAAGAATGTCAGAATTTGTGTTGTCACCTATTCACTAGCAACCCTGCCATTTGCAATTCACATTTGGCATCTATAGCCGTCAATGGTTATGAATGAGTCACCATAGATGTGGTCAACGAGTGTCTCTGGACCTGGAGTTGGAATGACACATTTTCAGCACCACCTTTGTGGAAATTGCAGGCAAGCATTGACGGTGGTAGCTTAAGACCCCTTGATGGAGCCCCAAACCCCAGCACAATATCTTCCTCCTTGTCATTGTCAATGGCAGACAGCTGCCACAACCACAGTCCTCCCCCTATATGCCAGCATCGCCAAAGTTTAACCTAATCTAAACTTTACTTAAAATACAAATGAGAACAAGGAGGTTTTGCCTTTCGTCTAAGGATTCATCAGTTCATGCAACAAGGCTTGGGTAGGACTGCACCAGCCTGAGTTGATGTGGAAAACCCAACTGCTTTTGCTCCGAGATGGAGGCAAGCCCCATCACTACAAATGGTAACATTCTTTTGTGATGCAAAACCAACGTCGTTGTGGTCATGATGTGATGTGCAAACAGTTTCGGCTTGAATCCCTCAGTTCAGCAAAGGGCGAAAATACATAATAAATTAATTGTATTTTAACCTTTCACAAAAGCACAAAAACATATCTCCAAAAAATAGTTTATTGACCCCAGGTGAGATTTTTGTCTAGATTGTTCAGTGCATCAGAGAGAATCACAAAATAAATAAATAAAAGTAGGACTCAGCATATTTTTAAGTAATTACTTTTTTATTTATTTATTATTTTTCCCTCTTGGTCATGAAAACGTTTTCAGTTGGGTTCTCGGGGCAGTTGACACTTCACGTTTAGACATCCTCATCCATTCCTGTCATATCGTCTTCCAGGAAGAGCAAGGGCAAATCATTTCGAATGATAGCACATTGGGTCATGTTGCAGAGTCCGGTCATCACGCAACAAGTCAGACCGCTCCGGGAAATCCGCATGTCACTGGCTGGAGACCAGAGACCGGTCGTTAGGTCATAGTACTCCACGTGGCTGGTCGTGGAGACGCCGTTGTAACCCCCAGCGACAATGAGACAATCCTCCACTACTTCGATACCAAAGTTGCTTCGGGGGCATTGCATGGGGGGCAACACGATCCAGTTGTTAGTTCGAGGGTTGTAGGCCTCGGCACTGGTCAGACGGACTTCACCATCGTAACCGCCAACCTTTAGGAACAGACGCTTCATTAATCTTATCACCACTGAAAGAACACTTGAGGCAGAGGTTGGGTGTTTATTGTTCAGTACAACGTGATTCAATTGGTTAAAAATACATCCATTCGTAATATTACATAACTGTTCTAATTATGCAGAAAACTGTCCAAAACATGTGTGACGATATACTTGTAAAATGTAAATGAAATTAGTTTAATAATTTATTTAAAAAATGCATATCCAATTTTGAAATCTTTGTGACTTAAAAATGTCCAAAAACTTCCCAAAATTGTGTCGGAAAATGTGATGAAAATTACCCAAAATGTTGTGGTGGTAATTTACCAAAGTTGACCCAAAATGTGTGGTCAACATTTTGTGGACCGAGATTTGTGTTCAAAAGTATTTCAGAAATGCTTTGATCACAAAATATTTGGTGACATATTTTTGGCCACAACATTTTTTTGACTTACACATTTTATGTTTCACACTGTACTCACTGCGTATACATGGTCAGCAAAACCAATGACTCCAACGCCACTGCGACGGCTGCTCATTGGGGTCATCATTGTCCACTCGTTGGTTTCTGGGCTGTAATATTCAGCTGTTTGTAAGGGCTCGTTTCCATTAAAGCCGCCGCAAATGTAAATCTGGAATCACATTGTGTGGGGGGTGGCTGATGAATTCAAGTAGACTTGATTAGCAAGACATCCACATTCAGGTTCCACCCACCTTGTCATTAAGGGTGGTGCAGCTTGCATCGCTCCTTTGTTCGTGCATACTGGTAATAAGAGTCCACTGATTGGTCTCGGGCGTGTAGTACTCCGCTGTCTTAAGTCTAACATGTCCATCATAGCCCCCTAATGCAAAGATGCAACCATTTAGCACCGTGACACTCACATAGCATCGGCGAGAGTGCATGGGCGCCACTTCCTGCCTGGTGCGCGTTTTTAGGTCAAAGCGGCTGACGGTGTTGTAGTGTTCCGTGCCATCAAAGCCGCCCAGACAGTAGATGGCGTCATTGAGAAAGATGGCGCCGCAGTACGCTCGAGGTTGGTCCATATTATCAAACAGGTAGTCCCAACAATTGGCGTGGACGTCATATACTTCGATGCACTCGGTGGCGCTTGGGCCGCTCCAGCCGCCAATGGCCAGCAGGATAGCAGAAGGCAGGCGAGGACGGGCCACCAAGTTGCAATATGCAGACACGGAGGTTGCCGCCATGTGATTAATCACGCGTGACGCAAAGTTGACCATCTCCAGGCATTCACGGCTGTTCTGCACCAGCTGGTTAGTCAGCACGTTGATGGTGATGTACTCCTGACTGGTCTGTGCAAGACGGACCTACACAAGTGGCAAGAAGATTGTTTTGATTGTCACAAAAGTGTGAATCAACTTAAACTTGAGAATATGAAGAATTTGTTAATGAGGGTGCATGGTCATTTATTCCACGAATTGGACTAAGAAAGGAAGGTTGTTCGGCGCAAAGTTATTACCAGGTGTTCTGACAAGTTTTTGATGGTGGAATCAATTGTTTGGCATCAGCTTGTTAACAGGGCTGGGGTTATAACAGTTGATCAACGAAGTTGTCGAGTAGATTGGATTATTTGGTAAATTTGTCAACTTGGTTATCAGTAGATTGGCGGTGTTGAGAAGTGGTGTTGCAATTGGTGTTTGAGCAAAGTTGTCGCTGGGGGAAGTTGTTGAAATTGTCGACAGAGGGATCGGTTGTTCAGCAAAGTTGTGGATGGGGAATTGTCAAGGGGTGTTTGCGAATAATAACCTTGCCAGCACACTGAATACTCGCGATATTTGTTCACAAATACTACGAGAATACTGTAAATCTGCTTATACGTTCGCAATCGACCTTTTTTTAGGTCGGACCAATCAGTCATTGTTTAGGGTGGGACAAAACGCGTTTTTTTTCTCAAACTATAATCAGGCACCAAAATCTGAAACCGTTGTACCACTAGAAGCGGCATCTTATGCACGTTTGTTTTGACCAATCAAGGCAACGGATGAAAATGTCATCTTCGGTCTCATCTTATAACTTTGCTCCGCCAGATGAATTCTTGCAGTATTTGTAAGTTCACAAACTGCGGAGAATACATCTTGTACCGAGCCCGTTGATTTTCATCGATCCGAACCAGTGGTGGTTCGGACCAATCAGATTGACATTGTGTTTGGGGCGGGATATGCAGCTGTGACGAAACCAGGAAGCGCCGATGCCGGGCAAAACAAACAAACTTAACATAGACGAATAGACGCTGTAATTAATTCTGTTCTCGCAGGATTGCTCACCGTTGCACAAAGCGCCTCTCGCTGTTCAACATTCAACAAGGAAACAGTAATTCTGCAAGAACAGAATTAATTGCAGCATCTTAGGTTTGATGAAAATCAACGGGCTAGGTACAAGATGTATTCTCCGCAGTTTGTCTGGCAGAGCAAAGTTATAAGATGAGACCGAAGACGACATTTTCATCCGTTGCCGTGATTGGTCAAAACAAACGTGCATAAGATGCCGCTTCTAGGGGTACAACGGTTTCAAATTTTGGTGCCTGATTATAGTCTGAGAAAAAAAAACGTGGTTTTACGGTTATTCTTATAGACAAAAAAATCACATGAGCATTCTTTGAAAATGTTTATTTTTAACAACAATAAATAACTCAAAATAAATAAAGTTGTTGCCTTTTAAAACAAAAATAGCACACAAATAAGTTTAAAAAAAAGAAAAAAAAAGAAATATAGTTTCAGAACTTGAAAAGCTCAAATTGGCTTTAACTTTAGATTTATTTTAACAAAGTGAAAATAAATAACTGAATAACAAAATATAAAGTAGCTGCCATTTAAAACACTTAACAGTGAAACAACATATTAGGTATGTATTTCCCTTCTGAAAAACAAACTCTGCTCTCATCTCGCGAGCACAATACTGTATATACTATAGGCACGTACAGATTAGACATTAGGCTCGTAGGCTCTTAAAATAGGCGCTGGGCACTATGTATAACAAGTGGATGGTATGTACCCTCTTTTTCTTTCATTTAAAAAAAAATATTTTTCTTTCATCTTTCAATTTCTTTCCATTTCAATCATACTTAAAGGTGAAATATTCGTCCACAGCCTTTAAACTGGCGATTTCTGCATTTTACCGCTACACATGTAGGCATTTTGCAGCCAAATGCGTATGCCGAGATACGTTTCTTGGGAGTCCCAAGATGGCGGCCCAGCTAATTTTAAAAGTCTCGGCCTATGGCCTATCGAGTAAGGCACAGCCCTGTGTTGTTGTGTGCCTGCTAAATAGGTCGTGTGGAAACAGAAGAGCTATGAACTATGCTGCATGGCGTATTTTGCGCCGCATGTGAGTTTAAACTGATGGATTGTTGTGAGTGGAAATAACCGGTGTTGTTGAACGGCTGCAGTTATATAATCCTGATGATTAAAAACCACGGTTAATCGTAAAACCGGTTAATAGCTGCACCCCTAGCTGCATTGTCCAATCAGCTCGAAGTATTGTACAGCAAATCCCTCCTTTCCCGAAGTCCCTTGAGTGAATCACAATTATCAATCTGGCTTGTGAGGTTATGCGAGTAATTGTTAAGCAGAGTTGTCAAGCAAGTTGTTGGCAGGGGTCTGATGGGTTGTTTGCAACAAACATTTGACAGGGTGTTGTTATTAGTTGTTCAGTTGTGAACTGAGGCAGGGCCGGAGTAGGACTAATTTTCAGCCCTGGCGTTTCAGGACTAACTAGATGCCCAAGCCACCTCATCTGACTCCTCTCAACATGGAGGAGCAGTGGCTCGACTCTGAGACCCTACCAGATGACCTAGCTACTCACCCTATCGCTAACCGTGCAGGGGAAATTCATTTCAGCCACTTGTCTCCAGGATTTAGTTCTTTCAGTCACAACCCACAGCTCGTGACCCTAAGTGAGGGTAGGAACGTAGATCGACTGTTAAATCAAGAGCTTCACCTTTCGGCCCGGCTCCTTCTTTACCACAACGGACCAATACAGAGTCTGCATCACAGCAAACGCTGCACCGATCCGCTTGTCGATCTCCGCTACATCCTAACTTCACTAGTGAACAAGAACCCAAGATACTTGAACTTGGGGCAGGATCTCATCCCAGACCTGAAGAGAGCATGCCACCCTTTTCCAACTGAGGACCATTTGTACAGACAGTGTCTAATAAAGTTACAGTGTCATTGGTTCTAGTCCTGTATTAAATTATTGCCACTTTTGGTATTAAGTTACTGTGCCTTGGTGTCACCCGAAGGTAGGCAGTCAGTGTTACGTAGAATATAATGTCCTGTCATAGTTGGTTTCAAGTGTCCTAGAGGCACTGTATTTGCTGATTTCAAAATGGCTACACAGGCCGAAAGAAACTAATGGGCAGGCTGGAGTAGCGGCTTGAACAGAGTATATTGCAGCCCAGCCCAGCTCAGCGTCAATTGCCCAGAATGTCCAGATACTCACTCCGGGCCTGACCAGAGGTGTCAAATCCAGGTCCAGAAAGTTGCTTTTCTGGAAGCTCGTTTACCTGCCGGTTGAGTAGAAACACCTGTGGCTAAAGACAAACTGTGGCAGGGTTTTTACTTTCCGGTCCTGGATTTGACACTTCTGGGCCTGAATGGGGATATTGATTGTTGAGCATTAATATAACTGCAACTTACCTTGGCCAGAAGTATCGGCATGTTTCTGCCCCGCTCCCATGGCTCATGTGCAATCCAATGCAGAATGGCCTCATAAACGATGTTTTCCTTTTTCACGATCAGGTCGTCTCTGTCGAGCATGTCACTGAAATCTTGCATAGAGAGCTGCCACAACTCGTCCGTCGAAGCGACCTCCTCAAAGTGGTATAACATATATTGGTAGGCATTTATCTGCAGCTGTGGGGTGTGGCAGCTCCTCGTGAACTGCCAGATGCCGATGCAGTTCTCCGGGCAGAGCTGCTCTGTTAGAAACGTGCAGCAGATTTCGACGACGCCTATGACGTTAAACTTATCAGCGGCTATCAACAAGTCCTTGACATTGTCCTCTGTCACCAATATACAGCTGGTGTATGCAAAATCAATGAAGAGCTGCATTAATTGAGCTGTAAGACCTTGTATGGCATAGACCTTCTGGTCTGGGGTGGACCAACGCAGAAAGAGGGCTCTGAACATTGGGAACACAGAGAGAAGATTTCAATATTTCTTTCATACAAAAACGTACAAATGACCGACAACCAGGGTTCTCAAATTTGAGGCATTGAGAGACACCTTTCCAAGCACTCCTTTCCTCACACCTGTAACTACCACATCTTCCCCTAAATGCCAAAGGATTTAAAAAGTTGTAATGTTCCGATAATAAATTGATGCATTTTGGGGGATTGTGAATGTAGAGTTTGAATGTTATAAGAATATCCATTCATCTATTTTCCAAAACGTGCTGGAGCCCATCCCCACTGTATATGGGTGGTAGGCGGGATATGCAAGCTGAACACCTAAAGTCCTATTTTACAAAGTGAATTTCATGGGTCACATAAAAAAATAAAAAATCTGTAATATTATACTTTTTATTCTGGAAGAACACCCTTAAGCCCGTATCCCACTGAGGGGGTAAACGTTTGCGAGTGTTTGCGAAGGTAAAGAATGATTTCTCGTCTCGTTTGTTCAAGGTCACAAATGTTTGCCAGATATTCGCTAGACTTTCTCCATGTTTTTTTTTTTTGTCACTTGGAAATTTTGACCTTGATCAGAACATGTTGAGACGAAAAAGACCATTAAAACTGTTGGTAAAGACTGTTGGTAAAACTGTCTAGTGGACATTTAGTGAATGTTTGAGGGGGAAAAAAGTTTGACTTTATTCCTGTAATACACTTTTTGTATGTTGTCAAATTGATGTGGCATGTTACTCAGATGTCAACTCAGGGCTTGGTCTAAAGTTAATTAGAAGGAATAATTGCTTTCCTGTGTCTGTCCCTCCGACCCCAATTTGACAGCCACTGCGTTAACATACAATAATTTGAATATTTCAAGTATCAAGTCACAACACACTGACAGCAGTTGTTTTTTCAGCTCTACAATTCTTTACTAAGACCAGATCTTTTACTGGTGCGTTCCCCACTCACCCAAAGTACGGGCTGCAGTTGCACATGATGATCTTATGGACGTGAAACTCCACATGGTCAACTACGATAAGTGCGTCGCTGAGTCCTCGGCTCTGTCGCAGCTCTTCGTACACATATTCCACGCACTTGCTTGCAAGTCTACCATCCACGCAATTCATCTTGAATTTTGACCATTTCGTTACTCTTTGGAGTACTGCCGAGTCGCGGCACAAATGAGCTGCAGCAAAGGGGCTGTGTGGGGCGCGGCGGGTTTGGGTCATGCCATTACATCACAATGAGGTCCTGTGTCAAAAGCTACCCGACGCATCATCAAAGCGCCCGCACGTTAGAATTAAGGAAAACATCACTGGTCCACAATTCTTTTATCCCCAAAATCACAAACATTTGTAATAAACTCAAGCTAAAGAAGACTGCAAAAGTTGAACTGAGTCTCAACAGCTCTTTAGAGTCCACTTTTCCCATGGTGTGAGACAATCAGTGAGGGAGAGACGTTATTAGACAAGATGTGATGGCTTAAACAACCTCTGTTGGAGGCTTTTCCAGTTTGACATCTTTCACACCTCTTTCAAACCATCTTTTCTCACTGCTCAGAATCTGGACATTGTTGTCCTCACGGATTGTCCCTTCTTTTTTGGTGCCCTTCTATGGCTCGTATAAAGGTTTGTTGGTTTCGCCAAGGTAGAGGTTGCTGCGCTTCTCACCAAACTACGCTACACTGAATTGGAAAAACAACATTGCTGACGTAGCTTCTCTGGATTTTGTCCTTGGAGTGCACCAGCTTGTCTGAAAGTGTTGCAAGTTTTGAAGCTCATCATTATGTTACGTTTGGAGAAAATCCTTTCCATTTTCTCTGCCAAACCAGCCCGAGCCTTGTTTATCCTCAGGATCACGTGCGGTGGCCCTTGTCCTCCTGACAGAAAGGCCTAATTAGGATACCGGTAGTTACTTCACAGTGCGTTCTTGATGTATGTCTGCTTCTTTTGTCTTGTGTTGTTGGTGAGAATTCCAAGGGTTTGAAGCAAACAAAAAATAACCACATGTTCCGATTTTTTTTTTCTCCAGTGCCAAGGGCTCTCGTATTTTTGGGGGAAAAAATTACCATTCAACTGCTAAATAGCAAGCCAGCATTAAGTGCAAGAACCCAATTTGTGCATTTTTCATTTCTTCACAAAAATCAACTCATTCAAAATTTAAATATTATCCAAATCCACGGAAAAAACCCCCGATAAGGCCTACTCACGTTCAGGGCAGTATAAGACCCGGTGCTATCGAGTGGTGAATGGTGTTATTATAACTACAGTCAACCGATTCGATTCTGCACCCGAAGATCCGTTAATTCTTTCTTTTTTTTTCAAAAGCAGTACTGATGTGTCTTTGACGTCTTCCTGAGTGAAACTGATGTCGCTCTCCAAAGAGTACATTCATATTAACCGCTTGTGGTCAGCAAAAAATTCTAGTATTAGTGCTATGCAACTCCAGTGGTAAATGACAGAATCGACTAAGTAAAATGCTCAAACCATCCATCCATGTATTATCTTAACCATGCATCCACCCATCCATTTCCCCAACCGCTTATTGGTGTTTTCCAATTTTATTGAGTCATGGCATATTTCACATTGGAAAAAATCTCAAATCACAAAATAAATAAAAAGTGTATACACAGATCTGACATCTCGTGGAAGAGTATTTAATTGTTACTATGTATGTAGTTGGCATCGGAAATTTAACAAAAACAGTTTTGTTTTTAAATAGAAAATATATTTTTGTCAAAATAGTTGACTTTAAATAGTTTCCCACAGCACACCTGATGATCTCTCACTGCACACTGGTGAATCACTGGCTCAAACAACAAAGTATGTTTATTGTTTATATTGAAGTGCAATGCTATGTAGAGTTGAATTCATCCTGTGATTGAGCTCGGATCGCAATTGCAATAACATTTTCCACATTGAATTTAATTGAAATGACATTTATCCGGTCCGGTCGCTGAAAGCACAACTTTGTTTGTTATATATTTTTAAAAAGTAGCTGTGTGAAATGTAAATATTTATCAAAGTACAATAAAAGACAGCAGTACATAAAAAAAGTGACAAATTCAGCTTTATTGTCAATTTCCTCACATTTGGTGGACATACAAAAAGTAACAGATGTACCTTAATTCAGAAACTTAATTCATTCCGTGACCTTGTTTGTAACTTGAAATGTTCGTAACTTGAAATGTTAATGACGTAAAATTTCCCATTAAAATAAATGGGAATCATGAATGAATGAATCAATTAATTCGGTCCAGCCCTGAAAATAGTTACCTTGTCCCGCCGCACGCATCCGGCCCGCCTACATCGACGATAAATTGCAATCACACCGCCAGAAAATGCTCAACCCTCGTTTGGTGTTTAATGTTAATTAATTAATTGATTAATTAAAAAAAATCCGCCGTTTTCGGCTTTCGGCCAAGCATTTTTCATTTGCGGTTTTTGGTTTCTGCCAAAAAATTTCATTTCGGTGCATCCCTAATAATATGTTCTATGCAACCCCAATAGTCTAAATACTGTATACTGGTTGATATTGCATTTGTGGAATAGGAGTTAAGCAACAAAATCCAGCAGTTCTTATCAATATCAGAAGGCGGCCATTTTGCCACTTGCTGTCGGGTGAAAATGACATCATAGTTGCTCAGGTCTCAGGTAACAACCAACCACAGCGCTTCAGAAAACAGGTGAACTGTGATTGGTTGTTGCCTGAGCCTTGATCAACTGTGAGGTCATCTTCAGTCGACAGCAAGTGGCAAAATGGCCGCCCCCTGAGATGGATAAAAACGGCTGAATTTTGCTTCATAACTCGTATTCCACAAATGTAATATGAATCAGAATGTCATTTTAAGACTGGTGAGGTCACATATAACATATTATTGTCAATAAATGTTTAAGGTTGGCTTCCTCTTTAAGAGTAAAAAACAAACAAAATAAAAAACAGCACAACTATCGCAATGAATTTGCACAGAGCCAATGCACATGTACGTAACAAGAGAAACTCCCTCGTCACCCTTCCTCCTCCTCTCCCCCTCTTTCTGCGGCCCTGCCGCTGCCCCCTGCCCTTCTTGTCGTCTCCTTCCCCCCTCCCCGGTACGCCTTCCTTCCCCTCCCCTGGGCCGGGGGCTCCATTCATGGCCCGGGTGTCGGTGCTCCGGGGGCCGGCGGGGAAGGCTGGGGTTTGATGTTGTGCCCGCCCCGCTCCGGTGGGCGTTCTGGCGCCTCGGGCGGGACCCAGTATCCGGGGGGCGAGCCCTATCGCCCAGCCGGGCTGGTCCCATATGCCCGCCGGGGTCCCAGTGGGGTGGGTGGGGGTATTGGTGGGCGGGGGCGCCTCCTGCCCCCGCCCGTTTGGGGGGGGCCCCGCTGGTCGCTCCTCTTAACTCACTACACTAGGTTTGCACAATACACTTTTATAGACATATAGGGCACATAACACACTTTGGAGGGGTGGGGTAGGGTGGATACACCGTCTTCACCCTACAACCTATTTTTTTTTTTTAATGCACCACATACACTCAGTGACATGCCTGGGAGGCGGGTGGATCGGAGCGTGGGAATATCATTTCCCTCGGCTCCGGTTCACCTGCTCCTAATTTTAATGCACCACACACACACACACACTTGTATATACACTGGGTGGGGTCACATTCACGGTTTAGGGGTAGAGTTCGCCAGTCGGCGAGCTGGCGGACTCAGTAACAGGGGTTAACTTTCACAAAGAACGCTGGGGTGACGACCGGGGCCTTTCCCCGCTAGGCCTGGGGTTCGGGGTTGTCGGCCGTCCTCCGGTGCCCCCATCTCCCCTTCTGCCCCCGGTGTTCCGTCCCTCCACGTGGCGGGGGGTGGGGTGGGCGCGGCTGCACTCTCCGCTCCGCTGTCCGGCCCCTCTTCGGCGCCGGTGCCTGGGTGCGGGGGGTCCCCGGGGGCTGGGGGTCGGGGGTTGGGGGGCTGCCGGTTGGTCGGGGTGGGGTCGGGGGGGATGGGGGCGGCTTTGTTGGGGGGGGGGGATGGGTGCTGGGGGGGGGGTGCCTGGCGGGCCTGCAGTGCCCCGTCCTGCTGTGTTGGGTCGGGGGCGCCGGCCGTGTTGGGGTGGGGGGCGCTCCTGAAATGTTTTCAACAACCCAGAAGCGTCTAGCTGCATCTATTCAAGAACTGAAATCTACAGACAATGAAATGTATAAACGAAGTGAGCATTGCTACAATGACGATAACGGATTATTACTGGGCCCCGGGACAAGCTTTGGATCCGCTTCCAGCTTCTCCTGCTGATTTGCATGCCTGACAACTCGAGCGTACATGGTCTCGCCCGGTGCTGTGTGTTGTCCCACCAAGGAGTAGGTGGAGTCTGGATATACATCGATATTATTGACATCCGCATTTGGTGGCAGGTTCATCCCCTGCAAGCAAATCAAGTGAAAATATTTAACTATTATTTGGGTACAGTGCCTTTTGGCAGATTGTATGATTCAAGGACTTGCCCGAGAAACTTCATGTTGCCTGGTAGCCCGTCTTTTTCTTCCTGTAAGGTGTTTGCACAAATCACTGAGAATTTTACTAAAATAACATGAAATACAGATTATAGCCAATAATGTAACAACGTCCCCACAGTGGTATAACCAGAAACCAATCAGGACAAAGTATTGGGGTTTGGATAAGGGGCCAAAAGGTTAGTTTATGGGGACAGAGTTAATATTACAAGCATTAGTGTAAAGGAGTTAATCGAGTTGGGGTTTGAGAACAATTTTTTGAATCTTAGGTTGGGTTTAATATTTTGAATAAACAGTACTGGATTAGTGTAAAAAGAACCATGATTACGGGTAAGGGTCTAAGTATTGGGCCAAGTGTTTAGTTAGGCTTAGGATTTCGATTAAATTGCACTCAAGTTTGTGTAAGTGAGGCAATGATTTGGACTACCATAAGGGTATCAGTACAAGGGTTACAAAGGGTTTAGGACACGACAAGACCAATAATTAACACCATCAGGACATAAGTGGAACAACAACAAGCTCAACTTACTTAAAGTAATTCCTGTGATAACACCAAGGCCAACAAATAGGCCTACTACTGGTATCCATATCCAGGTGGCTATTGTGCTTCCGCTGGATTCTGTGGATGGGAGAAAAAAAAGCCTATAAAATAGATTACTGAATGTTAAGAAATAATGTATTTTCTATGACTAATTATGCTGTAGTAATTTCTACAAAAGACATAGAAAGTAAGCACACTACGGTTGCTCAGAGAGGCCGCACTTGGCAAGCCTACCACTAATTCTTATTTTGCGTGAGCGACAGCGACTTGGCAGCCGGAGCAAAGCTTGGCGAGTGAGGCAAAAAGATCGAGCAAGCCGGATTTAACGTGGACGTTGGGCCGTGAAGATCATGAAGTTCCCGTTGAGAACGTGGCAAAAATGTCGAACTGCAAGGTGGACGGCGGGTGTAACTTGCGGCTGAAGAAGCTTGTTGTGGTGGCTTGGTGATGCCGTTGTGCATCTGTTCAATGACAGCTCCGACGGCGACTTTGCTGACATCAGTCGAAAGCATGAGAGGGCCGCTGGGTCGTGGGAATGCCAACGTGGTGGCATCGGCTTGAGCCTGTTTTGCGGCGTCAAAAGCGCAAGTGTTTTTTGCTTGCCGGTCAGGACCTCGTAGAGCGGTGCCAATGTGGTTGCTATTCCGGGAAGAAAGCGGTGGTAGTAATTCATCATGCCGATGAACTTCTGTAGGCCTTTCACGGTGGTAGGTGTTGGGAACTCGCTGATAGTGGCAACTTTGCTTGGGAGGGGCCATGCACTGGACGCAGAGACTTCATGGCCCAGGAACTCGACCTTGGTCACACCGAAGATGCACTTTTCTGGACGCACGACCAGGCCGTTGTCTTGCAGGCGCTGCAGAACGGCACAGACATGGCCTTGGCGTTCCTCCTCACATGTGGAATAGATGATGAAGGTAGAAGAATATCTGATCCATCATCTGTTAGAAGGTAGTGCTGCTGTTCCTCAAGCTCAAGGTTGAGTAGTTGAACACAAAAATGGAATAGGGAATCTAGTTTTGGGACCACAGCCAGTGCCGCACATTAGCACGCTGCTAGAGGATTACACTCAGGACGAGATCGCACATCTAACTAGTAAATATGGAAGCTTATGCTATGGCTATGTTGGAACAGCGGCCTTACGTGAGTGACTGGCCGGCTAAATTAATTTAATGTCACACGCTGTTCATGAGCTTCGGGAACCTGACCGTTCCTTGTGTTCAACATTCTTACAATTGTAATGTAATTTAAGAAAGATTACAACGTAATCTTGTGGATTTAAAGGGGAAATAAACCACTGTGTGATAAAATGCATATTATGTTTGTGTAAATTTGATATTTAGACAAAAATGTCTGATGTTATCTTTTTAATTTCCCAGAAGTCAAAACATAGGACAAAGGTGTCCGAACTACGGCCCGGGGGCCATTTGCCACCCACCATCCATTTAAATAAAATATATATATTATTATCTCTTTGACTGCCAACCATTTTCAGAAAAGAGAACATGTGGGTGCCAGCTGATTTAGAGCATTTTGACTGATCTTTCAAGGTCCACAGAAAATTTTGGATATGGAAACACAGATACTACCAAATGAAAGATTGAACTCTCATCTTTCATCAGAAAAAAAAAAGTTTGTTTCTACCTTATTCAGTTTTTCAGTAATCAACAATAGAAAATAGGTTAGTTTCATCCAAATGCTCTGTTTTGGACCAAAATACGGAGAAATCAAGCTTTTTGTGAAACTATATTATTTCATGCACTCTAGTGAATTTGACACCTTTTTTTCCCATGAATGATGCTACAAACACCTAAACAGTGCTTTACTTCTGTAAAACACTACCACCAACAATGAAAACGTGTTTTTTGATAGCAAAATAAGTTTATTTACATTCAACAGTGTAACAATTTGACAAAACAATTTGGCAAACTATTTACAAATGTGTGCAACTGTGGTACTATTTACAATTGTGTGGATGTTACAACTACACAGTTTTTCTTTTTGTGTGGTATATTGTGTAACACTCCTCTGCGTGCAAGGGGACGCGGCAGGATTTGCACCACAGATTAGTTTCACTGCGATTGCCCCTTCACGTGCACTTTCTTGCCGGCCTTTTTTTCCAGGGAGTAGCAGGTATATACTGCAGTGTGTGTTTGGCCATGTTGTCATCAAGTCTACTCTCATCATGATACGGTGACCTGGTGTTACGTCTGGCTTCCTCGTGTCCGTCAGTTCCTATACCAGGTGGTAAGAGATGTTCTGATCCATCTTATCCACTCCATTCATGGTGGCATCGTAGTCCAGAACCAGTGTCTTCTCCGTGATCAGACTGTACCCACTCCTCCAATGACTACGCATTGGACTTGGGGTACTCTTTATCGTCCGATTGAACGTCCGCCTGTACAGAAGTGCTCGGTTGTGCACCACGTTTTCCGCCGTTAGCATCGCTAGCCGGTGAGGCTTTATGACGTGATCGAAGCCGCCGCGTCAACGCTTCCAACTTCGGCGTCAACGCTTCCAACTTCAGCGTCAACCTCGGAGTCACCATCATCATCATCAATGTGTTCTTTAGCACTGGTCGATGTTTTTCATCTTTGAAAAAAATGCTCAAGCGTGAGCTGCTTGCAACCGGTCGCCATTTTCGCTTCCTCAGCCATTCTCCCCTCAACACTCTAGCTCCACCTCACGTCTTCTACTACTGACTCCTACCCGATCTTGTCCAAAGAGAGTCATCGCTGCCATCTAGTGCCCATAAATAGTCATTATACTAACTCGATCTGCTTGATACTTTGAGCACAGATGGCCAAGGCTTTCCTCCACCCGTTTCCATTAAAAAACATAGTTAACGTCTTTTAACGTTTTTGGCGGCACTCATTTGGATTTTACTAAACGTTATTAAACGTTTTTGGCGGTCAAAGAGTTATTATTATTATTTATATTGTTTTTCTTCCATTTTTTGCCGGCCCATGGCATGCACATGGGTGGAAATTACACGGGAATGAGGTATGGGGTGCAGAGCTATGGAAAGACATTTGGGACAAGGTACAGGGTGTGAAAATTACGGTGTCACATGTAGATGCACACACTAAAAATACAGATTCTGAAGCACTACACAATCAAGCGGTAGACCAGTTAGTAAAAGCGATGATAGTGCAGAGGGAATCCACGGTGGGCCTAGCAAGATGGGTACATCGGAAAAGCGGACATTGGGGTATCCAGGGGACCCAACAGTGGGCCCTGGATCGAGGCATTGATCTAAAGATAGATGATGTAAAAACAGCGGTCGGAAATTGTGAAAAAAAATGCCAAAACAGGTGATAACAAAAGGGGAAAATTTGACAAAGCTGGAGTAATTATAGCGCAGGGGAAAGATAGCTCTGTGGCCGTAATGTATCGTGGAGACGAAAAGTGGGTGAATGTTCCCGTTAATAAATGTTATTTACGAGAAAACTAATCCGAGCGTGTAGTTGTCTATGTATATGTGTACAGGTATGACTTCTCCTCGATTGGGGATCCAAGTACAACGAGAAGATGTATGCTTGCCGAAGACATGGTGGTGCCGGACGATGGGGCATCGGAGGCTTTGCAGGTGGTGTGCTCCTGATGGGGATGATCGTCCTTTGCTGGGAGCCGATTCAGACGGTGTTGGACGAACGCTGGAGCGTTACGGTGGAGAAACGCAGCTGACAACCGCACCCAGGACGACTTTACTTGTCCAGGCGGGCAAGCCTGCCTGATTGCCAACGTAAGCAGTGATTGTCCGCTCCAAGTGCATCTGAGGTGCTTCCGTGGCCAGGACATTCCTGTGATAGCCGGAGGGTGCCAACTGACGGTGAATGCCACGTGTTCTTTATGTGAGTATGATACGGAAAAAAGGAATTGCACCGGGAACAGCAATGGCACTGACTGGACAATCACCAATGTCACAACCCACTTTGTTCCTAACGTGCCGACCTGTGTGAAGATGGCACATGGACTGATTCGAACTGAGGTACGGTGGACAATCAAGTTCCCTATCTTACCAGAGTGTCATCGTGCTCGACGGGCGTGGTATGACACTCTTCTGGGGGGGACAGGAACGTTGCTGGGATCCGCCAACCTGATTGACAACCAGATTACTACAAGCAAGCTGCACTACACTGGTTAATACACACATTATGCATTAGTAAAAGTGGCATAGTGGATGCAAACTGAGGTGCAAGGTCAAGCACAGAATGTATTAATTTGGGAAAACAAGTGCAGTTTCGAGAAAAAGTAAACAACTACACTAATGAGGTATTGCAAAATATGACTGATTGGATGAATTGGACTGCGTGTTCATTGCAATACATACATGCCAAAGTACAAAGAAATCGATTTAAAGCAATTGTAATAACAAATAATTATTACGAATGGCGAAGGATATGGAATATTACTACTAATGTTTGGTTATGCTTACAGGCGGAAAAAACTGTGTGCACCGGCACATGGGTGCAATATAATGTAACCACCGTCATAACATTACTAAATTACAGATAATGACAGTGGTAGCCAAGGAACAGGTACTTGCAGTGGCAAAGACGGTGGAACAATCATCAGCGTCGCACTGGTATGATATATTCACAGGATTATCACCCTTTGGACGAAAAGTAACGACTCCTCCATTGATTGTACTTGTTGTGGTATTATGTGCGATATCTTTACTCAATGTATGTACTTGCTTCTATGTGAAACGGTTAAAACGCGCCATGGATGACAAATTAACTAGAACACTTTTGGAATAAGGGGACGATATTTTGAAATAGCATGTATGGATAATATCGATGGGAAACAATCACTTTCCATACTGGTCAATTATGGGAGGATCATCAAACGACAAAACTATAACAGGGGTATGGGTCTATAATGAACCCATTTGATTTGGACAAATGTGCCAGGACCAATGCATTATCTGAAAATATTATGAGGTTTCATGAGTCCAGGGGGTAGAATGAAGGGAAAATAACCATGGTTTGATATGTCCTCATGTAACCTCTTATATAAAGATATGTTGTTGTCCTGAACTGTTGTACGAATCCAGGTGCCCAACAATTTGTAAATAAAGGGCAGAATCAGCCTGGGAGTGAATACTTTGTTTATACTACAGTCTTCCCTGCTTCGCAAACATGTTTTCGAGAGTGTCTGGGAGAGGGCTTGGACAGCCCGGTACACGGTCCGGGCGGAGTTAGCTGTGGAATACGTACCATTGCCCAGCCGTTATTGCAGCTCGTTTTACCCGGACCGTGGGCTCTCCGGTCTAGTGTCAAGGTAAGCGCTGATGATGAACATATTCCGCTGCTTAGCATTGAAGTGTGTTGATTGCTGTTTGCGGGGAATAAAAGGCACCATTATTCTAGCAAAGCGAGTTTTGTTTATTGCTGTTTGCGGGGAATAAAAGGCACCATTATTCTAGCAAAGCATATCAGTCTCTGTGTATTCATTGTTGCCGCAGTGGTGAGGCAAGCCATGATGTGCGGATTATAGACAGTGGTTCTGAAGAAATGACAGGAAGCAGAGCTGGAGGTGGCAGAAATGAAGATGTTGAGGTTTTCTTTAGGAGTCACTAGGATGCATAGCTTTGGAAATGACCTCATCGGAGGAGCAACCAAGGTTATAATAATAATAATAACGCATTGGATTTATATAGCGCTTTTCTATCTAATCAGATACTCAAAGACGCTCCATTGTGGTTGCATTATTCGTGCGCTCACACATTCCCACTGTGCTGGCGGTAAGCTACTCAAGTAGCCACAGCTGCCCTGGGGCAGGCTGACGGAAGCGTGGCTGCCAGTGTGTACCTACGGCCCCTCCGACCACCACCAAACATTCGCACCTTCCATACACCAGTGTGAGTAGCACCGGAGGCAATGTGTGTGAAGTGCCTTGCCCAAGGACACAATAGGAAGACGTAAGAGGCTGTTGGATGTAGTGAGGGAAGCGATAAGGGCAGTTGGTGTTAGGAGGATGCAGAAGATAGACTTCAATGGAAAAGGATGATACGCTATGGCGACCTCTAACAGGACAAGGAGGACAAAGGAGAAGAAGTTCTGCACCATTCTGCCTCTGCTGCACCAGTTTTGCGGGATCTTTACATGAAAGAGGCTACAAATACAAGTGCTGCCTTTGTTGGGTTCTGTGTAACCGACAGCCGACTAGATTCCGGGTAAACTGCGTACTCACCGCCAGGTTGAGAGCAAACTTGCTGAACCGCCTTTGCATCCTGGCTCTTGCTAACCTGGTTGCTGTGTTCGCACACGATAGAGGAATTCAAGGCTCTGATACGCAAAGCTGCCTCCGTTAGCTCGCCTCCGTCCTGGTCGCAGCGATTATGGCGGCATCCAAACTTGGCATTGTGCTGAATTTTGTTGGTACTGCAGGTCACCGTCAAGTTGCAGGAGTCCGAGTCTGCAGACACTGATACCACCTCCAGCTTGACGGGAGATACTGCGGCTGTAAAGTTGACTGGTTAGCATACAGGTGGAAAATAACCCTCTGATTATATTTAGCGGGGTCAGAAATAATGTTTCTGGGTCAATGCGACCAGGAGAATGTTTGACCCGCCTATTTTCATTCAGGTGTAATAATAATCACCCTGGGTCAAATCGACCTGATATGTTCTTTTAAGAAGGAACAGTGATGATCAGGGGTCAATCAGATGAGTAACACTCCTTGTACTTTAATTTCACAGGAACAATAGCAATTTTCCTGGGTCACTTTCACTTACCTTGAATGAGAACTTTGTAGTAGGCCAAATTCTTCCCATCGTTGGAGTTTGCAGTGTAAGGTCCACCATCCTGCTCTTGTAGATTTTTTAATAACAAGGAGAAGTTTTCAAATAATTCCACTCTTCCTTTGAAGTTTGTGCGTATTTTTTTGTCTGTCTGATCTTCATTTGATCTTAGAATGTCAGTTCCATTGACCTTCCAGTAGAAAAGGTCATTGTCCAGCGTAAAAGTGACTTCCTTCACATCCAAACGTACGTCTGCTCCCAGCTTTACAAACTTGGTCTCTGCTCCATACCCTTAAAACACACACACACACACACGCACACACCATAATAAAATAACATGTCACAATATAGCCACCCATCCATTATCCAAACCGCTTATCCTACAAGGCATGCTGGAGCCTATCCCAGCTGTCTTTGGGCAGATGTCACAATATACCAATTGAATAATTGATTGCCAAAACTTTTATGTTATTATATTTAAGGTTGGAGGAATATCAATACCAGGTCTTGGTATCGGGCTGAATTGAATTTAATTAAAAATATAATATTTAACCTTTAAAAAGAGATCAATGCAACTAAGCAAAATATGTGCACAGTGTCAGCTTCATAATAAACCAGAATACGTTTTTGAGGTTGTGGGAACATCTGCAACATGAAATAAACCTGTTGTCCAGCCATATACAAAAATATCAAACCAATTAATGGAAAAATAAATCTATCAAACACATTTGATACATTTTACATACAGCATTCAAAAATATTGCCAAACAAGTAACGTACATAACCTCAGTATATCATGTCCCCTTTAAATTAACATAAAAAAAAGTCTGCTATTAATGGATTTCAGTCAGAGATAATGAAGTGCTATTGCCCCCCCCCCGCCCCCCAACCACACACACTACATCGAAGATTTTACAAAGTAAGTAAGCTTTAAGTAACTAAGTAAGTAAAAAAAGTCATCTATATTTGTATAGCCCCTTTCCTTTCACAGACACAGGTTACAAAGTGCTTTTGTTTAAAAACATGTCATTTTATGATAAAACATACAAAAGCAAAGTAGCATTAGGACCACTCAGAGTTTTCGTTCCCTTAAAGTGAAGCTTTGTTTACTCCTCTTCTATTCATTATCATAGCATCTCCATGCAAATAAAACAGAAGCAAAACCTGACAAACTTGTAGCTTCGTAATATGACTGGATTCTCAACATGACTTTTTTTTATGTAACTTTCTCAACATGACTTTTTTTTTTATTTGAAAAATACAACTTTTCTACAAATAATTACAATTGATTCTCAAAGAACAAATAACTTTTTATGCTATTTAGATTTGTTTAAGGCTTTATTCTTTTAATATGCTTTTTCCCCCACTTTTTCATTATGTGCTTCCTGATCATTTGGCTTATGTTAATGAACATATAACATATAATAATGAACATATAATAATTTAAAAAAATTGCAAATGGGTCTTCCATATGGAATGCAACATGAAAAATCAACTTTTTGAAACTTTTAGCCATGTTAAAATGCTAAAACATGACAAAAATTGTGTTTTCGTCCATTCGCATCTGGACGAGAAATTCAAGGTTATTCTGATCTCCAAGCACCAGCCCCTCCCAACCTGAGCTGTTAGCACGGTTTGATATCATTGCGTGCAGCCCCACCCCCGCACTAAACGCACGGCCATTTTCTCTGAGACCTCCCTCCATGTATCAATAAGCATTCTGTCCAAATGAATTCAAAGCAATCAATTATTCTTCACATTTGCAATGCCAAAGTGCAATGAAATGACAATTGGCTGTCTTAAAATCCATTGGCTGACACTGGTGTAAACCACAAGTAAAACATTTGAGCTGATGAATTCAAATGGATGGCGTAGTGGATAGTGCGCTCGCCCAGTAAGCAACAGAGTGCGGGTTCGTGAGCCTCTGTGGTGCTTTTGTTTCGTCTCCTTCTCTCCTCTAACCTCTCTGCTCCCCTCCTCTTCCATGATTTCTTGCTGCAAGGACACGTTTTGTTTCAAATGTTTATTCAAGAATTGATGCGTGACCAAACGCAGAGATCTAGCAGCCCGTGAAATTTAGAGTCCATTTTAAAAATCTGTAAGTTTCGTGGGCGTTGAGAGAAGCAGCAGGCTCGGACGACGTCATGAAATGGGCAGCCTCAGGGGGAGAGGCGGGGTTTTTATCGAAACCGAGCGTTTGACTTCCTGGTAAGACAAATAGCCACCGAAATAACTCATATTTCATAAGTATTGACATTGCGATTGTGTCAAAGATAAGATTTCGTCATCATATGCCTATAGTTAACTGTGGAAGGGCTTAAAATACCATGGTGTAGTCCCTTTCATAAAACACATTTAGTTTAAAAATAACCATCTTCTCATAATCTTTCTTCTTTTTTATGTCTTTTCTCATCAATGCCAAGACATTTACAGCATAAGTATTTAACTTGAGGTTTTATGACTTTTTTTCAAACAACATTCAGTCATATTACAATTACTGTTACACACTTCGATGAAATATATATTCCCGGTAAACTCCTACTGGCACTAAGCCAAACAACAAACAAAAAGCGATGTTACCTTTCATTCTAGAGGTTTGGAGCATAGAGAGCAGAAGAAATACAACCAGCCTCATGTCACTTCACTGAGGAAGTAAGCTGAGTACACACACACACACACACACACACACACACTTCTCATTTGACAAACAAAACGTGGTGGGTGGACAAGGCAAAAAAAACTGCCAGCATGACTGGAGGAAAACAACATTGAATCGACGCAGACAGAGGGAGACAGGAGACTAAATACACACACTGTGCACCGGTCTTTTTCAAGAATTAATTTTTTTTCTTACAAATAACTCTATTGCTGATAAAACTGTTACAAAAATACATCCTATTATTATGAGCGACCATGCACCAGTCTCCCTTTCCCTACAAGTTGATTATACCTTTAAACCACCACCGACATGGCGTTTTAACATCTCACTGCTAAACGACGTTTGACAAAATTATAAGAAAAGAGAGTGGGCAGACTTTTTGGAAATAAATGACTTTTCAGACCTATCTCCATCTCTTCTCTGGGAAGCTTGGAAAGCATATTTATCTTATAAAAAGAAACAGGATCGAAAATTAGAAAAATACTTGGAAGATAAAATTAAACAACTGACGGATGAGTACGCAATAAACCCAAATAACCAAATATGGACTGACTTACAAAATACAAAAATACAGTTAGACGATATGCTAACTAAAAAGACAGAGTTTATAATACAACAATTGAGATACAACAACTTTGAATGTAATAACAAAGCAGGTAAATTTCTTGCAAACCAACTTCAACGCAATCGGGAAAAATCGCTTATAACGGCTATTAAAGGGACAACTGGTGAATGCACACCATCACCAGAAGAAATTAATCAAATTTTTTACAACTATTATCGCAACCTATACTCAGAAACTAACAGGCCTAACCCAGAGCATATTGAGGCATTCCTCAGTTGCTTAAATATACCTCAGTTAACTACTGAATATAAAGATATTTTAGATGCGCCACTGACTATAAACGAGTTTTACAGTGCTCTAGATAGTATGCCAAATGGCAAAGCACCTGGCCCGGATGGTTATCCGGCTATATTTTTTAAGCACTTCTGGTTAATGCTTGCTCCACTATTCTTAAGAGTAGTAACAGAAATTAAAACTAATGGTCACATACGCCCACACATGAATACAGCAGCAATTAAACTTTTATTAAAGCCAGAAAAAGACCCCGCCCTTCCATCAAGTTACCGTCCGATTTCACTAATTAACACTGATATTAAAATTATCACTAAGGCTTTCGCATCTAGACTAGAAACAGAAATCCCGACAATCATGCATAGCGACCAAACAGGCTTTATTAAAGAGCGTCACTCTACTAATAATATTAGAAGGCTCTTTAACCTTATTAGTATGTCACAGCGGCATGATAAAAAGGCAGTTATTATATCATTGGATGCAGAAAAAGCTTTTGATAAAGTTAACTGGTCCTTCCTCTTTGCTGTTTTAAATAAATTTGGCTTTGGGAAGTCATTTATTCACTGGGTGTCAGTATTATATGATTCTCCTAAAGCTACTGTTACTACTAATGGGATTATATCTAAGAGTTTTACTCTACAGAGAGGCACAAGACAGGGATGCCCACTGTCGCCTTTAATATTTGCAATATTTATTGAACTGCTTGCATTAGCCATACGCCAGGAAAGAATGATTCAAGGAATTCACTCTGGGGTAACAGAGCACAAAATTAATCTATATGCCGATGATATTTTACCTTATTTAGAAAAGCCTGCTATTTCGTTAGGGGAAGTATTTAACTTAATAACTGAATTCTCACAGTTATCAGATTATTCTATTAACTGGACAAAATCAACACTTCTACCTATTACAGAAAATCCATGGAACCCTGCAAGCCGTGACCCACACTACTCATTTCCTATAGGTAATTTAAAATACTTAGGCATAAAAATCTCACCTAAATTAACTGATTTAATTCATTTAAACTTTACTCCACTTCTGGATAGCATTTATAGTGACTTGGAGCGCTGGAATAATCTTCCTATTTCTCTAATAGGACGAATAGCCACTATTAAAATGAAAGTTTTACCCAAAATAAACTATTTTTTCCTCAATGATTCCATTTAAACCTACAGCTAACTGGTTCCAGTTGTTGGACTCGGCCGTTACAAAATTTTAATGGAATAAAAAAAAAGCAAAGATTAGTCGATCTACTCTTCAGAAAAATACATCCAAAGGAGGTCTAGAGGCAGCTAACCAGCTAACCAGCTACAATATATCATTTTATGGGCACAACCCAACAGAGATACTAGAGTGTTTTGCTTCATAGCAAGCCGATAAATTTCACCGCTAGGTTCCACTGACACAACTTCATTTTAACCCGAACTCACCTACGCTCAGCTCACACTTCAATCCATCGTCCAGCTGCCTCATATACGAGGTTTGAATTTGGTGGAAATTGGATAAAATCTCTTGATAGAATTCTCTTTAAAGAAGTCTCGGAAATGGTCAAAATTATTACACGATGGATGCTTCAAATAAAATGTCAGGCTTCATTTTCTAGACTTTTTTTTTTTAGGTCTGCCCATGATAGACATATCCATTTTCATGTTGCTAAATTAGGGAAACTGGCTTTGATTTTTCAAAATTTCTCATCAAATTTTGTCACCATGCTCTTCTACTCAACAAACAATGACAAAAACTAAAAAAAAACTTGGCATTTTAGCAATGTACATCTGAAACCGCCACTGTGCATGACAAAAATGAGGCAGCTGGGTAAACGTTTTATTCACATTTGCTTATACTGGTATTTCAAAATGTCATTTAGACCAGTATTGAAATTAGCAGCCTAGCGGGTTAAGGTGGGACTTACAGTATTTACAGTACACATCAGCAGGGTTTGGACTCAAAACAAAATGTCAGTAGTGTTTGTTTTTATTTCTGAGTCAGTGACTTTTTTCTTGGTCTACTCATGATCGTCGTTGCTATTAAATGTTATGTTGCTTGGGGAAACTGGCTTCTTGGGCTGAATTTTCAAAAACAAAAGAAAAATTTAGAAGGGACAGCACCAAGGCAATTTCGACCAAGCTAATGTGGCCAGTGAGTGTAAGGTAACAACACATTGTTTACATAGTCATTGGCACACAGTCCCCAAAAGTGCGTACATTTTTCGCCCTATATTTTACATGTGCAACACAAACTGAACACTTTAACACTGGATACTGAAAACACACGTACACTGTACAACACACAGGAAACCAGTGACAGTTGGCGGGGGGGAAGTTGCATGTGGGTGCAGACTTTGAGTCGCTCAAATGTGGTCAATATTTGCAGAAAGCCGCCGCCTCATTTACTGATAACCACACACACGCACTCTTGTCTCATGGAAACAGCACATGATACGTTAGCTCGTGTTATGGTGTATTCACTAACATATGACTATGTTTTTATGATGTGAAGTATGTACACACATACACAAATATTTAAAAATAAAAACAAATGTGCCCACTTTGGGATACAAAAATAGAAAGGAGTGTTAAGGCCACAGAGAAAACAAAATACAATTTCATAAGAATCAAATAAAGTTGGCAGTCTTACAAGAATAAGGTCAGAGTACTTTTTTTTTTTAAGGAAGTCATATTTTCGAAGGATTCATTTTAGAAAAGACAAAAATTGCATTTGTGGAGGATTTTTATTTATTTATTTAGATTTAGTTTTATCCCTTTTTAAACAAGGCACTTTTTATTAAAAAATTTAAAGACAAAAGTTGCATTTGTGTAGGATTTTTATTTATTTATATTCAGTTTTATCCCTTTTTAAACAAGGCATATTTTATACATTTTTTTAAAGGCAAAAGTTGCATTTGTGTAGGATTTGTATATATTTATTTATTTATATTTAGTTTTATCCCTTTTTAATGAAAGCAAATATTAAAAGACAACTCTAAAATCCTAAATAGGATGGTGAGTACCGATACAAAGTATCAGTATCAGGTCGATCGAGAATTATGAAAGATGCCAATACTAGCTACTGGTACTTAAACGGAAAGTCAACCTACATAATTTTCTTTACAGTAACATGTTAAATGTGCCCCCACTAGTCTAAACACGACATTCTAATTAATATTGTGTTTGTGGGAAATGAATGTATCAGCATAATTCACCCATTTTTATCCATCTCAGGGGCGGCCATTGTGCCACTTGCTGTTCTCCTGAAATGAAATGTGATTTTTTGAGTAGACTTTTTTATATCTTGATTTTAAAAAACAAAAATAGAGAATTTTATTCTTGTCAAATTATGACTTTTAAATGTGACATTTTTATTTTATTTATTTTTACAAATTCTGACTTTTTAAACAAAAAATATTTTACTCTCATGATTACTACTTTTTACCCCCAAAATACTCATTTATCTTTGTACCCATAAAAAAAAAAATCAGTTTTCTTAAAAGAAACTTTATTGAAACGAAATAAAATCACTATTTATTTAACCTCCAAAAATTACTTTATTCTGGCAGTATCACAAGTTTTTGTTCTCGTAGTACTTTATTTTTTCCGCGTGGCCCTAATATTCCTTCTCTGTCCAGATTAAAAGGAATTGCTCAGTAAAAGTCACCCCGACAGGAGGCACTCAAAGGCCATTTCAGTCAATCAGAAGCTTGAAGAAAGACACTTGTGGAAAGGCACCAATGGCAACACTGGCTAATCGAATGTAACTTAAAAAAAAGAAAAAAGTGCATACCAAAGCAACAGGGGGCGCTGTACAAGAAGTGAAAATAGGAAGTTTGGGGAGAAAAATGGCATAATTCATGGAGTGAAAAAATAAATATTGGGACACTTAAGGGAGTGAAAATGTGGAGTTTGGCCAAAAATATTGGGACACTTGAGGGAAGTGAAAATGTGGAGTTTGGCCAAAAATATTGGGACACTTGAGGGAAGTGAAAATGTGGAGTTTGGAAAGAAGTATTGGGAAACCTCCAGGATGTGAAAATGTGCCTTTTAGATTAAAGTATTGGCACAGCTACGGGGGCGATATACATTTGTTACAGTCAGCCACCTCTTGCCAGTCCATCTTTCAGAGCTATTTGATTTTCCTGAGTTTCCGCTCAGGTTTTGCCAGGCAGACGGCACCCCGGCCCAGACGCAAGTCCCATATCAGCTCACACGTTGCTGATGCGAACGCTGACGCGACCTCGCTCCTCCCGGTAGCTTCGCTCCAAGCGGGTCTTCTCCGGGTCGGACCCATCGGCGAGTTTCCCGCCGCCGTTGCTCTGGCAGCTGTGTCGCTGGCCACCCGACGGCTTGAAGACGGGCGCCGCCTTGCTCTTGGCCACCTTGTCGAAAAAGGTGAAGTCGGCCACATATTTGCCAGACGGCGACAGAGAGACCACGGGCGGGAACTCGTAGCCCCACAGGATCTCGTCGGGCAGGTAGGAGGTGCGAACCTGGCAGGTGGCCGACGTGGGCTCCACTGTCGCGCTCAGGATGACCAGCAGCTCAAAGTCGGCCAATTCCGGATCAGTCCAGCCGCCGCCTGGATGGAAAAGACTCATGTACTTTTCATTACAGACTTTTTTCTATTAAAAAAACAGTAGCAAAGAAATGCAACTTTTTCCATTAAATCGCTTGAGAAAACAACTTAAAAAAAAAAAAAATATATATATATATATATATATATATATATATATATATATATATATATATATAATTTTTCTTTAGCTTTCTACCTTTAATGGAAAAATGGGAGCAGAATTATAAATAAATAAAAAAAGACTCATATTACTTCTTTTCTCATTAAAATTAGATTTTTCTTCAAATAAAAGTTCACTTAAATTTTTTGAATTTTGTTTTCAAGAAACTTGTTCCCCCCTAAATCAATCTCCTGAGTCAAAAATGTTTAAACAAAAGAAATTAATGCGTCCCCTAAAATACTTTACTTGCGTAGGATTTTTTTTAATACTCTTAAATATATTACTGAAATAAAAATGCAACTGCCATTTTTTAATATGAATCATTTTTGTTTAAAAAAAAAAAACTTGAGGTACTTTTTTTAAAAATGAAATGAAGAAAACACATTTCTCAGAATAAAAATAAAACTACCATTACTAATGTAGACTATGACTTTCTTTCAAAAATTTGATTTTTCCTCAAATAAAAAAAATAATACAAATGTATTTTTGTGATATTCTGACTTTTTTAATTCAAAAAATGATCCCCCCCCCCACACACACACACAAAGAATGCCTTAAAAATATGATACTTTTTTAACAAAAGAAATCAAACAGTTCCCCCTTAATAAATAATTTATTACCATAAGTTTAACAAATATAAATATATACATCACAAAATAATGCGAGTTGTCTGACACAAATTTTCATTTGTGAGTCAGATGACTCACATTTTTATTTTAGAAAGTCATATTTTTGTGTGTTTTTTTTTTTAATGGTAACCGTTATATTTCTTCATTATAATAATGCCGAAATATCACCAACTTTTAAGGGGGAAATGTATTTACAGTTGTGCTTGATGCCCATAAAAGTACTAAAAGTTGCATTTTGTTTTGTGTATTGTAAGTTATTCTCGTGTCAGAGAGGAAGCAGGCGGGACGCACCCTTGGCCGCCCAGGCCCTGAGGGGGCTGTCGTCGTCGATGACGTGGTAGAAAGTGAGCGGCAGGATGAGGAAAGGACTGTCGCTGGACGTGTCCACCTGGAAGGCCACGTTCCTCTGGTCCAGGCGAACCGTCTCGCCCTCCTTGGTCAGAGACGACTGCAGCAGTTTACCCGTCACCTGGACACAAAGAAGACAAACTATTCAGGGTGAAGACAAACTTCATGTTGCATTTAACTCGAAAAGACAAACTATTGATGTTTTTATTTTTGAGTAGAAAGATAACAAACGACTGGTGTACTTTCTTAGTGTAGTGTGTGCATGCGTGTGGGGGAAATCCATCTATCTATCTATCCATCCATCCATCCATTAGGGGTGGGAATCTTTGAATGTCTCACGATTCGATTCCAATTTTTGGGTGTGCGATTCGATTCAGAATCGATTTTCGGTTGAGAAAGATTTTTGATTCAAAATGATTTGCTTGATTGATTTTTGCTTCAATGTATAGATGGTCAAGTAATCATAATGATCTACTCCAGTCTGACTCGCTAATGCTAACGAGTGCGCTACTCGCGGCACTTTTATCACTCAAAAGAACGGCTCCGCGCTGCAAAAAAATAACTTTTATTGGAATAACTTGATCATGACTTTTTTTCTTCTACTCTCTAATGTGGCTACAACTTAACAGTGTATCAGACCACATGGAACCACACTGCCCCTAAGTGGCCAAATCGGGTACAACATGAACAGCGCTGTCTAGACATATATAATGTGGTGGTATTTATTTTTATGTTGTCTTCATGAGCACACTTGGTATTGGAATTGAGGTAATCCAAAAGTAATCCAAAGCAATCAAGTTACATTACTTTAATATTATGGTACTTGGATTACGTTACCAAGCAAGTAACTTGTAACTGTAACGGAATACATTTTAAAAGTAACCCTTCCATGCATATTATGACTTATACACTGAAATCCAGCTGACATGTTTTGGAGAGGACCGCCATTCGACTGAAAAACAACTAATTCAGCTCGATCAGCAAGATCTACTCATTTGGAAAATGTGCTAAATGTGGGCACATTGTGCTAACGGTAGGCTAAATGTACACACAGATCCCCTGAGACATGTACTAAGACATTGGCAATTTGATAAAAGCAATAAGGATCAGTTGGCACCAATTGGGAGGCGATTTGGGGATTTGTCCACGGTATTTTGAAAATGTCATCTCAGTTTCAAAACAATGTGCCAAACCTATGGAGAACAACTGTAATGTAGCACTTTTCCTAAATAACCCTAACCCTAAAAAGACAAAATGCTTCAAACTGGCAATGTTGCATCTTCTTAAAAATAAGACAAACTGTTGATGTTTCACTTCCTTAAATCAGCGAAAACGGCTTAATTGTCAACGTAAGACACATTTTGCTGTTTTTATTTCCAGAGAAAAGCAAACTACTGAACAGAGGGAGAGAGAGAGAGAGAACTACTAATATTGCACTTCTTTAAAAAAATGAAACCAGCAATGTTAAACACAATAAAAAGGGGAACGGTTATAGTCATCAGACAGCCACACCATACCAACGACTCCACCCACATCCTGGACTGATACCAAACAGCACTACACTTGATATCAGCCAAAGACAACTTCATTCACAGACTTGCTCAAATGACACTTTGTTTCATTATTATTATTGTTATTTATTGTATTTATTTTACACTTTGCAAAAAAAAAAAAAGAAACTCATACACTATACAAAATACACAAACTGCCAATATTGCACTTTCCTGATTTTGTACTTTCCTTTAAAAGACAAACTAATAATACTTCCCTGAAAAAAGAGAGACTAATATTACACTTGATTAAAAAGAAGACAAACTTTTTATGCTGTACTTTTCTAAAAAAAAGAAAAGAAAAAGAAAGAGAAACTACTCATGTATGTTACACTTTCCTAAAAACAAAACTACTTCGGTTACACTTTTCTAAGACGACAAACTTTTGACGTTGCACTTTGCCGAAAGAGAAGACAGACAACATATTAAATAGAAAAAACATAGAAAAGCTATATATATATTAGGGGTGTGAATTGCCTAGTACCTGGCGATTCCATTCGTATCACGATTCATAGGTCACGATTCGATTCAATACAGATTAATCCCGATACAAATCTATAAAATGATTATTGCGATTTTTTTTTTTTACTCAGATTTAGAAAATACTAATCAGTGTACATGTACACAGTAAGATTTGTATAAAAATGTATTTATCTGAAAATTCAGGTTGCAGTCTGCACTGAAATAAAATATTAAGGCTTAGTGTTCCATTATGTTCCATTAATATAACATTCTTCCATGCTTAATGTATGAATCCTAACCCTAAGTAAGACGTTTTGTTGAATATTCCCATTAAAAAATTTATGTTTAAAAATCCATTCGGGCGCATATCGCATCGATTCGAGAATTGCGCGATTTTTCCTAACACCCCTAATATATATATATATATATATATATATATATATATATATATATATATATATATATATATATATATATATATATATATATATATATATATATATACTTTTGTTGAAAAGTGCTTTATAATCAATCTTTTTTGATTGAGTGTTGCAAAAAGAAGACCATCCTTGTGGGTACTCGCCTGACAGCCGAGCAGGAGGCTCTTCCGCATGTTGGCCACCCTGATCATGAGGCACGGGCGTCCCTCCTGCGTTGACACCACGGCTTGCTGACTGAACTTCACCGTCTCGCCTCGCTTCTTCGGACGGGACACCTGACGGACGACACCGCCGGATTTTGACTAAAGTCTACATTTTTTTTCATACGGTGCGCAACATTCAGACAACATTCTTGCAACTCCGTAAACAAATACAGTGCAGCTCAGCCTCTGGCTAGCAGATGTCATAGATAGCACTTTTACCACTGCATAACAATTACAACGTCAAATTTGCATTTTGTTCTCATACGGTACCCAAAGTGAATCAAAATGCGGTGATTTTTGACAGTTTCACCGCAGGGATTATTGATTATTGAAAAAGTCTAAAAATAAAAAAAACTTGGATTTTTTTTTTTTATGTGAATCGGATTTTTAGAACTAAATGTTTTAACAGTATGAAAATAGAATCACAGTCTTAAATATAAAAAGTCAGTGGGGCGAGTTTGTACCTTTTGAAAAAAAAGTCATCCAATTCCGAAACTTTTTTTTTAATGACGCAATATTGTGAGTTTTGGGGGGGAGAAAAGTTTGATTTTTTTCCCACCCCAGTTAAAACATAATTTCTAGAGATATTTGGGAGAAAAGGGTGTTTTTGCTTTGAATGTAACTTCAAGAGATTCAAATTTTTTAGTTATCATTTCTTTTTCTGTATTTTTTGGGTTGCCATTTGTATATTTTGAGAAAAGGTCTCACTTAAGTAGCAATTTTGTCCGTCTTTTTTTTTTCTTTTAGAAGAAAATTCTTTCTTTCTTTTTTTGCAATCTCAATTATTTTTAGTGAAAGTCATTTTTTAAAGTCATAATTTCTTAAGAATAAAGTTATATTCTTTTAGAAAAACGTATTATTGCGGGGGAAAAGTCATACCCTTATGACAAAAATGAATGCGTCCACTGTTGATACACAGGCGTACTGTTACTGCCTATTTAACCTTTTCTTCGACGGCGGATGTTCCACAGCCAGCCCCCACCCCCTCTTCCCCCTCTTCCCCCTCACACACACACACACACACACACACACACACACACACACACACACACACACACACACACACACACACACACACACACACACACACACACACACACACACACACACACACACACACACACACACACTTTGCACGCCACTGCTCACACAGTCGGTCTGAAGCAAAATAGCAAAGCCTTCACTTCACCTTTGCCAGGAAGGTTCCAGTGATGAAGATCTCCATGAGCGTGGTGATGAGCAGCTGGATGATGAGCAGGACGATGGCGACGGGGCACTCCTCGGTGATGCAGCGGAAACCGTAGCCGATGGTGGTCTGCGACTCCAGCGAGAAGAGGAAGGCGCCCGTCAGCGTCTGCATCTGCAACACGCACGGCGTGTGGTTGGACGGCGGCTCGAACTCTGCAACCACAATTGGATTCTTGTCATACTGTAAAGCCCTTTTTCTTCTCCGTTTATTATGATGTTCTCTCTCCAAAAAAAAAATTATAATAAAGGGACTTCCGAGACAATGTAGAAGTTTTCAATTTTTCAATGTTCATTCATTTGTAGAAAACACTATTAAGTTCAATAATATGCAAACAGAAAATGTCTTATCTCATCAATGTACATTTTTTGATATAACTGTAAGTCTAATAATCGATCATTATGTTACATAGGCCGTTGTCAATGAAGAAGAACTTTGTGAACGTTGTCAATGGTGGTAGGCTAACGAAATTTGGTCTGTCTGAGGCGCCGTAGTGCGAGTGCTGCAAAATGCCCGCGCTTCACACTTAGGTCATTACATTCTATTAGTTCACCACTAGATGGCACTAAATTATTTTTTCATTATTTATTATGACTTTTACATACAGATTTTTACTTGGACTTTTTTTAATGAAAGAATATGACTATCTTCAGAAGATTACTATTTTTTATACAGGCCTAAACTTATTTCTAATATGAGTTTTACCATGGAAAATGTGACTAAAAGAATTCAAGAAAAAAAAATTGCATTATTTTTCTGAATGTTGTGAAGTTACTTGAAAAAAAAGTGATCTTCGGGAACGGCATTTTTTTTTCTGATTAAATTCTCATAAAAGCAAGTTTTTTTTCTCATGATAAATGTGACTACAAAATACAAGTACAAAATTTTTAAAAAATCCCCTTAAATATTACTGTGTCTTGGGGAAACATTGGCTTTATTCTTGGGCCTTTTTTTATACAGTTCTACAAGATTATGAGGTTTTTTTCCTGCAAAAATCAAGACTATTTTCATAAATAAAAAATAAAAATCTACTTTATTTGTCAACTTTATCATAAACTATATATATATATATCATGCAATCTTTTTTTTAAAATCATTTATTAATGATTTTATTATTCATCGTCATTATATTTTTGATTTTTCTTTTTCTTCTTCTTTTTTTTCTTCTTCTTTTTCTGTATAGTTTTAGATATCCCGTGTGAAATCTCTAACCTGGCAAGAGCCAGATTGTTCATGTGAATCACTCGAAGGAGTTTTCCACAATATCAATCTGGTCCTGCTCCAATGTGATCTGCTCGGGACAGGCGGGACATTCTGTACAATACTTCAAGCTGATTGGGCAATGTGGCAACTTGTTACAAGCCTACCAAACTCTTTGACCAATCACAGTAATGGATGAAAATATCATAGGTTAAAAAAAAAAAAAACACAAATATATACGCCGCAGTTATAAATGCAAAAAGCGCCTCTCATTGTTCTTGAGTAATTCTGTGAGAGCAGAATTAATTGAAGCGTTTATTCAATGAATTGCTTTGTGATTGATCCGAACCACTGGCTCGGTACAAGATGGATTCTCTGGGGGTTGTGAACTCACTATTCCCCGACAATCCGTCTTGCAGGTAAGGTTATGAAATCTCCCCATTTTGTCTCTTACCGAGCAGGTCGCCATGCACCAGTGCCAGCAAGTACCACAGCACCCCAAACAGGAACCAGGTCCCGGCAAAGGTGGCGGTGAACAGGAAGAATTTGTAGCGCCACTGCATGTCCACAAAGGTGGTCCACAGGTCTCGCATGTACAGAGACCCGCGCCCGCTGACGTGCTCGATGCGGATGTTGCTGCGGCCATCTTTGGACAGCACTCGCCGCCGCTTCCGCAGCGTGCCGCCGGTGTTGGAGAGGCCGCCGCCCAGCAGGGGTTTCAAGACGTCCGTCTGCGTCTGAGAGTGGCACACTTTCTGGGGGGAGGAGCTACGGGAGGAAGGCGGAGTGGCGGACGTCATCTGGGGAAGAAGACGACAACTCAGCAAGTCTCATCGAGGCTTCCTTGAAACGTTTGTATACAGTCGATTGCATACGCGTGCTCAGCAGCTGTGGATTTAAATATTTGCTCTTTTTAAATAAATAAATAAATTCCTCCCTATTATATGAGACAGGTAATCTCTCATTTTGTTTCCAGGACTGCCACCAAATTTAAACCTGCCACCAATTTGTGTTTTTGACATTGCGGTAAGTGGAACATGCCATTTGATGAATAACAAAACAAATGTTATAACTTATCTCACAATTTGATTTTTTTAATTTGACCCCCAAAGCCAGTCTCACTTTGCAACATGTAATTTAACAGCGGCCATTTTAGCCTCACCCGTCATATGAAAAACTCCTCCAAGAGAGTTTGTCTGAATGTCCCCAAAGTTCAACCACAGATATTAGACAAAAATATCATGTGAAAGGTCCCATAGTATAAAAATGCACTTTAGTGGGGTTTTCTATCAATAAAACGCATCCCCGGCATGTCTACGATCCAACCAGGTATGAAAAAAGTCCACCCACGACTTTGTTAGCTTTCTTCTCTTTTTCTAAAATGTGTGCTTCCGTGACTTAGTGACGTGGAAGTGCACTCGACCCCGCCCCCTCGGGTTGGTGGCACCACCTCTGGTATAAGTTAGAAATTGGAGAAGCTCGCAAACGCTCCATGGAGAACAATGGAAGAAGTGGTTGCTTCCTTCGTCCGAGTCTTTGAGATAACAGTGGATTCATTTAATTTTTGAAGGACGTGTACCAACAGCATTTCCTCGAAGGACTGTTTTGTTAGCAAAAGCCTGTTCAGAGCTGGATTTGCAACTCAATTAAACATAATGGATCGGTCCCAAGTTGGGACTCCCAACGTTGTGTGACCAGGAAGTAAAAACCCTGTCACAGTTTGGCTTTAGCCCCTGATGCTAGCTAGCTAGCTCCATAAAAGGTAAACAAGCACCATGGGAGCTAGCTCAAGAGCCAGCTAAAAGGTAAACAAGCACCATGGGTGCTAGCTAGCTAGCACCTATCGTTCTCAAATGTGTAAAAGACATTTCTGTTTGGCTCAAATTGGTATGGTTGTACCGCACTGCTTCTGCTCGCCATGGCCGCATCGTTTCCATTCACAACATTAGCACGTGGCTACCAGAGCTAAAATCACAGCGCCTTTTAGAGAGAAGGGTCAGGCCTAGGCGTGGCCTCGTTCGTCTATTTACATAAAAGTGACACGCCCCTAAAACTGGCTGTTTCGAACAGAGCGTTTTTTGGATGATTTAGGGACAGCAAAAATATTGAAGTCAATTTTGACAAACGTATGTCACAGACATTTGTTTCCGTATGTCTTTTACACATTTGAGAACTATTTTAGCATGTGGAAAAGTTGAATAATATGAGACCTTTAAAGAATTAAACTACCATCGCAGCCTTCCTGTGAATTTTACAGCATGGGTTCTTGAAACTTTTTTTGTGGGTTTAATCATGACAGACATGCCTGCCAAATTTCATGAAGCTAAAAGAAATGGGTCGGTCAAGTTTGTCTTTGATGGAACCCATGGAAAGGGCAAAAATGACTATGAAACGTCCGCTTGAAACCAAAATGTCATATTTCCTGTCTTTTAGCTTCTTGAAACTTTTTTGTGGGTCTACTCCTGATAGACATGCCTGCCATATTTTAGGAAGATAAGTGAAACCAGGTAGATCAACTTTGTCTTTGAAGAATCCTTAGAAATGGCCAAAATGACCCTAAAATGGCCGCTTCCAACCGATATGGTGGACTTCCTGTCTTTTCAGGCGTGACTTCAGACTTTTTTTGTGGGTCTATTTAAGATGGACATGCCTGCCCAAAAAAACAACAAAACAAACTCTCAATCGATTCAGGAAACATGATGACATCACAAAGTTGTCCGTTTTTGCTGGAGCTGTTAGTTTTATGGCTTTATGCTAACGTTGCCAAGCATAGCTTCCCCACGCAGAGGCGGACAAACGCTCGACTGTACTGGCAGCCATTAGACACACTAAGTTGCGTCCGAGCGGTCGCCGATCCCGGCAGGGAGGGGATGACGGACAAAAAGAGGAGATGGCGAGGAAAGAAGAGAAAGAGAAGCTGCGGTGCGTTAAAAGACAAATGCAGTGAATCGCCAAGGACCAAAACACTGAAGGTTCTTGTCTGATGGGTCTCGCCATTCAGGGCACAAAGAGCGGTCTCTGACTGGAAACTAGAGACCACTGGAAGCGTTTGATAGGAAAAGTGCCAAATCTGCGCGGATACTTCCTCTCCACCGCTCATCACTCATTATCCGAATAGAAAAACATCAGACTGCAAAAGTTTTGGAACAACAAGGTCAAAACCTTTGTTTTTGTTGCATTTGGGTTTTCTTGTAAAAAAAAGATGAATATAAGACAAAGTTTTACAATTCTAGCTTTTTTTTTCATGGTACTCAGGACAGAGAACCTTTTGTTGGAAGACACACACTTTTCAATGAGCAAAAGTATTGGGACATGTGACTGATTGGTGCCCCGAGTTGCTCAGGGTGTTGCTTTATAGCTTAATTGCTTCAACATTAGATACTGCTTGTTTTCTGCTTTGGGGTTGACGTGTGAAAACTACATTTGCTGTTACGCAAATGTGAAGACCAGAGAAATGGGAGAAAAGCAAACCATTTTGAAAAGGGGAAATCAATCAGCGTCGGGCGTAGCCAATACAATGAAGGTGTACTAAGCAACAGACATCGAACAGACACGGTGAGAGCTGTAAAGAAACACCCAAGACAACAACAGTCAAGGATTGCAATTTTGCAACGATGTATAGAAATGAGCCACGGAGGTTTTGGAACAAAAAAAAATATGGACTGATGAGACCAAGCTGAACCTCTACCAAAGTCATGGAAAGGCCGAAGTATGGCGAATCCAAAACATACAAGCTCATCTGTGAAGCACGGTGGCGGGTCTTGACATGGCTGCTTCTCTCGTCTTTATTGATGACGTAACTCATGATGGTAGCAGCAGAAAGAATTCCGAAGTCTACAAAACCATTTTGTCTGTCTGCCATCCAAAGCCTGGGTACACACATCAAGACAATCGGGCTGTTTTCGTCCCAATGGACGTCAAACGCCCGACAATCTCGTGTCTTATAGGATTGTCTTTATGTGTGAGCTGTGTTAAGAGTGGATTTGTCCTGATAATTGGGTCAAAAACCAGTCGGGGCCGACAATCTTAAATAATGAACATGTTGAATATTTACGAAGAAAATCTTGGGGGGGGTCGAGGTTGGTGACTGACTGTAACATGAACGGAAGCTCTCTGACACGACGAACGAGCAGCGCCGTACATAAAACTAATTAATATCACCTATCTGAAGTTCATCCATTTTATGAAAAGTGGTTACAACAAGTACTTCCTTGCAGACATGAACACTTCGTACTGCTCCCGTCCCCTCTTCGGAAACATTCGGCAATCATCGGGCGCATACCCTGAAGTGCCTGGTCGCCTTCGTGTTGGCGAACTCCACTGATCTGAACATATGACTGGATAGCCGATAGCCCAATACACACCCGTGCGAGCCGTTGAAGCCACAGGGCGGCCATCTTGCTCCTCCCACCTGGCGAGCAGACTGCTGTATAAACTATATGGTATACGTACATATTAGACATATGCAGCTCATAGGCAGTTGGTAGTGGGTTAAGGGCTGGGGTGGGGGGTTTCTGGCGGGGTGGTCGCTATTTTTTAACAAGTAAAATAATCATAATAATAATAAATTAACAAGTGACGGTATGTGCTGCATTTCTTTTATCGCTCAGTTTCTTAGACGCCAATGTTAGATTTGGCAGATGCATCTTTTGTTGAATTACAGTTATAATTCTTTAATTTAAAAAATATGCAAGTTTCCCCCTGTAAACATCATTAGGCATATAATTTATACATGTATTTTAAGGCAAGTCCTCTGTCTGAAGTCCTCTTGTTTATGTTTAACAAATTTAAAACAACCAAAAATCAAGCTGTTTCTTATTATTAAGTACTGTCTCAAATGTTCTCCAATTTCGATACTGTAAATGTATAGGATCATACGCCGAGAAACGTTTCTTGGGAGGAGCAATATGACGGTCTAGCGGCTATCCAGTCATATTCAGATCAGTGGTGAAGGCACGTGTGATCATGCGAGAGCTTTCCCTCGGAGGACTGGATTCTTGACCAGTGGTGGAAAATAATCTTTATGTGTGGGTTCTGACAAAGATTAAAAAAATATATTTTAAGATTTGAAAAATCCCTACGGGTGTACCAGGCTTAAATTACTTGAGACCATTCTTCATCATACAATAAGTAATGAAAAACAATGATCCAAAGCACACACTGAAAACGCAACAGCGGAGTTCCTCAGGGGGAAAAAAGTGGAAGAGCTTAGACTGGCCAAGTTAATCAGTGGACCTTAACTCAATAGAGCATGCGTTTTACCTCCAGAAGAGGAGACTGACGGGAGAAGCCCCCAGAAACAAACAAGAACTGAAAGAGGCTTCAGTAAAGGCCTGGAAAAAAAAATTCAAATGAAGAATGCACCAGTCTGGTCAAGTCAATGGGTCGCAAGCTTGATGCAGCTATTGCAAGTGTGGGTTCCATCACCAGATATTAAACGGAGTTTTTTTTCACACATCTAGATGTAAATACCATGAAATAAAAGCTAGAATTCTCCACATTTGCCTCATATTTTGATCTGAAACCCAAATGTCTTGCGCATACAACAAAAACAAAGGAATTGACCTTGCTGTTCCAATACATTTGGAAGGGACTGTATGTGAACGGACAAACGTGTTTACATGAGTTGTGTTATTGTGTGAACGGGCAGACCAATTTATCAACTAGTTGTGTTATTGTGTGAATGGACAGACATTACATTAGTTGTGTGAATGGACAAGGGAGAAAAAAAAAGCAGCTTTGGCCTCTCGAAGGCCGCCCGGCAACTGATGACATAACCGTCTTTCATTACATCACCTTTTTGGGGGGCCAAGACCCTGAAAAGCTTCACACTCACAATGACACTATTCAAGAGTCCGCACACGCACACGCGTCCAATCATATTGGGAGCGACCTCTCGGGCAGGATGGATTCCATCGCCATGGCAACGACGCCACTCGCCGCACTTGCCCGCTTGGCGATGCCGCTCGTCCGACGCCCCAATCCAAACTTTTTTCCTTTTCGGCCCCACCGGAGGACAAAAGTGACATTTCCTCCCTCCTTCGCTCCCTCCCTTCGCATCCATCGCTTTCTCTCACTCCCTTTTTTCTCCTCTTTTCCTCTCTCCCTCCTTTCCTTCTTGTGTCTCCTCTCCTCCATCCTCACAGGAATGCTTTGTTTGGCTCACACATGAAAGACACAAAAGACGCCATTGACAAAAAGCGTCCCTGTGTGTGCGCGTGCGTGCGTGCATGTGTGTGCATATGTGTGTGTGTACGTGTGGGCAGGCAATTACACGTGAACTTGTGTGTGTGTGTGCATGTGAGAGTGTAGGCAAACTTGTGATTTTGTGTTTGTGAGACTGAAAGCAAACTTGTATGTGTGTGAGCATGCGCGCACGCGCATTCGTGCGTGTGTATAAAGAAAACGAGAGTTGCGCGACAAAAGGCCCTCGTTAGTATTCTGCAAGGAGGAGTGACCGACCTCCATCGGCCAGCTGCGCTACAGCAACACGTGTGGTTCACTATAATGTGTGAGAGTGTTCAAGTTGTGTTTTGTGTGAGTTTCATTAGTGTGAGAGAGAAAATAATCAGTAGCACGTGTGAAAGCATTTCAGAAGTTGGCGTGAGAGTGTTTGAGTTGTGTGTGGGAGAGCATTTCAGTTGTTTGAGTGTGTCAGTTATGTGTGGGAGAGTGTTTTACTTGCACTGTGTGTGGGTTTCAGTGGTATGTGTGAAAGTGTTTTAGTTAGAAGTGTTAGGGAAAAAATCTGTAGTAAGAGATCATTTTAGTAGTGTGAGGAAAAAATTGTGTTTTTACATAATGATATGTGAGAGTATGTATGTAAGAGTTTCATTAGTGCGTGAGAGAAAATATTGAGTGGCAAGTATGAGAGCATTTCAGTAGCCTGTGTCAGATTTAGTTTTAGTTACATGTGTGTGTGTGTTTCAGTGGTATGTGTGAAAATGTTTCCGTAGGGTGTGTGACAGCGCTTTAGTTATGTATGAGTTTGTTTCAGTAGTGTACTGTATGCGTGAGAAAAAAATTCTGCGTATATGTGAGCGCGCTTTAGTAGTATGAGAGGAAAAAGATCAATATTGTGGGTATGAGAGCATTCAGTCCATTAAATGAGAGCATTTTAGTATTTTTTAGAGCATTACAGTAAGTAATCATAAGAGTGTTTCAGTTGAGCGTGTGAGAGCATTTCAGGATTTTTGAGAGCAATTCAGTAATTGTGATTTCAGTTGTAGAATGTGAGACAACTTTTTAAAAATTGTAGTTGTGTGTTCCAGGAAATTATATATATATATATATATATATAAGAGCATTGCAGTATGTGTGAGAACAGATATGAGAGGAGTTCAGTATGATGTGTGAGAGATTTCAGTAGTATGTTAGCAAACAAAACATTTCTGTAGCATGTGTGAGAGTGTTTCAGTATATGAAATAAGAATTTCAGCTCAATAAATGAGAGAATTTCAGTATGGCGTGTGACAGTATTTCAGTATACAATGTGTGAGAGCCATCTGTAATGTGTGAGATATATTTTGTAGTGTGTGAGAGAGAAATAATTCATTCAGTCATTTCAATTGTATGAGCGCATTTCAGTAAATTCACTCAAATGCCTCATGTGACATTTTGTCGCATTAAAAAGTCGATGACATCGCAAAATCGCAAGCAGAGAAAATTGTCCCGATGCTCCCTGAACTCACCATATTGTGGAGAAGTACATTATGGGAACTCGAATTTACAGTGACATCTCACTGACAACACTTTATGAAAACAAAAGTAAATAGCAAAGAATAAACATTATTTAAATATATATTCCTAATTATAAAAATATTATTTATTTAACTATTATACTTAATTTAAGGTCAAATTTTGCATATCAAACTGTTTTTAGACATTTGATTGATTTGAAAGTAAAATTAGAAACACACGATCAAATTAAAAATGTTGAATCAACTGAAATTTGAAGAGAAAATAATAGAAAAAGAAAAAATAAATAAACATTTATCTAGTGGTGATTCCAGTAAGTTTAGTAAATAAAGTGGTTTTTTTATAATAACAATATCATTATCATGGGTTTTGAAGTATTGCAATATATTACATTTAAATGTTAACTGATAGTAATTTAAAAAAATACTAAATCACAATCACAGCTTTTGAAATACTACATGACTTGATACAGTAAATATACATATATTAATTTTTGATTAACTATCATTATCAATACATATATCAATACTTAAATTATTTTTGTTTTTTGACCATGTTGAATTTTTAATTTCTCAATGAAGCGAATAAATTTTTCATTCATTTATTCATTTTTATTATTAATAATAATAATAAACAAAGAATATAAACATTTAACATGTAATTATTATCACTGCTTCTAATGAGTAGTAAGCGATCAGTTAAATATATTTTGAGATGTTTGAGAAAAATTGATTTGAATACACAAATGCATTTTTTTGTATTAATAACAATAAATGATACTTATTTTATGTAGCGCTTTCCCACCTTACAAGGCCCTCAAAGCGCTTTACATTTTGACTACTCATTTACATACTGATGACTCAGCGTCAGGGGTAACTGGGTGTACAGTATCTTGTTCAACACGGTCACAATGGCCTGGGATCGAACCCACAACCCTTTGGTCTTGCGAGATGACCACTCTACCACTTGAGCCACGCCACCCCAATAACATATTATGAGGAATAAATGACCAATAAAGCAATTTAGTCAAATTGGGTAAAAATATTTCATAACATTTTTCCCAAACATTTTATTTATATTATATTATTTAGGGAGAGATCCCCTCAAAATTCTTTACAGGTACCACAAAAAACACCGCAAAAGTTCTTCTTAAGGTGGACTTACCTTTAAGGCGGGCCTATGTTGAAAGGTAGGCTTGCGAGAGGACTTTGTGTGGCATCAGCCGTTGTTGCGCATGGTGCTGGTCCAGTTCGGGACCGTGCGGACGGTCCCTCTGTCCCCTCAAACTCTCGCGGACGTGACCCCCTCTGGTCCCTATAAGAGGCCGCTCTCTCTCCCTCCCGTGCGCCTCGTTGTTTTCCCCCTCCCGGCATTCCTGTCGCGTCCCGCTCACATCCGAGCCGTCACCTCTGGAGCGAGGCCCGAGTTCTAAACTCTTGCCGCCAAGAAGCGGGAGCGGGGTCGTGCACGTGGAGTGGCAACCGCACGTGCACGCTGCCCCCGCCCCACAGCTGTCGCCCCCCCCTCACAGCCGCCCCTGTAAAAAGAAAACAAGACACAAATGCTCTTTTTCTCCACCCATTCATGAATGTAACGGAGAGAGTTGGCCGGTACGGAGCGTCCTGTTTGGACTGAAAGGCGACCGATCGTGAGGCGAATGTCAGCCCTTAGTCCCATCGGGATAAGGTGACCTGGCATGATTTAAGGGCACGCTCTCCCTAGGCCAGTCCATCCGTGCGCTGGCCCACTTGACAGCGAAAAAGCGATTGGGAAAGGAGGCCTCAAGCTGGTTAATTCTTAAAAAGCGCCAATTTGTAGAAATCAATTGAACAAGTAGAAATAATCCATAAAGTACAAAAAAAATCAGCACACTCGGTCATAAACTCCTCTCATCAATAATTCATGATAACAACCACCTGGCACAATAAAAATAAACTGGACCACTAGAAATAATCCACAAAATAAAAAAGGTTCACGACATGCAATGTACATATATTGTTAGGTAATAAAATCTGAAGCACACTCAGTCAGACTCCTCTCATCACTTTTTCACGACAACTGGCAACTTGCATAAGAGAGAAAATTGGACAACTAAAAATAATCCACAAAGTTAAAAAAAAAATCAAGATCCCACTCTGTCACACATTTTTTGTCACTTTTTCATGACAACCGCCACCTTGCTCGATAGACAAAATTGGGCATCTAAAATAATCCACAAATTAGACCACAATAAATGCACATGCAGTGCACATAACATCTTGCAAGGTAAGCGGTTCCTCTTGACAGTTATTCAAGACAACCGCCACCATACATGATAGATACCTGGACAACTTGAAATAATCCACAGAACAAAAAAACTAATCCAAAGCACACTCATCACACACTCCTCTCATCACTAATTTATGACAATCATCACCTTGCACTGTGCGAGTTAGTTTTAAGAAGCACCACTTTGTAAAAAATAAAATCAACCAAGCCACTAAAATTAATCCACAAAGTCAAGATAACACCCATGACACGTGCAAATTCAATATACATGTCATATTGTAAGGTTGGCCGTTTCTCTCGCCTACTATTCATTACAACCTCTACCATGTATTAGAAAAAAACTTGACAACTATAAATAATCCACAAAGTAAAATGGAAAAAATGGCTATGACACATGCACACGCAGTGTGCGTCATATTGTAAGGTCAGTGCTTGCGCTTGCCAGTTATCCATGACAAAAAAAAAAGGAACTTGAAATAATCCACAAAGATTTAAAAAAAAAAGAAGTTTGTGACACATGCGCATGCAATGTATCTATTATATTGTTAGGTCGATGGTTCCTCTCACCACTTATTCAAGATGACCGCTACCTTGCGTAATAAAAATAAAATGGACAACTACAAATAATATCTAGGATAACAGCCACCTTCTATAAGAGAAATCAACACAGCAAACAGCGATAATCCACAAAGTAAAAACAAACAAACTCCAAAGCACACTGGTGAACACAATGTAGTGTGTGGTAGAGTCTGTGTGTCATATAATTAATACTATGGTTTCTCTTGCCAGTTACTCATGATAACAGCCACCTCACACAATACAAATAAACACAACTAGAAATAATCCACATTTTTAAAAAAGAGGCCATGAAACACTGTCACAGAATGTACAGCCTGTTTTGTATAAGTAATGCAACAGCTCCTCACCAGTTATATATTATTCAAACTGCCACATTGCATAATGAAAATAAACTAGATAACTGCTATTGTGTGTGTGGGGGGGGGGGGGGGGGGTTTGTAGTCCAAAGCACACTCGGCCATACAATGTATGCGTCACATAATTAATTCTTGACAGTTATTCATGATAACCGCCACCCTGCATGACAAAAACAAAATAAACCGTAAAAATCAATCTATAAAGTCAATAAAAGAGTCTACAACACAATTGGTCACAAACAGTACGCGGCATACTGGATAATGAATGCAATGGTGCCTCTCTCCAGTTATTCATAGTGTGCATGTGTGCGTCTGTGTGTTGTACTTTTTGTATATTGATCAGCTGAGCCTGTTGCTTTGTCCTCTGCTTCACTTCCACTTCCGCACTCCATCTTCTTCTTCTTCTTCTTCCTCTTCCTCTTCTTCGAACACCGTCAACGAGTTCACGTAGAGTTCGGACACACTCCACAATGACCCTTCTGTGGTGACATCACGCAAATAAAAAAACTATTATATAAATGTCAAAGAAAAGAAAAACCAAACAAACACAAGATATGCCGATTAGTCATCATCTACTGTCTGGTAAATCTTGCCTTCAGGTACTGTTTACACACTTCAATCAAGCAACTTCGTGCTTCTACAGTGTATATCCGGATATACATATGTAGCTAGTCAGGGGTTGCATTTAGTGACAGTCAGAAAACAATTGAATCAATGTTTGTAGTTTATTTTTATTTTTTTTAAATCCATTCAGCCCTATCAACTATCTCAAGTGTTGCCTTCAGGGACAGACGGAAATCACAAGTTTCCTCATAGCGGAGCCTGCGGCCTGTCTATTTATCAATCAATCTGTATACAATCCACAGGCACGATAACTATGCACAGATGAGCATACGAACGAGACCAATTTCACCACCAGGTGGCGGCAGTCCTCCACCATTAATAGAACTGTGCGTTTGTGTTTGCGTTTCAGTGCAGGACACCTGCTGTCATTTCTCGTGTAAAAACAAGAAAAGAAGGGAAAAAAAAGGTCGCTATGAAACTTTTTTGGGGGGGGGGGGGCATTTTCATGAGAAAGCAAAGCTGAAAGCTGCATGCACTTTCAATTTATTCAAACATTTAATATTCATTTTTGTTGACGTTGTGTAATGTTGGGTTTGTCTTTGAACGTTTTATATTCTAAGTACAGTTTGTCAATGTTTTGGATTTATTGCCTGCATTAGTTCACATTTATGCAGATTAATCAATATATGGATAATATCAAAACTGATCTTGATATTAATCGATACCCGTGGAATGAAATGGTCACTTTACTTCCAGTTCATCAAACCCAGTTTCCTTTTTTTTTTTTCCTGAACAAATGTTTAAACTGGAGAGAAAAAAAAGATGAAGTAGTTTTAAATATTTTTAAAACATTTGTTGCAGTATTTAAAAAAAAAAAAAAGTACAACAAAGACACATTTTGCTTAATTTGTTTTGTAATTTCTAAACAAACAAAAAATATATCAATAATTAGTTTTAGTTCTGCATTTACCTATACATTTTCCCAAATTTTGTCCTTACTTTAGAAAACCCAGTAAAGTGAGTTCAGATCCCCCCCCCCCCCCCCTAAATATATTAAACCTTTGAAGATAATTGCTGAAAACGTGCAAAGTTTAAGTTTTCCTGGTTTTGGGGGGGCGTGGCTAAAAATGTTCTGCGAGATACATATTGGAGTTAGGCTTGAGTTGAGCACCTTTGTTCGCATAAGCGATGAACCGGTGTTAGGACTGGACGATTATGTAAAATAATACTAATCACGATTATGTTCAATTACATTGAAATCACGAATAATCAATACGATTATTCATTCATGCTCGTATTCAAATCCTGAATGAGAATCTTACTTCTCTCATTATCATACTTTCGTATTATCGTAGTTACATTTTCATTTTCACAAGTAGCGGGCCAACCTGGGACCTCGAGCATTATATTTCGTGGCACATCATGTGAAAATGTGTTGGTAAAAAAATCTAAATTCCTTGAATCCTTGGAAACTCAACTTTGAATATAACGTGAAAGCACAACCATAAAATAAATTAGTAACAAAGTAAAATTAGAATATACTAAAATCATGGATTGAATAGCAATAAAAATAAATCAATAAATCAATAAAAATAAATGCCAGCTGTTCCTGCTGTGCATGATTTGGCCTGTTAGGGGCAGTGTGGTGCCGTGTGTGCATGGAGCACACACTAACATTGCGCTTGAAGTACAAGTAAACAAAGTTGTGATTGAGCTTTAATATCCCATTAGGAAGAATATGTGCCTTGATGTACTGTTATATTACGTGCCTGTATGTTTTTCTACAACATTTGTGTGTGAATATTGGGTTATTTGAAGGAATATCACTCCCGAAGTTGATGCTAATTTCCTCTTTGCATGTCAACTGGATTTTATATTGATTTAAGCATGTTAAATGCTAATGTTAAACAAATCTTTTTAAAATCAAGCATGTCTTGTATTTAAATATACAATGTGTTTAATTATTTTTGTTGTGTGCTTTTAGTTTTACAGTAAACACTAACTGGCGTGTCATTAAACTGCTCAAACCATGCTCAAGGACAGCGGAATCAAATACACGTTATACGCTTGTTATGCTAGTAGCACGGTGCATTCAGGGTACTTTCATAATGTCAGCAACTTGAATAATTTTTCATTTATTGTAGCGTTTTTAAGATCAGCCCAGCTCTAATCGGCGCAATTGTCAAGCAGAATTAGCTAGCTAGCTCCTTTGGCTAGCCCGTTTGCTCAGCAATTTAGAGCGTTACATTGTCCGGCTGTGAGTGCACAAACACCACACAGAGACGGAAGAGCGAGGGGGGATTCGTTTTTTGTTTTGTTTTATTAAGTCTGACTTGACAAGGAGCATTTAAACAGGGGCTTTGCTCTGCTGTGGCTGCTTTGGAGCGCTTTGTTGTTGCTACGTGGAAAAGCACCGCGACAATCTGGTGGGATAAATACTGTATTCATCCAGAGGTGTGATGAAAATCATTCATTCAGTTAGCAATTTCATGACGCATCCGTCATTTGATTGTTCATCATCATTACGTTTTTTCTTCAAAGTTGCAATATGGAACTTTGTTCCCCAAAAATAACTTTACAGTAAGCTTTTTATTTGACCATTTATGAGTGAAATGCCTTCTAATTAGTAGATTAACACTTTAGCTGTTCATAATGGGTAATCCCTTTGGCCAATAGTTTTCCGACTGGATTCGGGTTAGCATTTCCCGCGCCCTGTCTGCGAATGTGACGTCATGTGCGTGGTGTGTACGTGAAGAACGGTATGTGCAGTTTCATTTTTCGTCAGCAGGAGGCAGTAGCGATTCGAAATGGAATATTCCACTTTCCAAATATTTTACCGTCAGCAATACCTTCCCTCTACACTCGTAAACTCTAATGATGCATCTACCTTCATTATTTAAAAAATGGTACGTGTTATCTGATCACAAAACACTTTAAAGTCATGAAAATGCATTTAAATCCAGCAATTTGATGACATGTTTCATTTTTAAACAACATCTCTGATACAAATGACTTGGGATTGTAGCGATATTAAATCCTGCACACCGCAAGCTTTCCTTTTTGGCAGCGAGCAAACAAAAGTATGTGGCCCTCCCAACACAGCTGCAACCAATACCACCACCACTACAGCACATGTTTCCTCAGTACAGTAGTAGTAGTAGTATATTTTTCCATAACTTTGTAACATTGTGACAGCATACACATACACACACACACATGGGGTGAGGGGGGTCAGCCTAATTGTGTTGCAGGGGCACACCTTCAGGGTTTGTTCGAATCATTCAGGCGAAACCCTTTGTGTGACTACAAAAGAGCTCTTATGTAACATTTGGGAAACCCACAACAGAGCTCTGTGGAGAGCAGTCAGAGGGAGCGCACACACATCTAAAAGTGGGTTTATGTGATCATTTGAATCAAACTCAAAGCATGGCGTTGCCTTCAGGGAGCGTCTGGTGTAGTAACCTACTAACCAAATGACTGTTACAAATGTCATTAAGTGCTTAAAATGCCTACGTCTGTCTGTCCATCTCAGCTAATCCAGTTCGGATGTTGCCTTCGGGGACAATCCGAAACCCTCTTGTTAAAAATGATCTTGAATGAATCCAGTTGGATAATTATCAAAGCAACTGAGGAACAGTTGCAATGTCTTTTTCTTAATCGCCTATCAATCCAAATCAAACCTAGTTTTGCCTTCAGAGACCGTCTGAAATCTCAGACTTCTTCCTATACAAAAAGGGGATCGTTTCATGAGTGGTACGTCATTCGAGTGACCGACGTTTCTCCTACCGAAATCCTCTTAATGACGAAAGGCTATGAACGCAGCATCGGCATTGGCACCGGTCCCGGCTCGCTTGGGTCATGACGACCCATCAACGGTGGCATGTTTTAAAATCGTTACAAATAGGCTTGACCTAAATAAATCTACATTTTGAAAACAAACAAAACAAGCAAAACAAAACGAAAAATTAACAAATTAAACGTGAGAAAAATACAGTTACACATTAAGAAATCAGGCACATCAGTGCTTCCACATGTTTGACTGGTAGCAAATTGCACTGCATCCAATATTCGTGAGTGACACCAACATTTCCTTTTGAGACTTTTTTAGTCTCCCAATAAAACTATACATTAAAGTTCTTAGTACAGCTTGCAAAGTGTTCACTTGCGCAGAGACAAACGTCTCAGTTGCACGAGTCCACCGTGGCCTTCTTAAAAGCACTCGCAGCGCATCATTATAGGCCACCTGAAGCCTATACACACTAGCTTTTTTATAATAATGCCAAAGGTGAGCTGTGTGCAAAGGTATACCAAATAATTTAAACAGGAACAACTTCACATCATCAGAACATGCTCAGCAAGTTCGGCGTTGCCTTCATTAACAATCAGAAATCGAAATATTCTTACTAAAATAACTCTCTATAATTGTTTAAAATGTCCTCAAATTAATCCAAGATTATTTTCTAAATCAACACGACGTCACTGGAAAAAAAATAAGTAGGCTACACCAGAAGATTTGCCCGACATTTTTCCTTCCGACTGTTTCAAATTACGAGGGGCCTTTGAACGCAGCGTTCCCCGGCGCGCCTGCGTCATGACAACGACCCACCACCAGTGACGTATTTGGGGGCTGTGGCTGCCCAGTGGAAGTGGACGAGTGGGGTTGTCCCTGGTTGGCTGCGAGAGCGAAATCTTTAAAGGAGAGGAGGGTTCAACCCCCCTCCCCCCCAAAAAAAATCCCTCCGCATCATCACAGACGCTCACACCAGGCGAAGCCGCTCCACGCATCGGAAAGACCACCATCAGGATCAACACCTCCCGTATCTGCCTCAACATGGATGACAAATTGTGAGTTCTTCCTTAACCCACGCAGCATCATGCGCCACACGTGTAACCCTCCGCATCCGCTTGTCATTCCAATGTGATAAAGCGACGAAGTGGCGTCCCTGAACGCGTCACGCCGCGGACGTCCGGGTTTGATTCTGTCACGTCTGAGCCGAATTACCCGTCAGCCAAGTTTGACATTTGCCTAAAAAGCGGCGAAGCACGCTCAAGTTCATCTGCTAACAACGCACTTGAGGAGAACTTGGAGCTCATGTGGTCCTCCGTGACGTCATTTATGGTTTTCTGGAAACAGAGAGTCATAAAAGTACCTGAGAAAATGCTGAGACGTTCCGTCACCGCTCAGGCTCATTTCTCAGCATCGGGGTTTGAGGTGGTTTTTAATTAATGCTGAATAATGATGGATATCATTCATCGTTCTTTTCCAAACGTACTTAACATTTATCGATACTTTTTTGAAGATTAAAGGCATTAAAGAGTAATGACGTCACAGACACGAAACAAATCTCCAGATTGCTTTCCCCTGTTAAATTTTTGTTTTGGTTATTATTTTTTTATTTTCTTAATCACCGATTAAGGCTAACAATAGAACATGATATGCTAGGTTAGTTGTTTTAATGTGTTGTGATGTTGTGTTGTAATAAGCATAATAGCAGCACGAAACGATTAAAGTTAAGATTGTGACATGCTGCTACGCATCCCTGATATATACAAACAAACATTGGACGCGTTCTTGTGAGGAATAGCGACTGTGTAGTGTAACAGAATGTAAAATAAATAAAACGTGTTTAAAGGTGGTCTTTGGTGTCACCGGACAATAAAGTGAAAGATGAAAGCAAAAAGCTTAGTCCAAGATTAATAGTCATGCTTTGATGTCCATGTCATGGAAGCAAGTCTTCAATACAGTGCATGCATGATATGCCACTGCTATGTCTCATGAAAGTGGCGTACTTTGATTTTGATGTAATGGAAATGACATTTTCTAGTAAAAGTGAAATATATGCTGCTTTCAGCCATGCATGACTAAACTAAAAACATGACAATATATTGATTCACGAGCTGATATCTCTTCTTAAATGTCGAGCTGATATCTCTTCTTAAATGTCACCTTCGTATGAGGATGTGATTTTGTAAAAGTGCATCATATGCTGTTGCAATTGCTCTCTGATCTATATAAAAACAAATCATATAAAAAAGTGATATGCCTCACTGAACTATAAAAGACAAAAAAATAAGTTTTATGTATGGATAATTACTTTGATGTTGCCGTCATGGAAACAAGATTTTTTTTTTTTGTATAGACGGTGCATGATGTGCTGCTTGCAATGCCTCACTTATTAAGAAAATAGTAACACGTTGACCAAGTTGACACTTTGTGAATGATACTTTCAGGCTGCTGCGATAAGACGATACATTCTTTCATGATAGTGCAGGATATGCTGCTTGCCGCTATGCTAACTACAAGAAACAAAAGACACGTAGGACTGCTGGAAGTGGTGATTGAGAGTCATGATGACACATTGTGGGAGTAAGACTTCATTCAGGCGCTGCATTATTTGCTGCGATTAATTCCCCCCCCCCCCCCCTTTTTTTTATCAGTAGCAAATAACACTTCTTTTTTTTACCCCCTGCAGCGACGATGAGTATCAAGCGGCGGCCGACTGGCTGATGTCCAAGACGTCATCCCGGCCCACCGTGGGCATCGTGTGCGGTTCGGGTTTGGGCGGCCTGGGCGAAATGCTGAAGGAGCGCCAGGTGTTTAAGTACGCTGACATCCCCAACTTCCCGCAAAGCACAGGTACGGCGCCAAATGCGTGCAGCGTGTGTGTGCAGGTTTGGCTGACTGACTAATAACACGTGTCGTGTTTCAGTGCATGGGCACGCCGGCCAGCTGGTTTTTGGAACGTTGAAGGGAAAGGCATGCGTTTGCATGCAAGGCAGGTTCCACTTGTATGAGGGATACCCCGTACAGAAGGTCAGATGATGCATGTTACTCATATATTTACACATATAATTTGGGGGATTAAAAACAAAGGGGGGGTTTTATTTAAATAAATATATTTGTTTTGCTTTTTTGGGGGGACAAAAAAAAAGAATGTTTTTCAAGAAAAAGACATACTGCCCCCCAAAAAACAAATAAAATCAGGATAATCCCAGATTAAATGTTTTACTCCCAAGAGCTCCCCCCCCAGCCCCCAATATTTTATTTTTCACCAAAGTAAAAAGGAAGGAAGACTGAAGAAAAAAAAATTCTGGATATCATGAGATGTAATTCTTACCCCGCCCTCCTCCCTATGTTTTTTTGTAAATTATTATTATTATTATTTTTAGAAAGTATTTTTACTGCATTTTTTTTTAGATTGAATTAGTATCTATTTTTTTTAGGGGGAAATGTATTTTTGTTGAAAAATAAAATGATACTTAATGTGCATATTTTCAAGTTTTAAAATGAGAAAAACAATGTTTTAGAAATACGATATTTCTCCTTCACAAAATAAAAATAAAAAATAGCATTTATATTTTATATTAAATGTTTTTTTCCCCAAGAAAAGATTTATTTACATGAAGGCTACGTCAAGAAAAACAATGTATTTATTGAAGATAAACAAAATACTTTTTCTCAGCATTTTTTTTCTTGCAACTTTTTGAGGCTTTTTTTCCAATCTTTGTGTTACAAGCATAGTTTTTTTTTTCAGTAAAAAAAAAAGCCTTAATATATAATAATAAAGTTGTATGATAAACGTTTCCAATAAGAAGAAAAGTCTTGTTTTGTTGAGGATAGAAAAAAAAACTGTATATGATGTGTTTTGGTAGCCAGCACCAATGGCAAGCATATTGTACGTGGCACATCATAGTAACATGAAGCGTCGTACGGCCTCCTCCCTCCTGTAGGTGGCGCTGCCCATGCGGGTCTTCAAGCTGATCGGCGTGGAGATGGTGATCCTGACTAACGCAGCCGGCGGCCTCAACCAGGACTACAAGGTGGGCGACGTCATGATAATCAAAGACCACATCAACATGCCGGGATTCGCCGGAGTCAACCCGTTGGCGGGACCAAACTGCGACAGGTGACACAGCACGCAACAGCATCCATGGGTCCATTTCACAAAGCAGGTTCAACAAACTGAGACTAAGCCTGAACTGTGAGTTGACCTACCCTGAGATAGGAAACTCTGCATTTTCGGTTCCAGGACAGCTGATTTGAGACCGTTTGATCAACGCAGAGAAGTTTCACCTGGAGTTAAGCGCGTAAACCACCACCATAAAAAGACGGGTCACCATGGCAACGGCCGCCCTCTATTTCTTGTTTGTTTTTTACCCCTCTCGAAATGTCCATATTTATTTTTAGTTTTTGAATCTCGTTTTTTTATTTTTTTAAACATTTATTTATATATATATATATATATATATATATATATATATCATAAAAAACGCTCTGCTCTCACATTTATTTATTTCATGCTGTAGACGCGCTCTCGGGATGAAATATGATTCAAATAAGGGGGCGGTCCTAAGTGTGTCTTGGGTTGGACTCCGCCATAGCAAACTGCCTTTCAATGGTCGAGTGAGCGGGTCGACGAACAAGGAAGTCTCGCCGGCTTGCGTTGGAGAACTCCAGCAATGGACGACTATCTTAACCACTGTCACCACGATTTAGTTTAGTAGTCTAACAATATGCCCAATGTATAATACACAAACTCAGCACTGAACTAAAGCTAGCATTAACATAGCATTTATCATCCATTGATGCCATCACACAGGTAAGGTAAGGTATTTGTATTGTTTAAATACTGTACAGGGTGTAAATGTAAAAAACAAATAGAAATTAAAACAGGAATTTTCTGTTTTGGGAGCTTGGGAACGGATTAATTGCATTTACATTATTTCCTATGGGAAAAAAAATTTCGGAGGTTGAACAATTTGGACTTTGAACACTTCGCAGGAACGAATTATGTTCAAACTCCGAGGTACCACTATATATATATATATATATATAATATTTCCATTTATCTTTATTTTTATTTTGTAAAATGTTTTAATTATATATTTTAGATCCGTTTTTATTTTCACTTTTATTTATTTATTCATTTATTTTTCATTTTGGAAGTTGTGGTCCTCCATACTTGCTGTCGACTGAAGATGACATCACAGTTGCTCAGGTCTCAGCTAACAACCTATCGCGGCGTAGCTTCAGAAAACAGGTGAGCTTTGATGATGACATTTGAGCCCTGAGCAAGTGTGCTGTCATCTACAGTCGACAGCAGGTGGCAAAATGGCCGCCCCCTGAGATGGATAAAAATGTCTGGATTTTGCTTCATAACTCCACAAATGTAATATTAATCAGAATGTCATGTTTAGACTAGTGAGGTCACATATAACATATTATTGTCAAGAACTGTTTAAGGTTGACTTCCACTTTAATGTGTTTATACATATATTTATATACATACAGCAGGTTTTCACCTATTGTGTGTGATTGTGGAACGTATCTCTCTGATAAACGGGGTGACTGCCTGTGTCCAGGTTTGGCGTGCGCTTCCCCTGTATGTCCGACGCATACGACCGCGGGCTGCGCAAGCTGGCGCACGACGTGGCGGCCGAGCTGGACTTTTGTGACTTTGTGCGCGAGGGGGTCTACTGCGTCCTGGGGGGGCCGTCCTTCGAGACCATCGCTGAGTGCCGCATGTTACACCAGCTTGGGGCCGACGCCGTGGGTGAGTATGTATAATAACAGATTATAGATGGTTCAATTTTGTAATGTTCAACTGTGAACTTTAAAAAAAAAGAAAAAAAAAAGGGATGGTATATTGTTACGTTTGATGTTAAAAAAAATTGCTCGTATTTAAAAAATGGCTTGAAGCAATACATTTTTGTTACAATCTTAGATAGAGAGCATGCATTCATTTTAATCTAACACAAAATGCATTAGACGGGAAGTCAATCCCAAAATGTTCTTTACAATATGTTGCATGCAGCCACACTATTTTAATTAATATTGCGTTTGTGGAATATGAGTTAGGCAGCAAAATCCACTCACTTTTTTCCATCTGAGGGGGGCGGCCATTTTGCCACTTGCTGTCAACTCAAATTGACATCACGAAGCTGAGCTGTGATTGGTTGTCACCTTTGCCCTGATCAACTGTGATGTCATTTTAAAACTGATATTTTTTTTAAACGCCCCCTAAAATAGATTAAAAACAGGTAGATTTTGCTGCTTTATTCATAATCCTGGTTTAAATTCCTCTTTGACAAAATGAGCCACAATACCCAAAACCGGAAAATTAAAAATCACATTTGTTCCATTATTACTTCAAAGTAACAACTAATAACTTAAGTCATGGCTTTATTGCCACAATTGTGAAATAAAAAAATCTAAAAAAGTAACCCTACTAGTCTAAAGTTTCTAAAAACACACACACACATTATGATTAATTTATTGGATATGAATGACGCAGAAAAATCCACCCGTTTTTATCCATCTCAGGAGGCGGCCATTTTGCCACTTGCGAAAATCACATGACCAAACCGAGATAAGAGGTGAGCCGTGATTGGTGGTTACCTGCAGTGGTGTCGTCCAGGGTATACGCGGGTATACAGAGTATACCCACTTCTTTTTCAGTTAGTATTGAGCATATCCACTTCTAAATCCCCCCTGATGCATACCATTGAGCCATGGCCTACCCTAATTGGCTGGTAGCCCCTGCCTACACTGATTAGATTGGCTAACTTTTGGCATAAGAGGCAGAGTAGGGCGGGTTTTGTCAAGGAAAAGCAATCCTTCAAATACTCCCCCAAGCCACAGTAATGACCCAGAAATTTAGCTCAGGTGAACTGATTTGCCCCCCATGCACGGGATACTTGATTGCGATGTGGGTTCGATTTCCGGGGTGGATGCTGCCGGTTACACACTAACGACATGCTCTAGTTAAATTTTTATAGTATCTAGGCTGGTACTTGATTTTTAAGTAAGCCTACCGGTAAAGTCTGACCAGACTGTTTTTCACTATTTTTGTTCATTGTTCAAATTCCACAAATGCAATATTAATCAGAACGCCATGTTCAGACTAGTGGGGGCGCATAGAACAAATTATTGTAAAATTTTGACCTGGCTTCCCCTTTAATTTAGATAAATATTGATAACAGGATTGATCTAATCCAGTTTGGTGTTGCATTCAGGGACAGTCTGAAATCACAATGATCCTGCACTTGCTCGTGACTTCTATTACATTCATATACATTGTTGCAATATGCCTGGCGGAAAAAGAGCTGACGAGACTGAGGAGATAAAATCTTCTCTTGCAAAACTCAAAGAAATGGTCACCGAAATACTTGAAATGAAAAAGACCATCGAGCCACTTCTGCAGGAAATTCAGCAGTTGAAGCAAGAGACACAAGAAAAAGATTGACGCATTGTCGCCTTGGAACAAAAAGTAGATGATTTGGAACAGAATCCTCGTATCAACGATGAGACAGTTACAGGTATCCGGATTAAACTGCGGCGCGGCCTTCCCGGCGAGAGCTGCGGCCGGCACAAGTGCAGTTGATTCTGACCAAGCTTCAGCGAACGAGACTGGAACAGCAAGTAACAACTCGATTTAGAGATTTGGGATTAATTGTGGATCCAGCGCACATCCAGATGTGCTTTTCGCTTCCAACTGGGGGGGGACACGACCACCGGCAGTTCTGATCAGGTTTGTTGACAGGAAGAAAAAGATTGCTCTTTTGAGAGATAGCTACAAGCTTAAAGGTAAACATGTCTACGTCAACGAAAATCTCACAAAAACGAAATGCTGACATGGCCAGAAGGGCGCGACAATTGAGAAAGAATGGATTTACCGAGAACACGAGGACAAGACTGTCGGATCTTCATCCAAACAAAAGAAGACTCATCTTCTCAGAAGAAAATACGGATCGTGAAAAGAGTGGAAGAATTGACAGGAGTTTGAGAGCCAACAACTGCAATCAGTAGCTCACATCATTAGATTGTGGATTATGTCTTACCCAAATGAAATTATTGTAACATAAGACTAATTAACCCAAAACTGGAGCTGTTATGATTTGAATAATGTAAATATAGCATATGATTACTTGCTGGCACTGCCAAGGTTAACTCTTGTTTATACACCTGCATTGATAACATGTATTGCTGTTCTTGTAAGAATGTAAACATTGCCTGGCTCTATTTTTGTTTGGATATGTGATGTAACATGCAAGGCTGTCGTGACAAGGTTTTATTGTGGCTGCAATGTGTCTGCTGTAAATATTTACAAAGGGTTGGTAGACATGGTTCCCGGATGGAGCCGGCGGGTGGCCTGGGTGGGCGCTAAGAAGTGTCAAGATCTAAGCATCATCGGATGCTGGCAACAGCGGTGGGCCGCTGGCTGAACTGACCAGAATGGAGTGAACATTGGTGCTTACGCAATGGGCAGAATGCAAGCCGATGTACTCTTGTGTAAGCCACAACATGCGCGAAAGCTGATCCAAGGTCAGCGAAGACGCTACTGTTGAACGAGTATGCGCTCGCTTCGGCTGCTCGCCCGGTTGGGTGGGCCTGTTGGTGGCGTCCGGCCGGGAACCGATTTAGCAATTCCAAATGACTGGTACTAGCTGCAACTTACACACGGACATTACTCAAGATGAACTGAGCGAGGCGTGTGCAGACTTAAGTCGGGATTGATAAAGATATGAATCAATGGAGACGGGTTACTAATAAGCCATGGCTTCTACCCGTCAGCGATTCTTTCGGATGTCAATGTTGCAAATGATATGATGCGATCGATGTAATAATGTGTCCGAAAGGAAAAAATGAATAAAACAAAACAGAAGACCCTAAATTAGTAAAAAAAATGGTCTCCTAGACTGGTGATGCATTCAGGAACAATCGGAAATGAGTTTTATTCTCTCCACTGACTTGTATCTATGTTTCTGCATGTTGTCGCAGGCATGAGCACGGCGCACGAGGTGATCACGGCGCGTCACGCCGGCATGCGCTGCCTAGCCATGTCGCTCATCACCAACCGGGCGGTCATGGACTACGAGAGCCAGGCCAAAGCCAACCACGAGGAGGTCTTGGAGACGGGCCGGCAGCGGGCGGCGCAGCTCGAGCGTCTGGTCAGCACGCTGGTCGGCCGACTGGAGCTGTGCCACAACAAGTCGTCGTGAGGATTTTTCCGATACAAAAAAAACATTTTTTTTGCGGATATGTTCATCCTGGCAAATCCTTATTTACATTAAACGCCCCAAATTGGCTCTGTAGCATAACCTGGGATTCGTCACACCTGAAAACAAAGTCTGCGATTTTGATTCAAGGCTGCCATCAAGAAAATTTGCGACCAAATTTGAACCACGCAAAACTAAACAAGTGGATGAGTAAATTGCAAAGGATTTGCCTTTGTGGGTGGACAGAGCACGTCGGCAAAGCTTGTTTCTAGTGTAATATTAGCTTGCTAGCTAGCATACAGGGTTAATACATAATCGCACGCTCCTGCTCTTAGTCAGTATTGATGAAACATTTAACACTCCAGAGTCACGCTCTATTTCCTGCTGTGTAATGTTGTTTGGGGGGGGGGCACTAGAATTAAACTTATGCGCACTAGAATTAAACTTGAAATGCACTTGTTGACCTAACTCCAGAACCGATACACTCAGAAAAAGGGATTTTTGTTAGAGAAATGTAAAGTGTGACAGAATATTTATCTAAAGTATATTTAACTGGAGTGTTTATATGCTAATATTGCTATATAAAGAAGATATGATGATGTGTAGTGTGTGGATGGACCAAATCTTTGGGAACAAAAAAAAGTCTTATCAATTTCTTATGCAGACTCAGTTGATGTCCTCTGAACTATTTCTGCTATAAAATGACTTGTTCCTTTACAATCTTGAGTGTCCTGTGTCATTTAAGAATAAAGTAATAAAATCCACCTGTTTTTATCCATCATAGGGGCGGCCATTTTGCCACTTAACTCATTCACTGCCATTGACGCCTAATTTTTAATCTTTTGGGGTTTTTATTCGTGAGTTAACGAGTGAAGTCGCGATTAATTACAATTAATTGTAATCACCTGACGCCCCTAATTTTTAATCTTTTTTTAAGATAATCGCATGGTTTCACTAGTTAACTCACGATTAATCACAAATTTTATATCTGTTCTAAAAAAAATTCTAGGTTTTCATACTCTTGTTAACAAAAGTGGAAGAAAATATTAAACTAATAGAAATAGTTCAAATTGTTTTTTTTACGTTTATAGCCGTCAATGGCAGTGAATGAATTAAAAAGAAAAAAAATATTCAAAATTTGGGGTATCAGGCGTTTCAAATTTTAATCGTAATTAATCGCATGACTTTAATAGTTAACTCACGATTAATCACACATTTTATATCTGTTCTAAATGCACAATAAAAAAAAAAGTTTTTTATACTCTTGTTAACAAAAGTGGGAAAAAAATGTAAACTAATAGAAATAGTTCAAATGAATTTTTGACGTCAATGGCAGTGAATGATAGAAATAGTTCAAATGAATTTTTGACGTCAATGGCAGTGAATGGGTTAATGTTGACTGAAAATGACATCGCAGTTTCTCAGGGCTCGGGTAACGACCAATCGTGGCACAGCTTGTGAATGTCATGTGACCAAAAAAAACAGGTGAGCCGTGATTGGCCGTTGCTCTGAGCAACTTGTCATTTTCAGTTGACAGCGAGTGACAAAATGGATAAAAACGGGTTGATTTTGCTGCTTAATTCATATTGCACAAATGTAATATTAATCAGAAGGCTGTGTTTAGCCGACTTTGGGTGCTTACAACATACTGTAAAGAAAACAATTGGGTTGAACTTCCCTTTTAAGTTTAGGATACTAGACGCTATTTCCAGGAGGCTCGTCCTTCATCTTATCTCCCATTGGCCCGTTTTCCTTCTTTTTTTTCCCAACCCAAACAGCCCCTTCCCCCTTCCTCGTCTAACCAGATGGGAAAACTTTTTTCCGTGACATCAGGCGATACAGTGGCTGCCCGTACAAGGTCGTGACAAGTTTTATGAGCTCAACGTTTGCCTGGTGGCCACAGAAGAACATTTTCAGGTGTTTTCACTACATCTCATTTTGGCAAGCGCTTTGTACATCAGCTCTATCAAGAATTCAAATTATTTTTTTGCATGTGATGTCATCCACTCAAATCAGTGCCAGGAAACATGGCCATAACCATAGAACAGGAAATCGCACTCAGTACAGTATGTGTTAGCAATATAAAATCATTATATTACAATTGCAGGCATAAATTAATATTAGCAATTAGAGATTTCCTTGTATAAGAGTACACTTATTACGGTAATTTTTTTAATTTGAGCTGTATTGTATATACTGTACAGCTGGCGTCAGGCCAAAACCTTACAAGTCAAAATGTTGCTTTTTATTTTTAAAGATACAATTGGTGTGGGTCTAATTTTTACGAATTATTGAGTAAATAATTAAAAATGGCTTGCTCTCTTTGATGATACAATGTTAATGGTTGAACAAACATGACGTTTTTGGGAATATTCATTTATATATTGAGACCCACCTGTTAATTTTTGCATGTTATACTGAACATTTTAAAGAAAAGTCTTCAAGGCATTCAAAAACATACCTTGCTCTCTTTGATGATACAATGTTAATGGTTGAACAAACATGACGTTTTTGGGAATATTCATTTATATATTGAGACCCACCTGTTAATTTTTGCATGTTATACTGAACATTTTAAAGAAAAGTCTTCAAGGCATTCAAAAACATACTTAAAAACTTGAGTGACATGGATGATTTTTTTTTTTAAAGTTCTTATACTATATATTTTAAATCATGTATTATAATTTATGCCGTGGGTCAAACTGATCAGTTTTAAAGATAGGGTGTTATTTTTAAAAAAAAAAGTAATAATTTTTTCTTTTTATAGGTCATAATTTCCATCCGTTTTCTATGTGAAATGCAGATTATGGTACATGGATTCTTTTTAAGAAAATGAAAACAAAAAATACATATTTTTCTAGACAGAATTTTTTTTTTATGGCCTTACCCTTTCTTTCTAATTTAAAACGAAATCAAAACCTGACAACTAATTTTGGATTTCTTTTTGAACATTTCCCCATCAGTCCAAGAATGCTGTCTTGCATTAACTTGGGGGTTTTCTCACACACGCACACCCAAGTATGCAGAGAAAACATGCAGACAGACAGGCCTTGTTAGCAAGAGGAAGTCATTGAAACGGACTGTGTTGACTATTGAGCAGCCACGCCAGCATAAAAGTGCCAAACTGTCAGTGAAGGCAACACCAACGACACCGCATCCACATATACAACTATGCTCTACACGTAAACGTGCACAGTATATCAAAGTTATATTTGTTTGCTACATGCAGTGCAACTGTCAATTATTCACAACGCTTAACCACGTTCTTCTCCTTAGAATTCCACACACAGTAGCCAATAACGAAAACGTGTTTCCGTTGTTATTATGGGATGTTGTGTGTCGAATTTTGATGGGGAGAAAATGAATGAGGAAGCACTAGTGGTTAGCAAAACTGCCTCGTGGTTCAGATATTCTGGGTTTCAATGTGGGCTCCTACCTTCCTGTGTGGAGTTTGCATGTTGTATGTCTAGTTACCTGTTGAAGCTGCGGCAGTCAAACATTAGACTGCCTCCTGGTGGCAACTTCTAGAACACACTGAATGTTCCAGAAAACTGTGTACCGTCAAGTTACTGTATTTGTGAAATAGAGCCTTTGTGATGCTTTTTTGTTGTTCACATTTGAATTCAAATCCCTAACTCAAACTTCTAGCCAGTTTGAAGACCCAAATTTGAATAGCCCATATGAAACCAGGGATGTTCAATACCACTTTTTTTCCCCCAGACTGATAAGAGTATTATTCACTCTTTGAGGACTCACTGATACCGAGTACCGATACCTGTAGTACTTTTGATAAATAAAATTTCTGACAAAACATTTTGAACAAAACCTTACTGCCGATGTGTCAAATGGTCACGGTATAGCGCCGCCTACTGCTGAGGAGGACTTGGAAGTCAAAATAAATAAAATAAATAATAAAAATAAGATTGGTATTGGCCTGGTACTCACCCATTCCTATTTGAAACCCTAATCCCTGATTGAACCTTGTAAATAGTAATACTTTTATCACTACTCTAAAAGTATTTTCTAATGATGAGGCATACCCTAAATGCCACGACAACACACCAACGTGATCTTTTGAACAAGAATAATTTAATCAAAGGAGACGTCACAGAGGAAATTCCCCATGAAGAAGTCAAAACTTGAGTCATGCGGCTTTCCGTAAACTTGAGCTTCCGGCAACAGCAGACTGATGAGTCATTTACGTTCCTGTCAAAACTGTACGCTTACAGGAAAGGCAGTCAAATTCAATTTGGGGATTTAAAACGGCATTACTTCTTCTTGCATAGTCAAAAACAAAACTGTACAATGTAGCACCAAGCCGGCGAAGTGCGTTAGCCGTACGTGTGGATGACGCGGTGTCGTTTGAGGTGGTGCATGAGGATGAAGGTCTTGCCGCAATCGGCGCAGTTGTACGGCCGCTCGCCGCTGTGCGTGCGCTGGTGCACGCGCAGGCTGCTCTGCTGCGTGAAGCGCTTTCCGCACTGCAGGCAGCCGTACGGCTTCTCGCCGGTGTGCGTGCGGTGGTGGATGCTGAGGTGCGACGAGCACTGGAAGCCTTTCCCGCACACGGCGCACCAGAAGGCCCGCTTGCGCTTGTGGCTCTGCTGGTGCAGCTTGAACTGGTGCAAGCGCGAGAAGGTCTTGCCGCACTGCGCGCAGGCGAAGCCCCGCGGGAAGGGACGGTGGGTAGCAACGAAAGCGACCTGCGAGGCGGTCGCCGCCGGCACGTCCGACGGTTCGCCGACTTGGGGACGCCTCTGCGGATAGACCTGCTCCTTGCGCGGGTCCGACTGCGGTCTTGGTGGAAAGGCGTCCGAGTGTGGGTCTTTGAGGTACTCGCCGTCAAAAACGCCGTTACAGGACGGCTGCGACAACGCCGCCGATTTGCGCGGCTGCTCCGGGAAGGCGTCCGAGTACTCATCCACAACACTGGAAAAGTCCGGGAAAGCAGAGTCGATGTCGTCGCCGTCGATGATGGACGACCACAGCTGGTGGTCCCGCTCGTCCAGAGACAAGTCGGTCAGTTGGTTTTGCTTGGCGGCGCCCAGCTGGCAACCGTCCCGACCAAAACCACCCGACGCCGTCTCCTCTTTCTCCGTCTTGACAAGCATGTGGAGGCCGCTTACCTCAAAGTCTGACGCAGTCTTCTGCCGGTCGTCCTCGAACCTTTCGGACACGTTCGCGTACTGCAAAGATGAACCTGCCACTGCCCAGTACAGAAAAAAAAAAACAAGTTAGCATGTTAGCATTTAGCTCGAGTTTCACATCCAAAAGTGTGTTCCGTACTGACCAGGGCAGACGGGATTGCTGATCCACAGAACCTCATCCGGACCCTCTTCTTTGATGGTGAACGAAGCGTTGGCGTCTTCCACCTCAGGACACTTAACAGGACAAGATGGACCATTACAGTGAACTTCAAAATCCGAACTCTAGGTTGACACCAAACACAAAACACCATGTCGCAGCGCGCGTCTCACATGCTCTTTTTTGTTCAAAGGGGAACTACACGGGGGTCTCAGATGAGTAGAGAGGGGAGGGGTGAGCAGTTACACACGCGCCGCAGACAGAGAGATTCAGCCACTGTGCTAAATCCAGCATAGATGCCATTCTGCTATGTTAACACTGGTGTGAATTAACAAGACAGTGTGAAAGGGTTTCGTGTAACTCACTTTGATTCCTCTTGTAGGATGGGCAGCGCTTCCTCCGTCGTCTACCAAGTTTTCTGGACACAAGAAAAGCAATTTATTTGGCATGTTTTGGTAAACATTTTTTTGGTAAATGCTAATATGCCGCCTTAGAAGTAGCAGGCTTCATATGTTGTCTGGCATGTTAACTTATACAGTGCTACGACCTTAATTACTACACAGTCGTCCCCTTAATTAGAGAGACTTTAAAACCCTATCCAAAGTTTGGATCCCAAAACTTGGGTCTAAATACCCTACTTTGACATTGTAACCTGAAATCCTTACCCTGGCTCAAAACTTTTGTTTGAAACGTTAACCCAAATCCCAATTAAAAACGCAAACCTAGACTTGAAACCCTATTTTGAAACCACAATCCTGGTTTAAAAGCCTAATTTGAAACCACGCATAAACCAGGCTTAAAACTTTACTTTGAACCCCAACCCTGCATAATTGATAAAACCAACCCTTGTTTGGAAAACCTAAACTACTCTTGAACCTTTTTTTTTTTTAAATAAGACTCAAAACCCTCATTTAAAACCCTAACCCTTGCTTTATAACCCTGACTTGAATGCCTTGTTTTGTTTATACAGTAACCCAGTCTCGAAACCCTCATTTGAAAACGTAAACCTAACTTGAAACCCTCCTTTGACACCCTAACCCCATCTTGAAACCCCCATTTGATACCCTAACCGTGTTTTGTGGTATTCTTGTAGTGCTTCCGTGAATACAATTTCTTTCACATCAAGGAGTCGTCGTCCTCATTCTGGTGTTCCTTACCGAAAACTCGCTGCATCTGCGCGTTTTTATTCTCCACCGCTAGCAGCTTCCTCTTCAACATCTCGTTCTCGCTCTGCTTCCGCGAGATTTCCAAGTGCAGGAAGGCGCTATTGTCATCGACCAGCTTGCTGATTTCGGCCACCGCCGCCTTCACCAAAACCTCCATGATGGACGAAAGCTGCGTTTGAAAAGCGACGCACGCCATGTTTCCTTACACGCTACAAGCACACTCACATGAGAAAAAAAGACAATAAATGTGTGCTTTTAAAGCTAGACGTTGTTTAAATGGCACGAGGATGCTGTGGAAAATGTTCCATCCCGAATAACACGTTCACTTCCGCAAGGGGGAGGGGCTTAGCGTAACCGAGCCACTAAACGCCCATGACGTTTGTAAAAACGTAATGACGCATTTCCTTGTGTGTTACGTAAACAGGAGTTGACGTTTAAAAATAATAAATAGTTTATGTTTTTATGTTGACGCAGTGACGAATTTGACCACATATAACAATAAATATTAAGGAGTAAAAGATGGATGGATGGGGGAAAATTATCATAAATGTGACTAAACTACCTACCATACCAAAGTGCATTTTTAATATATAGGAAGAAAAAAATTTAAGTTGAGGACAAGCAGTACAGCAAATAGTTGCTCAAATTTAATTTATTATTTTTAAAATACCGTAGAAACATCAATCTTTTGATTCTTTTTTAATATCACCCAGTGCGCTGGACTGACTTTAGTAGAAGTAGAAAGTAGAAAAGTAAGTAGTTCACAATCAACTTTCAAACTTAATAGGCTACTCACATCTACTCATTTTCACTAAATTGGTAAATAATCAATTAAAATGTTAACTACTTAAAATATAGGTGATGAAGCATTTTAGTTATTGTAAATGTGTATCAGCAAAATCCAGAATAAACTTAAATCATATATTCATAGCTGCTGATTATAATGGCAGTTTAACTTCCTTTTTTTTAAATCATCATTTTTGTTTGACTGTTCAGACCACACAATGACACACTTGACCAATCCAATTTGCTTTTAATCGTCTACATAAACAAACAAACAAACAAAAACTCATGAGCACACAGTTAAAGGTGACATCAATAAAACAAAACGTAATCAGAACTCCAGCTTGTGGTTCTCGTATGAAACGGCAGTCATTTGTATGGAAGCATCAACATTAGCCAGCTTAATGGTCATTCAAATTAATTTTTAAGAAAACTGTAAAAACACAAACAGCTTTGGTCTTGAACTCTTCAAACAAACATGAATTAAACAACACAACAATAACATATTTACATGTTTTAACACCATTAAGCGCTAAGAAAAAGCCATTGCAATCACATTTAATACTTTTCCTCAAACTATTTCCTTAAAAAAAAAATACTGGCTCAATTACACACAATTAAATGAAATACAACCACTTCTCCATAACATTTTGCATGAGTGACCGCAGCAAGGCCACCATTTTGTGAATTGCTTTAAACTTTGTGAAGTTTCTGGTAGGGACACAATTCAACATGTAAAAAGTACACGCACGCTTAGTTTGAAATATGTTGAACGCTAAATTCTTGAGGTAGCTCGAAGGTAGCGTGAAAGTAATTTCCAACCGAAGTTTTGTTCTTGTTGGTTTTAACTGTGCAATAGTTTGAGTCATTTGTAAGTGGATTTTTTTCGACTCATTCAGTTGTTTTCTGTTGTGCAAGGCTTAAGCCACAAAATGGATTTGTTTATGTGCCACAGACTCTTTTCGAGTGTGGATTAATGTGATTGTGTGTGAATTTTGAACAATTGTGTTGATTTCTATTGTGCAAGGTGGCCCTTTCCACAAGCCAGTAAGAGATATATATCGTGATTTGTTAATGCTTTTCCTAATAGTGTGTAGTGATTTTTTTTTAAATAGCTGTATTGTGACTTTTATGATATATGATATGTACTACTGTGGATTATTTTGCATTATGTATCATTTGAATAACATCAAAGCGCACTAGGGCTCGCTCACAACACACTTTTTCTGGGTTTAGGCGACTGATTTCAATTTCAGTCGACAGCAAAGGGCGGTATGAGGCCAAAATGGCAGCCCCCTGAAATCATTGAAAACAGTCATTTTAAATTGGCAGTTTCTACGAGCTGTACACTGACAACTTTTCATTGTGTCAGTGTCATTTCTTCAGTGTTGTCCCATGGAAAGAATGAAATATCTGTAATCACTTTTGTGAGATACGGTACATGAGAGGTGCAGGCCTGGTGAGTGACGTGGGCGTCAACAAGTGTTGAGTGACGGGATGCGAGTTGTAGCGATCGGCAGCTCAATTGTTCCCAAACACGTATAGATATGTTCTATTTTTAAAAGTTTTAAGTGTTAAGACGTATTTATACGTTTAAAAAAAATGTTTCTTCAATGCTAGAGCTTTGATGCAGCCTCTGAACTGCAGAGAACGGTTGAATAAATGGTAGTAATTACAAAAATGGGCCAGCAGTTGGCAGCAAAGTATAAGAGATCAACTAGGGCCATGTTGAAAAAAGCTAATTTACCCACAGTTTTAAACAGATTTGTGAATAATGATAAAACTTAGCTACATTTTAATGCTAATTGCTGCCAAATGAAAAAAGTTGCTTCAGTGAAAATGGCTGCGAGTGAATGAGTTAAGTGTTTTTTTTCTCTACCGTTTGTTCAACGAAGCGATTGAAAGTGCAGCGCCAGTCCCGCAACGATTTTCACGGGCAAAATTGAAAGAAATGAGCTCAAAGACGCACAAAAACCTTGATTCTACTGGTGGACTGTCATGTGCAGCTGCAGTTTGTCGGCGTGGTCGAAGCCCCGACCGCAGACGTCGCACTTGAACATCGCTTCGCTTTTGCACTGGTGCCTCTCGAAAAGAACGAACGAATCGAAACTCTGCCCGCAGGACGAACAGATGTAGCAGTTCTGAGACGAGTCCGAGGACGGCAGCTGACCGAAGTCCAGGATGGTCCCGTCCTCGTGCGTCGCCATCCCCGCCTGCGAGAACGGATCCAGCATATCCAGCTCACCGTTGGCGGCGTAATCCCGCCACTCGCTGGTGTCTAAATAGGCGTCGCTCTCGCCCACCTCCGCGTATGGGCGACCGCTCAGCGGGTCGGCCAAAGTCGCCGGTCTGAGCGGGGGATCGGTCGCCGGTTCCTGCGGGTGAGTGTCTGGCATGGGGCACATGAGGGGATGTGGCCCCTGTGCTTCCTCGGTCTTGTCTGGAAACAAGAAGAAATACAACACAATTAAATGAACCATTTTTTTTCTCTTTTTGTGGATTATTTCTATTCTGCAAAGTAGCGGTTTGTCAAGAATAACTGACAAAAGGTGATCACATTAGTCATGACATGATTTTTTTGTGTGCTTGCATGTGATGAGGACTTTTAGGGCCCGACAGATATACAGTACATTTTGTTAATACTGATGCGGAATTTGATATTTGGGAGAATAAAATTGTGATAACGGATTAATTGGCCGATTAATGAAGAAAATATTTATAATAAATAAAATAAAAAATGTTGGTCAAACAAATGTTCATACCACTTTTTTTAGACTGATACCAATACTCAACTCTTGATACCAGTTATGATACCATCTGTACATAAAATTCCCCCCCAAAAACATGACAGATCATTTTAAAGACCTATAAATCCCAATATAGTAATGAAATTGATGGCACTTTTCTATGCCTTTAATTTCTCATTTCTAGTCCCTGATTGTAAAACGGCCACTCGAGTGTCACGACTCGTACCGATACCTTAAAATAAGGCTCGCCCATCCCTAATATTTTTATACTTTATAATTTCCTAAAATTAAGAAATGTTTGATCAGACTTTTTTTCTAGACCAATACCAGTATGAGTAATTAACTCTTGAGTAGTGTCCGATACCACTAGTATTTTTGATACATGAATCCCCCCCCCCAAAAACAAAACAATGACAGATAATTTTAAATTAACATATATATCAGGCATGTGATTTGACCAAAGTGAAATTATCTGAAAATTTAGCCGGGGGTCTGGGGGCCGCAGGCACCCAGCTAGGTACAGGGCAGCGCCCTGGTGGGGGGGCCAGGGGGGCGAAGCCCCCCGTAGCTCATGGGTTTTCCGTGATTTTAAGTACTTTCAATGCACTCAGATGACAAAGAAATAGACAAAACAACAGCATAAATTTCCAATGTATATTGAACTATCCCATATAAAATTGCAGTTTTAGTCAACTCAAAATCAGTCACATTCAAAAATTATTTATGTCATAAATAATGTTTTTCTATTTTTTGCTCATTAAAACATTCAACATATTTACAGGAATATACAAGTGTTCATTCTTGAGCACAATCCATTCACATGACACAAACACTACTTCCTCCTAGACTTCATTGCTTTGGAATGGGTCTTTCTAGCCTGCTTCTGTGCAGCTTTGATGGTTCTTCTTGAGGCAGCCTTGCTCATTTGGGTGTCTTGTTTCACAGCAAGTTCTGTTCGTTTTGCAGACAATATAGCTGCTTCTGCATCCTTCTCCTCCCTGTACCTTTTGGAGGATGTCCTCAGATTTAGGCACAGTTTGGACTGCACAGGATCCATCAGAATGTCTTTCCTGCCAAAATGGCTGACAGAGGTGGTCTTTCTTGCTCTTAGGGCATATTTCACAGTCTGAATAGAACTGTATGTGGCTATGTCCATTCTGCATGCTCTGGGGTTCAGGACATCACCCATGACACTGAAAGCCCCCTCTACTTGAGGCCCATGGAAGCAACTCATGAGAGCCTTCACCATCTTGGCCAAGGTTGGGTATCTTCCAACAGCAAAGACTTGAGCCCACCAACGATCCAGTGCAATTGCCTTCCCCTCTGAGTCCAAAGGTGTTGGCAACTCACTGTCCAACTGGTATTCTCTCACCTCGAGATCATAGTTCCCCAGCTCTGACTCATCAAGGACATTGGTGACCAACGATGACAGCTTCTTCAGTAGGACTTTCAAGAGCTTTGAAACCTCTCCCACCATAGTCAATGGTATCACGGCACCAAATGCAAAGCGCTTTCCCGGCACGATCGATCTTCCGAATGAAGTCACTGAACAAATTCATCACAGTCTTCTTTCCAACATTTGTCGATATATCCTTCTCTAACCAGTCCCAGCGAAACTTGTTTTTTACGAGTTTGTCAATTTCCTTAACTCGCGGAGCATCTTTGCGTTCGATCACGGACATCTTTCTTTAAACACTCGGCAAAAACGTGTGCGAAATGAACAACGGCATACTCTTATACCTTTATAACAAGCGCGTTTATTGCTCAACAAACAATGGCATACTCCTTGCCTTTATAACAAGCGCGTTTATTGGTCTACAAACAATGGCATACTCCTATGCCTTTATAACAAGCGCTCTTATTGGTCAACACGGAGACTTCCGCCAATCGCAAGATCGGTTTCATTTCAGTTGCGGAAACACTAAAACGGAATGCTGTAGAGAGACGAAATCGGATTTTTTTTTTTTTTTTTTTTTGGGGGGGGAGATAAAAAAAGCGGAATTCCGCGAATTAGCGGAAAAATCACATGCCTGATATATATATATAATTCAGTATTATTCCTTAAAATTGCATGACATAACTGTTAATGGCAATTTTCTATTATTTTCATTTCTAGTACATGATGACAAAACGGCCACAAGAGGGTGATATTGGTATCGGTCACAAGTACGATACTTTTAAATAAGGCCTGGTATCAGCCCGATGCCTGATATCCGTACTTGCCCATCCCTATTTAAAATGTTTGTTTGAATGTCATTATATTTGTCTTGTGTTGTAATGTGTTAATGTAAAAAAACAAAAACAAAAATCAGCAAAAAAAGTGATTTTTTTTTTCCTTTAGATTTTTTGCTGATTTGAAAAGCTACAATATATGCCACTTAAATTGGCCAGCTGAAGAATTGGTTAGCCGGCTTTTGACTGTGGCTTATTTGTAGTTTTCGAGTTTCCTGATTTTAGCCACTGTTGTTTATTTCTATTGTGCACGGTATCTGCTTGTGATGAGTCGTACCGTTCCTGTGCGTCTTCATGTGGCACTTGAGGCTGGACTTCTGGTTGAAGCATCGTCCGCAGATGTGGCACCCGTAGGGCTTCTCGCCCGTGTGGATGCGCAAGTGTCGCTCCAGGTGGCCGGCGCGCACAAACATCTTCCCGCAGTACGAGCAGAAGAAACACTTCTTGGGCCGGGAGCCCTGATAAAAGGAGCCCGTGCCGTTTCGGGGGCGGGCGCACGGCTCCCACAGCGGCCCTCGGGGGCCGACGGCGGCGCGGGGGTACGCCATCTGCGGTGACATCATGTTGTTGTTTTCTCCGAAATGCTTTCCGGGGAAGGCGAAGGTGCTGCAAGAGGCCTCGGCGTGAGGCGGGATAAACTGAGTTCCCGCCAGGACCGCCGCGCCGTTCTGCGGCGACCGATCGTTTGTCCCGTCACGTAAACTGGGCGACTCCTGCTTGTCCGCCGCTTCCCTTTCGGGCTGCGTCACGCTCTCCTCGACGGGCTCAGACTTGACCGTCGGCGTGCGGGATGGTTCGGGACGGTTGGCGGAAATACGCTCAGTTGCCGCCCTGATGTCGCCCTCTGCTGGAACACGGGTGTCGGTGCTCGGGTGCTCCGTTCGGGGGTGTTGGATGTCGGCTGGTACCGACTGAAGACCTGGAAGGACAGGTCGCTGACTTGAGACTTAAAGGAGAACTCAAGGCAAAAGAATTGACAAGTAAATAAGAAGTAATTAGTAAAGTAACTAAGTTACTTTTTCAAAGTAACTGTGGCATCACTGCTTGTGACTTACATCTCTGGTGGATCTTGGTGTGTTCCTTCAGGCTGCATTTCTGGTTGAAGCGTCTCCCGCAAACGTCGCAGCGGAACGGCTTTTCTCCCGTGTGGATCCTCTTGTGCCGCTCCAGGTTCCCGGAATGCTCAAAACATTTCCCGCAGAAGGGGCAGGAGAACCCCCGCTTGAACAGCAGCCGGTTGACCATCCGCCGCCGCATGCTGCTGTACAAGTGGCGGTGGGCCCCGCGGCCGGCAGCTCCCGCCTGCCGGGTGTCCCCCGGAACATCAGTCAGGTTTTCACGCGGTCTTTCCGTCGGTGGTCCTGGTTGGTCGCATACCGCCTGTTCCACGGGTTCGCGCTTCACCGCCACCTCCACGTCGAGAAAGTCGCTTTGGAGCTTTTCGGGCCTCCTAGCCTCAGCGACGCCTGTGGACGGACAAGGAGAAGCCCCTTTCACACAAACATCCTGAAAATGTGTGCCGCCGCTCCAAAATATGGGCCGCTGCTTTTTCGAACCAGCAAAAAAAAAAAGAAAACTCCTTCAGGCTCCGGGAACCAATTACTTCTTTAACGTTTGCATTCGGACCTCTTTCATATCACAACCAGTGCCCCAAACATACAATAAAAAAATACAATGTGTAGAACGTCTAGAAGGGTGTAGAAAAAATTTATATTTTTGAAAAAAAATGTATATAGTAGATAATAAATTAATTGCAGAATATTGGGGGGGGGGGGCTAAGAGAGGGGATTAATCTGTCCTAGGACGCTTTAACCCCTGGGTTAAAGTGTCGGGAGAGTCAATCTGTCCTGTCATACCGTAAAGAAGTCCACTCCCCCTTTGTAATTCTTTGTGTGGCATGGTTGCTGCCACCTTCCTCAAAGTTGCTTAATGCCAGTAAAAGCGATACAGACCCCGTCAGGTCATGACAAAAGTACCATTCAATTAGCTGTAAATCGATGTTAAACCTTTTTGATTAAGAGGAAAACATGTAACACCCATAAAATCCAAAATATTAGGGTGATTGTTTTGATATTTTTAGAGAGTGATCTGGGCATAAGTAGAGGTGTGGACATAAATTATGGTGGCGATTAGTTGCAGTTTTCTAACATGGGAGGGGAAAGCTTAATACCTATAAAATCCAAAATGCTGTTGCGATTGTTTTGATATTTTCAGAGGTTTTAGTGGGCATAAGTACAGATGTGCATGTAAATTTTGGTGGCGAATGGTCATAGTTTTCTAACATTGAGGTTGTTGGGGTTTGTTTTTTTACATTGAGCGTTTTTAGACTGTCCCGTCTTTGATACTTACCAGAAAGGTTCATGTTTACAAAAACTCGTGTGTACGCTTCATTTGACTGCCATTGGCTAAATATACAACCATTTGGGAAAAACAAGTGAAACGTTAAATGGTCCGCGTGGAAAGACGAAGAACAACAACAGCATCATCAAACGAAGCCACGCCGAGTGGGGTGCACTCCAACCCGGGTCCAAGCCTACCCACCTCGGGGTTGGGGCTGCTGTTGTTGCTGCTGCTGCGCTTCCCGCAGGCTGTCCGCCGTGCGGTGGGCGGCTCTCAGCTCGGCGTGCAGCACCTCCACGCTGCTCCTCAGCCGCCGAATCTCGTGTTCCCGCTGGGTCACCTCCAGGCGTAGGACCACCATGCCATCCTCCACCACTTTGGTTATCTGCGCCGCGGCGGCGTTGCACAGGGCGGTGATGATGGAGCCGATCTGACTGTGGAGAGCGGCGCCGCTCGACATGATGATGGCGAGAGGGGCCAGGGAAACAATAGCTGGGGTCTGGGGGGAAGGTTACACTTGGGCGGGGTGGTTTAATTAGTTCGGCGTGGGCATCTTGCGTGATCCTGTTTTGTGTTAGCTAACTAGCTATTTGGTTGTAGTGTAAACACAAATGTAGCTTGGGCCGGAAATCGTGGTGAACGTAGTACCGTAAAGCAGCTGAAAACGACGTAAAACTGGATGATGAAAATAACCGCGTCGACCGGAAATCATGCAGCGAGTAGTCGGCAACGCGCACTCGTTTTATTCTACTACTACTATTACTCCTACTACTACTACTACTACTACTACTACTACTAATAATAATAATAATAATAAACTTTACTTTACAGTACAATAAAAAAGTAGACTGTCAAACCTCTTAACCTGAGGAAGATGGGGGGTCATTTTTGAATAAAGTTTTAAATTGCACATCCATTACAGTACGTGGTCTCATTTATTGTTTTATTGATGCACGTCAAATCTTTTCTGTTACAGACTTTAAAAAAAAACAAAGACAGACCTATTGGTTGTAAGTTGATTTATATTTTTCTTTTTTTCTTTTTAACCATTTCAATAATGATGTGAACTAGACTAAGTGCAACTTCTACAGAAATTGCATGGGAATGCTAATAGCTGAATGCTAAGATGAATGCTTTTGAAGTAAATTGAAAGATAAATTATGTGAAAATGACAAAGTACTAATTGTAGTTGAAAGTTGTATGAATAAAAAGAACACTTGAACCCGGGAGGTGGGTATTTTTTAAGCAAGTTGAAATTTATATGGAAAAGTGTTATCTGAAAGTACCCTCCATTCATTTAGATGAAAAAGTGGAACTTATGATATCCAATTGAAAAATGCAAAAACAAATTCAGTCAATAGGGCCACCTAAGCATCCAATGATTTAGATGGAAAAGTGGAACTATGATAGTAAGTTGGTTAGCATGTAATCACTTAGCATCATTTCCATTGACACATTTGTAATGTATAGTAAGAGGTGGGATTTGAACCCACAACCTCCTAGTTACTGGACAATGCATTCTACCCACTGAGCAGTACCAGACAGCTGGTGATGATGATGAGTTGTATGTATGGAAGTGGCCGTGGAAAGTGGAACTTAGAAAACGTCCAATGTCAGCCCTATTGAAAATGAATGGGAAAAGGTTGATATGCAACGTTAAATTGTGCATATACTGTCAGTAATGTGGAATCAGACGATAAATACCCCGCAAGCCGTGAATTTTTGAAGCAAATTGAAATTTGAACGGTGAGGAGAATAAAAATCACAATAACATACGTGGAAATGCTTCCAGTATTGTCTTGCTTGTTTTTACAAACAAGACATCAAAATATGTGATTGTTTATTAGTCTCATTGCTTTTGGCCCCTTAAAAAGTGGGTGGCAAATTTACCAACTGTTGTCATTCCTACACTGTTCACCTGACTTAGAAGGAAATACCTTCAAATTCAAGCAACAACAAAAAAAAATCTGCAGTTAAAACACATCTTGCTTCATTTCTAATATGTTGTGTGTGGTGTTTAGGGTAAAAACAGATTAGAATTGTGTCGATGTCCCAATATTTATGGACCTGACTGTAGAAGTGTGTGTTTTTTTCTCCCAAAACTTTCAAACTAAACTTTAAATATGACATAACTAAATGATACAAATTTTAAAGGGGAATAAGTCAATCTAAAACATTTCTTTACAGCAATATGTTCAATGCAGCCCCACTCGTCCAAACACAGTATTCTGATTAATATTGCGTTTGTGGAATGTGAGTGAGTTAAGCAGCAAAATCAATTCATCTCAGTGGCAGCCATTTTGCCACTTGCTGTAGTCTGTTGACTGAAAATTACATCACAGTTGCTCAGGGCTCAGATAACAAGTACAACCAATCATGGCTCAGCTTCAGAAAACAGGTGAACCGCGATTGGTCATTATCTTGACCCTGGGCAACTGTGATGTCATTTCCAGTCAACAGCAAGCGACAAAATGGCCGCCCCCTGAGATGGTAGGGTTCTAAATTAACATCCGCCATCCCCACCAAATACAGGTTGGAATTCATTTTCATTCATTCAACAGGCACGAGCATGGTCTGTGTTTAGGAGCTTAACTCATTCACTGCCATTGACGGCTATAGACGTCAAAAATTCATTAGAACTATTTCTATTCGTTTAAAAAAAAATCCACTTTTGTTAACAAAAGAATGAAAACCTAGATTTTTTAAAAAAAATACAGATATAAAATGTGTGATTAATTGTGAGTTAACTATTGAAGTCATGCAATTAATTACAATAATAAAAAAATTAACTGCCTGATGTGATGTAAAGATTATTAAAAATTCGGGGTGTCAGGCGATTAAAATTTGTAATCATAATTAATCACATGACTTCACTAGTTAACTCACAATTAATCACAAATTGTATATCTGTTCTAAATGTACAATTAAAAAAATATAGGTTTTCATACTTTTGTTAACAAAAGTAGAAAAAATGTTAAACTAATAGAAATCAATTTTTGACGTCTATAGCCGTCAATGGCAGTGAATGAGTTAATGGCAGACGGGATGAAGGACTTTTGACTGTCTAAGTTTTGCTTTAGGGCACATTTCTGCCCAAAAGTGTAAGAGAAAATTATTTTGATAAGACACGATCTTTTTAAATAATAATTATTTTTACCCTGTTATCTAAACAAATTGTGCCCGAGTCCCTCGAGTGAGTTCTAATCATTTTGGAGCACACTTTGACAGTGCCGTTTTAATTAAGCTGTTTTTGTCTTTTCTAAAGATAAAGGAAAATGTTTAAAGGCTTTAAATAAAAGTGTCATTAAAAAAAATTGCGCAAGGGTGTGTCACAGACATTCAAGTAATGAAGTTTCTGTTGACTTTGTTTGACAATCAGCTCAATTTTAGCTTTGAGTTCAAACACAGTTTCAAGGTATTTGTAAGATTCAATAACTTGCACCATTTATTGATGAATGATGATCCCTCCAATATAAATCAATTGGATATATGCCTTTATTTCACTTCAGTTATTTATATGTGCTGCAATCTTTTGTTGTTTTTGTGTGCGTGTTGTTTAACAAAAGCTCTGTGTGCCTTGAACTGTTAAATAAAGTTTTGTTTTTTTAATGAAACAAAATGGCTTGCTCATCTCTTTTCAATGAGTGTTACCGAAGGCATGTTACGCTTATATACATTTTTAAACATGTCTTCCTAAAAGCCTGAACTGAACCAACTCCTGAAATGCCGTCTGTCCGGTCGCTGTCAATTCTCGCAAACCGCGCTCGGCCTCCAAAAATATTCCCTTACTGGACTTGATTGAGCTCACCGTTCCGCACGCTCGTGACGTGCAGAGCGAGATTTACTGCACAATACCCCTTTGTTGCGTTTGGATCAAGTTTTTCTTGTTTCCCAAAACTATGTACTGTATTAAGTTTCACATGGTGTACTCACACTGGAGTCCAACGTGTTCATCTTTAATCACATGGGGTACATTTGTGGTTTTTGATTTTGACATAAAGGCGTACGTTGGGTCCGTAAAGAAAATTGTCTTTGCTGTTCACAAAACCATACGTTAGGTTCACTGACGTCTTTTGTGCTAACACAACACATATTTTAGGTTCATTGAAGACTGAAGTTTTTGATCTTTAAAGACGCTAAATTGAAATCGATGTTTAAAAAACATGTTAGACTCAAAAACTGTCTTTGATGTCCACGGGTTCATTGAGGGCAAAAACGTGTCTGATGAAAAACGCGCACGCTTGAAGGCAAACTGTTCTTGGTGTATTTGTGAGTGTGCAAGCTTGTCTTGTCTGTGCCAGTTCTATGATTGACAGGCCCCGAAGTCCAGGGTCTCCCGCCTCTCACCGTCAGCTGATCTGACATGTTTAGATTTTTATGGGCTTAGCTCACATTGTATTCCATGACACAATTTGTGACACATGATACACGAATTTGGAGTTTGGAAGACTTTTTTTAAAATGACGCGTCCGACTGACGCAACTCGCTCATCAACTTCCTTCTCGGTTAACGTAAAAGGGATGTGAGATGACTTGGCATTGTTGAGTTCTTTTTTTACGTGTGAGTCACCCCACCTTGCCATTAAGGTTTTAGTATGCCATTTGCTGATTGACAGCTGGTATTTTTCGCTTGGCACCCTCAACTGCGTTGATGGTGTAAACTTACAGTATACTGATAACATTCAATGCCACAAAAAGTCAGTAACTCGTGACAGTTGTTGCTTCCACTTTGCCGGTAATAGCCAGCCCCTAAAAACTTCGAGCTGCTCTGAAGTAATGGACATGATTTAAACTAACCATTTGAAAGCATCTCGGATGGATTTCTGCAATTCACTTTATTTTGGAGTCAGCCAGCCGCCCCCTCAAACATCACCTCAAAAATGCTCCCACTTGCCTGGAGCACGTAAGAGGGAGCACATAACTTCTTGCTGAGTTCATTGTAAGATTATATCTAATGGTCTCGCCCCGACTTACCTCAGTGAACTGCTCCATTTCTCCACGCCTGCTGGGTGCCTCAGGTCAGCTGACCAGCTGCTGCTAGAGGGTTCAAAGTTTAAGATGGATCTTAGAGGAGAGAGAGCCTCTTCTATTTTTGGTCTCAAACGACGGCACGACGGCCAGATGCACGTCAAACAAGCATCCTCCCTATTCATTTCCAAAACCCATTTTTCTTCCTTGGCTTTTAACACAGCTTAACATTCAGCAATTGTTTTAGCGTCTCATTTATTTGTATTCTTGAAACTTTTTCGTTGTTTCAGATTATGTTCAATTCTCTTAAATTCAATTTGGATTCATCTACAGTAAAGTATCGTGGTCCCACTATTATATTATATTTTGTTCTGCCACTCTTTATTTGGGGTGTAATTCCATGGCCACTGTGTAAATTTGAAAGAAGAAGAGCGAAAACAGGAAGTAGGCCTATTTCAAGCTCAGCCTCGTTTTTGCTGACAATTATTTAATGTTAAATCTTCAATGCTGATTTTTACGGCTACAAAAAGCGATGGCTGTAGATTTATTTTATAATGTGCATCTTTGGGCATGATTATTTAAGTATATTTTGAGATTAAAAGTTAAGTTTGTAAAAATAAAATAATAATAATAATAACAACATAATTTGTTTACTGTACATTATTGTAATACAGTATATACTGTAGATAGGATATACATTTATACAGTAATAATGAATATATTTTTGTCTCATCTGTTGCTCTTGCTCTCTCTCTCTCTCAATGTTTTTATCCATCTCAGGGGGCTGCCATTTTGCCTTCTACTGCCACCTGCTGTTGACTAACAATGACATCACAGTGCCTAAGGACTCAGCTTTCAAATACCACAACCAAACCGCCAAAACAGTTGATTCGTGATATAAAATTGAGTTGGGGATTCATTTGGAGATTTAGTTTAGGGTTAGGGATTGTTTTCATTTAATTGCCCCCATACCTTCATCTCCTTTGATGTAATTGAGGCTTAGTTTTACAAGCGATAATTATGTAATGATAGTATTTAAAAAAAATAAAAAAAAAAAAGCTGGAGAGGATAATGGTAATTATATGACTAAGTAGAAAAATCCTCCATGGATACTGAGTTAATCCTACTTCCCTCAACTGTGAAGTCAATTTGTGAGTGTTTTTGATACTTTCTTCATATTGATGCATGCACACATGAACACTTGGAAAGTAAGCGTGACTGCAACCCCCCAAAAAAAAATTCCTATGTCATTTCGCAAGGGCTCTTTTGCATTTTGGCATGATGAGGAAATGGAAAAGCACCTTGCAGGGAGGCGTGTTCCTTTCAGCCGCCACACCTTAGCGCAGCATCATGGGTGGCGTGTGCGCATATTTAAGGAGTGCACCTGCTTTCCACACGTATTCGCTCACTCCAAGGAAAAGGAAAAAGGACGCATTTAAGGCCGCTTTATTTAAAACTTCAAAAACTCAGGTAAGCCTCTCCAAATGGACTTTTAGACCACATTGTATTATTTAAGTAGGGACATTTTGTTTTTTTAAACAAATACTCACATTCTGGAAATACATTTTGACTGCAGACAAACAAAACTAAGTAAGTTAAAATTGTATGAATTGTTTACTTTTATTTGAAACACAAACAGAGTTGGTCTAAAGTGCGTACAATTCTGGGAATTTATCAAATTTCAACTCTAAACATGGTCTTTTATGCGAATGACAAGGAACATATTGTGGCAATCCAAAAGAAATCATATTTACGAAATTTATAAATTGTGTATTTTTATCCCAAATACAAAGAAGTCCTCCTCGGGTTGCTAAATTTGGTGGTTTATTTGTTATTCTATTTTTTCAGATTGTGAACTTTACATCATGATTAAGAAAAATCTTCAAGAACATACTGCTACTGCCCAATGGAAATCTCAAAATTTTGTGACTCTGAAATACAAAGAAGCCCGACAAGAGTTGCAAAATTCTGAGTTTGTTTAAAATTGTGACCTTTACATCTTCATTAATTAGTTTTAAAAGAATTACCAGAGATAGTTTGTCATCGCCTAATAGAAATAACATTTTGAAATTTTATGAATTGTGAATCCTACCTAATATGCCTCAAGTTGCAAAATTCAATATTTTTTTTAAACTATGAACTTTACATCTAAGCGGAATCACGAGGAATATATTGTCACCGACTAATAGAAATGGTCACATTTTGTGAATCTGAAATACTATCGCAGTCTGCCAGTGGTTGTTAAATTTGGGAGAATTTTTTTTTTAAGTTGTAAACTATACATCATAATTAAGGGAAATTTACGAGAATCACCAAGAATATATTTGGCGCTGCCCAAAATAAATCTCTAAAATGTATTAATCTAAAATACACAGAAGCCCATACAGGAATGTAAACATCTAGGTTTTATTTGACTTTATTGGGAATTTAACAACATGATTAAGGGGAGCGCATGGGAATCACCAGAAATATTTTCTCGTAACAGAAACCACATTATATTTTATGAATTTTACTTTTGTCCGAAATGCGACAAAATAGAATCCTACTTTTGAATGTAAATTTTCAACTAGGTTATAAATTGCTGGGGTAAATATTATTCATGTGCTGTATTAATCATTTAGTTGTTTTTTTTAAAGCAAATATGCTGGAAATATATATTTGAAGTGAGTAATTGCGTCCTTTTTCTCATTGGCCATTTTAGAATGCATCGAGGACTCGTCTTGGTGGGGGCCATGTTGGCTGTTTTGGCGGCACTTCCGGCCGTGCGAGGAACAGATCATTTGACTTTCGACAACACCATGGAGGTTTGCTTCCTTCTTCTCGTTGACTCAAAACGGACTTTCATGTTTACAAAAAAACAACAACAACGTATATTGAGGATCACTGAAGATGTTCTTGGATTTTTACCAACAACACTTAAGTTAGTAACGTGGAAGACAAATTTTCCTTAAGGCCTCCAAAAGGAGTTTTTTGGGTTTGGCTTGATGCCACCAAAAAAAAACGCAAAATGGCTTCATTGAAGGCTTAATTGTGTTTGATTCACAAGTTGGCTTCATTAAAGATCGTCTTTGATGATAAATGTTTTCTAATGTTTCCAAAAACATCTGTGTAAGGTCCGTTCAAGATTTGTCTTTGATGATACCAAAAATACAGATGGAAATCTGATGACTCAAATGGTCTTTGATGCTCACCTAAACGCAGAAGTTTTCGCTTTGTTGAAGATGGTCTTTGATGCTTACAAAACATAGCTGAGATTGACTCGACTTGAACGTCTTTGATGCTACTAAAAACACGTGTTCACTGAAGATTAAATTTCCATTGACGTTTACAAAACCACGCTGAAGACTACATACTCGATGTTTTCAGAGCAACAAAGTCCAAGACTCAAAATCACCTTTGGCGCTTCCTGTTTTTTTGTTTTGCAAAACTGTCCGACTTGCTTTCAGCAAATAATTAAAGGCAAATCTTTGCATGGTCTTCTCAGGCAAACGTCACCCGAGAAGGCTGCGACGTCACCAATCTGTGTCTGGAGACGCCAAACGACTGCGACCCTGCGGGCAACAACACCGAATGTCTGTTTGTGTCCTTGAACGCGGACGCGCCCATGTCCACCGACGGCTTCAACCTGTCCGTCAGTCTCAGCGGAAACTCCTCGGATTTAATTGCCTTTGGACTCACGCAGAATTTCAATATGGTGAGAGGAACATGAAACAATATCAGAGAGCCAGCCAAAAGAAATTGTCAAGAATATTTTGATGGTGCCCAGTAGAAGTCACGTAACTCCAAATTTCCGTTCGCCTTGAGATGTCAATAACTACTTGACTTTCTAACAACATTGAAGGCAACTAAAGGAAATAAACAAGAGTATATTGGTAGCGCGCAATAGAAATGAACCTGAAATACAATGATGTTTGCGTCATCATTAAAGGAAATGTATGAGTCAATTAGAAATCACTGCATTCCGTGAATCCAAAATACAAAGACGCCCACAGAGGGTAGCCACATTTTGTCTATGGATTTCACATTTGTAACTTTCCATCATCATGAGGAGAATATTGTACCGCTCAATAGAAATTAGTCATCTAATCATTTTGCGAACTTTTGTTTTGTTTATCCAACACCCTCACCACCGGGAGGTCCAAAAATGTCAGGAATTTTGTTTAATAGTGAAATGAATATCATGATGACAAGGAATTTATGGGAATTACACAATAGAAATCTCTGATTGAAACATTTGGGACTTGTGTGGTCTCATCAGAACCAACAAAAAAGCCAGCGTAGTGTTGGCAAGATTCCATTTATTTTCCAAATGACAAAACTTTTCACCATCTTTAGAATGGTTGATTGTCTTAAAGGCCGTTTTTGTGATCATGAATGAACTCATCAGTCTTTGTCATCACACAGAGCACCACCCAGCTGTTTGTCTGCGGAATCAACAACGGCTCATTTTTCTTCCAAACCCTGCAGAGGAGCTCGAACGGTACTCTGATGCCAAACGAGAGGGTAAGCCATCCATTCTTCCTTCTTTCCTGCCTGCCGTCGTCCCAAAACCATCTGTCCTAAAATGTCTTGTGATCAAACATTGTTGTTGAGCTCATGTGACGGCTTCGCATGCAATTAGTCAGTCAAAACCCGTTCCTGTGTCAACTCCAGCAAAAAGTGACAGCAGCTCGAGAATGTTCTCAGCAAAGTCAAAACCAAACGGCCTGAATAATTCTTATGGGAGTCGTTTGCAGGGAAATAGTTTAGACCGCTTTCATTTAGATTTTTGTAAATACATTCTTTTTCCACCAAAAAGCTATTTTTTGTTGATGCTGGTATTTTATAGAAGTCACTATAAAAAAAAATTAGCATAAAAGTCACAGAATACATCTTTTCACAAAAAAAATACGTGTTTTCTGCATTTTGGGGTCCAAAATGGGTGGTTTGGGTGAAACAAAGCCATGTTCTACTGATTACTAAAAAGAAGAAAAAATAATAATTTTGTGGTGAAAGAAGATTGTCCAATCTTTCGTCTGGTAGTTTCTGCATTGTACATAAAACCCAATATTTAACACGTATGATGAGACAAAATTCTCTAAATTGGTTGGCTGTCTCAATAGGTTTTCTTTTTTTTCTTTTTTAAAGGATGGCACTGAAAGACTTCTTTCAATTTTTATTTTATTTTAATCTTTTCATTCAAAACATTTTGACTATTTCATTTCAGTTAGCAATACAGAAATGCAGTGTAGCAAATGTTTTTCAGAGTTTTCAAAGTAAAAATATTTTTTTTCAAATGTTTTATTTTGGGGTGGTTGGGGGGGGGGGCAAAGCAGTCAGCTTTCTTGGAGGACAATATTTTTTTATTTCAAGGATTTGTACAACTTTAAATTAAACAAGGTATCTAATTATCAATACATTTAGCAATTAATTTGTGTTTAGTTGCTGATTAATTGATGAACTGCTGCACCTCTAACAAACACGCCAAAATAGAGCTGATTCCATAATGTCCTATTTGACATGCTTAAACCAAACTGCACGATTTTGATTATAATCAAGAAAAAACATGAGCGATTAGGAGCTATTTTTGTTGTCAACAAATGCAGCTTAAGATGTATATGCCATTAACAATGGGCAAAACATTGAAGAAGCAAGGATGGTCTAATCTCATGATTTTTCCCCCCGTGCAGTTGAGCGTGCCCTTGTAAACAAAAATATTTGAATTTTTTTTGTGTACCCTCAAATGCCATATAGGGTTCATTTTTATTGCCAAGATTTTTTTTCTTAACGATCTACTTTGTCAGGATAAAGTAATTTTTTCCCAAAGTTGGCAAAGGTTAAGAAACAAAACTCAAATATCACTTTTATTGTCATTGTAATATAGTCCAATTTTTTAACAGAATGTTTGTTTGTTTTTATTCTTTTGTTTCAAAAGCTTTTGCAATACATGAACAAAAAATCCCTCGTGCGATGATGTTGGATTGGCCTTAAAACTGGTTTAGTTTGTTTTACGCATGCCTCCATATATGGGCATGAACATGTAAAAAAAATATTTTAATGCAAATGATTTTTATGTATGACATCATACACCGACAACTTCATCAAAGTTACTTTGCAATGGAGGCCTCAAGGCTGTTTGTTCTGTGCACATGAATAACAAACAGAAGTTGTTGGGTTTTTTTCCCACCTGTTTACATCACGCCTCATGTGAGCCTCACCCTTCCTAACTTCTTTCCTTACCACTCCGTCAGAACACGAGCCAGATCCGCAGCAGAGTGAACGGCACCCTCATCCAATGTGAATTTATCATTCCAAATGTGAACACAAGCATGAAGGGCGAGACCTTGGACGGCACCACGGCCGTTGTCGTCGCGGGAGATGGAATGGTGAACGCTTCCACCGGTAAGTGGCGTGTCTTTTTTTTGGGTCTTTTCAATTGGCTGCTTTCACACCTGGAGTTTGACAAACGGGTTCATAAACAATGCCGTGTTAGAGCCCGGACGACCACGCCTCGCAGCAGGTCTTAGACCGGTTGATTTGGTTTGGACCTGGGAGGTTTCATCATGAGTAAGACAACGGTAGGAGAATTACAGGGAATATATCAATGCCGCCCAATAGAAATCATCTAGTTCCACGTTTGGTAATCTTAAAATCAAAGAAACATGTTCTATGGTAGCAACATTTTTTACGATTTCCGACATTCTGTCATTATTGAGGAGGAATTTACTTATGGAAACTTGAGAAGTACAAGGGAAAAATTATGATCACTTAATGGAAATCATGTTGTTACACACTTTATGAAGGAAAGAACCGAATCTTAAGGTTGCCAAATTCCATGGGTTTCCAAAACAAAGAACTTTATGACACCATTCAGGGGAATTTATGGGAATTACAAAAAAGATGCCAGTGCCTAATAGAAATCAGAAATCTTAATATTGTGATTTTTTGTTAAAAAAATAAATAAAAATAGACAATGGTTGACAAATTCTGTGAATTTTCGAAATTGAGAACGTTGCATCATCACTGAAGAGAGTTGGTGATAACCCAGAATGTATCTGCACGTCCCAATAGAAATCATGTATCACCAAATTTTACGAGTCTTATATTTGAAACACTAAAAAAACAATTTTCCAAATTGTGAACATTACACAATCGTGTAGTGAAGTTATTCCAAAAATTACCAAAAATTTGCTATTGCCACCCAATAAAAAAATCTCCAGATTCTGTGAATCCGAGTGTGAGTGCAAGTGTGAAAGCTTTTTACAGTACATACGTGAAGGGATTCATGTCTGGAAGTGGACGCATGGAAATGTTCTAATGTTCACTCTTGTTTCTGACTTCTTCAGGACTGACCGAGACTTTCACGCTCCGTCTGTTCACCGCTCAAGCAGTCAACCTCACCAACGCTGTTGGCACCGTCACCGTCACCGAACCCACCCCCGCCCCTCCAATTACTCTGAACATCAATCGGGGCGGCTGCGGAAACATCAAACTGTGCGTTGAGACACCGGACAACTGCAACCCTCAGGACGACGGCGAGTGTTTGTTCACGTCGTTGGACACCACCGATGCCACGATGGAAACCTTCAACATCTCGGTGGAGCTCGCCGGACAGTCCAGCGGATACGTCGCCATGGGACTCAGATCAAATCTGTTAGAGGTGAGATACAACCGGGATCGCCGAATGTTCGAAATCAAATGCGGTGATGAGATTTGGTGATTTTTTTTACCAAAAATGATTTAAAATTAATCTATGGGAATTACAAGGATTTTGGTGTCCAACAGAAATCTGACTATTTTATTGATAAAAAATACAAAAAAAAAGACCACCTAGTGTTGCAGAAATCTGCCCAGTTGAAAGAACAATTGTGAACTATCCATTATTAGGGAAAATTGTGTTGTTGCCCAATTGAAATTCTCTTTTTTTTCAAGTTATGTTTCAGGGGTATTAATGGGAATTACCAGGAATATTTTGTTTCCGCCCAAGAGAAATCACATATCTCAAAATTGTATGTAGTGCATATCGGTAGTTTTCTCCGAAATACAACGGAGCCTATCTAGAAGCAAAAATGTGGGATTTTTTCATATTTAATTGTGAACTTTAAATTATTATTCAGCTACATTTCTGGGAATTACCTGGAAGGTTTTGTTCCCACCCAACAGGAAACTGGTCACATCACGAAATATGATGGATTGCGTAGCTTCAAATGAACAAAGGAGTTTACCTACATGCAAAACCATGTGTTTAAAAAAAACGAAAACAAATATTTACTGTGAACTGTCCAGGAAACTATTGTTTCCCAAAACATAAATCTCTAAGTTGTGGTGACTTTTTTTTCTTAATTCAAAAGATTTTTATTTTGAAACTGTGAACTTTACATCAAGACTAAAGGGAGGACAACCAGGAAAATGTCTTCGCCCAATAGAAATCTCCAAGCCCATCTCGGGTTGCAGAACTCGGATTTGTGTGTGCTTTCAGTCATGAGTAGAATTTCATCCATCTTTCTATTTGTGTCTCCTCAGAGTGTCATCAATCTTTACATCTGCGGCAGAAACAGCAGTGACGACAACTCATTTGTGTTCCTCACACGGGACCTAAACACCACCAGCAATTCACTCACTCCAGTGCAAAGGGTGAGGCTTCCAATTTAATTCCACATAATTGCTATCTATCAGATGCTGGGGTGCGAGCAGGTCCCAAGTCTTACTTTCGAAATTCAAGCAAGTCCCAAGTTGAAAATCGAGCAAGTTGAGTCCTTACTAAATATACATTTTTTAAATCAAGTCATTAAAAGTCCTAAAATTGCCAACTTAAGTCTGACTCAAGTCAAGTCACATGACTATGGTGACTCAAGTCTCTGGTGTCAACAGCTCCTTGATAAATCCTCATTTGCCCCTAATTACACGCCATTTTGTCTAAATGTACACCATGTCTGCTGTTTCTCTGTCTTCACAGCAAGTGGCCGATGTCCGTTACGCCGTGAATGGCATGTCCATCCAATGTACCTTCACCATCGTCGGCATAAATTCCACTTCCATGAGCAGACAGGATATCACAGGAACCAGCAACATCGTGGTGTTGGGAACTGGAGCATCCATACAAGATGGTAAGTGAGACACTCGAACCTGTTGGCCATGACGATGAAGACATTCCTCACCCCTGCTTCCTTCCTCCAGATGTAATTAGTGCGTTTGTCAGCAATGAAAGCACCGAAGTCTTGGACATCTCGGACCCTGACGCCAACGTCGTCAACATCATCGCACCGGTGGTTTTGTCCTCTTTGAACATCACCCGGGAAGGCTGCGGCACCACCAATCTGTGTCTGGAGACGCCAAACGACTGCGACCCCGTGACCCAACCCATGTGTCAGTTCATGTCAAGCAATTCCTCCGTGTCCAGTAACGACATTTTCAACTTGACCGTCAGACTAAGTGGATATTCCATGGGATACGTGGCACTCGGACAGTCTCAGAGTCAGGATTTAACGGAGGTGAGGCAAACTGTCTGATCAGATGGCGTAGAACCAGAGGGAGGCGGTAGAAAACTGACGGCAGGATTTTCGTCTCCATTTTATTCACAGGGCACAAGCTCAGTTTTCGCCTGTGGAAACGACACTGGCGTATTATTCATCAGAACCTTCACCAGAAACAACACGGATGGCACTCTTACTTCAGTTAGCAGGGTGAGGTTTCCACTTGGCACTTGCCCATTGCTATCTCCTCATAATGCTACACTTGGGCATTTTCCCCCTCTCAAATATGAGCAGAACCAGTAAATTAAAGGTCCCGGGAGCAATGGTGCTTAACCTTGAAAATAAAATAAAATATATTCAAGATATAGAGTTCACTGGTGAGCAAAATGAAGAGGGAAAGTAGCCGTTAAAACAACCACCGCTGCTTTCACAAGATGGGGACCCAGGGGCAGCAGACACAATGAAAACAGCAGAGGCCCCAGATTGGAACCCTGTGGAACACCATACATTCCGTTATACATGTGAATTCATATCGCACATATTCATCCGACCAATTTCTTTTTTTTGCTCAACATAGTTAGTACGGAGGGGTTACAACAAAGACATCACACGATGTACCATGATCACAAGAGTCTAAAGTCGACTGAGTGCACCAAATTCCCCGCAGAACAATCAGGCCAAGCAATGTAGCGTGGTCGTCTTCAGCCAATGATGGCCACACAGGGCGGATCATCACCAATCATATGAGTCGGGTGTGTGTCTTGACCTCTGGCGAACCTCTGAGACTGACTTACAAGACAACTAGGTAAAAGCTTCAAGGGCAAGCTTCTTGAACCTGGAGATGATTAACCCACGAGCTGGGTTGGTAAATTACTAAATAAATTAGTTCACCGGGTACAGCTTCTAAACCACTTAAGAGTATTAGTTCCCAACAGGATTAGTAACTCTAAAGGTGCCCAGCATAGCAAGGTCAGAAACTTACCCCAGAAATAAAGCCAGGTTGTTTACTGCTCATTGCTATGAAAAAACCCAATACGTTGTCTAAGGCATGTTCTCAACAACCCTCCCAACACTACCTTCTCTCCACAGGACGTTGACAACTTGGCCATCGCGGTGGACAGAAGGTCCATCGAATGCCAGTTTACCCTCCTTAATTTGAACTCAGTGGACGCCAGGGAGACCAACGGGACCGTCGCACAGGTCTTCCTAGCAAACGGAACGTTGGCTGATGGTAAGTCCGAAAACGCTCAACCAAAAGTAAGCATAGAGGTGTTTTGGAGGGTTTCACCTCTCTTTGCCATCACTCTACAGATGGTAGTCTCAACGCTTTGAATGTCCTTGTGGCGCAGCGGTTGAACCTTACCTCACCCACTGGTCAGGTCATCATTATGAATGGCGCCCGGGCTGAAAGGAGCAGTGGCGGTAAGACAAAATTTAATTTTAAATAGCTCTTGGGCTGGGGGGGTGGGCGCGTTAATTGGGTCAAAAATGCCCCCACCCAAATTTTGGAGTTATTTAATGCAGAAAGGGTCATATTAAATTAGTAACCCACAAAGCAACCCAACCGACCCAATTTTTTGACCTAAGTAGAGGATTGGTAAAAAAAATAATTTAAAAACAGTTTTTACCCTACATTGTTTTATACAAAATGACCCTTTTTTTTTTTAACCCAAGTAAAGGATCGAACCAATATTTATGAGTTGTTTTACACTGAAAGAACCATTTCTTGACTCAAAGTTGGGTCAAATTGACCCATAAAGTGGATCGGTCCATTTTTGATCCATGATTGGGTTACTTTTGACCCAAATGTTTTTAGAGTGTTGGTTATTTAGTAGACCCAAATTTTGGGGTTAATTTAATAACCCAATTGAATTGGGTAAAAAATTAAACAACCCCGCTTTTGCGATTATTTAACCCAAAAAGGGTCCAATTAAATTAATAACACACAATGTTACCATTTTAGGGGGATTGTTTTGCGAGTTATTCATTCGACCCAACTTTTTGGGTTAAGTGAATGACCCAAAAAGTTGGGTTGGCCCCTCTTCGACACCAATTTTGGGGTATTTTTTACCCAACTGATTTTTGAGTGTATGCAAATGCATCTTGCATTGTTCCTGAAAGGATTAGGCCGCATCGTTTGGAATCAATGCAACCACAGAGATATCAAATCGACGCCTCCTTAAAATAATCGTCTATGGTTCCCCCCACCCAGATTTTTCAAGATGCACAAAAAATTGAACCATTTGCATCATGAGGAGATGATTTAGGCAAAAATTACTTTGTCAATTATTTTAAGAGGGTGACAAAAGACGCAGCAGGACAATCGACGACACACCGCCAATGCGCCAAGGGCCAACGTCAAAATACAAGCACAGACAATAATGACGTAGACATCAATGCTTTGTTAAGCTTTTATTTTGAAGTTGGCCACTGCATCTGCCGAGTGTTGAAAGCACACCTCACAACTTAACAAAAGTTCTCGCAGTCATAATACCAAATTGCTCCTCAAAAAGTTCCAAGGGCGAGAGTTAGGTTTCCGAACCTTTCTCGAGAGGAGCACTACCCAGAAACATTAGACAAGGGTTCTTGCAGTCTGAATTGCTCAATTGGTCCTCCAAAAGTTCCTTGCCTGAACATTTGGGACAACTCTCCCATCAGGCTTAGTAAACTTACCCCAAAAAGTCAAGTAAGACAAGAGTCTTGGCGGCAAAAAGAAATGCATTTGTCAATTGTCGGGTTCAAGTCATGGTGGAAAGTTACTCAAAAATGTGTCCATTCTCTTCCCCTCCCAGCCATGCTGATCCTGCTGAGCAGCCTCGTCACACTGCTGGCCGCGTTCCGAGGCTAAGAAGAGTCAGAAACAAGACGAGGCCGCCAACCGTTTTGCTGACGATAGTTACAGTGCTCGCCGCAATGCCTGTAAAAACACATCGTGTGTTCTGACACATTTTTTGTTTGTTTTTGTCTGTTTGCATGTATTCTTTTTTTGACTACTTAGCAGTGTAAAAAGCCGTTAGTGGGATTTGCGTTGAGCTGCGACGTCTCGTGTGACGGGTGCAGTCTTCATGAAAACAGCTCATTAGACTCTCTTAGTCGTGTCTCGTCTGACGAGTTTGAATTGTTTGAGTTAGAAACCCAGCCCTCATCACAATTATCTCTTATCCGTGTTCATTTGTTATCTGCCAGCGATGTAAAGTATTTATGGATGCCTAAACAGCATGAATAAAGTTGAAACTATGAGTAAACTTGAAGATTGTTCAGATGTGATTGTGACACATACGAGATCCAAAATGTCCTCCGCAAAACAGTCAACAAAGAACGGGAACTTTTTGCCTTGAGAAGAAATTCCGTTTTTGTTCTTAAGACTTAGTCAGTAGTGAACCGCTTAAAATCCTAGCCTGGTTTCCTTTTTCGATAGTTTGATATTCATATGCCTCCCGAGCAGAGCCCAAAAAAAAAGTTTCAAGAAGCTAAATTAGACACCACAAGTCTGCTTTTTTTTTTTTTTTTTTTTTTTTGCTTTGAAGCAGCCATTTTAGGCTCATTTGATCCATTTCCATGGGTTCTTCAAACAGAGACTGGTAAAGATTTCCTTAAACAATATTTCAACCATGCGTACAGTACTAGACAGATACATTTGAGTTTGCATTATTGCCTGTAGGAGTGCCGCGACAGCAACGTTTCATAACTCACTATGAACCACAAAGCTCTAATTAAACAATGCTTGAGTCATTATATGCTACAATTAAGTTCAATCAGGAAGTTTCTGACTCAAAGGCGAGGTGCTGTCGCCTCGCCTCACAGTGGAACGACAAATCTTCAACATTAAGCTGAACGGCACGTAATCAGCCCATGTGAGGAGATCATGTTTTCACTGCCATTTGTTGCTGGGATTATGCCAAAAGAAACTTTGCCAGTTCCCATAACTATTGGTTGGAGGGACAGAGCACCAAGAAGGGCGTGTGAAACCTCAGACCTTAATTTCCTCCTTGAGTATGCCAAAGTATGCAAGAGATGTTCGCTATTACAAATTATACACGTTTGGACTTGGCTGAGGTCTGTGCGAGTGACTTTCAAGCTCACTTCTTGCAACGTATATGCAGGTTGCTAACATTTTTAGGCCATTTGTGCCATGTGTGTCTTTGAGTATAATTTTACTTGTATGTAAACCACAGTCGATGCTCATTTCTTGTTGGCATGTTATGCAAGCAATATGGTCAATTCCGGTTACTCTCACATTAGCAACATGTCGATTCGATTATAACAAAAGATCAAGGGATGTCAAAATCGCAATCATGATTTAATTTAGTATTTAAGAAATGTCCTTTTTTAATTTTTTTTACTGATGATATCTTTATTGACAGACTCAAGTCCATTAAAACAAACAATACAACAAAACACAACAAACTAGAATAAGCACACAAAAAAATTAACCCTTGGTTTAAAAAACATACAGTTCATGTAACTAGTATTTCCAGAACATTGCAGTGTGCCTAAAATCACTTAAAGTAGCACTTAGGAACTTTTTAACCTTAATAAAATATTTTCATAACTCTTCTGATGAAACATAGACTTAAAACTAGTTGAATGGTACCTTTGCCATGGCCTGAGGGGGTCGGTATAATTTTTCCTGGCACCAAGCAACTTTGAGGAGGATGGTAGGAACACTGCCACACAAAAAAAACTACAAACGTGCCGACTGCTTTATGGCATACGTCACTTCCTCCTTTCCCCATTTGTTACAAAGATGGAAGTCAATTTGAATGTCAAAGCTCGATGGCATGAGCTAAAAAAAATGACGTAATGCGCTTGTCCTCATGGGAAATGAGGTCTTCCTTCAGGCATAACATTTTGTTCATATGGCGGCGCCATATTCAACATAAACTGAAAGTTCCTTAGTGTTGCTTTAAAGAGGGATCATTTATTGACTTTTTAATTCTGTTATCAGATCTGTTAATTCTGCACATAAATTTATAAATAAAATTCCTTAACAGCGCGTGAAATGTTGGAACATTTGAGGAAACAAACAAGAGACTTGCACTCTCCCAGCTAGGATATTTTAACAGGATTCGGAGAGCATCATTATATGCAACCATAATCTTATTCATTTTCCCTTTGCTAGAGTTGCGCCATAGATGTGGGGAATATAACGGAGTAGGCTCTGAAGAGTTCAATTTTGACATCATCAGAAACACATACTAAATTTGCGCGCAAGCATATTTGCTTGAGCATATTTGCTTGAGCATATTTGCTTCCTGCACTGTCGCAGTACGTCACCATCATCACTTAAATCATTCCTCAAAACATGGCCCAGATATTTAACCTCTGATACAATAATAAGTTCTTGTTTGGACAAATAAAAAGATGGAAACATTTGCTTTTGATCCGCCTTAGAGTTAATTATCATTACCAGTTTTCCTGGGGTTATAATGGATGTCATATTGCACCCCATACTTTTAGTTGCTGTAGACCGGCACGATAAAAGGTGTCATTAATACCAAGTCATCTGCATACATTAAATGATTAATGAGCCCATCACCCAACATACATCCAGTCTTACAGTCAGTTTCTTTGACAGTTCGTCCATGTGCAAATTGAACAGGACCGGTGACAATAACCCCCCCCCCCCCCATCTTACCCCAAAACTTGCATGTTTAAAAAAAAAAAAAAAAAATTTAAGTATGCCAGTAGTGCATAATACGTAGTAAGTATGAAGGAACCCCTCGCTCTTGCAGTTTGATAAAGAGTTTGCCATGGTTGATGCAATCAAAAGCCTTAGATGCATCCAAGAAGCACAAAAACACAGTTGAGTTGTGCCCATTATAGTTGGACACCACTTATTTTTTAATATGTTAACACATAAGTCTGTGATATGTTCCTTTTTAAAATCAAATTGATATTCAGAACTCTATGTATTCCTGGAGTCTGTCTAATAAAACTTGCTCTAAGACTTTTGATTTAAAAAAAAAAAGAAAAGAAAAAAAAGAAGACTTTAGATAGATGTTTTTCCTTTAAAAAGGAAAAAACTATGATCCTTTTATGAAGACAACTGACAACTAATTATCCATCCATCCATTTTCTTAACCGCTTGTCCTGACAAGGGTCGCGGGGTGACAACTAATTCAATTAAATTCATTCACAAAGGTTTCCAAATAATATAGACTAATGCAGTGAATGACATCTGTGACATTTTTAATACTTTTGAATATTAACTCATTCACTGCAATTGACGGATATAGACGTCAAAATTGTATTTGAACTATTTCTATTAGTTTAACATTTTTCCCCCCACTTTTGTTAACAAGAGTATGAAAACCTTGATTTTTTTTAAATTGTATTAGAACAGATATAAAATTTGTGATTAATCATGATTTAACAAGTGAAATCATGCGATTAATTACGATAAATTGTAATCTCCTGGCGCCCATCATTTTTAATAATCTTTTCTTTAAAAATATATATTTTTAAAGATTAAAAATTAAATAAAAAATGTTTTCTTTGTTTAAAAGAAAAGATTATAAAAAATTAGGGGCATTAGGTGATTACAATTTGTAATCGGAATTAATCGCATAACTACACTAGTTAACTCACGATTAATCACAAATGTTATATCTGTTCTAAATGTACAAGAAAAATGCTAGGTTTTAATACTCTTGTGAAACAAAAATGGGAAAAAAATGTTAAACTAATAGAAATAGTTAAAAGGATTTTTTTTTTAAGTCTATAGCTGTCAATGGCAGTGAATGAGTTAAACTTAAGGCAAATTTATGAGTTTGGGCAGAAAAATAATCCCTTTCCTTTACTTTCTAGAAATAAATAAAATTATATATTTGACGTTCCAATTTGTAATAGTGTGCAGTCTTCCAAACACATTGTGCAAATGCTACCATCCCCTAAAATCCTACTAAAATCCAAAACAAAGCGCTCCATTGTCATTTTAACATTTTATTGCAATTTATTCCTTTACAGTAAAACAGAAGGTGAAGAGTATAAAAAAATGGACACACGAGGCATCAAAGCAACTGACAGACAAGACGACGAAGGAAGCGAGCGAACATTTCTACGAGAGCTAAAAGAAAAACAACACGAGCGCGTGTGTGCGCACGTGTTGCTTGCCGGTTGGGACGCGCTAAAAAGAGGCTACACAGCAAATCACAGCAGCCACAAATGAATACACTAACTGTGTGTGTGTGTGTGCGTGTCTACGCGCCATGCTCGTTTCCGTGCACGTCTGCTTTTTTCCTTTTTTGTTTTTTTAATGGTTGTTGTCAAATCCACATTTGAGTGATAAAACGGAAGTCCGATTTCCTACTAGTAGCGTTACACCGCGATGAGCTGAAGTGCGGTCAGTCGGTCGGCGGCCTAGGAGTCGTTTTCGCCGTTGATGCTGTCGCCGTCGTCATCCCCTTCCACGTGCTCACCTTCCTCCTCCTCCTCCTCTTCCTCCTCCTCCTGCTCTTGGCTCTTCAGCTGTAGCAAAAAACAAAACAAAAAAATTCACATTAGAAATGTAGCACAGCAACATTTAGGAATGCTTAAAATTCAATTAGATCTAAGCGAAACAAGAAAAAACAGATTTAGATTTAGATTGCATGTTGGACTCCCACTATTAAATATTTTTAGAGTCGATTATTCGCCAGATTAAATTGAATATGTTTTCCTGATTGTCATTAACTGATGATTGTTGTTTATTTGGTACTGTTTAATGATTAAACAATACCAAATTGAAATCCCACAAGAGGGAGCGACGTACTCACCAACGTTTTGAAAAATGTGAAAGGCTCAAGATTGACTTCTGAGACTACATGTCAATGTTTTTCATAATATGACTACCAGCAACAATTATTTTGTCATAGATTAAACGGACTATACATTTTTTTTTTGTTGCATGAACTGATTATGATTCAGTTACTGGTTTGGTCTGTAACATGTCAGAAAATAGACAAACATTTTTTCAAGACTAAAAGGAGATGTTTGCAAAGGTCTTATTTTGAGAAAACGTGAGATAATCAGAAATTTGACAATATTTACAACTAACTGAGAGGCTGAAATCAGGGGATTTTGACTATTAAGTTAAACAGTGCCTCTAAATCAAGAGTCACCAACTCCGGTCCTCGAGGGCCCCTATCCACCTGCAGTGCCTGCTGATGAGCTGATCAATGAACCAGGTGCGTTGGAGGAGGGAAGCAGGACAGGGGCCCTCGAAGACCGGAGTTGGTTACCCCTGCGATTAATCTATTACTTTTGACACCTCTCGTCAGCAATTTTTTGGGGGGTGTCAGTCGTACCTCCTCCTCTTCCTCCAGCAGATCTCCCTCCTCTTCTTCGTCGTCGTCTTCCTCCTCTTCCTCCTCCTCCTCCTCTTCCTCCTCCTCAGTGTCGTTCAGCTCCTGGCTGTCCCGCTTGAGGGCCTCATCCTTCTTGTTGCTAGGATGAGGCGGGGAGGTCACTTCGCCAGGCTCGGGCTTAACGGCTTTGGACTCTGCCAGAACACAAACGGGATCGATTTCGAACAATCATTAAATGGCATTCGATCAATCTTGTGGAGGTGCCTTCCTGCCTCTCAAATTTCATGTTGCGAAGTGTAACCGGCCTTTTGCGGTGAGTTTTATGGAAAATCGTGGTAGCAAAGAATGGCCCACCCACACGCAAAACAATATAACCGATTTCTTGATCTCATCCAGAGTATGACTCAGATTCAACTTGTAGGACCCTTACTCTGGCTAAAATAACCCGAAACTGGCCCATTCAAATCAAAATAGACATCTTATCCTGTGGGTCTACGACACCTAACAAATTAAATACTCCTAAGGGAAACTGTCATTGGGGATATGCCCCACCCACAAGCATTGTCAAAAACTCAAAATTCCTTGCAGTTTACTATGACCCATCTGTCCGTTACAGGTGCTTTAAACTGGAAAAGAATGAGACAAAATCTCAGGAAGTGCATCTGGAAATGTGCAAAATGAGGCTAAAATGGCTGTCGACCTTCCCAACCATTAACTGGCGTACCAGACTTCTTGCTGTGGTCCTTCTCCATGCGCTCGAGGCTGTCCAGGAGGTCGTCCACTTTGCTCTTAATTTGAGTCAACTCGCGCTTGATGGTCTGCAGCTCGTCGAATTTCACTAAGAAGAAAAAAGGGACAACATCAGACTGGATGACAATTCACGGTGACTATTCATCTGAAGCCATGTGGGCCGCTACTCGCTACTTTTTTATATTCATTTTTTTTAAACACTAGAAAGTTTGTAACACAGTGCTTGGTTCATCATTCGTGCCCCCACTAAATTGCGGCTCTTTAGGGTTTAAAGGCAAGTCCGGATTTAGAGTTGAATGCCTTCAGTGTGGGGGCACCACAAAATCTACTTGAGGTCTAAATTGAAGAAAGGCAGCATAATGAATGTTTCCAAATAACACCCAGTAATAATTGTTCCCACAAAGCAGAGAGAACAACTAGTGTTGTCAGGCATGAAAAAAGGTCAGGTTTTGAAAAAAAAAAAGAAGACAAAAAAGGGGGGGGGGGGTGTTGCATGGGCGGTGGTGGTGCTTTAGAAGAGTGGTTCTCAACCGTGGTCTTCGAGTTCTCCTATCCAGCCTGTTTTCCATGTCTCCCACAAGCAACACAGGTGTTTCAAATGATCAGCTATCAGCAAGCTCTACATGAAGCCTGATAACAATCCTGACTGACCTCAGCTGTGTTAGCTGGGGAGACATGGAAAACAGGCTGGATAGGGGTACTTGAGGACCGGGGTTGAGAAACACTGCTTTCGAAGACCAAATCTATCTATGTATGATAAAAATACAGGGTCACGTTATGCGGAATAAGAAGGACTGGCAACTTCTCTCATGCAATGTGCAACAGCACAACATTTATGGGGTTAAATAAATGTAAACGGTTTTTGAACATATTTGCAACCTTCAGTGTTGGGAAAGTTCCTTTCCTGTGCAAAGTTGAGCACACAAATTTTAAAATGAACTGCTTCCCACTCCCTTTTTGAGTAGCACATGCTTTTTGCCATGATTATTTTCTGACTGTTTGTTATAATGTATTGCTATGTTTGGCTTTTGGAACATGACACATTTGTTCAATCTACTCAAAAACAAAACAAATCAACTTCCGTTCATAGTTCATAAACATTTTTCAAACTAAATTAATCGTTCATAGTTCATAATTCAAAGCTTTTGCTTCCACCCGCCCCGTCATTTTCAGTCTTGGGACTTCGTGGACTAAGCTGGGATCTGAGTAGGGGTGTTCGGCAATATATCGCGATATTACAGCGCGCAATTCTCGAATCTCTTCGATATGCGGCCGAACCGATTTTTAAACCTCAATTTTTTATGGAAATATTCAACAAAACGTCTTACTTAGGGTTAGGATTCACACATTAAGAATGGAAGAATGTTATATTAATGGAACATTAAGCCTTAATATTTTATTTTAGTGCTGTTCAAACATGAAACAGACTGCAACCTGTTTGTTAAATGCAGTGGCTCAGTTATAAGCCTGAATTTTCAGATAAATAAATACATTCTCATACATGTATAAGTTTACTGATTTGTATTTTCTAAATTTTAGTAAAAAATAAATAAAATAAAAAATAAATCGCAATAATCAATTCATAGATTTGTATCGGGATTAATCGGTATCGAATCGTGATTTATGAATCGTGATATGAATTGAATTGCCAGGTACTAGAGGCAATTCACACCCCTAGACCTGAGGGATTGTAATTTGTACCATACCATGTGGAAATGTGTGCTAGTATATTTGGATATCGGATATTTGTATACTTGAATTTTGAGGAAAGGAAAATTCCTTGAATCCTTGAAAATTAAAACTGTAAATATAAATCAAAAGAACAAGGAGACAGAATAAAGTTACATTTAATAACTAATTTTTCACAGATTGGTAAAAAAAAATTGGGCCTGTGAGTAGTGTTATCTTACCTGTGTGTATGTGTTTCCACAGCGTTTTGTGGGTGAATATTTGTTATTTGAAGGAATAGCACTCCCAAAGTCGATGCTAATTTCCCGGTAGCATGTAAATGGTTAGCGATGTTTTATAAATGAAGCAAATTGTATATAAATATACAATGTGTGTAATTCTTCGTTGAGTGTTTAGTTTTACAGTTAACTCCAACTGGGGTGTCATTACACAGCTTAAAGTAACACTAAGGAATTCTTAGTTTATGTTGATTATGGCGGCGCCAAATAGGACAAAAGCAGTATTGTTATGTCTGAAGGAAGACCAGATTTCCTATGAGGACAAGCGCATTGCGTCGTTTTTTTTTTTTTTTTAGCTCACTCGAGCAAGTGAAATCTGGGCCAATGTTGATCCTTGACTGTCTTTTCATCCAGGGTAGCTTTTGACGTATGCCATAAAGCAGTCAGCACATTTGTAGTTTTTTGATGTGGCAGTGTTCCTACCATCCTCCTCAATGTTGTATAGTGCCAGTAAAAATGATACAGACCCCCTCAGGCCATGGCATAGGTACCATTCAACTAGTTTTAGTCGATGTTTAATCAGAAGAGTTAAAAAAATATTTTATTAAGGTTGAAAAGTTCCTTAGTGCTGCTTTAAAGAATTCTTGGAGACGGCAGAAATACATACGCTCCGCGCGTCTGCAACACAAGCAACATGGGGCAACAAGACATCACATTTTGATGACGTATGCGCCTTGCGACTGTTTGCATCAACTGAGATTGCCAAATAATGGCCTTTTCCATCTAATAAAGGCTTGCTTCCGGTGCATTTACCTGATCTTTCTCTTTGTAGTCTAACAAGAGAAAACACAAAAGTATTTACATTTTTAAAAAAGTACTCACTACTTCTCGACGAGTAGGCCCTTGGGCTGCTCTTGGAGGACGAGGAGAAGCTGCTCTTGGTCCGCCGGCTGCTTCCTCCTCCTCCCCCCCCTCCACCACCACCACCACCACCTCCGCCGCCGCCGCCGCCACTGCCGCCACCTCCGCCACCACCACTAGTGAGGCTGACCCTTGGGCGCTTGGACGGGATAATGGCGCGGGAGAGCGGCGGAGGCGGGGCGGGCACACGGGATGGGTACGAGTACATTCTGTGGTGTCAAAACAAAATGACTTGTGAGAGCATTTTGCACCAAGAGATATGTTTCTGCAGCGCTGGCAACAGACTCACCTGTCGTAGTAGTCTCTCTGGAAGTCGTAGTCCAGCTCAAAGGAGGAACTGCTGCATGGGAGAGAGAGAGGGGTTAAAATTCAGAATTGTGTGAGTTAGCGTGCACTGTACAAAACTCGCTGCACTGACCTGTACATGTCGCCAGCTGAACGTTTGGTGGTTTTGGAACGGTGCGGTTTGGGCTCTCCGGCAAGGTTGATGTCTGAGGGGAAGAAACTAAAAGATTAATTTAAAAAGAAAAGACCTCCCCCTGAATACACTTCGCTGCTGATTGTGGCGAGGAAGTGAGAAGATATCACACCAAAAATATAGTGAAGGATAGGAAAGTGGGAGTTTCCTAAATGCTATACTTTGTCCAGGAGGTAATTGAAAATTCAGTGTGAGGGTTTAGTTAGGGTTATGGTTTAAGGTTAGAATAATCGTTGAGGTCAGGGTCTGAGTTAGGTTACTCATAATAGGGTAATGGTTGGGTCAGGATTAAGAGTTTGGGTATAGGGTGGCATTTGTTTCAGATAATGGTCGGGTTAATTTTAGAGTTGAGGCTACTTTTTGGTTCTGAACCTTTGTTGGTGCTCAACCCCCATCAGTTTCCTTTGCGCATTCCCCAAGACATCCTTTATGGAAAAATGTGACCCCCCAATTCAAGACATAGGTATGGGGTTTACTGGTGAACAAAATGAACAGCCTTTTCATCGAATCTGGCCCTCTTCACCTTTCATTCAGAAAGCGTATGCTCTTATCTCCATCTTCTTCCATCTTAAGGACGCATTCCTTTTGTTTTGCTCGATAGCTAGTTGTGCTGGGCTAGAATTGCTCACCTAGGCAATGCACATTGTGCAATTAGGACAATTTTCTTTAAAGAAATCACACAACGTGCCAACACACCCAAAAAAATCGATACTTTGATATTAATCGATAATAAATCTAGTGTGAATACAAGATATTCCATTATTTTGGTATCAATACTTTTCAGCCTTGCAGCCTCATTCAGATTACACTGACGCACGCTGCTTGTCGATGCCAACGGCGCCTGTTGCCAGCATTTAACGGCAGCTACAGCGCCTCTAAAGCTAATGCGACTAACGCTGCTCGGGTAGTGCAAGGGCTGTTTGATTACTTTTGTAATGACTGTGTGCACTTTGATAATGACAGCCTGATACAGTTGCCGTGCTGAATCTGATCATTTTATAACAAACCAGGCTTAATCCATGCCGATGATTTAGCCAATTAGCAAAAATTGCTAATGTGGTCACCTCGTCTCATAAATCAAAATCTATGGGGAGAATTTCTAGAGCGGAAAATGTATGCTTTAAAAAAAAAAAAGGGGGGGGGGTTGATTATGTAAAAATGAAAACCAATTCGACTTGGTCGCTCATTAAGTAAAACTTGTTTTATATAATTTTGTTATTTGGGCAAAAAAATATATTTTATCTGAATAGTCCATAGAATTTTTAATAGGATATCCAAATGCCAAAATATTTGATAGCTGCAGCCCTGAAACTATTCAGTAAGTGGAAAGAACTCAGCTGCAGCTGTTACTGTATGGCAGCAGCATTTGAAAAATGAGCCTGTAACAAAAGTGACTCTCCTTTTTATGTTTACATTTGCACTTAAGAGCTAGACCGTACATTTTCATGCAGGCTGCTCAATAAAAGAACATTTTGAACACTAGAACATTTATATTAGGCATTTTTTTTAAGTTATAAATTTTGCAAAGATCTCGTCTCGTGGGATTTGTGTCTTGTCTTAAGCTTAATTATCACCGTTAGTGTCAAGATTTAAGTAGGGTTAAGAGGAAGTTTATAGTTGGAAGTTTGGGTGTGTACAATGGACCACAGTCTACAGAATTTGTTTATTTTTAGATAGCCGTGTTGGTAGGAGTAAGAGGTCTTCCTTACCGAGCACTTGGCCGACAATCATCCGGCCGTCCTCCCCGCCGACGGCAGCGCGGGCGTTGCGCTCGTTGGCGAACTGCACAAAGGCGAAGCCCTTGTGCACGGAGCAGCCCACGATCTTGCCGTACTTGGAAAAGATGGCCTCCACGTCCGTCTTGTTGACCAGCAGGGTGTTGAGGTTGCCAATGAACACCCGCGAGTTGAGTGAGCGCGGATCTGTCTTGTTTGTGATGTTGCTGGCGGTCATCAGGCTGGCGGCGGTGGGCGAACGACTGGTGGGCGGGGGCGGTGGGTGGGGAGAAGACAAAACACAACGTGCGTTTAGCCACCGAGCGACACGCAAGAAGGGTAAATGTCTTCCAGATCGCCAAACGAAGAGCTGGAAATTTCTATAGAAGAGGTTCCTCCACCAAGGAAGTTTTGCTGTCATCATTTTTATTTTGGTGAAAGATACAGCTAAATCTACCGAACTGATGACCGGGAAACTTCCACAGGACTGTTTTGATTCGATTCCTTTCCATCAATGACATTATCCTCAAAAAGCACAGTGACTCAGGTTATGCTGTTTCAATTTACCGTACAAAATGCTAAGCCCTGGTGGAGTTCTGCTTTTGAGGCAAAGTGTTATTTTCTTCGCATTTTCGGGGTTTTTCCTCAAGTAGAAGTCATGGTGAATGTGTAAATTTAAGATTGTGGTGTTCCAAATTAGGATTGCCTTGCCTTGGTGGAAGTCTACACCTTGTTAAGTTTTTATAATATAATAATAAAAGATAGTCAGTGAAACTAGACAGCATGGATTACAAATCATTAAAGACATTTTTTGCTTCGGTAATCAATTCGACCATTTTGTGCTGCTCAAGACTACAAAAAGAGCTACTAGTAAGTGGCAACCTGCAAACAAGGATTCATCAATGGGTAACAAAATCGTAATATCAGACATTCCAATAAATTCAAACAAAAATTGACAAACAAAATCATGTTATCATAAAGATCGAAAAACAGTTAAATTGTCAAAAGCTGATAATGAGAAAACAAATAAAAGCCTCACTTGGTTAATTGAGATCATTTAATCAACATTTTATCAAAAGTTTTGTGTTTGTTTGAAAAACCAGCAAAGTTGAAACAGGAGGTTTGAAATAAATATTGCGCAAACATGAATGCTGCATTCGAGGATGGTCACCAGGAAGTGTGTCCGGGAATTCGGAAATCCTACTTGCGAAGTCAGGGGACCGACTGACTACAATGTGACGTCACTCTACAATGGCGACCCCCTTTGGAAACACAGACCGTCACGTGGATGGTAAAACACAATTTACTCGAGTATAAAACTAGATCACTTTCTTCAGTCATAAATATTCAACATAACTCCACATAACACAATGTGAACGTACATGACAGTATGCTGCCATCTCCCTGCATGAAATTATACGGTGAACTACTGAACTGTATGGAATGCTTATGAAATAAGATAAAAAATAATAAAGGAAGTAAAATTGCGAGAAAGCAAGTTTGCTGTAAGTCAAAATAAGTTTTGAGGACCAAAATAATAAACAATTTATAACTATCCGCCATTTCGGTTGTTTACTTTCGCCTCGAACGCTTTCAGGACTGGGAAAAGCCAAATGGGATAAGTCAGATTTCCGACCTTCCTCGAATGCAGCACAAATGCATCATTTCCTCAAATAGTGACCTCTGCTGGACTGAACACCTTGCCCCAAAAATGGGGCTGCCCATTTCAATGACCTTTAACTTATTGATGAATGGTCTCACCAAGAGTGTCAGTAGATGTTTTTACCACAACAATAAACCGCACACGTGGCATCTGTAAAGCTTAGAAGAGAACCAAAAAAACATGAAATTATGTTTTGATATTTTATTGAAAGAAGCCCCAAAATGTCGGCTATTCGACTTTACTGCATATAAAAATAAACGCCACCCACCAAACCAGTTCTCATGAGCCACCTTCTATTCTGTAGTTGTTAATAAACACCCTCGGCCAAATACAAGTTAATATGAAGATTACAAGTCTGAGATCACTTTTGGATGAAAAATAATCATCTTGATTTTCCTCAGCAAAATGTAATGGAGGAGCACGGTGACAATGTGTTTGTTATTCCTATGTCATTACTACTTTATTACTGTGTAATGATAATTTGGGGAAATAGAACGCAAGACCTCGTCAGATTCTCACCATTTAGTATCCCCCACAGAGCAAACATAAAACAGCAGCGGAATCAACAGTAGGGGGGGAGGGGGGTATTGTTTGAAGGTTGTTTGGATTAGTCATGACTCACTCCATAGCGTCTGTGTGCAGGGTAGTCGTCTGTTCTGCCTGACACTGTGGGGTGGGGCTCACTTTGGCCTGAGGTCTCGAACCTTCACCTTTTCGCCCCTCTTTTCTCTCTCTCGCCTGAGACTTTTAACTGAGGCGACAGAAAACAACAACCACACACCTCAGTCACGCTAAGCAGGGGTTACGGCGCAGCAAGTCATCTTACCTGTGTGCAGTGTAGGTAGGTAGGAGGAGTGTTGGTGGTGAAATGTTGAGTGGCTAGTAACAAACAAACACACAAGCGACCGATAACGAGCCACCTTGGAGGGCTAGCTAGTATTTCCAGTAATAGGACATGAAAGCACACCAATTTCTAGAATTTCATAGATGTATGAGGACCGACTTCAAGTACGAATCCCAATTTTTGAGGGACAAAAATAAGTCATTTTTAGAGGGGTGGCACATGGGCTTATTTTGTTTGGTCTGCACTCTTTATAACTCTTATTTGAAATGTTTGAAGATTGCCCCATCTCAGTGAAGGTTTGTGTTCAACTGAAGTGCATTTTAGCTGCAAAATGTTAGGGACTCCTTATTTTAAAAAATCCAACAAAAAGCTCACATTGCCATATTTTTCTTAATGCTTAAAGAGATCGTGCATGCTGCACCAAATTAGGATTGCCTGACACTGTGACATTATGACCTTGCCAAGTAATTTTTGCGGTAAAATTATACTTTCTAATAGTGATGGGAAAATGAAGCTTCATGAAGCACTTGATTTTATTTATTTTTTTAACTCGTCTAGATAGCACTCTTGGCATAAAGATGCAGCGGAAATGTAATCAATTGCCATTGAAACCAAGGGCACCATCTAGAAGAGTTAAAAAAAATATCAAGTGCGTTATATAGCTTCATTTGTCCATCACTGCTTTCCAGTAATTAAAATTAACATGATCCTTAATTTTGCCCTTTCTATGATGTTTGGGCTTATTTTGTGTATGCATGCACGCAACTAAGTGTCAGTTTTGCAGTAAATTTATATTTTCCTCAAGTTAGGAAAACACAGCACTTTACATCATTTTGCATTTTCTTAAAATAGTTTTCCTTGTTCCAAATTGGGATTCCCCAGCCTTGGTGGAGGTCTGAGTTGGACTGTTTCCTAAAATGGTTGGTTAATTGTAATGCAAGCACTCCAAGAGAGTGTTATTAGTTCATGTTATTTTTTTTATGCTACACTTACAATGCATGAACAACGAATAAAGGTTAATGCAACTGTATCAACGATACGGCTTTGGATATTGTCTTTATTAAATATGGTCTTCAACTAAAAAATAAATACATGTGAATTTAGGGGGGGGGGGGGAGACAGTATTTCCTGTGATAAATAAAAATTCCTTCAAACCCTTCTTGGTTATTATCAAACAAACATCTAAACAATTTTACTGTAATTGATGATAACTTGAATTAACATTTAATAGTTTACCATTTCAAGCAGTTTCTCTCAAGGGGTGTTCGTTTTAGGGCAATTCACAATTCCAAAATTTTGTATAAGCAGTATTTGTCTCATAAGTGCACAGCCATGAACCAACTGTAATAGGTTGTGTGCTAAAATGCTGGTTGCGCAAGTGAAGTTGCACAGAGGCTGTTGAAGAAAAATAAGATGATTATAGAAAAAAGGAAACCAATAGGTTGTTCGTTACTCATTGAATTGTATTTAGTATATAGTTTCAGAGAACACACGATTATTCTATACAATTATCATTAGTAAGCAGCAGCCCTAATTCAACCTCCATGTTACATTACTGTATTTTTGTTTAGTAAAATCCTTGCCCCTGAGATTAACCTAAAAAAATGCTCTTTGAAATTACTAAATTTATTGTTATATTAAAATAATAATAATAATTTTGAGCCTTGTAATTTAATTCCCGTTTGACATTCAAGCACATTATGCAGAATTTTCTAACTACAAAACTAAAACAAATACATGTTTTTGCTGATGCACTGTAAAAAAAAAAATATATATATTTCAATTTGAACATGTGGACTTGGCTTAATGTGCTAAATTTGTGCAGAAGCCAGATCTTGTAGCCACAAAGCCATATTAATGCGCCGCACATACTACTTTTATAAACACTATCATCCTACAAGTTAAAAAGGCTACTGAGGAACCTTAATCTGAACAAACGCTGAAAGAAAAATACACCAGATTAGTCTGGTCTCTGCCGCTAACTGTTGGTGGAACAGTCACCTGTGTGGATCAACTTGAATACAAATATACTTTTGAGTCCTACTATAAGTCTAACATGCACAAATACAAAGAAATGTTGTGTAAATCACCATGAAGTATTTCTGCTTCAGAGACAACCAGTAACTCATTTTGAGTTTGCCAAAACAAAAGAGTCACGTTTTAAAAATGCAACCCAAAAAACTGCAAAGGTAACATTTTGGGGAAACGCATTAGAGAAAGCCCACACACTCGTCACCATGATGCATCTCCTGTGAACACGAGGTCGTGCATTATGACATCACAAATATGCGACACTACCATAGGAGAGGGGAGGGGTTGAGGAGTTGGGCACAATTTGAGCCACAACCACAACAGATTTCTTTATTATCTGGTTTATTTGTTTGGCGTCAAATTGGTTGATAATTGCCAATAATGAACGGCCACCAATATTATCGTGCATCCCTACCTTCAACACAGACAAGGGCCTTTTTGTTTTAGGTGTTTAGTGTCATTTGGAAACGACTTGAAGGGTCCTATTGAGTTTTTTTAACAGCAGTCAGAAAACTGATTTATTAGACTTATGTAGCTAAGTAAACAGAATGTTTTGGGGTGATGAACACACTGTAATTTAACATGCCAAGTAGTTGCTGATGCTATTTTGATAAGAAATGTGCAGCAATTACAGTACATCTTTCAAACGCTCTTTGCTGGCTCACAATCGAACCTCTAAATTGAGAGTGAAATAATTGAGAGTTGAAATGGCATTTTATGAAAAAAAAAACACCTTTCACCACTCAAATGCTATAAGATAAACTGCTCAAGTGGGTTTTGCTTTTTTGTGCGTTTGTCTCGTGAAGATTGGTGACTAGGGGTGCACTGATCACAATTTTCTGGCCGATCACCGATCTTTTAAAAAGTCTGACCTGCCGATCCAGATTTTTTTTCATTACAAGCAACATATACCTTCAGTGTTCCAATCTTGTTTTATTAAAAAACAGTGAACAATATCGGTGAACTAATACAAATGGGTTGCTTTAACTGCACATGAAGTAGTTCTCTCAAATAGAAATGAAAATCCTATTAGTTATCTCAACAGAACAGGACAGTGGCTGACTTTTTCAGACCCCTAAAGAGGGAGATGAGATTGGTGGAAAAGATCAGTTCATTTAAGGGCTCTGCCGATCACCGATCTTCCAAAATCAAGTGGAAAAGCATCTTACTGTCTAACACACCAAAGTATCTGGCAGGTCAGTATAAAACGACCAACACAACTAATTGAACATCGATTTCGTATTACATCTGTGTCTTCAAGTAAAATGAGTCTCCAAAGTCTGACAAGTCCTACTTCATTTTTGTTTTATTGCACAGCACTTAACTTTTAACGTTTATTCACATACAAATATTCAGACGAGACTCGACACATTTTCTGGCTTCATTTTGGCAGTATGGAACTATTTTTTTGCATTCTTTTTGGCATGAAACAGTTTTGAAGTTTAAAGGCTAGCAGTGTCGGCCACGACCTATTGTAGCTGAAAAGGGTTGTCGCCATTTGGAAAACACATTTGATGAAAAACCATCTCTTATAATAGGCCAATGTTGCGCTAAAATGCTCTCGCTGGCACCAAGCAAACAATAAAAGATGCACAGGTGTCAACAAGGAAGTAAACTGAAGCTGCCCTACAAGTATTTCAAGATGTACCTCCTCCATGTGCGTCAATGGCCATTTCCGCAGGAATTTTTTTAATGAGCATGACAGGAGGTGAAACCCATAAATCAGGTTCCTATTAGAATTACTGCTGGATGACTGATTGGACAGAAGTGGGGAAGCATGTGAGATATGTCTGGCATTAAGTGCCTCCAGGTACACACGCGTAGCATCATATATACATACACAATGCAGGATGTAAGTTGTTTATTCGTAGCCAACAGGAATGAGATGGTTTAGCGAGATGCATGAAGTCATCGACGGTTGCTACCGTTTACCATTTTGAATGTGCAGAGTGTCGTTCAATTAAATATATCCTTGCAGGCTACAAAAAAAAAAGGCAATTTTGTGGAGTCTTGCATTAAAACGCTGTCAATTACCAAGTCTATTGAAATAAAAAGTCATGTTGAATGTCACTGTTGTCTTACCAAGTACCTTTTTGTGAAGACTTGAAATGTATGAATTTTTGGTTGCTGCCGTTTGCGATTTTTTATTTGCAACAATTACTGTCTTGATTACGTGAAAAATCATTTTTGTAGCTACCACTTATGTTTACTAATTTGCAAAAGTACAGTAGTTTAAATGTCAATTTTCACTATCGTCCACACAACAGTGCCCAAGGGCTCAGGTAACTACTTTCACGGCTCACCTGTTTTCTGGGTTTGGTCAGGTGACGTTTGTTGGGGTTTTAAGTGTGTGGGAGAAGAAAAAAAAATCACTTTCTTTAGAGCCACTTACAATTAAATAATATGCAAAGAGAATGGTAAAATATGTCACTGTTATCCTTTCCAGTCACTTTTGTGGGGACTTTCTACGTGAAAATGTATTTTGGTTGCCGCTATTTACGATCTCTAATGTGCAACAATCAAATATGCCACTGCCATCTTTTAAGTTAATTTTGCGCGTTCTTGCATGTATGAGAAACAAAATGTTTTGTCACAAAGTTCGGTTAGAAAGAAAATATTAATCACGATTATTTTTGATAATAATTGAAATCACAATTAGGACAATCATTTATTTTTTGGTACAAAACAAGAAAATGTTTAAACGGAAAAATTATTAAGACAAATAAAATGTGTTTAAACACTATAATTATGCATGTTCCTTTTGGATGAAACAAAATGTAATTAAAAAATATATAAATTCAAAAAAGGTGCAAATGTATAAATTTAAATAACTCAAAATTAGTATTAATGATCTTTTTTTGAAGGTTATACTGATTTTGTAATTGTGGAGTGTAATAATCAAAATTGTAATTTAATTTCAATTCATTGCACAGCCCATTGTCACATATTTGGTACTTTCATCTTTCCAAGTCAATTTTGTGTTATCTCATGTGCATGAAAATCAATTCAAGATCGCAGCTGCTTACATTTTTCTAATGTGCTAAAATTGTCAGTTAAATATATCTGTGTTGTCTTTATAAGTACATGTCTTGGGGTCTTGCAGGCATGAAATTTCATTTTTGTTGAATCAAATGTTGAATATGTTTCTGTCGTGATTTTAAGTTAACAGTGTGGTCTCACACATGAAAATACATTTTAGTGGGGGCTGCTCACAATTTCTAATGTGCACAGTACAGAGGGTTATGTTTTAGTATAATAAAACTTGGGAAGCATACATTTTCATCTGTCACCATAAATGTGATTTTCAGTTTCAGCTCCCTGCTGCTGTTTATTGGGACCACTGAAGAGGCAAGTAAAGAGGGGGTTTCATTTTTTTTCTCTTACAAATATAAACCACCATCATACTTTTTCAGTTAAACAGACTTTTAATTAATTAAAAATGTGAAAGTAACAAAACTGAAGCCACTTGTAGTCCAGATAAAATTGAGAGAAAAATGTCCCCTTGTCCTCAAAATGGCCCTCGTCCTCAAAATGGCCCCCCGTCATCCTCATCATCATGGGAGGGGGGGAAAAAAACACTCTCCAAAAAGAAAAAATTAAAAAATAACCGACTGTTCAGTCTGAGCCTGAAAAGCAAAACCATGTTTAAAAAAAAAAAAAAGGACCTAAACCACCCCAGCAAACGCGCCCCAATAGCGCCACCATCTGCCTTCAAAGAGCATCACATGCTCCCCTTGCGCTTAGCCTGAGCTAGGCTAGCGCTAGCGTGGCTAACATTAGCCAGGGAGCTAAAAATGCGCAGCAAACATCTCAATATCCACCAAAAAAGATAGCAAAACCGGCAAAAGTCTGCGACGTGTGGTCGATAATCAGGAAGGGGAGGTAAAACTACCAAACCAGACGAGTTAACTAGGGCTAATCTTAGCCGTGTGCGTGTGAGTGAAAGGGGGAGGGGGATCGTCGTCTAAAAAGCTTGCCAAAAACACATCAGTCCAGTCAAATGGTAGGATTCCCCAACAATCGCCACAAAAATATACCTAGGCCAACTTGCAAAACTGGAAGAAACTGCAGCTAGGATGCTTCCAAAATGTTTTGTTTTTTTGTCGTTCAAACCACAAGCATTTTTTTTTTAATCAGGGGAGCAGCAGGAGGAGGATGGCGACTAGCGTCTAGCTCGGCAAAATCGAAAAAGCATCGCTGAAAAAAAAATCCAAAAAGAAAAGAAAAAGGAAGGAAAAATGAAAAATAGCTGGGAACAAAATACTCACCGCGACCCTTTACGAGCACAAAATGCCTTGCTTTTCGGTAAAATCGCTCAAATTTTGTGATATTTAGGTCGTCCTTTAGGCGAGCGCAGGCTTCTTTTCGTGAAGCCTCCGGTGAGCAGCGAGCTAGCGTTCGTCGTCTTCTTCAGCTAACGTCACGGGCTAATGGCGCATTAGGGATGCTGCGTTTACTGCACGGCGCGGCGCCAGCGAGCGGGTGGTTGTGGGGCGGGAGCTTTTCTGCGCTCGGTGAGATATGGCTCAAGAGCTCATGGCGGGGAGCCGGTGTGCCTGGTTATGTACAACCGCGCTCACTTGTTATCAAATCAGCAGATATTTTATTTTTACTGGAGCTACATTAAAAATAAATCACATTAACACTCAAAGTGGACATAGAACGTTTGGCTAAGTACTGTCCCAATCGTATATCAGCAGCAAATATAGTAGCTTGTAATCAGTTTAGCTCAGCAATTCGTAGAAACAACAGAAACGTCGCTGGTGTACTTCTGAAGTCTGCCAACAGAGGTTACTGTTGGACTATGATGTCAATTGATTTGAAACGTATTCCAAACGCGAAGCTAATATTCAATGAATAAATACTGTACACGGAAACAAACTATTAACTAACTACAATATATTTTTTTAACAAGCCGTGATTAAACGGTTAACACTTTCAAAATCGCCTGCGGAGAATACTTTTTTAAAACCCTCACAAACATTAAAACATCTGGGATAAACCTCCACTAAGTGTTTTCTATGAAAAGCGGGGATTATCCACAGACATTTATTCTTTATCAAGGACTATAGTTCTAGCTGTTGAATGTAACTATGGTTGTATTATACTGCCTCCAGGTGGCCAAGTTGGGCACACCAGAAGGCTCAGCATCAGCATGGTCATTAGATTGAAGCAAACGTGACAAAAACCTGTTTATTTTACATTGTGTTTAGGCCAATACTGCATGTTTTATCAAATACAATATTATGGAGTGCCGTTGTCATAAAGTTTGACATCCAGCAGTGACAATGCAGATATTTGGCCCCCATGTATCAATATTGCAATGTCATATGTTGCTATTTTATCCCAGAATGAATACATTCTATTGTTTATTGAGGTTATTTTGACAAAATCACTTTATTTGGATTAGAAGCAATACCAGATGTTTACCACATGGCCTTCTCATCAATGATTAGTAACAACATCATGTGAGTTGCATTCACTTGAGGTCCAAAAATATGTTTATGTATCTTAATTTTATCTTACTCTTTTGCCAATTGTCCATCTGGTTCTGCAGTGTTTGTCTCCGACTTTGTGTTTGTTTGTGTTTGTGTGTGCGCGCGCGTGTGTCTGAAATTTCCTGGGATTCTCCAATAAAAAGTGTGGCTTGCAATTCCAGAGTGTAACCAGATCCGTCCTTTGTGTAGCTCCTCCATCAGGCTCATGCCGGGAGCAGATGTTTGAAGAGGGGCTTCACCTCCCCTATAGTTTAGTTATGATGACATTCACACATGTGATAGCAAAAACATCTCAGCTCAATTTGTTCACCGACAACAGCTTGAAGAAATTCTTTATTGTTTTAGTAAGAGGAATTGTGTGAAAATGCAATATGCACAGCAGACCATTTTACAACCCTCTTCGCAACATTCTCGATCGCAAGTACGGGCGATAGCACCAGAGCCACTTGAGTAGATGATTGGAGCTCATTGCCATTGATCTCCTGAGAAAAAAAAACTCACATATTTGGTCAGGCTTTTAAGAGCTGTGTCATTTTGAAGCAATAGAAGGTCACCAAAGTTAGAAATGGCACTCAAGGGTCATAATATTGTGGCCTGTCAGTATACAGTACTGTATATATATCTTTTCCACAGATTTTACATCCTGTATTCTGATATTAAAAATGTTATTTAGCATTTTCTTCTTGAAGTCTTAAAATAAAAATAGTTTTACACATTTTTCTTTTTTTTGGGGGGTGGCAGGTTCTTGTGATGAAGAATACAGTGATAATAATATTAAAAACAATATAAATTGTAATTATTTTTGTTTTGAGCAAATATTTTTTCTTTTGTGGTTCCATAAGGAAATATTATTGGTGATAATAATAATTAAAAAATAATAATGATAGTATTTATTTATATTTTTAATTCTTTTTAATAATTAAGCATTATAATAATAATAATAAAAATAATGATAGTATTTTATTTATTTATTTTTATTATTATTATCATTGCGCCAATTATGATATAATAATAATAATAATAATAATTGTTATTGTTATTATTTAATTATTATTATTATTATTATTATTATTATTTAATGGTGACTGCTATTCAAATCAATAGTAATGATAAATACTTTTTTATGTATGTATTTATTTATTTATTTTTGCAGCATGTGCACGCACCACACATGCAAGCGTTGGCTCCAGCGGGCACGCGCACTCTGGCAGACAGCTCGGACCGGAGCAGAGTTGAGACGTCAAAGACGCTCAGCATTCTTGCAGAAGTCAGCACTCAGCAGCAAGCTGGCTTCACCTGATTTGCGACACGCTCTGACCTCAACCTCACGCTCGGTGTCAAGTGGATGTTAAGGAACATGCCATGACGTGAGTGTATGTATTCTACTTTTATTCCAAATTTGAAGAGTTTGTCTGTTGAGTGTGCAACAAATACTGTAGCTATATTGTAGCCAATATTGCACAATAATTGTTCAGTTACAAAGAATGGTAGATAATTATAGGCATATTTGTTATGAATAAGAATTCACTGACACTACACAATTTGGATTTTATGCAACTTCTTTACAATTGATATCTACAGTCATAAATGTACGACATCTAATAACTATCGTCTGTGATTGCTATCGGCATGTGTTGTTGATGATTGTGTTTTACCAAAATATATGATAGACTTTACACCGATCTGATCAGCTGGATTTGGTTCGGACGATATTATGCATTTATGCAAAATCAATTACATCATTGATCGGGTCCGCAAAATATCACGTACATGTTATTTTCAATGTTTATCTGATTTTTGAATAATTTTTTGGGCTTATATTTTTTTTTTTCCATACATTTCAATTTTCACTATTAGTGTGCTGGGCCAGTCCCAATACCCCGCGAATGGCGGCGGCTGACTGTAAAGTTGTTTGAATAGATATATTTATATCTTTATATCTTCTGATTGAATCGGTCTTACTGTTTTTCTCAAACTGACTGGTCGTTGAAAAATCCTGTTTGCGTAAAGCGTAATATCAACTATCTCAAAATTGTTGTATCGTGGTATTATCGTTAGCGAGACATCATCGCAATATCTTATTATGTGTGATTCCCACCCTGATTTCCTAATGATCCCCCTGAGCGTTGTGAGGGGGTGGGGTGGGGGTGACGATTCTTCCCTGCAAAAAAGTTGGGTAGGTTGACAAAAGACTGACTCCAAACTCCCAAACTATGGGGGCTCAATGCCCAGGGGCAGTGGTTTAATCTCGGGTGCAAAAGTTGGAAAAACACCCACCCCCAATCCAGGAGCTCCAGGATCTGAAACCATGGAAGGTAGAATCTCAGAATCCAAATTCCAAATATGGCGTGGAGACAATTTAATTAATTACCGTCCGATGAGAATACCCTACCCCTAAAGGTGTGAGCACAACTTAGTAGGCCTCACACGATGATGTTATTTTGAAAACGGGGGCCCTGAGCTCCACAAGTGTAAACTATCGGACCGCGGCCAACTATCGACGCGACTGTGGACATACGGGGGGCTCACGGGTCGTTAAAAAAGCCCGGCAACGGGTTGTGAAAACAGTTACGTCATTGAAGAGTTATCTGGGCCGTAAGATGTAAGAATAGCGCATCGACGTGCGTGCATCTCTGGATCCTAGTGACATTTTTCACTCGCCATCTGGACCAGGAGGCACGAGCGTTTGTAAGTCAAGAGCACACATTTGCTGGTTTTGAAAGGCCACAGCTGTGTTTAGCTAAACTCAGCCAGCGCGTTTTTAAAAGACACCACATGAGACCGGGTTGCCATTTTGCCGTAGAGTGTGCTGGCTCGCAGTGGGTTTTGTGGGAAAACTTTTCTTAGTTTTACCGTAACACTCTTCTTTATGGACCACAGCCCAGAGTGTTTTTTCTTGATGGTTGGATTCCTTGTGGAACTCTGCATGGGGGACTGATGTGATGCTTCATAAAGCCTATCAGTATCATTAGGCTTAAAACTGCCCCTAATCCAAACCCCTCATTAAGGTAACACTACTCCAAACACAATTCCCAACCCCAAAATGATACTAACCCTAACCTAAACCTATCCCTAACCTGAGAGGACCTTAACCACTAACCATAGCTATAACCCCTAAGCTTCCTTAGCTAACAGTAACACTGTGGCTGTGTCCGAATGTCCACTGTTAACCCCAAACCCCTCATTCATTATAGTCCCGCACAATATACGTAGTGGCCTAATATATAGTGTCCTCATTCTGTTTGGCGATTCGGAAAGCCAGCTCACTACTTTCTCCTTTTTCGCATATTACGTGACCAACGTCCACACACCGGCGAATAAATCCTGACCTATTTATTGTTAATAAAAATGTTTTAAAACTGTATTTTGTTTTCTTTGTCGTACATAGTTTCAACTAAAACAAATTATTTCCTTAGTATATAGTTAAAGTATAGTTTCGATGTTCAATACTTTTCAAAGTGCATTGTGGGTAATTTTGAGGTCACTAAATTTTTGCTCCCTGGACATTCGGACACCCCTACAAAATGGCGTGAGCCCTGAGTAGTGCCCTAGTGTGCTCGACACGATTCGCAACTCCAAATCCAAAATGATACTAACCCTAATCTAAACCTATCCCTAACCTGAGTGAACCTTAACCCTTAACCATAGCTAATGCTAACCCCTATAGCTTGGCTTAGCTAACAGTAACTAGTATGCCAAGCAAAACCTTAACCATAGCTAACAATAAACCTAGCCCACAATTTCGATACCCTAACCCTATCCTTTAGCCCAAACACTAATGTAGCTATCGTTCATCCCCATCCCTAACAAAACAAAACGTACCACCCTAACATAGCTAACTTTAACATTAGCAAATCTTAATCACTTAGCCCTAGCTAAAACTATCTTCTTATCCTGCCATATCACTAAGCCTACTCTCGCTAAACTCGCCTGCAGGCAGCATGGGTTCACAATTTTAAACGCTGTATAAATTTTAAAATGATTTTATTTCAATAAATAATTGCTTAATTTATTATAATTTTGTTAATTGTACATACTATTTTACAATGAGAATGAATTATTTTGTTATTAAAATTAACTTTTTACATAGGCTACACATTCTAACATTTCTTTTAACTTCATCCATGAATGAACTGGCTCATCTGTCCATTTTAAAAATGTAACACTTAATGATAGAAGTTTGCTCACCCCTGTTCCAACCTGAGCAAAACTTAACCCCTGACCCCAAACTGCGAATCCCGAAGCTCGTCCATCTTTGCAGATACACATTGTAAATCTCTCTAAATAGGATTGGCTCTCAATTCCCACGCCTCCATGTTACAGTAAGGACCATAAAACAGTAAACCAGACTATACCAGTAAACCACGTGCGTGAAGCATACACTTAGAGACCGGCTGGTCTGTCAGAAGTCCACTTACTCATCGTCTGAGCCGCATCCGCATTAAAGAACCCGGCCGGGTCGTACCCATGACTCATTACCCGCTGTGAATGACATCAGCCACATATGAGTGAAGCCACTTGAGATGGTTTGTCAGTCCCAACGACCAAAATTGTGGACCAGGTTTCAGGCATTAATTTTTGCTGCCTCAAAAGTGTGCCTAAAAACTTGGGTCAATAAAAACCAAATAGTCAGAAGGACTTTTCTAGGATTGTAAAAACTTCTCGCAAAAGTGTTTTCCTAAACATGAACACTAGAACCAGACCAAAGTCATTGGTGTAAACCCTAAAGATTCCTAATGAAAGGGACTTTTCTTGGATTGTAAATTTTTGGTATCATGTTTTCACCACACAGCACAGTGAAGATGTCTGTGGAGACCCCACATGTTGAAAATGTGACGCTCTAGAGCTCAGAGAAGTTCGGGACAGCTTGACGGCATCCCACTGACACCCGAGATGTGGCCCCCAGACTTCGGACCCACGGATTTCGGACCACCGGACGCTCAGATGACTCATCCGGGTTTTTATGAAGACGTGGAGGACCAGCAGGGACCGCCGTATTCCGGGGTTCAGTCGTCCATCCTCTTGGGTGGCGTTGGGGCGTGCTGTGCATCTCGGACTTCTATAGGCTCTATGGAGCTCAGCTGTAGGTCAAACCCTGACAGAACTGAGACGAGATCCTCCACTAGTCCTAAAACCTCCCAGGGGTTCTCCAATAGTTCCCAAACTCCCCTACCTGCGCCCTACAATCTCCCTGGTTGGATCACATCTCAAAAACTCCTGGAGGACCGTCTCTGCGTAAAACAAGAGCCCGCAGAGGACATTTTATATGACCAGCAGTGTCTTTGGACTGACTGCAGAGCCACCTGCAAGAGTCGGGAGGAACTCGCAAGACACATTGAAAAAGCACACGTGGACCAACGTAAGGGCGAGGAATTCGCCTGCTTCTGGGCCGACTGCATCCGGCGCCGGAAGCCCTTCAATGCACGGTACAAGCTGCTCATCCATATGAGGGTGCACTCCGGGGAAAAGCCCAACAAGTGCATGGTGAGTTGGTACGACAAAGGAACAGATTTCATTGAGAAAAAGATCAATAGATTTTAAAAATGGTGATGTCTCGGTTGCAATTTCTACAGTTTGAAGGCTGCTCCAAAGCATTTTCCCGCCTGGAGAACCTGAAGATCCACCTGAGGAGCCACACGGGGGAGAAGCCATACGTCTGCCAGCACCCGGGCTGCTTCAAGGCCTTCAGCAACTCCAGCGATCGCGCCAAGCACCAACGGACGCACCTCGACACGGTTGGTCAACTATTTATCATCCGCAGCGTTTTAACTGGTTCATTTCTGTTTCAAAAAAAAGGGAAATTTGACTTCCTGTAAGTTTGGGCAAAATAGCACATTTGTTCCAAACATGCTTCACACTTTGTTTGTAATCCGGTGAGAAATAATGGCGCTATTAACAATAGTAATCATTTAAAGATAAAAATCTATGTTTGAAGATCATTGCTGGAAATATGCAAAGACTGAAAACTGGTTTTCACAGTTTGTTTTCCAAATTTTTTGGGGGGTGCGGCAAAATTAGTATCTCTGGCATAAATCACACTGCACCTTTTTAGGTATCAGTGGTTTTGTGGTGCAACTGTGACTTGTAGTTAGCTAGCGAGCTATGCCTGCGCCCCGAGAATGCAACATGATCTCTTTGGATAGTCCACCGGCATGGCCCCTTAGAGTGCTTTATTGTCGACCCCGAGCGCGCATACATTACACAGAGAAAGACTGAAAACTCGGGGGGCGTGGGGAGTAAAAAACAAGCCAACAAAAAAACAGACGTGACAGACAGTGGCTGTAAACGGCATAGGAGATGACGTCTGAGCCGCAAGTATTCAGAATCCCTGGAAAAGTGATTTTGGTGACACATTTTTTAACTCCGAAACTCATTTTGTGCTAAACTGTTAACAACAAGGACATGGACATGAATATAGAAATGTGTGCAAAACTGCATCAGCACTCACACAACTCTTGCATAGTTGCCTGACTGGGCTCTTTTTTTTTTTTTTAAGATTGTGAAATCTCAATGCCCGCTGAGAATCGATGCCGTGAGCCACAATTATTTTTACAACTGCCGGCAAGCGATGAAGTGTGAGCATTGATCCGGCAAATGTTACACTAGTGAATTGTTATTGTAACAAAGCGAAAGAGCCCCCCACCCTCCTTCTTGTGGCTTCACGGAGGCAAGCTTGTTGCCGGGCGAATCAAGAGCTTGGAAAATGGATGGACACTTGCCCAAAAAAAAAAAAAAAAGACTCCTGTTGTCGTACTCTTCAGGTCATAAGTGAGCGTGCTTAGCGGGAGACTCGTTTGTTTTGATGGCTCTAGAATGCCTGTTGCCCAAAACACTTTTCCCTGAAGTATTCAGAGAAATTGAGGGAAATATGCGTCTCCTGATCCCAATACCGTACCGCTGTTGTGCGTTGTGCATGCTGGATGTGGTTTAGCTTTAATGCTAGTTGGTGACAAACATTTAAGCCTTGGTGGAGGTCTGCTCTCTCTCCAGTTTCAAAGGTAGACAACCCGTTTAGCCATTCCAGGTTTATTTTGAATGTTGACATTTTCTTTTCTCCTCATCAAGCATGTTGTTGCCCGCCACATAAAACCACCCGTTGCTGTTTTTTTGGTCACAGAAGCCGTACGCCTGCCAAATCCCGGGCTGCACCAAACGCTACACCGACCCAAGCTCTCTGAGAAAACACGTCAAAACTCATTGGGCCAAAGGTGACCAGGAGGCTAAGGTACAACAGTGTAACACGGATATGCATGGACCTGCATTGCACTGCGTTCATTTTGCTTGTATTCGTAGTGCGATACTTTTTTCGCACAGGTGTTACGACTGAGAAGAGTAATACCGTACCTTTTTTTTGACCCAAATATAATAAGCTGAAAAAGAATGACGTTTTTATCCATCACACAAACCGCGCAGTGACAATCGACGAAGTCTTTCTCTGAACGCTCATTTTGTTTGTTTCTGTGGCTTTTTCAATGAAGCCAAATTGCCTCTCATATGTTTTAGGTACCTGGAAAAGTAATAGCACACCTGTCCCAATCAAGCCGCACATTTTGGCCTTTTTGGCGCAATGTCATCAGTTGAGACATTTCTTCCATATTTGCGGCCATCTCCTTGAACCTTACAGATACGGACCACAGAGCGGTGGGCAGTGATGCAAGTCGTAGCTAAGACTTTTGAGAAATGACAAACACCTTCCAGTCCGTCATTGCACGACGAACGGGTGTTTGCAGAATTAGCATGCCATAAACTGGAGCATTCCACGCACATACCCTGGAAGTTACGATGAGGGAGCCCATTGTTCTGTGCTATCTGGACCCCATTTGTTGTCTTTGGAGGCAAGTGACACGCTGAGAGGTTTTGTTGGTTTTAAGCACAACCACGTGTGAGCTCGCGTGCCGCAACATGCGCCAAACTGCACTTTGAGGATTTGAGCCAAGAACCACACAGGATGAGGACCGGGAACCACATGGGATTTGACCCTGAAACCGTAAAGGATTTGGACCATACAATGTGCACCACCAAGCATATGGTGTATGGATGTGATTCCAGATAGGATTTGAACTAGAAACCGTATGGGATGTGGATCAGGAACCACATTGAGTATGGATCTGGAACCATATGGAGCTTGTTCCAGAAAGGATTTAGACGATACACATATGAGTTGGACCAGGGACTACATAACGTGTGTACCTTTAATAGGGAGGTCAACCTTAAAAAATTCTTGACAATATGTTATATGAGACCTCACTAGTCTAAACATGACATTCTGATTCATATTACATTTGTGGAATATGAGTTGTGCAGGAAAATTCAGCACACCCGTAGTGAATTCCCTAGCAGAAGTGCAATTCTTCCAAAATGGCAACATGAAACCAAAGTGGCTGATTTCCGGTTTAATTTTGGTCATGGGTCCTTGAGAGTAAAAAAAAATAATCATTTTATTATTATTGTTTGCTCATGTATCTTGTTATAATGTCATGTCTAAAATATTAAGAGCTTCTTGGTGAAATTGGTGGCAAGTTAATTTTTTTTTTCGAGTTTCTGAGTGAGAACAGGCGGTATATTCGTCGTAATAAAAACTATGTATCAATACCAAGCCTTATTTCAAGGTATTGGTACTCACGACGGCGAACGTGACTGTTTTACGATCAGGAACTAGTAATTAGAATATCAAATTGCCATTAATTTCATGCAATTTTATGGGAATATACTATATTGGGATATATATATATATATATATAGATAGATAGATAGATAGATAGATAGATAGATAGATAGATAGATAGATAGATAGATAGATAGATAGATAGATAGATAGATAGATAGATAGATAGATAGATAGATAGGTCTTTCTTTTTATTGTCATTGTTTCTTGTTGTTTTTTAAAAAAAGATTTTTAGTATCAAAAGTACTGGTGGTATCAGTATTTGGTATCGGTATTGATGACTACTCAAGAGCTGAGTACTCGTACTGCTATCAGTCTGAAAAAAAAGTGGCATCAAACATCAACCCCAACCAAAACCAAATCGATATAGTTAATCAATTAATTGCTTTGCATATCCCTAATCAAAACATAAATGTGTTCAAAGACGTGTTTTGTTGTGGTTCTAGATCAGATTAAGGGTACTTAAAGTGGAAGTCAACCTTAAACATTTCTTGACAATAATGTTGTACGTGACCTCACTAGTCTAAACATGACATGATTAATATTACATTTGTGAAATATGAGTTATGCAACAAAATCCAGCCGTTTTTATCCATCTCAGGTGGCGGCCATTTTGCCACTTGCTGTCGACTGAAGATGACATCACAGTTGCTCACAGCTCACCTGTTTTCTGAAGCTGAGCTGTGATTGGTTGTTACCTAAAACCTGAACAACTGTAATGTCAAAATGGCCGCCTTCTGGATTTTGCTACGTATTTAGACTAGTGGGGCTGCCTATATGTTATTGTCAATAATGTTGTTGTTTTTTTGGGGGTGGGGGGCTGGGGGGGTTTACTTCCCCTTTAACAAAACTGAATTTGAATTAAAAGATTTGAACCTAAACCCACACAAAAAGAATTTGTACCGTGTTAAACGTAAAATTTGTACCTGGAACCAAATTGGATTCGAAATTGGTTACACATTGGATTTGGACCTAAACTACATACGGTTTAGACAACAACAAAAAAACACACCTGATATGGACCTGTAAACACATTGGATTTGGATCAGAAATCATACTGCATTTGAACCTGGTCTCAAGATTTCAGTCCAGGGGCCAAATTCGGTTTAGGCAAAAGGATTTAGACCTGGAACCACAAGTTATTCCGGCCAGGAATTGTACAGGGTTTGTAGCTGGAGCCACACACGTTTAGACCGTGAACCACATTGGATTTATGCCTGAAACACCGTCGGATTTGGACCTGGAACCACACCTAATTTGGATTTGTAACCACATGTACACACTTGTTATAAACCCAAACAGTTTTATTGATACCTTTTACTAAATCTATTTTTCATTTTCACAGGTACACTTGTACTCGGTACCAGAATCGGACCTGTTGAACGGCTCATCTCTTCCGAGCTTAAACGACTTTCCAGGTGTACTACCTGTACACAACCTGCACAACTCCCCCCACCAAACCCTTGTGGTTGACTAATACTCAACTGTGTCTCTTTCAGGTTCTTACACACATGGAGGTAGCTTGGTGTCCGCGCCCCCCCAAGTGGACATCCACTATCTCTGCACGGAGGGAAACTTCCACGGGTCTGTGAAATGCTCCACTTCCTGTTTGATTTTTCTATTTTTGTTGTTGTTTACTTAAAATCTTAGTGTTCCGACATCTGGGGAGTTCGGCTCCAGAAGTTCCACTGTGGTTCTGTTAAGTTGACATCCAAGTAAAACTTCAGATGCTTTGGACACAGGAAGTGAGTAAGAACATGTCGTCCAATCAGATGCGAGTGCAGCTGGCCAGCCACCATCAGGCTGATTTATGAAGCTTCCAGCAACGCCAGGTCACCCCCCCCCCCCACACTAATCCTCCCCCACCTCGAGGGACCCACAAGAAGGAACGCTCCATCGTCCATCCAAACCCCCGTTACGACCCCCCCCCCCCCTGCATATCATCCCTGCAGTTGCTTTTCTTTTTGCACTTGGCAGCCTTCGGTTTCCATGTTGAGTCAGAGTGTTTGTGCACAGTCAGTACATTCCTGAAAATGCCCCTATACCCCCCCCCCAAGCTAAGGTGAAAAAAGTATAATTATAGTAATAAGAAAATGTTTCCACTCAAGGAGATATTTTTTTAGGGGTGTCAAAATGAGTGCGTTAATTTTGAGTTAATTTAAAGTTCCTTTAATGCCACCCCAAAAAAAAATTTTAACGCACGATTAATGACCTGTACTTGGGGAATTCCAGTCGCAACGGAGCAGACACATCCACTATATTATTATTGCAGAATTTCACAATTGAGTTACTTCATGTGAAAGATTAGATAGCTCTTAATATGAAAAGAAAAATGCACCGAGCTGTCACCAATGTCTTACAAATGCAACTATGCCATCTAGTGGCAGATTTATGACCTCAATACAAATCAATATCATTATCATTATTTTTTTTTACAGTACAGTACATCTTTTTAATTTTAACTCGATTTTATGAATTATTTTGAAATTACTGTGTCAATGACAAAAAAATGCAGTCATATTTTATTCTATTAGTTCAACATTTTTTCCACTTTCATGCTAACAAGAATATGAAAACGTATTCTATTGTACATTTTATTGTACATTTAGAACAGATATAAAATTTGCAATTAATCATGAGTTAACTATCTAAGTCATGCAATTAATTGCGATTAAAAATCACCTGACACCCCTATTTTTTTCTTTAATTCTTAAATATTTGAGGACCAACGTTTGTTTCGACATATTGTCTAAATTTTGTCATTTCAGATACTACAAGCGCTCTTAGAGGCTGCTTTTAGTAATGAGAGCAATCTGACTGGACACATTTAACGCATATAATCTACCTTAGAAGTTTGGGAAATTTCTACTTTTGCTCAAAAACGACCCACGAAATGAACAAATGACCCCAAATGGACCCTTCAAACCAAAATGGCCTACTTTCAGGCAGAGATTCTGGATACTTTTTTGTGGGTCAACTCATGATAAACATCGCTATTAAATTTCATGTAGCATTAGAACAGAGAGCCACTATCCATGTCTCCCTCCTTCAGCGCAGCTGAATCTAATGATCAGCTCATCAGCAAGCTTTGTAGAAGCCCGATAACGATCCCGAGCATGAGTCAGGTGTGCTGGCGGAGAGAAACTCGAGGACCGAACTTGCCCACCCCTGCATCAGAGGATCTTCAACAAGCGACCCGTCATTTGGCCCCAGCCATGATTCCCATTTGGGGGCGTTTGAATCACGTAGCAAACATGCGTCAGAGCGTCCGAAGCATCGTTAACTTCACCGCACGACTTTTAGCAAGCACGAGGTCATCCAGGCATTCTAAACGTCAGACGTCAGAGCCTCCCCAGGAGATCAGTTTATGCAAGCAGCTTGGAACCAGGCCAAGATTCAACCAAACTATACTCACAATCTTACTTACTTGCATATGGACAGCCTGCATCTCTCTTACGAAGGAGTGAGAAACAGAGAAGTATGAATGTGAATTCAAAAAGAAAGCTTTTAAAAAAAACAAAGTTTCACCAATGAACACATCATTGGACAGATGTCCTTAACAGGACCCACGAAAAAAAGTCTCAAAGTGTAAGTCACTAATCACTAAACACTAATCTGATTAATATCATGTTTGTGGGAAATGAATTAAGCAGCAAAATACACCCGTTTTTTATCCATCTCAGGGGGCAGCCATTTTGACATTTGCTGTCGACTGAAAATGACACCACAGTTGCTGAGGGTGCAGATTAACGATCAATCACGGCTCACCTGTTTTCTAGGTTTGGTCATGTGACATTCACAAGCTGAAGCGCGATTGGTCGGAGCAACTGTGAAGGCAAAATGGCCGCCCCGAGATAGATACAAATGAGTGGATTTTTGCTTAATTCATATTTCCCAGATGCATAATCAATCAGAACGCTGTGTTTAAACTAGAGGGGCCAATAGAACATATCACAACTGTAAATAGAATTTTTGGGTTGACTTCACCTTTAACTCATTCACTCCCAGACATTTTCACTGGAGCAATCCCCTTCGCTCCCGGCTGTTTTTCTGGATTTTGACTGATTTTGCAAGGCCCACAGAATATTGTGTTCGATTGCTATAAAAAACATGGAACCTACCAAAACAAAGATGAGAGTCTCTTCTTTCATCAGGAAGAAAAAAATATTTGCAGCAATTAGCATTAGAATATAGTTATATAAGTTTCATCATTATTCACAAATCTGTTTAAAACATTGGGGATCTCTTATACTCTGCTTCCACCTGCTGACCGTTTTTGTAATAACTACCATTGCTTTAAGGGTTCTCTTCAGTTCAGAGACTGCATCAAATCCTTCTGTATGCTCTAGCACAAAAGTTTTTGGGACAATGCCAATATTTAAAATAAAACGTTTTTATACGTTTTTGGGAGCAAATGGGTTAAGGAGCGTACCTGAAATCGAACAGGTAGCCATCCATCTTGCATTTAGTGAGAATTTTTTTTAAACTATTGCTGGGATTTATGTCGCATTTTGATTGACAGGAGGAACGCGCCGTTTACAACCTCACATGATGCCCGACTGCAGCAACAACAAGGTAGTCATGGCAACCAGCCACCGCAACAACCCCAGGATCACAAATGCGGCTTCACTCTAGTTTGACTCCGCTTTGCTTTAGCGTTTCTCGGTGGACTCGTTGGGGAGAGGAGGGCGTCTCGGCCAGTCGTTGACGGAGGCTTTGTCGAACCTTCGGCATATTTTCCGCAAGCCTCAGCAGCGCCCCCTACAGGTAGGCCATGTTCAATAAAAGAAAGGTACAATCAAAAGTGAATTCAGTGATTCTGTTGTGCACACGAGGGGAGCTCATACTGCACTTTGATAATCACTGGTTGAGTGCATACAAGATTAGTCGTGGATACTGATCCACATGCTGCTTCACCAAGTCATGTGAATCTGTATTCTCCCCTCCTTCCAGGGTTTGACTTGATCCACAACCTTGGTGACGATGACTTCCTGTTCCACACAGGAGCTGTGGACCGCCGCCTCGGTCTCGTGGATGCCGTCTACCTGGACTCGTGAACACTATGCCAAAAACAGTAACAACAAAAACAAATCCCTTTATTTTTGGGGATCCGTTTTTGCAACCATTAGGGTATTTTGGAATTTACTTACACAACTGCAGAAGGAAGATGGCTGTTATTTTCAGTGCCCAAAAAAATCCAAGAGCTGTTTCCTTCTCAATTTTGCCATTAAAAGCACTTTAACCGTTTTGCTCTCTATGTCAATAAAGTTGTTGCAACATGATAGGTTCAATTGGCAATTTAGGGATGTTGTGCTAACTTCAAGCCATGAATAGCATTTTTATTTACAATTGTACAACTTGCATAGCCTATCTGTTGTTGTAACGCTGCCACCTAGTGTACATATATATATAATCATGCATAATATCCATTCATCCATTTTCCAAACCGCTTATCCTCGCGAGGGTCACGGGTCAATTTAAGTCATTTGTATGAAACTTTTCTTTGAAAGGTGAAACTTTTTCTATAAATACAGCTTTACTTAAAAAAGAAAAAGACTATTTCCTTCCAAAAGAATGACATTTTCTTGAATGTGTACAATGTAACAGATTTGTTTTTGCAAATAAATAATATAAAAAGTATATATATATATATATGTATATATATATATATGTATATATATATATATGTATATATATATATATGTATATATATATATATATATATATATATATATATATATATATATATATATAAACAAAAACAAAAAAAAGAAGATTCCCCCCAAAAGGTGGTTATTTTTTGGGGTGGAGTTCTTGAAATGTTTGTTTTCTCCAAATATTTTTTTTCTCAGTAGATACAGTAAAATTACAACTTCACATTTTCCCCACTAAGAAATGTACCTTTTCTTTCCCCCTCTAAATGTATATTTTAAAAGCTTTTCACTCTCAAATAATTGACTTCTTTTTTTTTTAACTAAAATGATGATAATGATAAATATGACCACTATTACTAAAATTCATACCTTCTTTTTTTAATTAAAATATATTTGTGAAAAACGTATCTTCCTTGAAAAATACAAGCTTTTTTTTCCTCATTTCCAACTTATCTAATTTACCACCTCACCCCATACTCAGTTACTTTGGCTAATGACCACCACCATCATCATCATCATCATCATCATAATAATAATGTTCTTAAATGGAATTTTCGTTAGTGGCACATGCTTGTTCTTTTCCGATTTTGTACTCTTGGTTCTTTTAAACATCTTATTTCACATTCTAAAGCAGTTGTTTCATCAAGTCTTGATGAAAGTAATAGAACACCACAGGATATGTCTCCATATTGCAACACTTCCATAACGTCACATTTCAATTTGGATTTTCTTGTGTACGAGATGTTTACATTAACTTTAACAGTTTTTTTTTTTTATCTCAATAAACAATGTTTATAAAACAGTGTCAACGTGTTCCTTCTTTGCTTGTTAATTTGGTTTTCATTTCAAGTAAAATGTTAATGATTACCATGTGAAACAGCGGCAGTGGAGTTTCCAGTTGCCTTTTTTTTTGTTGGTTTGGTTGAACTTCCCCTACAAAAGTGTCAGGAAGTGGTCTCGCACCTTAGAGTTGTCGGTCGTACACAAGCAGCAAAAACAGGTAAGAGCCGCACTTTCTCACCATCAATAATTTCATCAAATCACTTTTTTTTTTTTCATTAGGGGATTAAAGTACATTAAAGATAATTTTTAACTCATTCATTGCCATTGACGGCTAAAGACGTCAAAAATTCATTTGAACTATTTCTATTAGTTTAACATTTTTTCCCACTTTTGTTAAGAGTATGAAAACCTAGATCTGTTTAATTGTACATTAAGAACAGATGTAAAATTTGTGGTTAATTGTGAGTTAGCTAGAGAAGTCATGCGATTAATTACAATTAAAAAATGTAATCGCCTGACGTCCCTAGTTTTTAATAATCTTTTCTCTTTCTTTTTTTCAAATTGCATCAGGTGATTATCATTTTTAATTGTAATTAATCGCACGACTTTAATAGTTCTAGATTTTCATACTCTTGTTAACAAAAGTGGAAAAAAAAATTAAACTAATAGATATGGTCAAAATGAAATTCTGACGTCTTTAGCCGTCAACGGCAGTGAATGAGTTCAAGTGTTTTGTGTCCAGCATGTATAAACTGTTTTTCTTAGTCAATTTATTGTATTAATATTATGTTATTTTTTTAATGTGTGTTTATATATATATATACATATTCTTTTTTTAACATGTGAACAAATAAAATATATTACAAAACCATAAAAGTAAAAACAATGTATAATATTAAATTAGTACTTTAGTTATGCACCCTATAGTTCTTTTTTTTTTTTTATCTGATCTTGAATGCATCCTTGGCTCTAAAGTCTGAAAAGAGAGATATAATATTGGTGCATATAAATGCTGGAATGCATGTGCAGAAAAATTGCTTATTTAGCAAAATGACATTAGGTGTTTAACTTTGTATGAATAAAATCCATTACATTTCTCGATGATTTAATATACTTATTCTAAATAAAACCCTTTAAAAAAAAAATCTATCAACGCACCTTTCCTGCCAAACACCAATGTTTACCAGTGACTTTGAATGTCTCTTTACACTCAACATCCTTTTTTTTTTTTTATCTTCAGGACGTGTATATTCTCGATTTTGTTGTTTTAAAACTGAGGGATAATAATAAATACATAATAAATATAATTGTCAAATTAGAGAATATAGGGAGAATAAAGTGCAAGATTTCAGGGGACTTTTGCAACTTTTGTAACCTGGCGACGTGATGCAACACAGGCTTGGCCAACCATGTTTCACACCCTTTAAGTGTTATTAAAAAAAATCAAAATGATTCGACTCAAACCACTTCAACTTCAAACTAGTCAGTCCATTTAGCTTAATGCTGACCTTATTGACATGCTAACAATTAGCGTTGATTTGTGCTTTTGAAACGGTTTAAGCAACAGATATTTGCACACAACCATAGCAACTTCAAGTTTCCCGTTCTGCATTTCAAATTCAATTAATTCCACATTTCAGTTCGCCGCCAGCTCTTCAACATTCACACGCAATTGAATTCCGTACTTTCGATTTCAAATCATCACATACAGTTTTTACAATGACAATAGCATTAAAAGAAAAAGGTGCTAATCAATGTTTGTTTTTTTTTGGTCCATTTTTCATAACTAGAATGTCGGATCAAGGTGAGACGATGTTCGAGCCCCCAGGTTCCGATTTGTCCGTTCAACAAACACCGCCACCGTACGAAGAACCGGTGCAGCAAGAGCCGCCGCCCTACTCCCATGACTTATTGGAGGATGGCGAGATCAAAGGTGAAACGGCGGGATGCGACGTGACAGAGGGCGAGCAGTCCTGCCCCGATACCAAAGCTGAGGGTCAGCCGGAGGAGGTCCCGCTGGCCGAGACGTCGGCTTTTGAAGACAAGACGGTCAGGAGGGCGTTTGTTCGCAAGGTTGGTGACGCGCCAGATGTTTAGCCTGGAATGGCGCTAGTGACAAAAAGTCAGAAAAGTGTTGGAATTGTCTGACAATTAAAGGCTAGGAAAGTCACTTGCATAACTTTCTTTTCCATTCAACAATACTATTTGATAAGAAAAAAAAATTACCAATTTATTCTCAGAAGATTACAAACTTTTCTCTCTCTAAAAAAAACAACTCATGATACTATGAATTTTTCAGTTTGTGTAAGATTACCATTTTTTTCTTCCTTTCACTTTTTTGTCACTCGAAAAAAAATCATTAAAAAAAATTAACTTTTCAACTTCACTATTGTGTGTATATATATATATATTAGGGGTGTGCCCCAAAAAAATCGATTCTCATAAGAATCGCCATTCTCATTTAGTACGATTCAAAATCGATTTTATTTAAATTATTTTATATTGTCTTGCCTTTGTCTGTGTGCGCCTTTATTTGGAGCGCTGTTCATGTTGTACCCGGTTTGGTCACTGAGGGGGCAGTGTGGTTCCACGCGGTCTGATACACTGTTAAGTTGTAGCCAATTTATAGAGTCGAAGAAAAAAAGTCACGATCAAGTTATTCCAATAAAAATTGTTTTTGTGCAGTGTGGAGCCGTTCTTTTGAGTGATAAAAGTGCCGCGAGTAGCGCGCTAATTAGCATTAGCGAGTCAGACGAGTAGATCATTACAATTCCTTGCACATCTATAGATTGAAGCAAAAATCATTGTCAATCAAATCATTTTGAATCAAAAATCGTTCTTAAACGAAAATCGATTCTGAATCGAACTGCATACTCAAAAATCTGAATCGAATCGTGAGACATTCAAAGATTCCCACCCCTAATATATATATATATTTTTTTTTTGACTGATTGAATGGGCGTCTCCGATGTAGGTGTTCTGCATCCTGACGGTGCAGCTGGTGTTCACGTTCAGCGTGGTGTCTCTGTTCACCTTCTCCACGGTGGTGAAGAAGGCGGTGCAGAAGAACATTTGGGTCTACGTCAGCTCCTTCATCATCTTCGCCGTTGTCTGCATCGCCCTCAACTGTGCCAAGTCCCTCCGCCGCAAATACCCCTGGAACATCATCGGTCTGGTGTGTGTGCCACCCCCCCCCCCCCCCTGAAGGCCTAATATATAGTACCCCAAAGATTGGTTATGGTGTTCCTCAGGGATCAACTCGAGAGCCCCCGTTATTCTCCTTCATTGCCTTTTTAAACCCCATGGGTTTGTCAAATGAATAGCAATGTCATTATAGACATTTACCACTGGTATCCTTTCTAGGTTAATGTTTTTAAAAAGTGTTTCAAATTTGGGTTTGAAGCCCACATTAAAGTTTTTAACCATGGTTAAGATGCCAAGCACGATTCAGGGTTCAAGCCAATGTGTGTGTGTTTTTTTTTAACGTCCTCAGACCATAGTGACGCTGAGCCTATCATACGTGGTGGGCACCATGGCATCCTACCATGACACCCGCGCCGTCATCATCACCATGGCGACCACCTTGGCTATCTCCCTCACCATCATCGCCTTCTCGGCGCAGGTCAGGTTTGACCCGCGACATTTGTAAGACAATGGCATTGTGACGGGACTGGTTACGCCACACACAGACACGCTACGACTTCTCCTGCTGCTACGGCCTGCTGCTCATCCTAGTGGTGGACTTGGTGATGTTCGGCGTGTTCAGCAGCTTCTACTACACGCACATACCTCAGGTTTGCTACGGCTGCTTGGGCGCTCTGGTGTATTCTCTGGTAAGAACCGCAACGACTCGACGTAACATGTATCGAAGTTGGGTTGCAAGCATGGATTAGCATTTCAAGTTTGGGTAGGAAGTGTTACGATGCAACATGCTCAGGCACGCGTCCTCAGTTCCTTCAAATTTCAATTTGGGTTAGAGTTTCAAATGAGTTCAAACAAGGGTTAGGTTTTCAAATTGGGGTTAGATTTCAAGAGGTTTTTTTCCCTTTCTTTTAACTAGGATGAGTTTCAAATTAAGGTTTGTGCCATGAGATAGGATTTCAAATGAAGTTATCAAGACTGACTGTGTCTTTAAAGTGAGGTTTAAAACAAGAGTTGGGGTTTCAAATTAAGGTGTCAAGGCTGGGTTAGGTTATGGTTTAAAAGTCAGGTTTTAAACAAGAGTTGTGGTTTAAAATTTAGGTTTGGCTGGATTTACTATTGGGCTTTCAGACCAGAATTAGGGTTTCAAAGTCATCTTTCAAGTCTGGATGGGGTACTTAAAAAACAAGTTTCAAGACAGGTTTAGGATTTTAAATTGGGATTAGGGTTTGAAAAAAGTTTCAAAGGGGTGTAAAACAAGGTTAATTTAAGTCAGATTTCAAATTAGGCTTTGAAGACAGGGTTTGGTTTTGAATTAACATTGCAAGGTTATGGGTCCAAGTAGTATTTGGCTTTCAAATTAGGGTTTCAATACAGGGGTGGAATTTAAAATGAGGGTATAAATACAGTTTTAGGGTTTCAAACTAGGTGTAGTATTCCAAATTATGTTTTTAAAGAGGAAGTCAACCCCCCAAAATGTTCTTGACAATATGTTCTGAGCAGACCCTCTAGTCTAAATATGGTATTCTGGTTAATATGCAAATATGAGTTCAGCAGCAAAATGCAGCAGTTTTTATCAATATCAGAAGGCAGCCATTTTGCCACTTCTTGTTGAGTTAAAATGACATAAGAGTTGCTCAGGTCTCAAGTAACAACCAATCACAGCTCCGTTTCAGAAAACTGCGATGGATAAAAATAGCTGGATTTTGTTGCATAACTTATATTTCACTAATGTAATATTAATCAGAATGTCATGTTTAGACTAGTCAGGTTACATATTATTATCAAGAATTGTTTATGGGTGACTTCCCCTTTAAAACATGGTTTAGGTTTCAAAGTACGATTTCAAATTAGGATGTGAAATCAGAGTCTGGGTTTCGAAACAGGGTTTAAGATTAAAGTTAGGGTTTCAAAATCGATATTCAAGCCTGGATTCGAGTTTCAAACTCGGTTTAAAATGATGCTTTCCAATTAGGGTTTGAAGTGCGACCTAACGACTTTCCCGACTTGCCGTTGTCTTCCTGGCTCAGTTCCTGATGTGCGACTGCCAGCTGATGATGGGTGTGCTGAGCTACCGCCTGGACCCCGAGGAGTACGTCAGCGCAGCTCTCACCATCTACCTGGATGTCATGCTCATCTTCATCTACCTGATGGGGAGGCACTGACACCCTCCAAAACGACTCCGCCTTCTGCCGATCATCTGTTCTGCTTCTCTTCCTGCTTCTCAACAGTCATGATAGCATTTGTCAACGCATCACAGGCAGACATTTTGTGGCTCTGAATGAAAACGGTTTCAATTGTTCAACAGCAGCAAATGTGCCATTCAAATCTAATTTTTGAGCTTCTATATCTTATGTCAATTAATAATCTATAAAAAAAAAAAAAAGATTTTTACTTCAAAGTATAGTGGTTTTAAAGTAGGGTTTCAATCCTGTGTTAAGGTTTCAAACTAGGGTCAGAGTTTGAATGGAATGTTTCAAGACAGGCTTATTTCAAGCCTGGGATAGGGTTTCAAACTAGAGTTTAGGTTTCCAATTTGGGTTTCAAGCCTGGGTTAGGGTTTTAAACCTGGATTAGGGTTGTGGGTTAGGTTTAAGAGTTTTTAAGTCGGGTTTCCAGTCTGGTTCGGCGTTCAAAATTGGTTTCAAGTGAAGGTTTGAAGCCAGGGTTGGGAATTCAAATTTAGATTTTGAGCCAGAATTCTGATTTAAAGTTAGGGCTTGAATGTCAGATTTCAAGCCTAGATTAGTTTAATATTTGGTTATGGTTTCAAGCGAAAATTTTAAGTTTGGGTTAGGAATTCAAAGTAAGGTTCCAAGTCTCAGTTTTCCGGTTAGGGTTACAAGCCTGGCTGAGGATTTCAAGATAGGGTTACAGTTCCAAGCCTTTGTGTTAAGGTTTTAAACTATGGTTAGTGTTTCAAGGCAAGAGTAGTATTTCAAAGTTAGGTTTCAAGGCTGTAATTGGGTTTAAATACAGGATTAAGGTTTTAAGACTACATTTTAAGTAGTGATGCACCGAATATTCGGCTACCGAAATTTCTCCCCTTCTGCACCCGGTGTTCCGTCCCACCACGCGGCTGGAGGTGGGGTGGGCGCGGGTGCCCTCGCCGCTTCGCTGTCCGGCCCCTCTCCGGCACCGATGCCTGGGTACGGGGGGTCCCCGGGGTTCGGAGTCTGGGGGTCTGGTGGTTGGAGATGGGGGTGTCTGGGGGCCTGGGACTGGGTTGTGGTGGGCGGCGGGGGTGGATGTGGGTGGGGGGATGTGGGCCGGTGGGGTGCCTGGCGGGCCTCCTGTGCCAGTTGCAGTTGTTGGACTCGGCCGTTACAAAATTTTACTGGAATAAAAAAAAAAGCAAAGATTAGTCTATCTACTCTTCAGAAAAATTAATCCAAAGGAGGTCTAGAGGCACCAAATTTTATGCACTACTATATAGCTAACCAGCTACAATATATCATTTTATGGGCACAACCCAACAGAGATACTAACTGTTGGCTGGAACTAGAACAGAAGGATTGTAATAACCTCAGACTTCTAGATTTACTCTTTATTACAACATCGATTAAGCGACATAATTGTTCTAAAAATCCAATGATTTCCGCCACCCTGACTGCCTGGTGGAAGGCACTAGAAATGACAAAAGCCCAAGTGGAGCCCAGCGGGCTTTCTCCCCTATGGCATAACCCCGACTTTCAACTTAACAACCAATCATTTTATTTGAATGTGTGGGAGCAGAAAGGAATTACACATCTCCACCATCTCTTCTCAGATAATATGTTTATATCATATACATCCTTGCTCCAAAAATACAAAATCAAAAACGGAAATTTTTTACATTATCTGCAAGTTAAAAGTATGATAAAGAAACAAATTCCAACACTTCGGGGTACGCTCCAACCGCCTGTTTTAGCTAAAGATATTACCAAGCTTTCTCCGACAACAACAAAAAACCTCTCAAAAATATATAAGTTACTTTCATATACTGATAAAACGTCTTTACTAATCTCGAAATGGGAGACAGACTTGTATATAGCTTCGGAATCTGACTTTTGTGAAAACGTATATAAAATGACAAAACACACAAATTTACAACTTATCCAATATAAATTTATTCATAGAACATACATTACTCAATAAATGATGAAGAAAATGGGACTCTGAGACTCCAACATTTGTCTCCAGTGTTTCCAAAACACTACAGACACTTATTTTCATGCTTTATGGTTATGTACTCCGGTTATGTGTTTCTGGACTAAAGTCTTAGAAAAACGTTCCGCTGTCTTGGACTGTAGGATACCTTTATCTCCAAACTTGTGTTTGCTAGGTGACTTAACAACTGACTTAGCACATAAACAATTTCAATATACACTTGTAGCCCCTACTATCGCAAAAAAACCAAAAAATAAACAAACTCTGAATATCGACCAATGGTCTAACCTCCTCATAAATCACATTTTAATGGAAAAAATATCTGCCTCAAATAAAAACCAAATATCAAAATTTAAAGAAACATGGTCTACGTATATAGAATATTTTAACCTAAACCTGGTTACTTAATTCTGCCTGTTAGCGAGAGCCACCGCAGCGTGATAACTTGCATTGATGTTTCTGTATTTGGCAATTTGTAACTAATGGTTGTGTTTTTATAGTCAGGAACCCGGCTGCTGCCAACAGGATCGAGCAGATTTGCCTCCAATGGGCCCTAAGGGTTAATATTCGGATTCACTGCATGCCAGTGGGTTAATTCTGTGGGTGCTGTCCCCCCTGGCTGGGCGTGGGCGGGTCTGCCCCTCTGTTGGCTGCTGGGTGGCGGCTGCGTCTTGGCCGTTCCCTGGGTCTCTTGGGGGGTGCTGCGTTGCGGGGCTCTCCCTGGTGTCCGGGGCGGCGCCGCCCGTCGCTCCGGGCCCGGCGACGCGGTTCGGGGCCTGTGGGCCGCCGGGGTGCACCGTGGTTCCCTCTCCCCTCCCCCTTCCTCCCCCTTGCTGCCTCTCCCTCCTCGCCTCTCCCCGCCCGTCCTCCGCCTCCCTGTCCCTTTTCCCTCGTCACCCTTCTTCCTCCACTCCCCCTCTCTCTGCGTCCCTGCCGCTGCCCCCTGCCCTTCTTGTCGTCTCCTTCCCCCGTCCCTTCCCCCTCCCCTGTCCGCCTTCCTCCCCCTCCCCTGAGCCGGGGGCTCCATCCGTGGCCCGGATCTCGGGGCTCCGGGGGCCGGGCGAGTGGGAGGGGTGGTGTTGTGCCCGCCCCGCTCCGGTCGACCTCCTGGCACCTCGGGCGGGCCCCAGTACCCGTGGGGCGAGCCCTATCGCCCGCCGGGCTGGTCCCATATGCCCGCCGGGGTCCCGGTGGGGTGGGTGGGGGTTTGGTGGGCGGGTGCGCCTCCTGTATAGAGCAGTGCTGTAATCCCCTGTCCGTGTCCGCGCCACCGGTGGGGGTGGGTGGCTTGGTTGGGGATGGGGGGTGTCTGGGGGCGTCTATGGGCCGGTGGGGTGCCTGGCGGGCCTCCTGTGCCCCGTCCTGCTGCGTTGGGGGCGCGGGCCGTGTTGGGGTGCGCTCCTGGCTCCTGGGTTTGCTCTCCTGCCGGTGGCCCCTGCGGGGTTGTCCCTTGGCGCTGCCAAGGCCTGGGGGGCTCTGGGGGGTTGTGCTTGCTCTGTCCTGGCCGGGGTCGACGGCGCCCCTCTTTGGTGGAGATTTTCATGCATGCCAGATCCACCACACCAGCATCTATCGAAATTCAAACACAATCTGCTTCTTCCTCTGGTCGTTGAATCGGTGGAAGCTGATGTCTGTGGATCTCACTCTGCTTCGTCTGTCCTTCCTTCCTTTCCTCGGTCTCTCCGGTTTGTTGGAGTTTAGATGTTTCTGGGGTTGGTGAAAGACTGGTTGGTGGCCCGGTGGATGGTGGGTGGTGTCTGGTCGTTGCTGGATTTCACTTTCCTTTCTTTTCTTTGGTCCTTCCTCAGGTCTCCTGGCAACCTCGCGACTAACTGGATTCTGAAGTATTCGGTTTAGGTGAACAGTATGGGATTTTTAATAGGTTTTAGGTGAACTAATGAGTACACACTCACACGTGCACACACACGCACATTCAAAATAAAAAAAAATAAAAAAGAGAGAGCAATGATGACATGTCTAATCAATAAAATTACCGAATGAACAATACTGAGCTCTCAGAAAAAAAATAAAATAATAATAAAATAAATAAAGGTTTCAAGCGATTTAAAATGAGTTATAAAACAAGGTTAGGGCTTCAAATGAGGTTTCAAGCCTGGGTTAGGATTTCCAGATTTCAATCAATGGTTAGGGATTCAAATGGCCAATTCCATAAATATACACAATAAACATCCTCACAATATACAGAGGATACAAAAAGTCTACACACTCCTGTTCAAATGCAAGGCTTTTGTTATATAAATATATATGTATTAAAACAAAAAACAGACCAAAATAAATAATTGAAAAACACTTTTCACCTTTAATGTGTGCCTACAGTAAATAAGACTTCATATGCATATTTTCAAACTGGAGTATTTTGGATGCTAACAGCTGAATTTATTGCAACATTCCTCGATGTGAGGCACATTAGTAAGCAGTAAAATATTCTAGCATGACATGATGCTGTCCCATAAAGACACGTTCACATAAGCGTAGGTTACCACAGGGAGGCATAGTTGAAGTTGACCCTCAGCAGGTAGCGCATGCGCGTCTGAGCCGGGTTGTACACGATGAATTCGTTGTACAGGAGCGAGTAAGCTACGTCCTTAGACAACCCAGCCGTCTTCTTTGTCGTCTTGACGCCAGGGCCCATCGGAACCGTCATGCCCTTCCTGAGAAATGTCCAACAATTAATAAATGAATGTGACACAAGGACAAACATAACATGGTTCCTGTTGGGAACATTATAGATGTTACTGCGAAATAAAACGGTTTAATTTGACCAGGAACATCAATGCTGTTGCCCGGGTCAAACTGACCCATCACTATTGTTCTTGAGGACCAAACTTAACAGTACTGTTACATGCGCCCCAGGTTAAAATTTACCCGGAAATATTGTGGTTCCTGAGAAACAAACTGAACAAGTGACGCTGGTAAAAATGACCAGGGATTATTATTGATTTTCCCTGATGAACACACCTTGGGTCAAACTGACCCAAGAATATTACTGCTTTTGAAGAAGGAGACAAAAACAAGGTGAAACACATCCTGGGTCAAATGTACTTGGGTAATATGATGGCTTTTCATTGGTTAAACATGGTATGGGTCAAATTGACCCGGTCAGTATTGCTTATCCTGAATATAAAAAGGTCTAGGTCAAATTGACCCTGGAATAATATTGCTACTCCTGAGAAACAAACCTAACAAGGAGGGTTACACATGCTCCGGGTCAAACTGACCCGGAACAGTACCACTTTCAATGAGTTAAAACACAGTAGTGTGTTAAATTGACCCAGGAACATTTGATCTGTTCATGAGAAACGAAAAGTGTAGGAGGGTTTACCACGCTACGGGTCAAACGGTTTGTTCCTGGGTCACATTGACAAATTGATGCATTGAGAACAAGTACTTACAGAGTGACGAAATTCTGAGGGTCAGGTCCAAGCTGCCCGATGCCCTTCGTACTGAGTTTGCCCGCTGGCAGGTTATTGGCGTTGTAGTTAGAGGCAAGGAGCTCGTTACTGTCTCCCAGGGCAACCTGTAAATACACGCATCAGCGGCCATTCGTACAAATGCAGAAACAAAACAGTTACCGATGCGAGTCGGATACCTCACACAGCAGCAGCAGTCCGACTTGGTTGTGGTTCCTGGCAAAACAGTAGTTGGCGCTCTTGGAAGACATGTCGGCGAAGTAGATGCCTTTGCCAAACTGCATTCATGCATACACAAAGTTTATGATTACAGACTATATTGTTTACAGATAACCTCCTTCGTGCAGGTAAAACTATTATCTATTTATCATGTGCAGTGTCACGTTATTATTGTACTCGATTACCTCCGCCAAGGCACACTTTTTTTTTTTGTCGATTTCAGTGAAACTTCATGTCAACAGTTTAAAATGTAACATACATGTTATACAGTAAATGGATATAAATAAAGACAAAAGCGAATCAGTACCAACATAAAATAAAAATGAGTATATACAAATTTTCATTAAAATACAGAAAAAAAATTGACATTTCTAAAAACAAATAAATACAGAAAATTAAAACCTATAACAAGTAAATGAAATAGAAAATATGCATGTAGTACAAAATAAATAACATAAATCAAAATCAAAATGTATCCATAAAAACCATAAGTCTAAAATACACTTAGAACTAAATAACAGAAAATACATAAACAAAAGTGTAATTATAGGCCACTGTACCATTATATGCAGCTTGAACACTGCACTGAAATACAAGCAAATTGAAACTAATAAATAATTCAACTAAAATGAAATGCACTTAATTTAAAAAAAATATTGTACCAAAAGAATTTTTGGGAAACCAACTCAGTGTTTCTTTCGCATGCCACCAGAGGGAGCCCACCTATCACACTGAGAATCACTATCCTTGACGGTGATTGTTCACTCATTAATTTCACAAACGCCTCAGCGGATGTCTGTGCTCACAAGATGATTTTCCCTACCATGTGACCTGTGACAGGAGCTTCAGGGGGCGCCACTCTCAGTCCCTGGCTGAGGATGCCCACCCAGTTAGAGAGACGGGACCCGTGCCACAGCAGCGTCCTGGCATAAAACAAACAACCAAACGATATCTATGGTGGTAGACGGCCAGCGGTTATCCCGCCCGCTCTGCCATCCAGACCTGTTGTGAATGTGTGACAGGAAGTGGCTGCTCTCGCCATCGCGGTCCACGGCAAAGACGTCCATCACTCTCATTGTGTAGTCGCAGTGCGTAGAGGCGTGCGTGGACTGCAGGTACTTTTCGATCACCTTTGCGTGAAAAAATGCAAAAGGAAAACAAATAGTCAAAGACATCAATGACACGCTGGTAGAAAGGCCTCCCAACTCGAAAAGTGAACCTTGTATTCTTCGCCGATGGGGTCCAGGGGCTCAAGCAGGCAGTTGAGGGAGCGGTAGTGGCGGTCCAGAGGATGCTCGTCGTGGCCATCGCCGCCGCTCTCGACCATTTTCACCGCGATCTGGATGTCACTAAGGGCCTGAGAACAGGCACATTAAAAGGGAGTTTTAAGAGCTTTGTGCTAATTAAAGACCTCGCCTTTATTAAATGTGACACGCTATTTTCAGAAAATTGGTAATATTACGACACACAACTTGGGACCTCTCCTCTCCTTCAAAATTGTGCCGACAAGGAATTCAATATAGGCTTAACATTGCATCACAGTAATGGTACGAATAGTGAGTAAATGTAAGACTTTTTAGGCCACTTTTATCAAAACTAAGACCTCTTGTCTACAGATTTAATACTACAAAATTAGAGACAGATTTAATACTACAAAATTAAGGACCTCTCCTTCATTAATTGTGACAAACAGGAGCTGGGGACAACTTTATTTCACAAGATTTGTGTATTTTTTATATATATATATATATATATATATATATATATATATATATATATATATATATTATGGAATCTGCAGGTTTAAGGAAGGCACAAGTAAGAGTTTTTAAGAAAATAATAAAAAATTAAACACCTCTCCATTATATTTGACCACAATGAGCAGTCAAGGCAAATTCTCTACTATCGCTATCATTATAGCACAATATTTTGAAAGACTTCTAAGACCGCTGACCTCAAATTTAAGACCTTCCACTTATTAAAAGGTGACTCTCATGGGGGGGGGGGGGGGGGGGGTACATATATTTACATTCAAGCTACTTTAACACATGATTAATCGCACACCAAACTCAAAATGTTACCTCTAGCAACTCAATCTTTTTCTTCAGCTCGTCTTCTGTCCGGATGAGAGGTGGCGTTTTTAGCCTTGGGGGAGACAAAGGATAAAAGTTTACAAATACATACCGGTAAATAATCATTATCACCTTGTTAAATGAATGGCCGAAGTCATATTTTGATATAAATTCTTTTTTTCGCATGATGCTTGCCACCTCTGCTATAATGGGCTACATCTTTTAATTATTACTACTAATTAAAAAGATCATTCAATTCTACCCCTGAAATGAAATCCTTAGTAAATATAATCAGTATTTGGTTCAGTAAAAAAATAATAATACTGACGTGGGCCATTATTTCAGGAATTATTTTAGGAGGGTGACGATATGTTACTATAATAAAGTAGTATTCTTCGCACCCAAAATCATGCGGGATGCGGGTGTAAAACTGATTGCAAGCTTCCACCAGCTCGCGGCCACCATTTTTCCTCTTCAGACATGCCTCGATCCTCTTGAGAGCCGTATAGCCAGCGCTGATCTGCTCCGTGGTCAGCTTGCCTACAGTACAACATGATAGAATAGAATAAGCTGTGATATTTGTTTTAATACATCGAGACTGAATCCAACAAGTGCATGTAGAACCTGCAAGTGAATAATAAATGCAATATACTGGACGCAGGCGTAATTATGAGCAGCGGCTTCTTGCTAGATTTAACCACGTCGTGTGCACGCTATCGTTTTAGACTGACCAAGGGGAGCCTTGCGAATGTCAAACTTCATCTCCAGCACCACCTCTTCCATGGCTTTGACGTCACAGATGAGATCCAGCAGAGACTGGACCTTCACGTTCAGCTTGGAGGTCTTCTTCAGTGCTTCGGGGACCGTAGGGGTCGGCTTCTTCTCCTGCATACAGGAAAACAAATAGAGGGAAACAACACTTAATGGGCATGACAAGACAACATTCAGCGAGCGTCGAGGTCTAGAAACGTTAGTTCGTTAAAGCAACACTAAGGAACTTTTTAACCTTCAGAAAATATTTTCACAACTCTTCTGATGAACATTGACGTACAACTACCGTCGTTGAATGGTACCTTTGTCATGGCCTCAAGGGTCTATATCGCTTTTACTGACACTAAGCAAAAAAATACAAATGTGCTGACTGCTTCACGGCATACGTCACTTTCCCCTTCCATTACAAAGACGGAAGTCGATTCGAATGTCTACCCGCGACTGCTGCTGTCATGGCAGAAGATGGAAAACAACCGAAAAGGTTTGTCTGAGCCGACAAAAAGAAAAAGAAAAAAGGGAAGCTACCCTGATAAAAGGACAGTCAAGGATCAACGTTGGCCCGGCTTTCACCCACTGGAATGAGCTCAAAGACAACGCTATGCGCTGGTCCTCATGAGAAATGTGGTCTTCGTTCAGGCAAAACACTGCCGCTTTTGTCCATATGGAAGAAAACTCAAAGTTCCTTAGTGTTGCATTCAACATTTGAAGGAAAAAAGAGGTAGAAAAAAGATAATTAAAGAAAAAACATTTAATGGGGAAAAATTATTTAAAAAATGGAAAACTATTTTTTTATGACAAAAAAGAGACAAATAGAGCTAAAAAATAAATTAAAAAAGAAGCAGAAAAGGATTTTATTTAATACAAACAAGAAAAAGGCAGGAAAGGGGAACAACATAAAATGGTATGGGCAAACGGAAAAAAGAACGAGAGGGAAAATCATTTTGAAAAGGAGAATAAAAACGACAAAAGCAAAGAGAAAAAAATTGGGGAACAATGAGAACAACTTGAAAAAGACATTTGAAAAAATAAAAACACAAAAAAAGGGGGGAACGGATGCAAATGATAAAAGAAAAAAAAGAGTAAAATAGAAAAAGGGAGAAAAAAAGACTAATAAATAAAACTTGAAAAATGAGAAAAGCCAAGAGTTTAAAATGAAAAAAAGGGGGAACTTAGTAGAGAATGTAAAATGTGGGAAACAAATTAAAAATGGTGAAAAGGGGGAAAAAATAATTTTTTTTATCTTAACATTTAAATAAAAATAAAAAACTACCTCTGAACTTGTGCTGTAGTCCACATAGACCATGTCGTACTTTCCAGCCACCTTCTCAAAGCTCGCCCTGCCCTCCCACACATTGTTGGTCTTATCCAAGAACCTGAAGCCAAAACCCCCCCCCACAATTAACCATTTTTAAAAATCCACGTAGTGACCAGTCAACCATCATCTCACTTTTTCTTGAAGATATCTTTGGCCTTCAGCAGATCACCACCACAAGACGCCATGCTGGACTGACCCACTTTGCCCACTGGGGGACACCAAAGAGTCAGTTTAAAAATGTAAAAACATTTGAGCGCACCACAAAGCACTCACCTCTGCCCCACCTCATCCACACACTGAACACCTTGGCCACGTCATCCTCAAGCAGCTGGATCAAGTAATATTTGTTGTTGTTTACCTGAAGATTGGTCTACAGAAAACAAAAGAAAACAAAAGCTGGCTTCTTTGCACAACTTCAAATAAAGTCTCAAAGCAATTTACTTGGTTCATCATCACGTCGTAAACGTCCGCTCCTTCGCTGTAAACGTGGGCCTGCCCCGAAAGACACAAATACTCACATTAACCCCAACCCAAACCCTTCTCAGCGTAAAATGTAGCCACGTTTGTTTTATTTGGGAGCGGTTACCTTCCCGAGCTTAGCTTTGCATTCCACATCCACCGGCGCTTTTCCCTTCATGACAACTGTCTTCACAACTTCTGGAATGAGAATGAAACACACCAGGTATGAGTGGCAACGTGACAAGATTTCCCAAACTATGTCTCAACTCACCTCAACTTGAGAACAGTGCACCAAGAATTTTCAAAATCGGAAAAAGGGTTACACAATTGTTTTTTGGAGGAATGTTGTTCTATATTGCTTATAGAAAATCTAAACAGTACAAAACAGTACAACCCCCTTGTATATCTGGCCAGCGTAGATTTTTGCTATGGGCAATGAGGGCGATCGCTCAGGGCGCACAACAGATGACCCCGGAGTCAAGTGTGTGTGTGTGTGGGGGGGGATTGCGACTGCAGAGGGGGGAGGAAGCGAGGGATAGACAAACTTGTCGGTCGAGAGTCGGCATGAAGTGAACACGTCACACATCAGTGAATGTTGTGCCCAAGCAAGACACAAGACGGTGCATCCAAAGTCCTATATTAACGTTGGAAATAATGGTATCGGTTACTCGTTAGTACTTGCCGATGCCACTAATGTAATGCAGTATCAGGGCCTCTGCAGATACTGGTATCGGAACAACACTAGTTAGAGGATTGTAGAGACATTTGAAGCGTTCATCCATGTTTTTGTTTTTTTAAACAAAATCCATCCAAGCCACTTGTCACGCTGCTAGTGTAAGGATCAAACACATAAAAAAATTTTTTTATGTAAACACTAAGGCTAGTTCACACTGCAGGGCGTGATGCCCAATTCAGATTTTTTTTGTTAAATCCGATCTTTTTATGGACTGTTCACATTACAAAAACAAATGTGACTTCAATGTGAACGCAACGCGCCCGTGATGTTAGTTGCATGCGCAAAGAGCACACATCTATTGATGTGCACCCAAAACAAATGACGTCACGTTGCAGACTTTACGTAAATAAATAAGGCCCGTCTCGACGCAACGTTCTCTCTCCAGCCAAGCCGCCACGCGCTACTGATTGGTGGGCTGGTGTTAAGCGTTGGATTCATGTGTCTTGCCTGCATAAATTATGCAAATTAAGCTGTGCGAACGCCCGCTCTCGATTGGTTGACTGTTTTCACGATCGCTCATGTTTGGCTGCTGTCCTCGGCTTCCTCGAGCGTCAGTGTTTACAATCAGAGCAGAAACCCGTCAAACAAGCATTTGGACAATTGTAAATTTAAGAAAGGCATCAAACAATTAATTTACTATCAATAAAAAGTATAGATTAATTTGATAATCAGTAAATCAATGCACCTCTAAAATTGATTATGATTCAGTGACTGGTTTGGTCTACAGAATGTAAGAAAATTAACATAAATGTTGATTATTGTTTTCCAAAGTAAACACAGATGGCCTTATTTTGATTCAAAATGAAGATAAGATAAGATAATCAAGTCTGCTTTCATGGAGGACTTCAGAAATCTGAGAATATTTACTGTCGAGTGGCTGGAATTTCGAGGATCCGCCGCAGCTGCAAATAATTGTCTCTTAAGGATACCAATTGTCAAAATAGCTGGCAATTAATTTTGTTATTTGATTAAGCATTGCACCCCTATCGTGAAGTCATAAAGCTTCACTTTCAGAATAGGTAACCTGTAAAACGTATATGGACCGCATTTAGCATATAAACAAACATAACTGTACAATGCAGACAAATACTGAAATAAAACTGACGGACCTGAACTTTTGATGTGACTCAAATATCAATCATGACATAATGGAGGTACAAAGGGTTGTTTACGCATGTATAAACTTTATTTTGTTAACAAAAAGTGTAAAAAGTCAACATAGTAAAATAAAGTGGTTTTCTTATACTGCAATTTCACATTTTTCATCAGAATAGGAAAAAAAAAAAAGATAAAAAATACAAGCCTGTTCACTTTTTAGTAGCATTGTCACTCAGACATTTGTTCCAGTTGTTTCAAAGTTACCGTTGTAGTGTCGCCTCGTAAATCAATTTATTAATTTCAAATTTGACCCGTTCCTTGTGTTGGGGTGGCATTCGTTGCAGTGAGGGAACCAGGCTTTTCAGGAACAGCTCATCTTCAGAGGGACGGGGGCGTGGAGCAGAGTAAATATGCCGTTTTAACAAACTTAACAGTTGTTCCAGAATTTCACTTTCCTTATCACACGCTGTAGCGCTCCTTTTACCGTTTCTCATTTCTGTAGGAAATATTCGGGAAAGTTTACATTCATTATTGAAATGAGTGCACAACAAAGATGGAAGCAAAAATAAATAGTGCATAACTTTAAGTGGTTAAGTATGTAACTATTATCGATTATTTATACCATAAAAATCCTATCCAAGTATACGTACCCACAGACGATCTTTTGACAGAAGCCGCACTTTGGGGCTTCTGTTCACCCTCACCCAACAGATCCAATTCATCTGTAAATAAAAATAAATAAATGGAGAGTGTGTGTTTGTGCGAGTGTGTTAGAGAGAGATGGCCAGACAGAGGGCCTCATTAAATGTGCAGAAATGTTGCTACTCTGCACATAAGTTTGAACGTGAATGCAAAATCACTGTCAAGTCCATATTGCAATTTTACGTGATTTAAACGAAAACTAATGAAAACTATTTTCTTTACCCCACTGTGTGTACAATTGGGTTTCCATCCAAATGTTTTAAAATGTTTAAGCGAATTTAGTGAAAATGAGCAAAACGAACATGTGACTTATGCCCGTTAGCATTTGTTGTTATTTTGCGAATATTGAGCAGAGGATGATATCATGAGAGCATGTCTCTGCCACAACACGCAAGGCTGACCGTCAACAAAAGATGTTCGATGTCCAGAAATACTTCAATTTCTTCGTCCCCCAAATATACTGGTACCTATAATTAGCCTCCACCAACTAATATTATTAAAATATGCGCATCCAGTCAAAACATGAGCTATGTTGTCCGGTCCTGTCATTATTTACAGGGCTTTAAGTAAAAAAAATAAATCCTGAGCCTGAACTTTTTCCGAGGAGCGGTGGTGCAGTGTCCAACGTGCTGATTCCTTGTTCGACAGACATCAAGCCATCGCAATTGGATTTGTGGGCGTGTATGGACTGGCCATTTGGTAAACTCATGAAATTCCCGATGGCCAGTCCTCCCCAAGTGTCAGGTCATCTCTTTCATTATCCACTTATATTATGTACAGTACAGTATAATAGCACTACGGGTTGCAGTCCCCTTTAGTGCTGCAACTATCGAATATTTAGGTATTCAAATTTTCTACGGAAAATTCTATTGAATGATCAGGTATTTGGATAAAAAAAAATTCACATGGTAAAATAACAATTATAAATACAGAAGACATAAAAAAAATATATTTCTACTTAATAATGATCGACCAAGTTTCTTTTCTAGATAATTTACTTTATTTTTTTATTTTTTTAACTTAAATTGTGCTTAACAGCACATTATTTTCCTGTCTAGAAAGTTCGAGAGATTTTCGACAAATCTCTCCCCAAGGATTTTGGAATGACCTTCCGTTAAATATGAGGAATCTTCCCTCTCTACCCACTCTTAAAAAACATCTTTGTTCTTTGCCGTTTGACTCATCATTGTTTCAATGTTTTATGGTGCCTGCTGTATTTTATTATTTATTTATTTATTTTATTGACTTACCTACTTGTGTTATTTTATTGACTTATTCATTTACCCACTTAAGATAATTATTCATGTATTTGGTGTTATTTTTGTTTTACCTGTCTTAATTCCATGACTGATTTTACTCCATGTAGAACACTTTGTATGAAATAAAATTCCGAGTTAAGTAGTTTTTGGTCTGTGAGACAAAGTGACGTCAGAACCACAGGTGTGATTTTGCCGACTGTCAAGTGCACAATTGAGTGAGCTCGGTTTATTAAACTGATCTTTAGGAACGGCAACTGTGTCTGGCTTTCAGTATCAAAGTGTGCAAATCATCACGTCGATTAGGCTGCCTTTGAAAAGTGCAAAACACTGGCAACAGGCGACGTGCAATACATAGCCAGCGTAATTAAGTCTTTGTTAATTTGGCGATTCGAACGTGATTTCTGTACGAAGTTGTTGTGTTGACTTTGGTTTAATTGTTTACACAGGCAATAAGAACGGCAGACACACGTTCCGCAGGACTCGTCAAGTCATCCGTTTCGCCGCGACTGGCAAAACGCTTCAAAAACGCTATTTTTGCATACGCATGGTCTAAAGAGGTTCTAAATGTATTTGCAGAATATGTAAACAAATTCATATAACACATTTCAAGTACGAATATATTGATGAATGTTTGTATTTGCGCGTACACAAGGTTAGTCAATGAGGCTCAGAGAGAGTGACCAACCTTCTGTGTCAATCTCGGATTGCCCCGTAGCCTCTGGATCGTCTTCCTGTGCCAGTCCTGTTGTCGTCTCTTGCGCCTTCCGTTCGTTCCTTAAATGCAGGTCACTGAGGCGTCTTTCCTCTAACAGACAAAAACAAAAAACAAAACATCAACATCGCTACATAGTCAAAAAAATCATTAACATTTGAGGCAAGACAACGCGCAAATTAACCAGAAAGTTCAGTCAAATTGACCCACACAACGGATGAAAATATTAGGGATAGACCGATAATCGGCTAGGTAGATAATTGGCGCCGATATTCAGAATTTAGGGCGCTTTTCTCCTCAGTCTGCTCTGAGTCAGCGGCTGTTGACTCCCTGCAGCATTGGCCCGCCCACAGCATCATCTGATTGGTTGCTCGTGCAGTGCTAACAGCCAATAAGCAGCAATTAGCGGCTATTTGGGAGTTATCCCAGGGTTAGCGTGCAGGTGAACAGTTAGCCCACGAGCTAACCGTTAGCTCGCGAATTAGCGGCTATTAGCCCGCGAGCTAACCAGCTAGCTTGCAAATGAACGGCTATTAGGTTAGCCCGTGAGCTAATGGTTAGCTTGCGGGCTAACCTAATAACCATTTTTTTAGCGGCTATTTGGGAGTTAGCCCGCGAATTAGTGACTATTTGGGAGTTGGCATTATAGTTGGTGCAAGAGCTGATGGCAAACAAAAAAAACCTTTAAGATGTTGCAAATCACAAAAGCTGTTTAATAAACATGTGCTTGAAGGCATTTAAGCAGTCAAGTGCTGGAGTTTTTATTATTATTCTATTATTAAAAATGTTGACACCAACTTTTTTTTTTCCTGCAAATGTATATCGGCTTCAAATATCGATTATCGGCCTCCCTGAAGCGTATCGAAAAAAAGAAAATGCGCATTTTGGCAATGGAAACAGGTTTTGCGAATAAGCGACAAGACCAGATATACGTCGCACGTTTTGACCGATACTACGTCACACGCACGTTTGTAGTCACAATAACTGGCGGCTGATAAGTAAGATATGTTTGGGGAGACGAAGAAACACGAGTCTTTTTAGAATTAAAGAAAAAAAACATGAATGCAATTTTAGATGGCTTTATTAACATCAGCTCTCAATGCAACGACACACTTCACTTACATGCGGGAGGGAAGCCAACAAGACAAACTACTTCCGTTCAGTCCGTCAAAACCAACATTCCCACCTGGACCTCCCCATTGTCCCAAAGTTCCGTCACTACAACGTCATCTCGCGACGCATATTTGCAAAAGAAGAGAGGACGGAAACGGGCATAAGTCGCATGTCCGTTTTGCGCATTTTCACAAAATTCGCATAAAAATGTCGAAACATTTGGATGGAAACCTGGCTAGTTTCAACTCTCTGGTTTTCAGTTTCACTTCTCTCTTTTTTTTTTTTCAGTTTCAACTTATTGGCAGTGTTTTAACGTGGGGGGGCGGGGTTGTGGTTGGAGGCGGGGCTTTGAGCGCAAGAACGCCTTCCAGCTTTTCAGGAGAGGAGAGAGGAGAGCACGCCCTTTGTTGGCTTAAGGCAATATTCATGGATACAAGTTCGCCAGGAACCCCTAAACGAATTCATTAGGACTATAATGTCAATCTCAAGAGTGTAGGTAGTAGTTATTTAAAAAAAAAAAAAAAAAAATCTACACTCACTCACAAATATAAACATGCTCTCCCAGGTGGGGAAGCAAACTCATGCCGCCCACATTGAAGGCAAGCGATGATACAGAGTGTAGGTAGTACTACGTAGTAGTGGTATTACAGTATTTAGTTTGTATTTAGCTGTTCCAGCAGCACAATACTTGGCATAGACATAAAAACAAAAATGAAATGCATGGCAGTAAATAATACAAGATGAATTTTTTTAAATATATTTTGGGGAAAAGTGTTGCTATACAGTCAAAATTAAATATAGTGTCAGCATAGGAACTCCATTAGCACAATTCCATTGCAAGTGCCTACACGATTTTATTTTGTCATGAAAATAACAATTTATGGTAGTTAAGAATTAAAAACACAAAACAATACAAGAGGAATTTTTTTTTAGAGGAAAAGCTCACATTACATGAAAGCTATCACGGTTTAACAATTATTACGTATTATGTAAAAACTTGAAAATTATCAGTTAAAAGTGTGAATCTTATGTAAAACAGTATCATGTAAAAAATGTGAAAATGATCCCGTAAATAAAACGTGAAACTCAATGTTGAAAACCGGAAGTTCCTACGCAAGTTCATTTTGGAACGAGCACCATCTATTTCCTGCCCTGGCAGCATCGCATCGCGACAGTTGAGCCAACCTCACAGTGGAGGTCTGCATCCATCCAGTATGTGCTAGTCAGTAATCACAGGCAAAAGCAATACAATACGCAGTTTGTTTTACCGTTTAAAAGGAAGCATTTGCATTGCGTTGCATTGTGTTGTGTTAGTATCAGAAATGTTCGGAATTATCAATACTGTATATATAATTTACCCCTACACAAAACAGCAATTATTTTCATCGTCACAAAACAACAATTATTTTCTCCTTCAAAAATCTAAACGACTCACCAAGCAACTCGTCGGCGAGTTCTCACCGTCTTTTCTTCTTTACATGTTTGCTTCCACTGCAGTGCTGTTTCAGCGAAAGCCAACCTCCCCTACTGTAGCTGATCACTTTCCCATCGCAAAGACGGCAAATCGCTTTCCCCGGATCTCGGTGTTTAAAAAAGAACTCCGAGAGACGGCATCCATCAACCTGCTTATCCAGCCAGGACCAATTCCATGGTTTCTTGATCCCTGCATCTAAGCCTGACACTGTTCCGCTATCTCTTTTATGGAGGATGCATTTTTGCCACGACATGTTGAATTAAGTCTAACGTATAAAAAAACAAAGACACCGAGGGCAGCCAAAACGCGTTTTATAGCAAAAAACACGTTTTATAGCAAAAAACACGTTTTATCGCAAAAAACACGTTTTATAGCAAAAAACACGTTTTATCGCAAGGGTGCGGCCATATTATAGGTACGAGACAATGAGCCGACTCCGCCCATATTCGTGACGCCATATTTGTGTGACACGTCACGCCAAGTCGGTTTGAGCTCCTCTCAGAGAACGCTCTGGCTGGTTAAAATATTGTTTTTTTGTACGATGCCGACGAAAATGGTACATGCCAAAATTTCAAAGATGGCGTCTTCGTTCTGCTCGGATCCTTTCCTTAATTCTCTACATGTTGACGAAATGTAAAAAGCATTTTGTGCCTTTATTCAAGCTATTTTCACTGACAATGAGTTTTGTTTTTTTTGTCACGTAACCTACATATCGTGTTCTCGTGCGTTATGAATTCCCGAACGAGAACAAGCTTCGTATTCTGGTATTTTTTTCTTAACCAAACATAATAGCAGATATCTAGTCCAGTTGTGCGCAAACCTTGGTGCCGCGCACGCGCATTTCTGGTACTGATGGTCCAAATAAACAGTTATGTCACCGGAAGAAAATATAAAAATTTAAAAACTGAGCATACGCCAATCAAGTACAGAAGTCACATTACAAACAATCCAAGCTTGTTTGTTGCATTTTTTTTTTTGTAGTTCATTTTTTTTTCTTTTTTTTTAAGAGCTCAGTATTTATTGTTCATTCGGAAATGTCATCATCATTGCTCTTTTATTATTATTATTATTTTTTTTTATATATATATATATATATATATTTTTTTTTTTTTGTGTGTGTGTGTGTGTGTGGGTGAGTATGTGTATGTGCGTGCGTGCGTGCGTGCGTGCGTGAGTGCGTGCGTGTATTTGTTAGCTCACCAGAAAACCTATTAGAAAAAATCTCATACCGTTCACCTAAACCGAACACCAGGAGACCCGAGGGGACCAAAGAAAACCAAGGAAGGTGAAATCCAGCACCGACCAGACACCCCCCACCAGAACTCCTCCCCAGCCCAAGAAACATCCAGACCCCAACAAATCCAAAAAACATAAAATCAGGGAGGCCTCAAGAGACCAAAGGAGAGACCGAGAAAAGGAAGGAAGGACAGACGAAGCCGCGTGAGATCCGCAGACACCAGCCTCCACCGATTCAATAACCTGAGGAGGAAACAGATTGTGTCTGAGTTTCGGTAGATGCTGGTGTGGTGGATCTGGCATGCATGAAAATCTCCACCAAAGAGGGGAGCCGTCGACCCCCGCCGGAACAGAGCAAGCGCAACACCTCAGGGCCCCCCAGGCCGCGGCAGCGCCAAAGGACGACCCCCGGGCCCCGCCAGGGCCACCGGCCGGAGAGCAAACCCAGGAGCAGGAGCGCCCCCCGCCCCAACACGGCCCGCGCTCCCGGCCCAACGCAGCAGGACGGGGCACTGCAGGCCCACCAGGCACCCCACCGGCCCCCAACCCCCGCACCCCCCACGACTCCCCGCCCCCCATCCACCCCCGCCACCCACCCCCAGACCGCAGCACTGCTCTATACTGCGGCCCCCAACCGATGGCACCCCCACACGCCCCCCCCCCCCCCCACAAGTTGTGTGGTGTATTAAAATTGGAGGGGAGTTGTAGGGTGAAGACCCTTTCTTTTCTTTCTTGAAGACCTTTTTGTAGTTCTTATAAACTAAAAACAGTGGGCGACACTTCGTGAATCTGCATCTATGGATACATTTTGGCTAACATTTTCATGATTAACACATCCAGATAATATGATTTATAGGGATGTTCAGTACCACTTTTTTTTAGACCGATACAGATACTCAAATCTTTAGTACTCACCGATACCAAGTGCCGTTACCATTAGTACTTATGATGCATGAAATTTCCCCAAAAACAATGACAGATATATATATTTTTAAATACCTATATATAGCAATTTGAGCACATTTCCTTAATATTACTTGAAATTATTGGCAATTATATTTTTTCAATTTGCTCATAAAAGTCATTTTGCATAGAGCACACAATAAAATGAATTTCAAAAAACAGATAAATAAAATGAAACAAATAATCCAGCGGCCAGAAAAAAAAGTCCCAATCAAAATATGTGGTTGTACAACTTCTTTTTAAGGAATACGGTGAAGTGCAAAGAATTCAATTCAATACAAAAGTGTTTCAAGTAATTTAGTAATATCTACCATGTTAAGAAATTATCAAGCTGTTTAGAGTGTGTGATGTTTAATTATATCTTGTTTTGATATCCATGCTTTTAATTTGGAAGGCTGCTCTGTATTTCCGTTTCCTGTTCGTCATTCATCTCATAGCAGTTCAGTAGTCAATGATAATATACGATATAATATACAAAGATCTGTCTGCACTTCAGAGCTAATTAAATTGTTGAGTACAACTGAATCCTTAATGGAGCCCCCTGTGGTGGTCAATAAATGCTAAATAACCATTTCAGCCTTTAGTTCCTGACTGAAAAACGGCCGCAAGAGCAGGGGCCGATAACAGTATCGATATCCGTCGCAAGTATTAAAACCGTGAAATGTGTCCTGGTATCGGTACTCGTCTATCCCTAATGATTTATGTAATGTGTTAACGGCGATGTCTGAATAGCTGTCCTCAATTGCTTCACCTGGATAAATAAAGTTTGAATAAAAAACAAACCTATTTGAGTAAATATTTTAGTTTTCTCTAGGACAATGCATTATTTTCCTAATTTTACTCAACTGTTCGCATCTTCAACTACTGCCTGACAAGTGCGAAACATGCTAAGTACAGTATTTATTTTTCTTTGTATAGATGGCCACATAGTAGTCCGAGTCAAACCATGCATTGTGTACACTAGTGTTTTTGTTCCATTTTTAACCGCACAAAACATTTACAGCTAAAAAATGTCCAAGACTAAAGCATCGCCTTCATTTAATTTGCACAATAAACATGTCAAGAATGTTGATTCAAAGTTGAATATACTATCATCATTCATTGTCTCCATTATTGGTTTGCACATACCTTGAAGCCAGCGCTGTCCAAACTCGGTCCTCAATCCAACGCACCTGTTCCAGTGAACAGGATCGTTATCAGGCTTATGCGTAGCTTGCTGATGAGCTTCAGGTGGGTTGGAGAAGAGAAACATCCAAAACCTGCAGCACTCCGGCCCTCGAGGACCGGGGCTTGCCACCCCTGCGGCTTAAGCAATTCAAGCTGGAAGGTAATGATGGTTTTATATGAGCATGCTGCTTGCAATGAGCTACGGTTTACACATGATCCGAATAATTGACGAAGAGTTATCGCAAAAATAAGCAGTGATTAGTCGATTATCAAAAACATCATTTGCGGCAGCCCAAGCTAGCTTGTTTCACTGTCAACTACAGGGAGTGCAGAATTATTAGGCAAATTAGTATTTTGACCACATCATCCTCTTTATGCATGTGGTCCCACTCCAAGCGCTATAGGCTTGCAAGCCTACTACCAATTAAGCATATCAGTGATGTGCATCTCTGTAATGAGAAAGGGTGTGGTCTAATGGCAAAAATATATTGATTGTAAATGTCATGGTGCCAACACATTTCAAAAAAAGTTGGGACAAGTAGCAATAAGAGGCTGGAAAAGTCAATTGCACACAGCTGGAAGACCAGTTACCACTAATGAGGTCCATTGGCAACTTGATTGGAGTATAAAAAGAGCTTCTCGGAGTGGCAGTGTCTCTCAGAAGCAAAGATGGATAGAGAATCACCAATTCCTCCAATGTTGTGCAGAAAGACAGTGGAGAAATATCAGAAAGGTGTTTACCAGTGAAATATTGCAAAAAGGTTGAAGTAACAATCATCTACAGTGCATTACATCATCCAAAGATTCAGAAAATCTGGAACAATCTCTATGTAAGGGTCAAGGCAGAAAAATCAGACTGGATGCCCATGATCTTCGGGCCCTTAAACGGCACTGCACCGCAAACAGGAATGCTTTACTGTAAGGGAAATCACAGAAAGGGCTCAGCAATACTTCCAGAAAACATTGTGGGCGAACACAATCCATTGTTTCAGATGAAACGCGACAGTACAAAGAAGAAGCCATTTCTAAAGCAGACCAAGAAGCGCAGGCGTTTCTCTAGGCCAGGGATTATTTCAAATGGAGCGTGGCAAAGTGGAAACCTGTTTTGTTGTCAGACATCTGGAAAGGCATCGGCAATGCAGAAAGGTATATTCAGATTGGAGAACAACACATGCTCCCATCCAGGCATCATCACTTTCGGAGAAGATCTTGCATTTCTCAACACGATAATGCCAGACCACATGCAGCACCAATTACAACATCATGGCTGCGTATGAAAAGGATCCGGGTATTGAAATGGCCAGCCTGCAGTCCACTTCTTTCACTTCTAGAGCACATTTGGCGCATCATAAAGGGGAAGGTGCAACAAAGAAAGCCCAAGACAGTTGAACAGTTAGAGAGACGCGTGTTAGACAAGAATGGGACAGCATAACGATTTGTAAACTTGAGAAACTTGTTTTCTCGATCCCCAGACGTTTGCAGACTGTTGTAAGAATAAGAGGGGATGCCTCACGGTGGTGAAAATGGCTTTGTCCCAATTTTTTGTAGATTTGTTGACACCATGGAATTTTAAATCAACATAGTTTTCCCTTCAAATGATACATTTTATCAGTAATTTTTTTAACCTATTCTCTATGTTCTATTCTGAATAAAATATTAAAATTTGCCACTTCCACATAATTGCATTCAGTTTTCATTCAGAATTTGTATAGTGTCCCAACTTTTTGGGAATTGGGCTTGTTTTTGTGTTTTGTTAAGTTGCCTAATAATTATGCACACACAATAGTCACCTGCACACGCAGATATCCTCCTAAGATACTAAAACTAAAAAAGCCCCACTCCAACTTCCAAAAATATTCAGCTTTGATATTTTATGAGTCGTTTGTGTTCACTGACAACATAATAAAATGAATCTTAAAAAATACAACTTGCCTAAATAATAATAATAAACAATTAACATAAATATACTTACCAGATACGGTAACTTCGTTGTCCCCCATTTTCCAGGCCAGCTCTTTTGTTTCCGTACAGTCCTGGCATCGGTAGCAGGAGTTAACAAAAAGCTCTGGGTGCCCACAAACAGCGGCGATCATTTTATCCTCCGTCGTTCTGCCCAACGACTCCGGGAAGTTGTGTAAGACGCAGAACATTCTCGACGCCGAATGGCTGTTGTGACGAAGCAGCACCCCAATTTGTGGCTCGCGTTGAAATTTTCAAACTTTCGCCTGACTCGCATTCAATCAAACACACCTTTCATAATACCCAGCATAAATTGATGCCTATTTGCGGCAATACATTAACTTTTTTTTTGTCATCGTATCGCACGGATAGATCACTTTGCATCTTAGCATGTTGAGCGCTAATGCGTGTCAGTTGTGGCCATGCAGCTAGTGTATAAATGTTTTATTTTGTTACCATTTGTAATAAAGTGATTGAAAGCACCCCGGTGGCTGAGTGCATCTGCTCAAGCACACCAGGTGTGCGAATCCAACGCACCTTCACTTGGCGTCTCTTCCTTGAGTTTCTTCTTTGTGGTGCTGGCCTGGCTTGTGCTCTTGCCTCGTTTCCTCTTGCCTTTGGTAGGCTGCTCCTTGCTCTCCTCCGCTTCCTGTTTCACCTCCACCGGACCCCCGTTGGGAGCACTGGGGTCTGCCACTGTGTCATCAGAACCTGCTTGAAATATGATACAAGAAACTGAGTGAGTATTTTACATGGTGATAGACTGATGTGATGTTTTTTTTCAGGGCCAATACCGATATCGAGTATCGTCAAGGAGACCGATAATCGATATTCGGAGCTGGTATTAATTTGCAGTAGAGTGGACCTCTGCATACTCAGGTCATCAAATCATCATCAAATTTGTTGTTCAATATTTCAGTTTTGTTTTTTTGTTTTTGTTTTTAAATGGGGCAGAGGGTACGCATATTGAATGTTTATCAGTGTTTTGTTTTTTATAATTTGGGGGTTTAACATTGTTTCCCCTTCCAAATGCATTTTAATGAGCATCAATAATAAACAAACTTTCATTATTTGTGGGCCAGTTTGGTCTTTACCCCCCCGAGAATACCGGGGGTCCACTGCAAAAGAGAAAATATTGGCATCAAAATGTAAAAAAATTTAATACAAACTTTTGTTTTTACTCACAACTGTTAACTAAGCATGTTTGCTAAAAGAACTGTTCAAATTTGCAGCATATTGAAGATTTTTCTTTTACTTTTGCACATATAGAGAATAGATGCTTAGTTTGTTTGTTTGTTTTATTACAAAAAGTGCAGGTAGCTCCAGAGCCATTGGCTTGTCTTAAGTTAAATGAAAACCCAGACCCTTGTTTGAAACGGTAAACCGGACCCTTGCTTTCACTTCAAATTTTAAACCCTAACCTTTGTCTCAAACCTTGGTTTCTAAGTACACTCATAAGAAACCTAAAAGCCTGTTTGAACTCTAACATGAAACCATACTCTTTGTTTAAAACAGTAACCCTGGTTCAAAACTCTCAAATTGAATCACTTCTCAAAAGTTATCAAATTTCAGGTCGATTTGTAGTTTTCCATTTGTATTGCTGTCTAATAAAAAATGAATGTTAAACACAGCCTCACCTGCTTTTAGTGTCTGTGTGCGGATCTTCCTCTTGTACTTGGTGACGGCGTTGACCTGGACCATCTTCTTCAGGTCCACCTGGTAGACTGACCCTGAACCCAAAGTCAGGGACACGGAGGTCGTCCCCGAGGTCTTGGCGGAGTCCAGCAGGACACAGTCGGATGGAGAGTATGCCTCCCACTGGCCTTCATTGCCCTGCCACTGCCACACTACTGACATGTCACATGACACTGTCGTTAGCCAGGTAAGGGACCATTTCTGGTCTGTTAATGACATAGCAAGGCAAGGAAGATTTTTCATTTAAGGTTGCATAACCTGGGCAAGGAACCACGGTACAAACTTACATGACATATGCAGACAAGAGGATTTAGCTATGGAAAGGAAGTGCCATTATAGGTACTTTTATGGCTTAGCCATACAAACGAACACCAATTTTGATACATTGTATGAAGAATCATTTTAAATGCATTCATGGCTTAGCCCTCATAACCAGGAAAGCAACCATTTTAGGCACTTTAGTGATTTATCTCGACAAGGAACTCGGGTTGGAAAATTACGGGAGTTTTCAAATGCATGGGAATTAGCGGGAGTTGTAGTGTGTGTGCGTGTGTGTGTGTGTAACAACTTGTAGTGTGTTACATTTATGAAATCAAAGAACCGCAAAAGGGAACACAAAACAGTACTTCGTGAAAGGAAAACATTTTGAACTCCGAAAAAAAAGACTTTGAAATAGAATAGTCGATGTCTATTTGAGTTCATATTCATGAAATTAAAGCCAAGCTTAAAATTATCCACCGTCAGCAAACCAAAAATTTAATCTCCTTGTACATCGTGTCACCTTCATTTTCACATCCGATTGCAAGTTGCCATATATAAGGCTTGTTTTGAATATAGTTCATGTAGGTATAGGCATAACATTAAACATTCCGTTTTTTTGGGGGGGGAGGGGGAACTTTCTTTTCTTTGATTGGATCCATGGCTTACCAAACGGAGTCAATGGTCGCACATTGCCGTGTGACGCTGCGCTGACGCATACATTGATTTGTTTTATCTTAACATAACATCACTCAGGGGTTTGAGGATCCACCAAGGAAAGAGTGGGTTGCTTGAGTGAGCAGAGACAAGGGCCTCGCATTGACAAGTACTTCTTACGAAGCAACCAGTCAAATCAGTCGATTGAAGCACAGCGACAGGACAAAAACCAAAGTTCGCAGAGCATCAATATCCGTCACTGAGGATAATACAAGCCCATAAATGCTGGTGGAGGACCCCGGCCAACCTCAGAGGCCTCCCAAGGAGGAAAAGATCAAAGGGCGCAGACCGAGTGTGAAGTGGCCCAACGCTGTTGAAGAGAAAGAGGGGGAACGAAGCATGACCTCATACGTTAAGAAATGGCTCGGGGTCCCACGCTGTCCGACTAACATCAGCCTTTATGGCAAAGGGGTCCTTGAATTGCCTATAACAAGCCTAACCGAAGAGTAAAAGTGCTCTAAAGACCCGGCAGCAGACGCTCAGCAGAAAGGGTGGAATACAAAAGTCTATCCGGCTGAAGTGGGATGCAGGGGGTTTGTGGCTTCTTCCACCATTAGCCTGTTGAAGCTCCTTGGGATTCACGGACAGGCTGTGCGGCAGACAATAAGATCAGTCTCTGAAGCAGCCGAGAGGAGCAGCAGGTGGATATGGGCGAAGAGGAAAGATCCTGACTGGGCTCAAAAGAGTGGCGGTACTGCCCGCTCGCTAAAACATGCCACCTTTTAAAATTGGGTAACTCTTATGATTGGGTATAAAACGCAAGCTCAGGCGTGATCACCCTGTAGCTGGCCACCTTTGATGAGGGTGTCTAGTGTTGAAAGGCCGAAACACCCACTGATTTAAAGGAACACTACTGATGATGTGTCCCAATTTTTTTTTTTTTTTAAAAGGCCAGTGAATGGTATTGCTCTCCTCTCCATGTCAAAATACAGCTCCCATACTTTCAAAGCGTACCTCATGTGAATACCATCTATTGGCACAATGGATATTTTACCATCATATCGTGTGTTTAATGATTCTAATATTACAAAAGCACCATTTAGTTACATTTGCAAAATGAACAAAGAACAAATTAAAGGCAGTAATTGTTTTTATTCATGTTTCAAAGTCACAGATGTGGCTTTAAAGACGCAGGGTGCAGTCCCTTGAACTAGCTGGACGCACCATATTCTGAATAATACGTACACACGAACGTCATGAATGATTATAATAAACGCCATCACTTATGTCCACTCAAGCACGATTCCTGCCATTTCGAGACTACTGTATGAGACATTGTTTGGAGTCTGTGGACAATAAACACGTTTAGTACAACACTCAGATCTTCGCCGACATAATCAGTGATGAGTTATACAACAGTAGATGTTTTCTATACCACATATGAAGAGCGATCAAGAGTACCACAGCGTTCATGTGCATCCACTGTCGTAGTACCAGCATGCAAGCGCTCACCTGTCTCCGGTGGGCTGGCTTTATTTTCGGGCACAGTTCTGCTTCTGGAACTTCTTGTTGACCTCCTCATAACTGTTAGTAAAATGAATGATTAAAAGCGATAAGTCCGCACCACGCAGCGTAAACAAAATCGGTTGGATAAAAAGTGGGCGGAAAACTTTCCACTTCCTGGTCAGTAAGCCGGCAAAGCCAGAGATCGTAAATTAAAAAGTGAGCGATGCTTTGCTTAAACATTTTGGACAAGGAGGAGGAAAGGAACCGCTGTTTGTTTTCAACGCATGCGCGCTGGTCGTGTTTCTTTACATCTTGGAATTAATAACGAACAAATAAAAACGCAAATAATTTATTCAATGTTTAGTAAAGTATAACAATAAAAATTATGTCTCAGAGTGAGACAATGTATCCACTGAACATCAGGAACAAAGGTGTGATGAACAAATGTTCCGCCTTATTCGTCACACGGAGTTATTTTGTCAACGCATCCAGGAAATGCGCTCATAGTGTGGCTGGAAATTTCACCCTCATTTAATTGCAATTTATAAATTAAAAGTTGGATAATATGGCGACACAGAGCTACGTTTCTTGCGTTTTATGCCAGCGGGCGAATGTTGTGAGGAGGATAACAGCGAGCAGGGTGAGGTCATTTGGGGAAAGATGTCATTGAATGCCACATTGGACGCAGCATATTTTATTATTATATATAATTGTTTATTGAACAATAGGGAACAAACGACGCAGCATCGTTACAAGCTAGTTTTCCCACTGTCAAATTTCGTTGAATAATATATTTTATTCGTAATTATTTGTAGTTACGTGTTAGTTTACGTTTCTTGACGCGTTTGCCACAAGTAAGTACATTTGACCGCAAAGTTCTACTGTATCGCTGAATTTACTGCAAAACATTATGACTACACCAGGCAGTAGGTTTTGAATCTTGTCTTGCGTACTAACACAGGAATACTAGTCCTAACTCACCACGGTGTTGTCATTTAACAGTTTTTAAAATCTAATTCCCAGAGCTTTAGTGCCGCTGCAAACCCTCAGCCCAAAGGGGATTTCCTCAAAGGAGAGCCACACAAGCGACACCCGGGGGTGACCCACCTCAAAACCTTGTGCCTCCCCGATGAACTTCTGGTGGCCACCCGCTCCATTATCCAGAGTAAGTTCCAGAACCATATTTGCTATTATCACTTATTTGGACAAGGAAGTTGGTATCCTTACAACTTAGCCAAACGTGTAACCATTTTTGATATCTTATTGATTGTGCTTGACAAGGATTTTTTTGGGGTAGCAAACAGCTTTGAGTAACCAACAGTTAGGTAATTGGGACAGGGCTTGGCTAAGAAAGAACCCCCCCCCCCTTTTTTTTTTTACCTCAATAACTTGGTTGGATAAGGACACAGTTTTGGTTCCTTTTGGTTTAGTGGGCAAGGACCCTTTTATTGTCATCTTAATGGCTTTGCTTGACAAGGAACTATTTTAGGTAACTTCATTACTTATTAGCCAGGCTAGGAACCATCTTAGGTAATGTCTTATCTGGGCAAAAGAACCATTTTTGGTACTGAATGGTTTAACTGGACAAGTAACCATTTTAGGTAACTTAGCTAGACAAGGAAACAATTTAGTTAACGTTATGACTTAGCTAGAGTATCGTAATGATTTTGCTAATGACTTTGATAGGCAAGGAACCACTTTAGGCACTTTATCAGGTAGACATCAGTGTCTTTCATTATTTACAATATTATTATATGATATAATTTCTTAGGGTCTCAGGTGACGCAGCTTCCCGACCGCATTCACAAGCTGACCAACTACCTGTGGAGCAGGAAGCGAGCTGTGGAGGATTCAGCAGTGAGGAAGAAAGCTGTCAGTCTGGAGAAGGAACTGTGGAAGAAGGCCATAGAGGAAGCAGGAGGTGGGTAATATTAATATTTGCAAATATAGGAATATTCGTCATGTTTGTTTCTTCTTTTCACATTGTAGATTTAGATGAGCAAACAGTGGCTGACCGCATCAACAAGAAAGTGTTGTCGGAGCTCCGGCGGGCATTTTATCACTGGACCCCTTTGAAGTACTTAAACGCATCACAATTAATATTCCTTTGTGGAATGCGAACCATGGATTTCTGTAATTTGTCATTATTTACATAATTGAGCATATGTCACTTTTTTTTTTTTTAAAGGTATGACGAGGAGCTTGGCGTGGTTTATATGGCGGCCAAGATGGCCGGAGGCTATGCCGCCGTGAGGAGGGCTCTCAACGAGGTCCGTTAAAAATTGCTGTCGTAGCAAGTGAAAATGAATATTTAACGTTTTGTTTCTTGTCACTCTCAGATAAAGAAACGTGATCCCACCTTTGCTCCTCAATCCCTCCTGGATTTTGGGTCAGGGCTGGGAACGGTCGCCTGGTAAGTGGGCTTAAGGGTGTTTTTACATGTAGCTATTGATGGCAAAACGAGGCTTTCTGAAGCTCTGAACCTTTTTTAAACCACTGTGTCATAAAATGGTTCACTATCCGAAGCTTCATTCCGTACCCTTGGGTGGCCTCTAGTGTCAGGAGGGATAATTGTACATTTGGGTTTATCATCCAAAAGAAATATGTGACACGCTTCTTGTGAAAAATAAATAAATAATACAGTCAAATAGTAATAATAATTAAAATTGTGTTTTATGAATTTGTACTCCATCGCAGAAATTACAGCCATGAACAACACTTAAAAAAAATAAAATAAAATAAAATGACTTTGAAATTTTGATTGGCATTCATATTTTCTTTGAGATTGTGCTTGGTATATACTGTGCACTGCTTAGTGCATTGAATGCTTGAGTAACTCAACCAAAGCAGTCAGCTGACTCGGTGGGAATGAAGCAGTGAAGTGGTTCGAACGTCATCAGTGACGTCAACTGAAGCAAGCGCCGGCCCACTGCTTCACTGCAAGTCGCCTATCGAGTTCAAAGCGTGCTTTGGAGGAGCTTCAGTGTTAAAGGTAGCATCACGACATAAAGTCCAAACTGGATTCAGGTCTGTAGCAGATAGAAATATTAAATAAAAAAGACACATAAGACGTCTTTAAGTCATTCTGTTTTGGTGAAATTGTGCAGTGTGAACACAAAGTGATCCAAGTTCACTTTTGCAATATCTCAAACTGAGGCCCGCTGATTCCACATAAGTGGACCAGAATGAGAACCGGATCTTCTTTTCATTTAACTTCGGTTTTAGTTTGCTGTGGTTTTTTTGTCGCAGTTAAAAACGGAATTATATTGTTTTAAAGTGAATTAAAAGCAAAACAAGGACTCAATTAGTTAAGCTTTCACATTGTGAGGTAATTCTGATCCAGTTCTCTTTCCGGTGTACCGTACTTTACTTCAGTAAATGTCATGCAAACACAAGGCCAAGTGACCAGACACCACTTTAACGTAAACATTGCAATAGGTTGGCAAAAACTCAGTAATGGAAGTACGCGGCAAAGTAAACAACGACTACTTTGTGTTTACATTGTACAAGTTTGCTGAAATGTTCCAAGACTTTCAGTGAACTAAAATTGAGACCACCTCTTGAAGTTGCTTTCATAGTTATTTTCAAAGCAAACCAAGAGAAAAGGGACTCAATTCTGGATGTGTTCACATTGTGCATTCATTTGAAAATGGAACCAAATCATTTTCTGATCCAAATCTGTCATTGAATTCCACAGGGCGTCCCATGCTTACTGGGCTGACACTCTGAATGAGCTGGTGTGCGTGGACATGTCAGGGCCCATGAACATTTTGGCAGAACGGCTTCTTAAGTGTAAGCTTGCTCACCCCGCAAATTAAAATAATAATAATCAAAGCTGACATAAGATTGGGTTTAACAAATTTATTTTTTTCTGTGGTTGTGAAGGTGACGACGAACACGGTGAAGCTCACATCAAACACGTTTACTTCAGGCAGTTCCTCCCCGTATCCCCCAAGGTGAGATCCAGTCCAGTTGGACATGGAACCATTTTAGGCACCTTTATGACTTAGCTGCCTGCACAAGGAAGCATTTTTGGTACATTCGATAAACATATTGGTAACGTTTAGCGGGGCAGGAACCCATTTTAATACCGTGATTTCATAAGCAAGCAGGAAACCATTTTTCTAACGTTTACATTGTTGCCAAGCTAGCGAATCATTTTGCTAGCCTAATGACATAGCCAAGTAATGGGATATTTTAGGTCCTTGATTCCGGTCTCACGGAGTTGCATCATTTGTCCTCAAATTTAAATGTAACCCTGACACATTCATGACTTAGCCAGACAAGAAACCAGTTAGGGCACCATTGGCTTAGCTGGACAAACAACCCTTTTTAGCCACTTTCATGACTTTGTTGATGATTTTGGTTTCTAAATGACAGACAATAAAGGAATTATTTTTGGTACCTTTGTAACATATTCATAACATAGCCAAATGGAAAATGTTTTGTACTTTTTGTAACTTAACATTAGCTGGAACCAATTTTGCTACCTTTCATGCCATAGCCAAGCAAATAACAACCTTTGGTACCTTAAGGACTTAGCTGGACAAGAAAGCATTTTTGGCACCTTTTATAACGTAGCCAAATGCGGACTACTTTTGTTCTCTCAGGTGCAGTTTGACTTGGTGGCATCTGCCTTCACGTTGTCGGAAATTCCCAGCGCAAAGGAGCGGGAAGAGGCGGTGATCACGTTGTGGAGGAAGACTGCCTCCTACTTGGTGTGTAGCGCATACTATAGTAATAGTATAGCAGAATAAATCAAATGGAATACTGATGACTGTTTTTGTTTTAGTTATTGGTGGAAAACGGCACCAAAGAAGGCCATCAGATGTTAATGGAGGCCCGGGACACTCTACTACAGAACAAAGACAAAATCGTATACGACACCAGGCCTGCTTCGGTGTTTGCGCCGGTATTTATTTTGATAATTTATATTTATTGCTGCAATGATAGATTGTGATACATCTTACTTGTTTTTTTAGTGTCCTCACGAAGCCAAGTGTCCCAAACTTGCGCTAGCGTCCATCGTGCCTTGCAACTTCCAGCAGGCGTACATGCCATTATACGGGGTAGGTGCTTAAATGTTTATGTATAACCCATGCTAAGGTAGTTAGCATTAAACTGCTAACTTACAACACAGTAATTTTTACATTTCATGCTGATTTTAGAACAACAGTCAGACGGAGAAGTTCAGCTACCTGATTATGACCAGAGAGCGGCGCCGGCCCTTAGAGGCAGACACAGTGGTGGACTGGTCCAGGTTGATAGCGCCCCTGCAGGCCAGGACGAGGCATGTGCACTGCAGTTTGTGTCGCTCCGATGGACGTCTGGAACACGTGGTGGTGACTGCCAGCAAACATGGACGGTGAGCTAGCCCCAGCTAAGGAGGTTGATGGCAAACGAAGTTTGCAGTTTGAATGCTCGATCAGCAGTTTACTGCTAATTTCCTCATTAGGGGTCAAAACAACAGCAGCATGTGATTGAACAAGTTAAAGTGCTCCTCTATTGTAAGAATTAATGCCATGCTAATGTCCTGAGCATAAGTTGTAAGTTAGCAGTTGAATGCTAACTTCTCTAGTATGAGTTTTGGGGGGCAGTATATTACTGAAGTGTAAGAAATAAGGTCATAATAACTTATTTAAGTTAGCAGTTTTTATGCTAACCGCTTTAGCATTAGTAGTGCTGAAATAAACATTCTGAGCCTTTCCTGAAGAAGCTATTTCATTTTTTCCCCCATTTAGAGACGTGTACCGCTGCGCCCGGAGCAGCGAATGGGGTGACCGAATTCCTCTAGCCCGACACGACGACTACGACGACCAAAATGAAAAAGACAACGATGGAGAACCTACAACATGCTAATATGTTAATAAAATGTAGCTACAAGCTTCTAATGAAGTTAGCATTGCCTTATTTCCCCTACAGCCCATGCTAAGGAAGTTAGCACTAAATTGCTTAATTAAAACCCATGGGGGATTTTTTGATTTTATTTTTTGATGATTATATGATGTCTCGCACAACTCATACCAAAGAAGATGCTGTGAAATCTGATAACTTATAACTCATGCTAAGGATTTTTTTTTTTTATCATGTTAAGGAAGTTAACATTACCTTATTCATTTCGGTAGAGGAACAACCAAACATTTTTGGGTAATATACTGCCTCCTATACTCCATACTAAGAAAGTTATAATTAAATTGGTAACTTAGCAGCACTTAAGAGCAGAAAAGAGTGGCTTTTTTGTAATTTTCTGCACCCCAAAAACGAATTTGACTCATTCTAAGAAAGTTAAACTACACTCACCACCAACGCTAAATAAATTAGCATCCTATGTTGCTTATGACATAGTGATGACAAATGATAGAGGTTTTAAGATTTATTTGGAGTTTCCTTTTATACAGTATGAACACATGCAGATGTAAAACGCTGCATCAGTCAAGCTAATCATGCTAAGGAAGTTAGCATCACCATATTTCTTACAGTAGAGGAGCAATCCCAGTTTTTATGGTATTACGTTGCCCCTTATTGGTGGACTTTGAGGTATTTCTTGTAATGTAGTGTAAGTTTTTAACTGGTGACGATTTCTTTGAGGGCCGACGTTAAGTCTGGGTACTTGTATTGGAACCCAGTCTCCAAAGTCCTTTTGGGTACCACCTTCTGGCCCTCAGCCAGTATCACGGCTCTCTCCGAGCCCAACAGAGCATTGAGCACAAAGGCGGGCACAGGGAAGATGGTGGGGCGGCTCAGCAGCCGACCCAGCTCCTTGGTGAACTCGTAGTTGGTGTTAAGGGCTGGCGCCACCCCATTGAGGACCTGGCGGGAGTAGGGCAACGCACCAGAGGAGGGCTCAGAGGAGGGTGGGGCGTTGGATGGGGAGGGCGGCTCCAGGGATTGGGCGATGATGCCAGCCAGGTCCGACACGTGGATCCACGGGAAGGGCTGCCGGCCAGAGCCCAGGGTGCCGCCCAGGCCCAGCCAGAAAGGAAGGAGCATCTGCTTCATAGCTCCACCATCACGACCCAACACTGCCCCTGGTGGACGGAGGATCAAACAACAGGGTATGTAAAAAAGTGGAAAAATAGATGTTTGACAGGATTTAGGATTAGAAAAACCTCATGATTATTGTTGTAAATATTTGCTACATTATAAAAAAAAAATTACGGATTTATTAGTGGAAGAAACATATTAGAATAATTGCAGTGTATTGTCACACTTAATGTGTAAATGTATTATTTTTCAGGATATATTAGTAAAATAGCAAAATATCACAATGATTACAGTGCATTCAATTTTACGTTAGATTTTTCTACAATAATTGAAACATTTTGTTTATTGGTCAATGTTTTTCACAGCAAAAATAAAAAATAATTGAAAATATTTAATATAAGAATTTTCTCAAATGTAAATTGTTAATGTATTGTGATTTATGATCGGACATACCAATAAACACAATACAAAAACTCATGTTTTAAGAATGATGGCAAAATGCAGTATTGACATAAAATACTATTTAGGAATTATAATCTGTAAAAAGGCAAACTATTACCATGATTATTGTACACTAAAAACTATTTCCACAATTAAATAAAAAAATACATAATAACCTCTTAACAGGAAGACTACTTAAGCGTTAGCACATATTTCAAGACCAATGTAATTTTTCACCTTGTGAGTATATGTGTAAAATGGCATGTATAATGATGTAACATTTCTTACATACCAGGTCTAACTACCACTTGCTTGGTGGTGTTTGTCATACTCTCTGGCAATAGTGCAGCAGCTTCCCACTCTTTCACCAGCCTGGAAAGGAGATCAAACGGCGTCCACTCGCTGTCTTCCGTGTACTCGGCTGTCAGGCTCGGTTTGTAGCACGCTGCAGTCACAAAACAAAAGCTGATTGCTAGTATTTCAAAAGAAAACAGGATTAAACAGTTTACGACTAATAACAAACCTACGCCCGACACCAGGACCCACGAGTGTGGAGGACTCGGGGAGCCCGCGATAGCGTCAGCCAGAGCTTTTGTGCTGTCGATGCGACTGGAAACCAAATCCTTCTTGTAGCTTTCGTTCCACCTGGGGAAAAAAAAGAAAATTGTCACTTGAATAACTGTCAAGAAAAGTGAGAGCAAGAATTGTGATGTAGATTTTTGTTTATTTTTTTTTACTTTTGTTGATTATTGCTGATTGTGCACTAACCATATCACATGTACATTGATGATTGAATGTACATGTGCCGTGGACTTTTTTTTTTTTTTTTTTACTTTGCGGAATATTTCTAGTCATCTTTATTTCTACAGTGCAAGGTGACAGCCATCATGACGAATTATCGAGAGGGGCAATCATTTTAATTGACACGCACGCATATGCCTGTGCGTGCAGTGGTCATCTTTTTGACTCAATGGATTCATTGCCCCCCCCCCCCCATTCCCCCCATTCTAGGAAGATGGCTGCGTTCTACAACTGTAACGGTCAAACGCACCATCGCAGCGGGTTCATGAGATTCTCTCCTGCCAAGTTGACAGCACTCTCACATGGCGGGAGGCCAGACGACTCCAACTCACCCTGGCGGATGCAAAAAGGAAGGGCCAGGTTGTGATGTATTAGAATACAGACGAAATGTGATATATCTTAAATGACTGTACCCATGTTATCCTCCCGGGACCGGGATGGCGGGAGATCACTGTGACTTCGTGGCCTTTGTCTCGGAGAAGGCGAGTCAACTCACGACCCACAAAGCCAGATCCACCCCCTATGCGGAAATCAAATAGGTAGGTTGGATGGGTAGATAATATAAGTATACATAAGGATGTGACGAAGTTAGGATGTAAGACTGACCCTGAATGCAGCAGCTGACTTACATTTGGTAAAAACATGGCTAACTTAACCACACTTTGTTTATGAAGACAACTAGGAAACGTGTACTGGTATGCAACTCAACCTGGGAAATCATACTTTACAAATTTATAAACATACTGTACTTTAGTCCGGACTCTTAGTCCAATACAGACATACATAAAACGGAGACACACGCGTACACAATAAAACAATACTAAAAAAAAACGGAAAACTTTATACAGTCATTGGATACACACAATAAAAACAGGGAACGCGGTTATAGTCACACCTCCACATCCTGGTCTGACACCGATCACAGTACTGTACTGCACTTAATGTCAGCCAAAGACAAGACAACACATCTTCATTCACTCAAACGACAAATAGAACTAAACATAAGCTCCAGCAGGGTGGCTTGTAATTTTAATTCACCAAAACAAAACAGTGAGAATAGTGCGCATGCGTATAACACATGCTTACGAAACGTGCATACAGTTTAACTTTGGCGAAAGACAGACACTCTTGTCTTTTCCATAATACAACGTTGGTGATATGTATTATTAGTACTGTATTTGCATGTTTTGATTATCAGTGTAGGCATTACAAAAAAAAAGTGCTGAAAGTATAATACCAGAATGCTAACAACAACTAGCAAGGTAGTTGTCCTAGTCACATTGACCTGTTCTTCAAATAAATATTTGACAGTTTCGTGAAGGTTACATACCTATGACGACTCTCATAGTAAATCAAATCCAGTAATCCAGTGTTATTATGTAATTAAATAAACGTGGCGTCAGGTGTAACAAATAGTACGAGGACGACCTATCAGCTGGTTTGGTCTTTTGGATCTTCCGCAGCCCGTAGTCAAGGTAGTGACGTCAATTTGTAGTCCAAGAAGCGCGGAAGTTATTTAATTGCCGTTATTGACTGTTCCTTCTTCCGTAACATACACTTATTTATCTTTTTTTTTTTTTAAGTAATCGATATATCACACGGTGTTTAAATGTTAACACAGGAAATACATTGTATTCATTTTCTCCCGTCTCCTCTTTTTTTATTTGGTTGTTCTTCTTGTTTTTTATCTACTGTACTTGTTTAATACCGCTTTCTATTGGATGGCACGTGCAACTATAAGTAGACAAAAAGTGGATATTATGCCGTGACATGCAACTCGCCACTTGCAAATTCTGCGTAAATAAATGTGTACTAGCTCATGGTTACTGATAGAGTAGACAATATTTTTGTACTCTTTGCGTGTTCCAATAAATTGAAGTTGAGTCTCTGTGAAGAAGTCCCTTTGCAAAGGTAATTAATCAGAAGCTTCTGATCACACAAATGAAGTCACCCAAGCAGTGATCTGTTCAAAAGTGTGTCTCCTCCTCCAGCACACAGCACATTTATTGAAAATCAGTCAATACAAGAAAATCCCTCTCCCCTCCCATCAGCAAGTTCCCATAGGTACAAAATCAGATTAGACTTCAACAGCAGTATATCAGCCTGTCATTGGACTCTCTTTGACCGAACAGAGACTCCTACAAACTATACTCCCTTTAGATAATATAGAAAAGAAACCTGTTACCTTCCTCTTTCCCAGGCAAGAGAGACAGATAAGAAAACAATCGACAGCACTATTCATTGAGCTATACTGAGTTAACATAATTATACCTACATCTACACAGTTATAACTAAATTCAAAACAGTTAAAATATAAAGTAAAACAGTAAAAATGTTAACAATGTTAACATTACCCAAGCGCGTGGTCAAGGGTTCGACTCTAGCTTTGTAAAAAAAAAAAAAGAAAAAAGAAGAAGAAGCGTACTACAAGGATATGGAGCTAAATTTAACCACGCCCTGTGCATGACTCGGCGATTGGCCTATCAGAGCCGCTCACGGCAAATTATCGCTAGCAGGAGAGTTGCGGGTCAATATCCACACTCCCTAGATTAAATGCATAGCGCGAAACGGCAGCGTAACAAAACCTACCGCATTCACTGTTAAAAGCGATCCCACGTATACACAGAATGGGTCACTTGGTGGTAACTACATTGGCACAACAAATGTTTCCAACAGCTGAGTTGTGAAGTCCCGCCTTCGCTGGTGAAGCCAAACTGAACTTTCCCGTTAAACTCGCGCACGATTGTAACATTGCACTGAAAATGCAGGAAAATACAGCTTGCAGTGACGCTTGTGAGTTTTAACGTCGCTTTTTCGAGAGAAGACAAGACGCCAGGGACACTTAAAACCGGACCGTAGTGACTCAACTTTTCAATTTGTCCTTCGAGGTAAGTTAGTTTGTTTTCGTCTCGTAAAATCTGTGTTCTTGTACATTAGTGCAATTTTTTGGGGTCAAAAACAAATGGTGCTTGCATCACTATGATCTTGTGAAATTGACAGAAACGCTGCACAGATTGTCAGCTTTGCTTTTGTAATCTTTGCCCTGCAGCAGCAACTTCGTGTTTACGCAGTCTGTTCATGCATAGTTCAAAGACGGTCAAAGGTGCACCTTTTCCTCACGTAAAAGTAACATTTTGTTTCAGACCTATTCGACAAAATGCTGGCGACTCATTGAATTCATCATAATAACGATTGTGACAATCAAACCGCCTTTGAGTAAAGCTTAAAACGCTAGATTTAGATAGATAGATTCGAAACGTTTGTTTTGTCTTTTAAACGCCCTTTCTTTTTACCACCGTAGTGGGGAGCAGTGGCGTGCACAAGGTGGTGGGCCGAGGGGTATGTGACCCTTGGGTTTGTAATGTATGGAAATACCTGCAGTCTCGGTTTGAGTAAGCAATGTTGCCAACTTTGTAACTTTCATGCTAAATCTGGCGATTTATTTCCAAAGCCTGTTGGCGACTTTTTTCTTCTTCTTTTTTTTTCAAACACAACTAGCAACAATCTAGCAACTTTTTTCTGGTGTAATTTACAGTGGGTTTTTTTTACTCACTTTTTGCCTCTCCCATTACTTAATTCTCTTACACCATACTATTACATGCAAATAGCCAATTATGCAATTTAGGCAATGACGTACGTATTTAGCTACTTCTAGCGACTTTAGGACAGCCAATAGCTACTTTCCTTACTGGGGAGTTGGCAACACTCTGACTCATATTAGAGAACATGACCGCTTAGCAGATGTCTGTGTTAAGTGAAGACTAATATGATTGAAATTCCTTGTCCTTTGTCAGAAGTCTCTCTGAAGCATATTGTACTAACTGCAGACTTTTAGGAAGACCAGAGAGATGCTACAATAGTCAAAGCGAGTAACAAACGTATGAATCTCTGCGTCACTAGAAATGGAACCTAAGTGCTTTACATAGCCTCACATTCACCCATTCACACGCCAGTGGTCAGCTGCTTCCATGCAGGGCGCTGCCAGGTCCAGTGGGAGCAAATCGGGGTTCAGTGTCTTGCTCAAGGTCACTTTGACATGGTCACCAGAGGTGAGGATCGAACCCACAACCTTACAGATGGGAGACTGCCACTGAGCCACGCCGCCCCCACTAGCAGATAGAATGGGAGGATCTTAGCAAAATTGTGGAGGTTAAAAAAATAAATAGTTCTAGTAATATTTTTAATGTGCATTTGAAAAGAGTCGAATACAACACAAAGATTATTTTTTTTGAGTCAGTTTGAGTCATAGTACATTTATCAAGACTCAGAGTGGTGTCCTGAGGTGCCAATGATGAGCAGGGCCAACAGTCAACATTTTATCGGGGCAAAAAATTGAAGACAACCATTGTTTAATCTCAGCGAGGCATGCCTCCATCTTAAAGCAATTGCATGGATTTGTTATTTCCAAAAGCATATACTGTATAATTGATTGGGTATTATCAGCATAACACTGAACTAATGTTATATTTATGTACTGTATAATATCACCAAGTGGAAGCATGTACATAAATCATAGAGGGTCGAATACCAATCCCTGCGGGTCTCCACTTAAAATTACAAGACTCAGAAGTCACATTGCCATGGATTATATGGCGTGTCCTCTCTGAGAAGAAAGAACGAAACCACGAAAGTGCTGAGCGTGAAAAATACTGCCGAGGAGAACTGATTATTTTTCTACATCTGTCCACTGTAGTGACTCATGCTTTCTCTCTTGCTCCCTTTAAGTTGAACATGTCGTCTCAAGTGCGCCTCCGTCTTCTCCCGAGCGCCCGCTGCCTTTTCGACGAGCCCATCCACATGAAGGTGGCGGGTCTGGGGTCCGGGCAGGTGGTCACCCTGAGGGCCCGGACCACCGACCAGCAGGGTGTGGTCTTCCGCTCGGCGGCCATCTACCGGGCGGATGACAGCGGGGAGCTGGACCTCTGCCGGGACGCCGCCCTGTGCGGCACCTACGAGGGTGTGGAGCCAATGGGCTTGCTGTGGTCCATGCGAGCCAGCGTCGCCTTTAAATATTTCCAGTGGAATAAAGCGCTGAGTCCCCATGTGGTCAGGTTCTCGGTGCATGACGGCGTGGACGTGGAAGAGGAGGAGCGGGGAGGTGCCCTGGCGGAGGCCACCAATGAGAGGGTCCTAATGGGGGAGGGCCTCGCACGTGAGGTCGTCAACCTTGGGAAGTGCACTGCAGTGTTGTTCACACCGCCAGGTTAGAACCAGGCTTCATTTCAAACCCTACATATTGTTTGAAAACCTTCTCAGAAACCGAAGCACTAACTTGAAATCTTAACCATGTCTTGGATCTGTAATTTCAAACTTAACCTTAACATTTGCTCGAAACTATGGAAGTGTGAAAAAGGGGCAAATTTAAAAAAAAAAAGTTTTTGCACAAACATGACAAGATTGAATTTTGTTTTGTTTTCAATTTTATTTCGAACATGTATATTAAGAAAAAACTAGCTGATTATAAAAGTACATGCGTGAAGACAAAATATAAAAAAAAAACATAAAACAAAACAGCAAACGCAACAAAAGCAACATAAAAAGTTCCACACAGTCATGAGTAGGAAGAAGCATAAACTTATCAGGTCCCCTTTAACATACGTTACACAATAAATAGTAGGCATATATAAGGTCTCATTATTCTCATATGTGACCATTTTGGTCGCAGTGTCAACCCTGAGAGCTTTATTTGAAAACCTTACCTTGGCTTCACGCCCCAATTTGAAACTCTAACCCATAATTGAAACCCTTATTTGAGGGCTGAACTTGAACCATATTTAAATGACACCCTGACCAATGCTGACAATTTCATCCGACGACTCTAGGTGAAGGTCCATTCCCGGGTGTGCTGGATTTGTCCCCTTTCGCTTCGGAGAAGCGAGCCAGCCTGTTGGCCAACAAAGGTTTCGTGGTCCTGAGCATGCCCGTCTTCTCCGACAAGCCCACAAACGTCAAGAATCTTGAACTGGACAATTTTCAGGAGGGGCTACGTTTCTTACAACAGCATCCTCAGGTGACCACACTGTAAACGCTGACATCACCAGGAATTAGGAAACCTATGCCTTGTCGGAATTATAATTGGGTAGATGCCACAGACTTCCAGGTTTTACACATCGGCGCAGTTTCCGGCCCCTGCTGGCCGCGTTCCAACACTCGCATATCACATATCGTCGGACCCTAGGATTAGGTGTCATGTGCTTCATTGTTTGTGCTTCCAGGTGGGCAGCGACGGGCTGGGCGTGATCGGGCGTTGCAAAGGGGGCGACATCGCCCTGTCCTTGGCGTCCTTCGTACCGGGCGTGCGTGCTGTGGTCTGGATCAACGCCTGCAGCGCCAACATCAGAACGCCTCTGCACTACCGGGGTCGAGAGATCCTCTCCGCCGTGACCTTTGACCTGACCAAGATCCTACCTACCGCCGACGGCGCCAACATCATCAAGTACGGCGTCGGTGACCCTGACAGCGAAGAGAACCGGACCAGCCTGGTCCCCGTGGAGAAAGCCACTGCCGACTTCCTGTTTCTGGCTTCTGAGGACAGCCTCAACTTCGACTGCCAGACTTACATGGAGAGCATGGCAGCGCGACTCAGGCAATTGCTTTTTATTGTTATCATTATTATTTGTGGGGAAAAAAGAGACTTTGTCCTTGACAAAAAACAACCTTAATTTTTCTTTTCGGCGGACTTAGGCGGGCCGGGAATGACAGCGTGGAGACGGCGTCCTACCCGCGGGCCGGGCATCACCTGGAGCCGCCCTACGGGCCCCACTGCTACTCGGGTGTGCACGCGTTCCTGCGCAGACCCGTCTTGTGGGGCGGCGAGCCCCGAGCCCACACACACGCCGAGGTGCTCGCCTGGAAGAAGGTGGAGGAGTTTTTCAGGAGTCGGCTGAGCTGCAGACACACAAGAGAGAGAGAGAGAGCGAGAGAAATAATTAATTAAATTACAATTAAAGATTTGTGCACATACAAATTAATATCAACATTAAGTGTCATATTTTGGGATCATAGTAAAGCTCTGTTCTCAAAAAGAAATAATGAACTGAGTTTTAAATAAAGTTTTCAAGTGTTTGACAGGTGGCATATGACAAGTTGGGTCAAACCATTCTGGTATGGGGGAAATGCTGGGTTTTTAGGACACTGAAATTGAATAGCCTACTGAATATAAAATTAATTTTATGAACGTATTTATATATATTTTTAGAAATATTTACAATGTACTTTTTGAATATATTTTAAAATCTCACGTACCCCCTGGAGTGCCTTCACGTACCCCCATTTGAGAACCACTGTGCTCACAGACCCCTCCGTGAGTCATCACCTTATCGGTGTGGAGAGGTTTGCGTGTCCCAATGAGCCTAGGAGCTATGTTGTCCGGGGCTTCATGCCCCTGGTAGGGTCACTCATGGCAAACAGGTCCTAGGTGAGGGACCAGACAAAGCATGGCTCAAATGATCCCAATGATGAACACAAACTTTGGATCTTCGTTTCCCTTGCCCGGACGCGGGTCACCGGGGCCCCCTCTGGAGCTAGGCCTAGAGGTGGGGCTCGAAGGCAAGCGTCTGGTGGCCGGGCCTATACCCATGGGGCCCGGCCGGGCACAGCCCGAAAAGGCAACGTGGGTCGGGTCCCCCTTCCCATGGGCTCACCACAGGTGGAAGAAGCCAAAGGGGTCGGGTGCGCAGTGAGTTGGGTGCCAGCCAAAGGCGGGGGCCTTGGCGGTCCGACCCCCGGCTACTGAAGCTAGCTCTGGCAGGGAAGGAGCCCGAGCTGGTGAGCGAGGCTGAGAAGTTCCGACTAGATATAGTCTCGCCTCCAACGCTCACGTGGGTAATGACAGTGAGACGGGATAAGATGATGGTCCGACCAGGAAGACCCAAACGTATTGTCAGGGTCTGCTGGGAACGTCTGGTAGAATCCCCTGTCAGAAAGAGTTTCAACACCCACCTCCGGCAGAACTCCCTTGTCCCGAGGGAGGCGGGGGACATTGAGTCCGAGTGGACCATGTTCCGCGCTTCCATTGTTGAGGCGGCCGATCGGAGCTGTGGCCGTAAGGTGGTTGGTGCCTGTCGTGGCGGCAATCCTCGAACCTAAGGGATGCCGTCAAGCTGAAGAAGGAGTCCTATTGGGCCTTTTTAGCCTGTGGGACTCCGGAGGCTGCTGACAGGTACCGGCTGGCCAAGCGGAATGCGGCTTCGGCGGTCGCTGAGGCAAAAACTCGGACATGGGAGGAGTTCGGTGAGGCCATGGAAAACGACTTCCGGACGGCTTCGAGGAAATTCTCGTCGAGCATCCGGCGTCTCAGGAGAGGAAAGCAGTGCGCCATTGACACTGTGTATAGTGGAGATGGGGTGCTGTTGACCTCGACTCGGGACGTCGTGAATCGGTGGGGAGAATACTACGAAGACCTCCTCAATTCCACCGACACGCCTTCCTTTGAGGAAGCAGGGTCTGGGGACTCTGAGGTGGCCCCCCCTATCTCTGGGGTCGAAGTCACTGAGGTGGTTGGAAAGCTTCTCGGTGGCAGGGCCTCGGGGGTGGATGAGGTTCGCCCGGAGTTCCTAAAGGCTCTGGATGGTGTGTGGTTGACACGTCTCTACAGCATCGCGTGGACATCGGGGACAGTGCCTCTGGATTGGCAGACCGGGGTGGTGGTCCCCCTTTTTAAGAAGGGGGACCGGAGGGTGTGTTCCAACTTTCGAGGGATCACACTCCTCAGCCTCCCAGGTAAGGTCTATTCAGGGGTGCTGAAGAGGAGGGTCCGTCGGGAAGTCGAATCTCGGATTCAGGAGGAGCAGTGTGGTTTTCGTCCCGGCCGTGCAACAGTGGACCAGCTCTACACCCTCGGCCGGATCCTCGAGGGTGCGTGGGAGTTCGCCCAACCAGTCCACATGTGCTTTGTGGACTTGGAGAAGGCGTTTGACCGTGTCCCTCGGGGAGTCCTGTGGGGGGTGCTTCGGGAGTATGGGGTACCGGGCCCCCTGATACGGGCTATTCGGTCCCCGTACGACCGATGTCAGAGTTTGGTCCGCATTGCCGGCAGTAAGTCGAATTTGTTTCCTGTGAGGGTTGGACTCCGCCAAGGTTGCCCTCTGTCACCGATTCTGTTCATAACTTTTATGGGCAGAATTTCTAGGCATAGCCGAAGCGTTGAGGGGGTCCGGTTTGGTGGCCTCAACATTGCAACGTTGTGGTGAAGAAGGAGCTGAGCCGAAAGGCAAAGCTCTCGATTTACCAGTCGACGTTCCTGCCCTCACCTATGGTCACGAGCTGTGGGTCGTGACCGAAAGAACAAGAACAAGATCAAGTGGCCGAAATGAGTTTCTTCCGAAGGGTAGCCGGGCCCTCCCTTAGAGATAGGTGTGAGAAGCTCGGTCATCCGGGAGGGACTCCGTGCCGAGCCGCTACTCTTCCGCGTTGAGAGGAACCAGTTGAGGTGGCTCGGGCATCTCGTTCGGATGCCTCCTGGACGCCTCCCTGGGAAGGTGTTCCGGGCATGTCCCACCGGCGGGAGGCCCCGGGGAAGACCCAGGACACGCTGGGGAGACTACGTCTTATTTTTAAATAAATCTGGAAGATTATCCTTTCCCCAAGAAATATTACTTTTAAAATTGTTATTTTCATAGATAAAAATACATTCATAAACGATATAACTTTACTATTGTAAGATTGTGCCCCCCCCCCCCCCCAAAAAAAACATTTATTTTTAAATGATTGAGAGATCATTCAAATAATGATGTGCAATACCAGTCTCAATCCAGATCATCTGTCGAGCCACTGCGGTAAAAAAGAAAGAAAAAATGAAATTAAACAAAATTAATCCATTATGAACTTAATGAATTGTGAACCACTAATTGATAACATTTGTTATGATTATTTCAGTCTTTAAATCATTGCATTGATGTCATCGGATTGATTGAAATGCTCATTTGTTCATTGCTTGAAGTTGTTCAGAGATTTGTGACCTGCTCAATTTATAAGGATTAAACATATGAATTTTTTTTCTTGTATTGCTTCATTTCGAGTTTAAGTTTTTGAAAGAACGGTGAAGACAAATGAGGCAAGTGAGACTGACTTAACACTGATCAAAAAATAATAATCTTGATTTAAACTGTTCATTGTCAGTTTTTTTTCTTTCTTTCAGTATGCTGCCACACCAGGAAAAAAAAGTTCAATGCCATGTTAAAACGTGAAAACATTTCACATGTTGAAACATGAAACGTGAAACGTTTGGTGATAAATGATTCGTTAAAGATGAAATTATCTTTTTGTTGTACATGAAATTTGACCTCTGCGTTTGACCCATCGCAGCAACAAACACACACAGATGGCACACACCGGAGCAGGGGGCTGCTTATGTATCAGGCGGTTCAGAGTATCAAGTATTGCTCAAGCACACCGCAGCCGTGTGCACACAATATGATTAATACTTATTCTGTGGTCTGCAGGTTGACCCGCTTTTAAAAATTCTGCTACTACTCTATCCACAACTGGATTTTTACTTCATAAACTAGCTAAAGATGACATTTAACGATATTAAAAAGTCATTCATAGCCATTGACATTTGACAGGCAGCTGACTGGCAGTGAAGCTTCGGGCTGACCTGGTTGAAACTTGTACGGGTTTTTTTGTTGTGCGCATGCGCGGTCGATAAGAGACAGCTCGCTCACTTCTTTTCCACGGCGGTGGATCCAAACTCAACTTTACCGTCCCGTTAATCTTGCACTTACAATACGCACAAATGTAATCTTGCAGCGACACTAATGACGTTTCACGACGCCTTCTCGAGAGAACACAACACCCCGGGATACTTTTAACGCCGAGCATTCGTCCTTCGTGGTAAGTTTACGTGACAGCAAAAATCCAGTTACTATTATGTTTTTTGTCTCGTAAAATCAGTGTTCCTGCACTTTATTTGTGAAAGCAGCTGGTGCAGTAAGATAGAAACGACACATGTTTGCTTTGTCTATCTTTTTACCTGCCCACCTGCCTGCCTACCTACCTACCTAACTAGTACCTAAGGGTGGGAATCTTTGAATGTCTCAGATTTTTGTGCGTTTAGATTCAGAATCGATTCTCGATTAAGAACGATTTTTTTATTCAAAATTGTTTGATTGACAATGATTTTTGCTCCAATCTATAGATGTGCAAGGAATTGTAATGATCTACTCCAGTCTGACTCGCTAATGCTAATTAGCGCGCTACTCGCGGCACTTTTATCACTCAAAAGAACGGCTCCATGCTGAATACCCCCCAATTTTTATTGAAATAACGTGATTGTGACTTTTTTCTTCTACTCTCTAATGTGGCTACAACTAACATTAAACCGTGTGGAACCACACTGTCCCCAAGTGGCCAAATCGGATACAACATGAACAGCGCTCCAAACAAAGGCACGCACAGACAAAGGTAAGACAGTATAAAATAATTTAAATAAAATCGCTTTTGGAACATTTAAAATCGATTCTCAATCGTACTAAATGAGAATCGCGATTCTTATGAGAATCGATTTTTTGGCACACCCCTACTACCTAGTACCTACCTACCTACCTACCGACTTTGTTAACCCCTCCAACCTGGGCCAACCCAATATCAAAAATAGTCCTTCACATTAGTCAGGGCCCAAGAAGTAGCTCTCACTAACAAAAAGGTTGATCAATCAATCAATCATGAATTGTTGAAATAATCAATAGAATAAAATCAAGTCTAAAAAATACAGTATTTGAAAGTCCACTATCGTGACTGATGCTTCCTTTCTTGCTCCCCTGAAGTTGAGCATGTCATCTCAAGTGCGCCTCCATCTTCTCCCGAGCGCCCGCTGCCTTTTCGACGAGCCCATCCACGTCAAGGTGACCGGTCTGCGGTCCAGGCAGGTGGTCACCATTAGAGCCCGAGCCACCGATGAGCGGGCGGTGGTCTTCCATTCGGCGGCCATCTACCGGGCGGGCGACAGCGGGGAGCTGGACCTCCGTCAGGACGCCGCCCTGTGCGGCACGTACGAGGGTGTGGAGCCCATGGGCCTGCTGTGGTCCATGCGGGCCAGCGCCCCCCACAAATATTTCCACTGGAATAAGGCGTTGAGTCCCCACATAGTCAGGTTCTCAGTGCACAACGGCGTTGACGTGGAAGAGCAGGAGCGAGGAGGCGCCCTGGCGGAGGCCACCAACGAGAGGGTCCTGATGGTGGAGGGCCTCGCTCGGGAAGTCGTCAACCTCGGGAAGTGTACCGGAGTGTTATTCACACCGCCAGGTTAGAACCAAGCGTCATTCCAACTACTAGGGTCCAATGATTAATCGGCCAAAAATGTCAAAATTACCCAATTTGTGGATCAGTCCGTTTTTGACCCAACAGTTTTTAAACGTTTTTAACCTTAACCCTAACTTCAGACTTGATTCGAAACCCTAACCAAAGTGCCGACCGTGCTTTAATTTGTTGCGACAACGGCAGGTGGCGGTCCGTTCTCGGGCGTGCTGGATTTGTCCACCTTTGCGTCGGAGAAGAGAGCCAGCCTGTTGGCCAACAAAGGCTTCGTGGTCTTGAGCGTGCCCGTCTTGTACGACAAGCCCAGCAACATCAGGTTTCTGGAGCTGGACTACTACCAAGAGGCTCTGCGCTTTTTGCAGCGGCACCCCAAGGTGACTGCGCCAGGAATCAAGACACCGACACCTTGTTGTTCCTAATTAGAATTTGAAACCGTAACCCAGTCTTCAATCCCTAATCTTCGTTTGAGACGCTAACCGTGGCTCAAAAGCTTTATTTAAAACTTGGACTGCGGAAGCAAAGATACCAGTACCAGGTGATAGGGCTTGGCAATTGTGGCAAAAAATCTAATCAAAAATAACAATTACTTTGATTGATATTGAAATCATGATTAACTCATTCACTCCCAGCCATTTTCACTGAAGCAATCCTCTTCACTTCCTTCTGTTTTATCGAATTTTGACTGATTTTTGCAAGGCCCACAGAAGATTGTGTTCTATTGCTATAAAAACATGGCCAAAAGAAAGATTACAGTCTCTTCTTTCATCAGGAAAAAAAAAGTAAATTTCTATCTGTTTCCGTTTTGCAGCAATTAGCATTAGAAGTTAGCTAAGTTTCATCGTTATTCACAAATCTATTTAGAAGTGTGAGTAAATTTGCTTTTTTTCAACATAGCCCTGGTTGATCTCTTTTGCTCTACTGCCACCTGCTGACCATTTGTGTAATAACTACCATTTCTTCAACCGTTATTTGCAGTTGAGAGGCTGTATCAAAGCTTTCTGTATGCTCTAGTATGAAAAAAAACCCATGAACAACTTATAAATAAGTCTTTGGGACACTTAAAACATTTAAAATAGAACTTAATTAAAGAAATTAATATGTTTTTGGGAGCAAATGAGTAAATAAACAATTCTTCATTGATTTCAGAACTTATTCGTGACCTAAGTTTTTTAATACTTTGTCCTGCTCTCGCAAAAACATATTTATACGTTTTAAATGTTTTTTTTATGCTAGAGCATACAGAAAGCTTTGATAAGTTTCTGACGTGAAGAGGTCACTTAAAGCAATGGTGGTTATTACAAAAAACGGCCGGTAGCATTAGAATATAAGAGATCAGCCAGGGCCATGTTTCTCTTTTTCCCAGTGATTTTAACAGGTTTGTGAATAATGATGAAAGTTAGCTATATTCTAATGCTAATTGCTGCAAAACAAAAACAGATACAAATATACTTTTTTTCCTAATGAAAGAAGAGACTCTAATATTTATTTTGGTAGGTTCCATGTTTTTATAGCAATAGAACACATTATTCCGTGGGCCTTGCAAAATCAGTCAAAATCCAGTAAAACAGCCGGGAGCGAAGGGGGTTGCTTCAGTTTAAGCGGCTGGGAGTGAATGAGTTAACCACTCACTATTCAAAAATAGATAGCAGTGATAATTGATTTCATAGCATTTCTACTTGCTCAGGGTGAACTTCATGGAGGAAACCGCAGCACCAAATATCGTCATCGGCCTAAAAAAAAACACTTTTCGTATAAGTCATGTCACATACTTAGTTGTTGCGCTTCTAGGTGGGCAGTGACGGGCTGGGCGTGATCGGGCGTTCCAAAGCGGGCGACATCGCCTTGTCCTTGGCGTCTTTCGTGCCAGGCGTGCGTGCGTTGATCTGGATCAACGCCTGCAGCGCCAACATTGGAGCACCTTTACACTACCGCGGCCGACGGATCCTCTCTCCTTTGACCAGCGACCCGGCCAAGGTCATAGCCACCTCTGAGGGCGCCAGCATCATAAAGTTCATCTTCGGGGATCCCGACGGTGAGGACAACCGGAGCAGTCGGGTCCCTGTGGAGCAAGCCGACGCCCACTTCCTCTTCCTGGCGTCCGAGAATGACCTCAACTACGACAGCCGGGCGTATATGGAGAGCATTGCGGCGCGACTCAGGTGGGTAGATCATGGGACCCCCCCCCATGAAAATGGGAATGTTAAATAAATTGTTTGTGAATAAAATATTTAATGCTAATTTTTACATTATTTCATTGATATTTAATTCGGCCATGATTAGTCAACCCTCTATTTAATAAAGTTAAATTTTATATAAAATTGTTTATATTAATAAAATTTATTTTCATGTTCATTTTAAAATTGCATTGTTTACAATGTTATCATAATAATCACACCACCATTTAATAAAATACAGTAAGTCATATTTGATTAATTTGATAGTTTATGTAAAACATTTTCTTCTTGCGAGATACCTACATTTTTCTAAAAAAAAAAAAAAGGAAAAAAAGATTGTACTACTAAGATTTAGAATTTTTATCTCAGAAGAAAGTTGTTGCTCTAAAATGATTGTGACCTTTTAATTTAAAAAATATATAACATTATTCTTGAAAATAAGACCTTTATTCTAAAAAAGATTGTGACATTTTTCTTGTAAAAGTAAGATCGTATTTTCATATTATTGCGACAGTATCCTTGTGACGTAATGACAATTTTCCTTGGGAAAATAAACATTTTTTACGTGTAAAATTATGACTTTTTACTCCCCATAAAAACACTTAATTCTAATTCGGATTCGTAGAATTCCTACAATTGGGGTTCCAACATTTTTTTTTAATGAAACATTGTGTCTTGTACTACTCCACCTTTTTATATATATATATATATATATATATATATATATATATATATATATATATACACCCACGTTCAACGCTCACGTGGGTAATGACAGTGAGACCTGGAGGGGCGTGATTGGGAGGAACGGCTCCCCCGATCGAAACCCGAGCGGTGTTTTGTTGTTGGACTTCTGTGCTCGTCACGGACTGACCATAACGAACACCATGTTCAAGCACAAGGGTGTCCATATGTGCACTTGGCACCAGGACACCCTAGGCCGCAGTTCGATGATCGACTTTGTAGTCGTGTCATCGGATTTGCGGCCGTATGTGTTGGACACTCGGGTTAAGAGAGGGGCGGAGCTGTCAACTGATCACCACCTGGTGGTGTGTTGGCTCCGATGGCGGGGTAAGATGCTGGTCCGACCAGGCAGGCCCAAACGTATTGTGAGGGTCTGCTGGGAACGTCTGGCAGAATCCCCTGTCAGAAAGAGTTTCAACGCCCACCTCCGGCAGAGCTTCTCCGTTGTCCCGGGGGAGGCGGGGGACGTTGAGTCCGAATGGACCATGTTCCGTGCTTCCATTGTTGAAGCGGCCGATCGGAGCTGTGGCCGTAAGGTGGTTGGTGCCTGTCGGGGCGGCAATCCTCGAACCCGCTGGTGGACACCAGCGGTAAGGGATGCCGTCAAACTGAAGAAGGAGTCCTATTGGGCCTTTTTGGCCTGTGGGACTCCGGAGGCTGCTGACAGGTACCGACTGGCCAAGCGGAATGCGGCTTCGGTGGTCGCTGAGGCAAAAACTCGGACATGGGAGGAGTTCGGTGAGGCCATGGAGAACGACTTCCGGACGGCTTCGAGGAAATTCTGGTCCACCATCCGGCGTCTCAGGAGGGGAAAGCAGTGCGCCATTAACACTGTGTATAGTGGAGATGGGGTGCTGTTGACCTCGACTCGGGACGTCGTGAATCGGTGGGGAGAATACTTCGAAGACCTCCTCAATTCCACCAACATGCCTTCCTTTGAGGAAGCAGGGTCTGGGGACTCTGAGGTGGGCCCCCCTATCTCTGGGGTCGAAGTCACTGAAGTGGTTGGAAAGCTTCTCGGTGGCAGGGCCTCGGGGGTGGATGAGGTTCGCCCGGAGTTCCTAAAGGCTCTGGATGGTGTGTGGTTGACACGTCTCTACAACATCGCGTGGACATCAGGGACAGTGCCTCTGGATTGGCAGACCGGGGTGGTGGTTCCTCTTTTTAAGAAGGGGGACCGGAGGGTGTGTTCCAACTTTAGAGGGATCACACTCCTCAGCCTCCCAGGTAAGGTCTATTCAGGGGTGCTGCAGAGGAGGGTCCGTCGGGAAGTTGAATCTCGGATTCAGGAGGAGCAGTGTGGTTTTCGTCCCGGCCGTGCAACAGTGGACCAGCTCTACACCCTCAGCAGGATCCTTGAGGGTGCGTGGGAGTTCGCCCAACCAGTCCACATGTGTTTTGTGGACTTGGAGAAGGCGTTTGACCGTGTCCCTCGGGGAGTCCTGTGGGGGGTGCTTCGGGAGTATGGGGTACCGGGCCCCCTGATACGGGCTATTCGGTCCCTGTACGACCGATGTCAGAGTTTGGTCCGCATTGCCGGCAGTAAGTCGAATTCGTTTCCTGTGAGGGTCGGACTCCGCCAAGGTTGCCCTTTGTCACCGATTCTGTTCGTAATTTTTATGGACAGAATTTCTAGGCGCAGCCGGAGTGTCGAGGGGGTACGGTTTGGTGGCCTCAACATTGCATCTCTGCTTTTTGCAGATGATGTGGTGCTGCTGGCTTCTTCAAGCCGTGATCTCCAGTTTGCAGCCGAGTGTGAAGCGGTTGGGATGGGGATCAGCACCTCCAAATCCGAGACCATGGTCCTCAGTCGGAAAAGGGTGGAGTGCTCTCTGCGGGTCTGGGATGAGGTCCTGCCCCAAGTGGAGGAGTTCAAGTATCTTGGGGTCTTGTTCACGAGTGAGGGTAGGTTAGAGCGGAAGATCGACAGACGGATCGGTGCAGCGTCTGCAGTGATGCGGACGCTGTATCGGTCCGTTGTGGTGAAGAAGGAGCTGAGCCGAAAGGCAAAGCTCTCGATTTACCGGTCGATCTACGTTCCTGTCCTCACCTATGGTCACGAGCTGTGGGTCGTGACCGAAAGAACGAGATCCCGGATACAAGCGGCCGAAATGAGTTTCCTCCGCAGGGTAGCCGGGCTCTCCCTTAGAGATAGGGTGAGAAGCTCGGTCATTCAGGAGGGACTCAGCGTCGAGCCGCTACTCCTCCACGTTGAGAGGAACCAGTTGAGGTGGCTGGGGCATCTGGTTCGGATGCCTCCTGGGCGCCTCCCTGGGGAGGTGTTCCGGGCATGTCCTACCGGTAGGAGGCCCCGGGGACGACCCAGGACACGCTGGAGAGACTACGTCTCACGGCTGGCCTGGGAACGCCTTGGGATCCCATCGGAGGAGCTGGCTGAAGTGGCTAGGGAGAGGGAAGTATGGGCTTCCCTGCTAAAGCTGCTGCCCCCGCGACCCGACCCCGGATAAGCGGAATTGAAGACGGAACGGAATATATATATATATATATATATATATATAAAAAGAACAATGCACCATAGAAAAACATTTTCTCGAGATTGTGATTTTACTCAATTCAAACTTTTTTCAAATAAAATATTTAACTTAATTCTCATATTTAAACTTATTTAATTCTGGCTTAACCCTAACCCTAAAAAAAATCTTGTAAAATTCCAACCAATAATTCTCTCAAGATCATAACTTTATTCTAATGAAATGTTACTTCACTCTTAAGATTCTGACATTTAAAAAAACTAAGAAACTACTTTATTCTTATAAGATTCAAACTTCTTTCCTCAGCGAAAAAATACAACTTGATACTTTTAAAATTCCGATTTGTTGTCTTGCCAAAAACTGACTCATTTTTCTTCTGGATGGACTCAGGCGGGCCGGGAAGGACAATGTGGAGACGGTGTGCTACCCGCGAGCCGGGCACCTGCTTGAGCCGCCCTATAGCCCCCACTGCCGCTCGAGTCTGCATGGGCTGCTGCGTGAATTCGTCCTGTGGGGCGGCGAGCCCCAAGCCCACGCCTGCGCCGAGGTACTTGCCTGGACCAAGGTGGTGGAGTTCTTCAGGAAGCAGCTGAGCTGCGGAAACGCCAACACTTAAGCCAAATTGTAAAGTGAAGGTCTCTCAATCGTCCAAAAATCGCAATATTCGATGGGGATGTGTTTTTTATCTTTATGATTTAAAAAGAGGAAAAAGTGCATTACCAGTTTCTTGATTCAACTTGTATTTACTAAAAATATTTTTACAGTTTAACATTAATAGTAAGTATAGATGACAAACTAAATCGTATGCAATATTATGACTTTGTTCTCGAAAAATAACTTCATTATTCTGATAAGATTCAGATTTTTTTCCTAAATTTTTTTTAAACCTCCAAGCAGGGTAACAAGATGGCGTCCATATGTCATGTGACCAGCAGTTAACCAATCGCAGTTGACCGCTGGGTACATGACATATGGACACCATCTTGTTACCTTGCTGAAACCGAGTTGGCCAAACTCTATATACGGCTGATTGCAACATTAAATAATTTTTTTTTACTGAAAATCAGATTTTATTCTCAGAAGAAATATGAAATCTTGCTAAATTATGACATAATTCTAAAAAAAAATGACTATTCACGCTAAATTATGACTTTACTATAAAAAAAAAACAACTTTATTCTCTTGAGCTCAGACCATTTTCCTACAAAAAATTATTCTCATAAAATTCTCGACAAAATATATTGATTTATATATATATTTAAAAGTGTACTTTCGAATCAAAATTTCAAAATTAAATATATAAAAGTTTATTTTTCTGAGATAACCCTAATTATTAGACTTTACACTGATTTGATTGGCTGGATCGGGATTGGACGATATTTAGCATTTTTATGCAAAATCGATTATTGGCTGTAATGTCTTAACAATGATGTCATTTATCAGCCCTGTGAAATAAGATGTTACATGCTTTATTAAATGTTTTTTAACTCTTTGACTGCCAGACGTTTTCAGAAAAGGGATGCCGCCAGTGCCAGCCGATTTAAGCATTTTGACTGATTTTCAAGGTCCACAGAAAATGTTCTGTTTGGACTATGGAAACACACGTACTACCAAATGAAAGAATCATCTTTCATCAGAAAAAAAGAGTTTGTTTCTACCTTATTCCGTTCTTTAGTAATCAACAATAGAAAATGGTTAGTTTGACCCAATTTCGCCTGTGTTGGACCAAAATACGGAGAAATCAAGCTTTTAGTGAAACGATATTATTTCATGCATTCTAGTGAATTTGACACTTCTTTTTGTCCATGAATGATGCCACAAACACCTAAATAGTGCTTTACTTCTATAAAACACTACCACCAAGAATGAAAAAGTGTTTTTTGATAGCAAAATACGTTTATTTACATTCAACAGTGTAACAATTTGACAACAATTTGGCAAACTATTTACAAATGTGTGCAACTGTGGTGCTATTTACAAATATGTGGATGTTTCAACGACAGTTTTTCTTTTTGTAACACTCTCCTGCGTGCAAAGAGACGTAACAGCATTTGCACAACAGATTGCCTCTTCGCGTGCGCCACTTTCTTGCCGGCCGTTTTTTTCCGGGGAATAGCAAGTATATACTGCAGTGTGTCATCAAGTCTAATATCAGGATCATGCTACGGTTTCGTTACGGTGGTGTTACGTCTTGCTTCCCCGTGTCCTTCAGTTGCTATACCGGGTGGTAGGAGATGTTCTGATCCATTTTATCCACTCCATTCATGGTGGCATCGTAGTCCAGAAACAGTGTCTTCTCCGTGATCAGACTGTACCCGCTCCTCCGATGAATATGCATTGGACTCGGGGTACTCTTCATTGTCCGATCGAATGTCCGCTTGTGCAGCTCCGCGTTTTCCGGCGTTAGCAGCGCTAGCCGGTGAGGCTTACTACGTGATCGTAAACACGTCCAGGCTTCCAACTTTGGCGTCAAACTCGCAGTCATCATCATCATCATCATCAATCTGCATTGGTCGATGCCAACTCTCCATCGCCCGATCGAATGTCCGCTTGTGCAGAAGTACCCGGCCGGCTATTGTGCGCGTTTTCCGGCCTTAGCAGCGCTAGCCGCGCTAAGCCGGTGAGGCTTACTACGTGTTCATAACAGTCACGCCAAAGCTTCCAACTTTGGCGTAGAGCTCGTTGTCATCATCATCATCATCATCAATCTGCATTGGTCGATGCCAACTCTCCATCGCCCGATCGAATGTCCGATTGTGTAGAAGTACCCGGCCGGCTATTGTGCGCGTTTTCCGGCCTTAGCAGCGCTAGCCGCGCTAGCCGCGCTAAGCCGGTGAGGCTTACTACGTGTTCATAACAGTCACGCCAAAGCTTCCAACTTTGGCGTAGAGGAGTCATCATCATCGTTGACATCAATGCGCTTTTTAGTATTGATTGATGCTTTCCGTCTTTGAAAAAAATGCTCAAGCGTGAGCTGCTTGCAACCGGTTGCTTGGGCAGCCATTGTGGGCTTATTCAGCCATGTCTCCTCAACACTCTAGCTCCGCCTCACGTCTTCTACTGACGCCCACGGTGGGCGGCCCATCCAACCTTGTGCAAAGAGAGTCATCGCTGCCCTCTAGGGGCCAAAACGAGTCTTTGACTAATCAGATCTGCCTGATACTTTCAGCACAGCTGCCCAAGGCTTTCCTGCACCCGTTTTTGAAAAAAAAAAAAAAAAAACATAGGGGACGTCTTTTAACGTCCTCGGCGCCCTTCCCTAGGTTTATGCTAAACGTTTTATAACGTTTATGGCAGTCAAAGAGTTAACAAAACAAAACAGTCCTGTGCCATCTTGTGTCTGGTTTTAATTTGGGAACTGGTTTTAACTTTGGCCACAGTCCCACTATGTATCGGTCCCAAAAAAAACGCAAAGAAGTATTTGTCTTCATGGTAAATAAATACCTGTGCAATAATTATCAACATAACAAGTCCTCCTTTTGGATCATGCTACAGGTTGGTTTTGAAAAGGATGAATGGCTTTTCACTTAGTGGAGAGCTTCCTTTCATCAAGTTGACCGCCATTTTGACTAGTGACAAACTCGGAATTGTCAATACACGTAAATTTGATTAGTGAGGTAACGGCGTGGTCGTTTAATTTGTCAGCACCTCTCTGTTGTGTTTCAGTTTTGTTTATTTTGGGTGTGTTTGTGGTGTTTGTCTTGTTTTCCTTAGTTCTTCCCCTGTCTCGTTATGTCCGATTACGTCCACCTGTGTGTCTTTTCCCTTCCCAGTGTGTTTGACCAATATTGTGTTCCCCAGGTTCCTCATTAGTGTTGGTGTATTTAGGCCCCGTCCACACGAAAGCCAGTTTCAATGTATCCTCACAAGTTTCTTACCGTTCAGGCCGTTCGTCCACATGACGGCGCAGTTTCGGAGCTTGAAACTGATCACTTTTGAAAGCGGGCTCTAGAGTGGAAAGATTTCAAAATGCGCCCCGTACGTGTCCGTCTGGACACCATATGTAGGATACTCCTCTAGCGATGACGTAATGGTCGCAGCTCGATGACTACTAATTGTCGCAGTTTGATGACGTAAGCGCCCATTCTCGCGTGAGTGCGCGCGAACCGTCAGTCTGTCAACAACAATGGCGGATAGTCGTGTGGTAGTCGTTTTGCGCAGCCTCCTTCGCTTGCTCATGCTTTTGCAGCAAAATATTTAGCTTCTTTATTCCCACGTTCAAGAAGCGGTGTCGTGTGGTAGTCGTTTTGCGCAGCCTCCTTCGCTTGCTTATGCTTTTGCAGCAAAATATTTAGCTTCTTTATTCCCACGTTCAAGAAGCGGTGTTTTACTTCAATCAGCCGCCATTGTCACATCTTCTGTGTTCGTCTTTTTTATGTTGTTTTGATAAATGTAAAGCCATGTTTGTTCTGTAGATTGCAATAAAGCTAGAAAAAAAAGTGTTCGTCTTCTTCGCTGATTCTTCTTCTACGCTTTCCGCTAACTCCCTGTGGCTGCGCTACAGCGCCACTCCAGACTTGGCATATACATTACAGCCTCAGCGTCTTCTTTTGGACACACGCAAGTCTTGAAATGCTTCTGTGTGTGCGAGATTTGTTTGAGGAACGAAGCCGGCTTTGCTTTCGTCTGGACGGGGCCTTAGTCTGTTGTGTTTGTTGTGTCTGTGTCGTTGTCGTTGTCGATGTCGAAGTACTGTGTGGGAGTTTTGGTTTTCTTGACGCGTCAAGCTAAGCCTCGTCACAGTTAAGTCGTCTCTGTTTCAGTCTAGTTGTCTACGTCTCTGTCTAGTCGTCCTCATCACAGTTAAATTGCCCACGTACTGCCAAGAAGCCCATGTTCAGTCAAGCCAGCCACAGTCATGGTGGCCAGTCTCCTCTCGCCTAGTCCAGTCGTGGCGACCAGTCTCCTCTTGCCCAGTCCTGCGGTGGCGACCAGTCTACCCCGTCACGCCCAGTCGTGGCGACCAGTCTACCCCGTCACACCCAGTCGTGGCGACCTGTCTACCCGTCACGCCCAGTCGTGGCGACCTGTCTTCTCACTTCCTGTGCAGTCACGTTCCGTCCAGCCCTTGTCCCCTCACCTTACTTCCTTTTTTTTTTTCTTTGAGAGAGCTCAGTATCGTATTCGGTAATCTTACTGATTCGACATGTCATCATCATTGCTCTCGCTCTCCTTTTTTTTCTTCTTCTCTTTTTCTTTTTTTTGTACTGAGTATGTGCGTGTGTGTGTGTGTGTGTGAGTGTGTGCTCATTAATTCATCTAAAACCTATAAAAAATCCCATACCGTTCACCTAAACCGAATACTTCAGAATCCAGCTAGAGTCGTGAAGTTGTCAGGAGACCCGAGGAAGGATCAAAGAAAAGTGAAATCCAGCACCGACCAACACCACCTACTACCCACAGGGTTACCAACCAGAATCTTTTACCAACCCCATAAACATCTAAATTCCAACAAATTAGGGAGACCTCAAGAGACCAAAGGAAAGACTGAGGAAAGGAAGGAAGGATAGATGAAGTAGAGACATCAGCCTCCACCGATTCAACGACCAGAGGAAGAAGCAGATTGTGTTTTGGTAGATGCTGGTGTGGTGGATCTGGCCTGCATGAAAACCTCCGCCAAAGAGGGGAGCCGTCGACCCCGGCCAGGACAGAGCAAGCACAACCCCCCAGGTCTCCCCAGGCCAAGGCACAACCTCCGGGCCCCGCAGGGGCCACCGGCTGTAGAGCAAACCCAGGAGCGCCCCCCCACCCCAACACGGCCCGCGCCCCAAGCCCAACGTAGCAGAACAGGGCACGGCCCTCACTTTACTTCCTATGTTTTAATAAAGTTCCTCACATGCCCTTCATTCATGTCTCCCTGTCGTGTTTCCCCGCATTTGGGTCCACCCTCTGGCAACTATTCCCACCGACCGTGACACTCGCTCTGTGTTGTCGTGTGTGGGTCCCCACATAACAGAGACAATGAAAGGAAAATAAACTGTTTCTTAAACCCAGCGGCACATGTTTTTCAGCCAGTAGCTGACAATAGACACTTGAGCACATGGTGTATAAATGAAAATATTTCGTTGATAGGTTAAAGACGAGCATGGGTGTGTTTCCATCGCATTCAGTAGACACGCCCACACCATCCAACCGCTGGAAGGCGGGCTCTGTTTTTTATGATTTTGTAGCCTTTTTATGTTTGGTGATTTTTTTTTTTATTCCATCAAATTTGCAATTTATAGTTTGTACCGTTATAGATTACTGTGGCAATGTAATTGCACCCCCCCCCCCTCCCCCAACCCCTTTGTCAACCAAATAAACGATAGCCGTGAGAAAAGAATGGAGAGCCATGGAAAACTTGATCACGTGTCCCCACCCCAAATCATATCGCGTGTGAGGTCAGGGTGGCTGAGGGCGGGGCATCAGGTATGCTTGGAAAGAAAAACAAGCACCATGTGGTTTTTAATGCAGAGCAGGCCTCAAATCTCAAGTCACCCGAGGACCTTGAACGCACCTCAGGAGGGGAAACAACTCGCGCATTCCTCACGCCAGCTATGTCAAGTATGCGCTGAGCTGAGCTTCCACGACGGTGCTTACCTGAGCTATGCGTGCTCATTCATTATTTTATTTTTTTTAAATAATAAATAATCATTCATTTTTCTTTCGTCATTACATAAGTAAATAAGTAAGTAAATACAGTGACGTATAAAACATATATAAATGACATAGGAAATTAAAATGTAAAGAATGAAGTAGTTTTTGCCACATTTTAAAAGCTTCAAAGTGTATTGTGCTGTTGCTTCTGGCGTGTGTGAATTGACCACAAGGGGGCAGTCTAATACAGACATAGATAAACATGGAGATGGTCGCAGCTCATTAAGATGCAGCAATATTTGGTGATCTTCACAGAGGATAAAGAATATCTGTCTGTGGGTATTATATTATGTCTTCATGTGTAGTAGCTCCATTGTTTGAGTTCAAATAACCAAAGGATTGTAAAAGCATGATGCTGATGCTATTTGTTAGCTCATCTGTAGCATTTTATATTGCTTGTTAGAATAATCTTAACAGATTTATAATACTTTGAGGATTATTTCTATTTGTTGGTCATTCATTTATATTGTGCAAGGCGGTGGTAATCGTAAATAACTAGCAAGAAATGCAGTGGCAGGAAATCATGATAAGTACGTCATGAGAGTGCAGATGAATGAATGTGATGAACTTTTTTTTCTTTAGTTAGTCATTTATTTCTAATGTGAAAGGTGGCAAGCGGAGAAATCACATTAATCATGATATGTAAGTTACGAGACTGAAGGTGACTGAATTTGTCATGGACTTTTTTTTACTTTTTTTTTTACTTTGTAGTTTATTTCTAGTCGCTCTGCTTACGGTATTTCCGTTGATTATTATAAATACTGTCACATTAATTATACCACACTGAGCGTGCTTATGCTATGAGCGTGACTGAGTATGTTATGGATTTTTTTATTTTGTGGATTATTTCTATTCAATTAGTGTCTATTTTTCAAGGAAGCAGTTATGAATAACTGGTGAGAGGATCCATTGCATTTTACAGCATTTACACATACGGCATATACATGTGTCTGTGTCTGATTGAGTGTGTTGCGGACTATTTTGACTTTGTGGATTATTATTTGCCGCGCTGCATATTTCTATTGTGCAAGTTGCCGGTTGTCATAAAATAACTCGTGGGATGAGGCGACACATTAATTGTAACATGTAAATATGTCCATGCAACCAAGCGCCCAGTGGCCTTTTTTGTCTTTGTGGATTATTCCTAGTTCTGTTTATTTCCATTGTGTAGTTGGCTCGGAATTGTAAACTGCTAACTCGCTTAACTACGTCAGCGGGTGCACTCTGTGTATTTCTGTAATATGAATATGACAGTGTTCTGGACAGCATCTGCTACGCAGCTGGGTGATGTTGCTCATTCTGTAAAACAGGAGGATGTGCTTATAATATATATATTTTTAAATCCCGGGTTTTTACCTGTTCTCCCTCTGAGAGGACGTCATCGAGACCGGGTCGAGGCGACATAGGTAGCGGGACAAAGTGACCTTTTTGCTGGTAATGAGGAAGTGGAAAATGGCCCACATTCATCTATTATTTGTTATCTTTAATTCAACAAATGGATTTAAAATGGAGGACCTTCATGACATGTATGATAATGCAGCAGACTGAGAATCATTTCTAGTGCTTAGAGAGGTTCCAAACATTACTAATAACCCTGTCCTGAAAATTACAACCACAATTAATATTAAACAATAAGATTTACTGTTCATTAGTCAAACACTTCCCAGAAATGCATGGGAATAAATATAATCTTATTAATCCAATCACAGTTAGTTTTTAGTTATTAAAAAATATAAATATAAAACAAAAAGAAGCTGCTCAAGATTAAAATACAAAAATATTCAAAATGTATATTATATACATTTTTGAAAAAAAATCTGTAAAGAAAATAAAAAAACAAGAAATATATATATATATATATATATATATATATATATATATATATGTAGCCCTATAATCTAAACACAGTTCAGCATTTTGATTTATATTGCATTTGTGGAATATGAATCAAGCAGAAAAATCTGTTTTTATCCACCTCAGGGGGTGGCCATTTTGCCACTTGCTGTCAAGTGAAAATGACATCACAATGCCTCAGTGCTCAGGTAACGACTAATCAAGGCTCACTTGTTTTCTGAGTTTGGCCATGTGACGTTTGCAAGCAATATTAATCAGAATACCTTTTTGAAAAATATACAAAACAAGAAGAAGATGGCAACAGAGCTAACAGTGATGCTAATAAAATCTGTTACATTCCAAATGCAGTCACCATGCACACATGTTTAAATTAGTGACGCACACACACACACGCACACACTCGCACACATAAACACCGCTTCCATCTGGAGCCTATTACGGTGGTTCCCACCCACAGGAAGGGGGCTATCATTTGCGAGTGACAGGTACAAGGATCTCAGCTCTGCTGTTGTGTGATTCTTTGGATAGTCTGCAAGGGCCTTCATATTTTGAACTAGAAGGATATTTGTTGAAAATGTTATTCATCCCGGCAACTGCCTGTCTTTTGCTTGTCATCTCTTCCTTTTCCTTTCCTCTTCCCGAGTGTGCCGAGTAATCCACGCTCATGTTGAATAATGTCACGCAGGTGAGTCATCACGATTTCACGTCAAAGCTGACTCACCCACTGTCCCCTCACTCCTTGCCCCCATCCTCACCTTTTTTCCCATCATGCACCGGACCTGGTGGGTATGGGAGTCATGCATATAACGTATTATTTTATGTTCAATGTGTTCGTGTAACATTCATTCATGTTTGTGTGTTCTTTTCCATATATGGGCGTGAGGGTCATGTGACATATCTGGAGCAGTGGTCATTAGACAAAAAACAAAAAAATTAGGTCATTACTCAGCAGCCTCCAGGCAGATGTGTGAACAGCAGGCAGCACTCAAACATACATGCACATGTATATTCTTTCTCACACACAGACACACACACACACACACTCACATTAAACACACGCAATCAAAAACGCGCACACACACATACAAGGCGATGATTGTTGTAGTGATATCAACTGTGTGACTCAGCGTACCAAAAAAATAAGACCCAGCCGTCGCCGCTCGTCGCTGCCGAACTTCATCAATATGGTGGTCAAGATGGCAACAGGAAGTGTCCGCTCACCGCCAACAGGAAATGAATGTGGCATCACGAACCTCATTGTCTTCCTTGTGGAAGCCTCGGTTAGAAAAACACAAATAAAAATCTGGTTTATAGTTACAAAATTAGGACCTGTCGAAGCCTGACACATTTACACGCTGCATTAGCATTTAGCATTGACATGAGCAATTTAGCAAAATGATATCCAAGAAATACATAAACATGTTATTCTCGTGCTTATCTAATGTCATGCTAAAGGCTAACAACTCTTAATCCTGGATTATCTGATAAAAATCCACCAAAACCCACAAGAATCTTACCACACCATTTTTTCTAAGATGTTTCTCATGCTTATTTTATGCTAATGCTAAGTGCTATCAATAACACCTCTCAGAGCAGGATCATTTGCTAAATGCCTCAAAGACAATCAAAAATGACAAGAGGTTTATCTTTCACAGCGCATTAGCATTTACCATTAGCAATTCAGCAAGGTGGCAACACATTAAAGGTTTTTAACGCCCCCCACTCCCCCATCCCCCACCCACTGATTGAGCCCGAGGGTCTTCGGCATTGTTCTCTAATGAACCCAGTAAAGAAGAGAAGAAATTTAATTTGCATTTCCTGCTCAGAAATGTTGAATAAAAGCTCCATTTCCTCACGGGATGCACGTGAAGCAGCATGGGGCTCACCTGTGGAGGTGTTGTCATGTAAGACCCCCCCCCCCCCCAAAAAAAACAAGCAAACAAAAAACAAACAAAGAGGACACTCATACAGACATTTACGTGTACCTTAATACCTGTGAGAATTTAAATTACTTTACATTAGGAAGTCTTTACAAAAAAATACAATAAAATTGTACATAATACAAAATGAAGGAATAACGGTACACTTTTTTTTGTTCATGAACCTCATGAATTGGCCTGTGAGTTAACTGTTTTTAATTTTTGTTACTTTAGTTTTCGTGACTTTTTATTATTTTGTGCCAGAATGAAATAACAAAACCATTAAATAAAAAATAAAAATATGAATTGGTTTATGGAATATTTAGAAATAGATTTAAAAAAAAAAATCCGCTCATTTATTAAATTGTAATTACTTTCTATTTCTGACATTTACACATTCAGTGACTTTGTGTTTTGACTGGCTTTAAATGCATGATGATGTTGCCTTCAGAGTCAGTCTGAAATCATAGTTTCACCACAACAATTGTGGTCAGAAGAGGAACAACGTTTCATTTCTTAATAAAAGGTCAATAATATTATTTTTTTACCCACTTATTTCAAGAAAACGTGTCTCAATGAGAAACATTAAAGTAAATGCTAAATTTCGTTAGCTCAAATTATAGATATAGTTGAAGCATTCATCACTAACTGTACACCTCTGCAATGATTTGTCTATATGCAGTCTTTCCCCGAAAGAGCAGTGAAAGACTCACGCGTGGAGTTCAGGCGCACCTGGCACACGCCGGGGGTGTGGAAACCCGATATTCTGCAGGTACAAGAATAGCCCGATGGGCACGGCAAAAGCCACCTCACTGACATGCTGTAGCCTCCTGTCGAGCCAAGGGGCCGCTGCCTAGGTGCTATATATGTTATGTAAGTTTTATATTTTTAAGAACAAGGGAGACGTGCAGAGTAGGTGTGACGGAGTAGTTAGAAGTGGAAGTGGGACTACATCAGGGATCAGCTCTGAGCCCCTTCTTGTTCGCTATGGTAATGGCCAGGATGGCAGACGAGGTTAGACAGGAATCTCCATGGACTATGATGTTGGCAGATGACATTGTGATCTGGAGTGAGAGCAGGGAACAGGTGGAGGAGAAGCTAGAGGCGTGGAGGTTTGCCCTGGAAAGGAGGGGAATGAAGGTTAGCCGTAGCAAGACGGAGTATCTGTGTGTGAATGGGAGGGACCCAAGTAGGAGAGTGAGGTTACAGGGAGAAGAGACCAAGAAGGTTTAAGTATTCAACAGTCCAGAGCAATGGAGAGTGTGGAAAATGAAGTGAAGAAGCGTGTGCAGGCAGGCTGGAACAGGTGGAGAAAAGTGTCAGGTGTGATGTGTGATAGAAGAGTTTCAGCTAAAATGAAAGGAAAGGTTTATCAAACTGTGGCGATACCAGCAATGCTGTTTGGTCTGGAGAAAAGTGCCACTGAGGAAAAGACAGAAGGCAGAGCTGGAGGTGGCAGAGATGAAGATGCTGAGGTTCTCTTTGGGAGTGACCGGGATGGATAGAATCAGGAATTAGTACATCAGAGGGACAGCACATGTTGGAGTCTTTGGCGATAAAGCCGGAGAGGCCAGATTGAGATGGTTTGGACATGTCCAGAGGAGAGATAGTCAGTGTATTGGCAGAAGGATGCTGAGTTTCCAAATTACAGGCAGGAGGTCTCGAGGAAGACCAAAGAGGAGGTGTTAAAGAAGACATGAAGGTAGTTGGTGTGAGAGCAGAGTATGCAGAGGACAGGGTGAGATGGAGGCAACTGAATCGCTGTGGCGACCCCTGAAGGGAAAAGCTGAAAGGAAAAGAAGAAGACTTAAAGTCTATATATACATATATAAAATTATGTAGGCTATTATACTATTAACAACAAACCAACTATTTGTTTTAATTACATTAAAAATATCTAATAATTTAAGACAAATAACAGATATATCGCCTAAAAAATAAGTTAATGAGTAAGAATACATTTTGATGAACCAATCTAGAAGACAACTGTGTGCGCGCGCCCTTGCGTGTTTTTTTTTTTAAACGGCACTACACATGCCTGCGTGTGCCACCCGTATAACGTGAATTTGAGTTACATATTCAAGTACATAATGACACAAGTTTTGTATTTAAGCTGTTTCTTTACAGTTATGTGTACAGTAAAAAGAAGCCGTGGAAAGAACGACTCCGAGTAGGTGTTTGCCGTACAGCAAGAAATACCGTCGCAAACTAGGTGTTAGACGTGAAAGAAAGGAGGGGAGAGATTGGTGTCTATGGTAACGAATTAGAAGGTGTTGGCCGTAAAGTGGAAGACAGCGTCGCAAACCAGGTGTCCTCATTGGGGGAACACAGTAACTAGAAATTAAAGGTTAAAAACACGTCATTCTATGATACGTTGAGGTCAAATTTGAAGCGTTAATGCTTTCAGGTGCGGTTTTTACATCATAACAGTTTAGGAAACGGGGGAAGAGGGGAAAGGTGACGTCGTAAATTTGGAAGCAACGTCGCAAACCAGGTGGGTGAAGGATCCATGGTAACGGATGAGAAGGTGTTTGCCGAAAAGCTGTGCGCAGCGTCGCAAACCAGGTGTTCAGCACGAGAAAATCAAAGCAGGGGTGTCAAAGCGGGCACGCTAGGTTCTATCGTAATTAACGCGAAGGTGTTACCATAAAGTAGTAGAACAGCCAGCCAGGTGACGAAAGGTGAAAGATAGAGGGGGGGACTTGTGGTAACGACAAAGAAGGTATTAGCCGTAAAGCGGGAAGCAGCGTCGCAAACCAGGTGTTCAGCCCCCGGAGGGAGAGGGAGGGGTGATGTGACGTCGTAAAGCAGGAGGCACCGTCGCAAACCAGGTGTTCGGAAAGGAGGAGGGGGAAGGTGACGTCGTAAAGCAGACATGGGTGGGTGAGGAAGGGGGGGTGGGGGGTGACTCGCGAGTGGCTGTGTGCTTCACTCGCAGCGAGGCGATCATGGCGGATGGCCCCAGGTGTAAGCGCAGAAAACAGGCCAACCCGAAACGGAGCAGCGGTGAGTGTTAAACTCCGCCCGGGTCGGGCCACCGCCGCCGTGCGGAGCGGGACCTGGACCGGACCCCCACTCCCCTCCCTCCCGGACTTGTTGCGGTCGACTTTGGTGGACTTTAATGGGGGGGCGGTGTTTTTTTTTTGTTTTTTTTTGGTGTACCGTTATACCTGGATGGCGTCTCTCCCTCCGCCTAGCGGTACTCTCGCTGAACCGTTATCCGTTACAATAAGTAAGGGAAGCGCTTGTTTTGTGACTTTTCTGATTTATTTCAACCACTTTATGCACTTTTGCAAGTGACTTTTTCCCCTCTCCACAACAACGTGGCCCCCACTTACGGGGCGCACTTTGAGAACGACAGGCGGATGAAAGCTAGGGCCGGGGCGAGGCTCGGCCCGGCTCGGGAGGACCGCCGAACCGGGCCGTGGGAGTACGACAACTCGGCGGGTGTCGTTTTGATGGTGGGAGCCTGGCTCCGGGGGTCGTGGCTAAGTGCACTATTTTCGCACGAGGTTTAGTGATGGCAAAGAGATGGGATGTTTATTATTTCGTGGCCACTTCCTCCCCCCCCCCCCCTTCCTCCTCCTCTTCTTCCTTTTGCTCCTCCTCCCTGCTGCTGCTCAAATGTTGCCTCGTTTAAGGTAAGCGTGGAAGTGATTATGCAAAAAAGGGGAAAAAAACTACTTTCATCTTCGGCGTCATCTCTCACACCGGACTCGCTTAACTAATCCGTTAATTCTATGCAAACCCGCGTGGAAATGCGTGTCTACGCCACAGAAAGTGAACCACATGTCATCGTCTAGTCAGTATTTTACGCATTTGTAATTCGGCGCAGGTTTTGAGTAGAAAAACACACACGATGTCCTACTTTGCATAATGTATTTACATTAGCCTGCTAATAATAGGGACCGTTATCCGCGCGTGGATGGGAGGGGGTGGAGAACACCTTTTCCCCCCACCCCCCTCTCCTGTCGTGATGACATCACGACGGTGCGTCCGTCCAGGAGCCATCATCATCACCATCCTCCTCATCCTCATCATTTTTACCTGAAGGCGGCTCGCGATGGCTTAGAAATCATAAGAATTAAAAGAATACCTGCAGAAGCTCGACCGGAAACGGATCTCGTGGCGTGGGTGTCGCGAGGACCTCGACACGCACACACACAAGGGGCTGCAAAGCAAATGACAACCTGCGCAGGTAGCGGTGCTTTTTTGCTCTCTTCTTATTCTTCTTTTTTGCTTTTTATAATCTCGCGGGATTTATGTCGTCGTGACCCATTTGTGCGTGATTTTATTTCCTCGCCTCCTTTTATTTTTATTGCGCGTTTCATTGGTGCAAAAAAATAATAATAATAATCCACGCGTGGTGTTTCGGTGTCCATTGTGCTGTGCGGTTCATTCGCACTTTTATCGGTTCAATGGCGGCCGTCACTGCAGTGGAGGAAGGCGGGAGACGGGTTGGGGTGGGGTCGAGTGGCCCTTCACCCTCCCCGGATTGAGGCTCGCTTGGCTCCGTCGCGCCGCACAGGTGATGCTAAACCTCCGCCAAGGTGCCTTTTTGGAGGGTTGTTTCTGCGGCGCATGGTGCGTTCACGGTCCTTGGAGGACGTGGTGGGTTTACGGGAGGGGGGTGGTGGCTCTAGGTGCTGTCATGGCCGCAGGTGTTGTCCTCCCCCCGCCCCCTTTTTAGCTTTATGCACGAGGCGAGGCCATTTGATGAAGATGATGTGGGTGATGATGACGATGATGACCTGGTTTGTAGATCATAGTGGAAACCACGTGAATCACATCACGTCATAGACGAGGGTGACGCTTGCGTGGCATGATTGACGGTTGGTTATTTGCATATTAAATATGCCAACTATTAAATTCAATAAGGGATGTATGAGTAAAAGGGATACAAATATGATACAGTAATGCAAGAAAATTAACTGAAAATGTTCTTAACCATGATAAAAATGTAATTATTTTTTAAAAATTACATATGTAAGGTCAATAGGGTTCAAATGCTACTGGGAAACAACAATGAATTACAAAACATAACATCACATACTGAAATGTACTAATTACATCTCACAAAATAAAGTAAGATTTTTTAAAAACTATTTTGTATTATGAATATGAATACATTAATTGTATTTATGTCAGTACATTATAATTTAAGGTTGAAATGTCATGAGTAAAAATTCTTAAACTCCCCCCGAACAATGTGAAATGACAAGAATATAGTTGTAAACAGTTGGAGAATAAATCGTGATCTTATTGAGGAGAAAAAAAATCATAAAATTAAGTAATACAGTATTATAATAAATATTATAAATAATTATGTATACATTTTAGAGTTCGGACTCGCACTCAAAATCTCCATTTGCCATTAATGTCAACATCGTAGTCCAACAAATGAAAAATTAAATTTGATCAAAATGGAGTCACTTATATAGCGCTTTATTATTAGCATATGTTTACAAAACCATGTTCACTTCTCTCATTTAAACATATCGTAGTGTAGTCTACATCGGTGTGTTGACGCATCGTATCAACCCGCGGAAGAGTTAACCTTTGTAGTTTAAAATAACTTACTTAACCTCCAGGATCCTGCGCCGTATACCATGACCAACGGAAGAACCCAGGATGTTTTTTTCCTCTTTGCTCGCATTTTAAATTCAACCTCGTTGTATTGGTGCTATTCGTCTTAGCTAGCGCTAGCTAACATGGTTCGTTTCTCAGGTCTGGCGTCCAAGTTTGCAAACTCCCTTTTATTTTGTTGTAGGACAGCATCAGTCCAACAGCGTGGCAGTTGAATTTAATGCCCATTAGCCGGCCAAATCTTCCCATACACATGCAACTACTTCCGGGCGTCTGCTCGACATTCGTAGCTTTCACGCATCTGCGCTACCAACGTAGATACGTATAGTAAATCATTATAAGTATATAATGATGGAAAAAGTCTATGTAACAAGAATACTTTTTTTTTTTAATTGAAACGTGAAATTACAAAAATAGTAAGAGACTAAAATCATGAGATCACGAGAAAAGATGAAAACTGTCACAAAGTAAAATTGTAATATAAAATGTCAATTTTTCTTGTGAGGTAGTTGCTTCAACCCAGCACATTGGGTGGAAGATACTGAAGAATGTGTAATGTAACATTCTTGGCGGCCGGATGGCTCAGCCACACCACTGACTTCGGACACAAGATTGGGGGTTTAAATCCCGGTCAGTGTAAGCAAGCAAAATAAATCAATAAATAAACTGCCAAACGTTTGCGAGTGACTTGCTTTGACAGGAGAAAGTTACTGCATATTCGTCTTAAAACATTTTTTGTTAATAAACTTCAGCAACCTGGGAACCTATTTCTTGGTAGCTGTAACTCATCAGTATGGCTAGTTATTAGCCCTAGCTATTTCACCCAATATAGGTTACATTTGAGCAGTCTGTTGTGTATATATATTGGTATCTTTGTGTCTGCCCCTGACATTGACTGGCTACCAGTCTGTTATTTGTCTGAATGGGCTCTGATGTTGACTGGTGAGTGGCGACCAGTTCATTGTTTGTGTATTTGTAACCTAAATTTGGCTGGCGACCAGTACAGGGCCCCGTAGTCCTCGTGTTGTGCAGTACTTCCTTCTTTGGAGTCTTGTGACTTTTTTTCCCCCGGCCAATCAGCAGCATCTTCCTGCTCATTAGATCAGCTTGATTGGGGTTCAGGTTTTACTGTCTTGTGTATTCTTCACATATTTTAATTTCATGTATGACAGGGGTTCAAAGGTCAACAGGCTGTTATTGGCTGTTGGTTGCTGCCATGTGATGCTGACATGTTACTTTCTCTTTGCTGGTGTGTGTGCGTGTGCGTGCGTGTGTTACAAATAGAATGACAAAGCACAACAGGACGTCTTTAGCAAGTTAGCATCACGTCCTCCGCCCCTTTTTTGCCTTTTATGGTCTGTATCGGGGGAGGCGCCTACTGGACCACGGATGCTACTGCTGCTCTGTGACTAATTGAGCCATACAGCATGTGTGTGTGTCAAAGTGGGGAAACTGCTTCTTTCCTTACTGGCTTTGCATGACAACTTTGCTTTTGTTTTTGTAATGACATGTGTTAAGGAATCACATAATGAGCCCGTGATACAAACTGTGTCAGTAAGTTGTCTGATTAACAGCAGACGTGTACTATTGAATATGAATTGTACTGTAAGCGCACTTCACATCACAATGAAGGAGGAAAAATAATTATGAGAAAAATAGTTGCAATGTTAGCAGAATAAAGTCTGATTAATTTAATTAGGCTATAAAATTGAGAGAGAAAAGTCACAACGTTAGCACAATATAGTTTACAAGAATAAAGTTATGTTAAAAAAAAGAAGTTGTCTGGGTAGCGAGTATAAGTCATAATATTGTATAGGACCTGACTGATTGATTGATGTTTTAAAATTGTCAAAAATCAGCTGATTGCCCCCTTCCCCCACACACACACACTTGATATTTTAAAATTGTCAAAAATCAGCTGATTAACCCCCCCCACACACACACACACTTGATATTTTAAAATTGTCAATAATCAGCTGATTGCCCCCCCCCCCTTCACACACACACACAAACACATTACAACAAAGACATTAATGACATGACATGTAAGGAATAATCGGTTCAGAAAATGGATGGATGGATTCTAAAAAAAAAGAGAAAGAAATGCCAAAACAAATTTTCCATTTTTTGCAAATTTTCTCTTCAGTTCAATCAATGTTCTGCCTGAAGAGAAAGTTGTAATATGTCACATCAAAAAATTTCATAAATCTCAACATAAGTATGTTCTTTTTGTTTGTTTGTTTAAAGTAAAAGTGAGAATAATTGGATTGTGAAAACTATAATTGCTAATAAAGGCTTATTATATAATTTTTTTTCTATTCTTTTCTATGTCAGACTAAATTTAGCATTGGTGTCACTTGACTGCACGCGCTCCTTATGAGTCTTATTTTGACCGAAAGAGGAAGTTACAAGACTAAAGCTGAAACCAACGAGTGAGAGCATTAAGCTAGCGTGTTAGCATGTTGGCGTGGTGTTGCTGTGCTCTCCCAGGAGTGGGGCGTGGCCCTAGCTATATGACAATGAAGTGTTTGCTTGGGAGCCGTAACGCCCCTTGTGCCCCCTTTAAGAGGTCAGAGTTCACCCCCGTTGCCCCCCCCCCCACCCCCAAAATCCCAACGCTTTGTGTTAGCCCTTCAGAGCACATGTGCAAGTCGGCACAATGTGGACGCTTAAGTAATCTCATTACATCATCACACGCTAAAATGCTGTGATGTCATCAGTTCTCTTCATGATGCTTTTAACACAAAAACAAAACAAATACTCGTTAAGATGACAGTTTTTACCTTTGTTGAAGGGGAAGTGAGAGTGTAAGCTATAGCAAAGGATGATAACAGAACCAAGAGAGAGAAGAGGGACAACAAAAGCAACAAATTGTGGTGTTTGTTTTGTGAGTGGCCAGACAGCGAGAAGAGACCACAAAATCAAATACACCTTCTGGTACCTGATTTGAGCAAAAAAAAAAAGTTCAGAGGGGGCTAACAGAAGGGAAAAGGGGGAACAGAACACTATTAACCAGACAATAACAACACCTGCTAACATGTAGCTCGAGAAGGTACAGACACAGAGATAAAAACAAACAAACAAAAAACACTTTCTGTTTCCGTCTTCATGAGAGAGGATTAAAAAAATAACAAAAGACAATACCAGCCAGTAATTAGCTAATATGGAGACAGAAGAAAAACCAAACAGCAAAAACAAATACTTTTTTTATTTGTCTTCGCACCTGAAATACATGCTCAATTGGATTCAGGTCACTACCTACACTCTAAAACCAGTTGGGTCAAAAATAACCCAACTATGGGTAAAAAAAAAAGAAATTTGACCAATCTTCTACTCGGGTCAAATTGACCCAACTTTCTGGGTTTGTTTTTTACAAAATGAAGTAAAGGCTCTGATCAATATTTATGAGTTGTTTTACACTAAAAGACTCATTTCTTGACTCAAAGTTGGGTCAAATTGACCCATAAAGTGGATCGGTCCATTTTTGATCCATAATTGGGTTACTTTTTTTTGACCCAACTGTTTTTAGAGTGTAGCATTTGCCTTTGTAAAACTCTTCGCAGTATGCTTTGGGTTTGGGCTGGACTGGCCATCTGGCATACAGGGCAGATGACTGGTAGGCCGGCGCCTTTTGGGGCTGATGCGCTGTAATTATTTTCCTCCTTTATATTCAAGAGACTGGCCCACAATTTAGATGGAGCAGCCCATTACTTAATCCATTTACAATATAGATAGCAAACATCAACATCTGTGGCAGATCTACGAGGTAGCCAAAGGTGCTCAAGAGTGGGGCCTGACTATTGGGCCTATGTCAAATTTCCAGGGCTGATTTTTTTGTGCCAATCCAGCCCTGCTTTGGGTCATTGTCCATCTGCACTGTGAAGCACTGACTGAAAGCTTCAGAACGCATCCTGCTGCTTTTGATAGTTAAGTTCCTTTTGGCAATCGAACCATAACAACACCCGCTGGGTGCAAACAAACTAACACATTTGGAAACACCTGCTTGCCTGTCTTTCAGTTTTTCTTTTTGTGTCTTTTAGCTTCTACCTACTGTTACTCACGTGTCTTTTTTTGTCCTCGCTGTTAACTCTCACTCTTTTTTTTCGCTGTTTGTTGTCTCCTTTCTTTCTCTCAGACATATAGAAGATATACAGTGCCATATATCCTATGTAAGATATGCGAGTTTTAATCCTTTCTTCATTTTTAATGACAATTTTTTAAGCGCACCAGATTACAGTTGAGCCAAATCCTTCTTTTTGAGTCGTACCGTTCTATAATTATGCAACAGATGAATGATGCATCATCACGTCTTCTTCATGTGATCATATTCATCAAAACACTTTTTTTTAGATGAAGGAATTCCATGTGTGTTTGTTGCCCAAAAAAAAGGCAGCAATTCAAGCTGTATGTGTGTGTGTGTGCGTGTGTATAAGACAAATCCTCCTCCCCCCTCCAGTGTGGGCGGTGGGAAAGTCCTGTGTCTCTCTTGTGGCAGTGTTGAATTTGCATATCTCTCCGTCCTACTTTCTCTTTCTTTCTTTGGCTGGGCCTGAGAGGCTCAAAAGAAGCAGCTGGTTGCACTAAAGGGGGGGAAAAATAGAGTGAAGTGCACCGCACCGAGCACTTACTGTAGGTAGACTCACTTACATAACGAGTACTGCAGCTCGTCTTAAAATATGGAGAATAAATAACGATCATGTCAGTGATTAATGTGGGGTTTGCATTAAGGACCACTTGTTGCTAGGTGGAGTTCGTCAGGCCTCAATCCCACAAAAAATCTACAGAATTTATACATTAAAAAAAAAAAAAAATATATATATATATATATACTACAATAAATGTATTATCATATGTGTTACAATTTTAGTAACAGGACCATTTTCTCCCTGGTCACAAATTTGCAAGGACCACTTGTTACTAGGCAGACTTTGTCAGGCTCAAGCCTACAAAAAAACAAGCAAAAACAAAGTCGGCAGAATTTATCTTTAAAAAAATAATAATAATAAACTGGCTGTACAAATATGTAATAATAGTTATTATTTAGAAATTATTTATGATTTTTGTAAAAGATCAACCCAATTCCACACCAGAGCAAAGGTTATCAAGGTTGCAACTTGTTTGTGAAGTTTGGGTTTATTTTATTTTATCACCAAAAAAGTGTTACAAAATCATCAAAAGGAATGTTATTTTTCTAATTTAATTTACATACAATATAAGTGTAATAATGTATTTTTTCATGCCCACCAGAAGACAAAAAAAAAAGCCAGGATGAGGGATATTTTTTATTTTAATTAAATGTTATCATTATATTTGTACAATTTTAATACTATAAATTTCAGGGGTGAGCAAACTCGGTCCTCGAGGAGCAGGGTCCTGCAGGATTAAGATGTTTCCCTTCCCCAACACACCTGATTCATATGATTAGCTCATCATCAGCAAGCTCTGCATAAGCCTGATAACGATCCTGTTCATTGGAATGATTTGGAAGAGGGATACCTCTAAAACCGATTAAAAAAAAAAGTATGAATAATATTCTTACTTGATTATATTAGTTCACTAGGTAAAATTGTAAAAATAATAATAATAATAAAGCGCCACAATTTATTGATTTAGATATATTTATTTTTTCACATTTATTTGTGTAATTCAGCAATTTTGTCCAACTGTCACATGTCTGTGAGGACCAATGCTACAAAAGAAAAAAATAAATAAAATAAAAGATAGTGGTTAGAATGAATCACATTTAAAAATATATAATTTACTGTACAAAATCTCATTCATTTCTTTATTTAAATGTGCTGACGTGCTAAAGTGCAACTTGATTATTAGCATTTAAAAAATGATTGCAACTACTGGAGTTGCGTGGAAGGTACTCAAATGAAATACAGGTGTGTGTGTTTGTGTGTGTGCGTCCTGGGGGTCTATGTCGATGAATCTGTTAGCGTAAAGTCTCGGCGCCTCGGAGACCGACACGTCCCCACGGAGGAGTGCTAATGGAGGCCACCCGGGCCTTATTGATGGCGTGTAATGCTATTGTAATGGAAACCGCTAATGCTAAATGCTAACTGCGCTTTTCTAGCGTGACACATGAGTGCACTTCCCGTTCGGCTGCGCCTTGTCAAATTAAAAGCAATGTTTGAAAAAAGTCAAAGTAGAATGTACATGGTGACTTTTAGCTAAACTGCCCTGTGTTGTGTGTGAATGAACATGTACACACCTGCACCTACAGTGGATACAAAAAGTCTACACACTACTGTTCAAAATGCCGGTTCATTTGTGATAACCAAAAATGAGACCAAGATAATTTCATCTACCTACCTACCTACCTTTCTACCTACCTACAGCATTATATTACTATTCTTAAAATTCCTCACCCATTTCCCCTCTCCCTTCACCAATCTCTCCCCCCAACACTCCCCATACCCCCCAAATAGTGGACACATACATTCCGTATTCCGTATTATGCTAAATGCTACGTTGTATAAACACAATAATTAGTGGTTATTTTTAGAATAAGAACACATCCTGCTGGGCCTTGGAGAGGCGGTACCACTCTATTGTAGAAACGCAAGCGTGTGCATACATACTCATATTGTGTCACAGGACACTAACTGTGTGTGTGTGTGTATCTCTTTTTTTAATTGGTCCACCGTAATCGTAGCAGTTTGAGATTTATCACAGTGAGCGCGTCACCTGAAGCAGGAAGTGACAGAGGGACGCAAACAGGAAGTGACCGATTTGTACCCCACTTCCTGACGTGTCACTTCCTGCATGGGCACCTGGCCTCCATGTCACTTCCTGTCGCGTCTTATGATGGTGCGTGTGTTGATGTAGGCCAAAGGTACTTCTCACCACTGTTCCTATGTAGTAGCCGTGCATCCTGAGTAGTGTGTGTCCTTAGTAATACTACAATCTTCTGGACACATAAAGTCCTACATAGGATAAAGAGGACTGCAGGAGTAAAGTGCTATTTATAATATGACAGAGGATTGTGGTTCTACGTTGAATATGGGACTACTTAGGATACAGTATTACATAGGACACACAGTATTACTTACCACAATTTATGGTATGACTTATATTGCACTACACGTAGGATACAGTACTTAATAGGATACATTACTACATAGGATACACTGATACAGTTCTACATAGGGTAATGGACAACATACTAAGGCCTAGATACACCAATCCGTCGTCGGCTCAATGTGACCGACGCCTAACCCCTGTTGCGTCGGCCCAGACGTCGGCACGTCGCGTAGAAAAATGACGTAAATACAAACCGACCCCGACTATTACATACCTTTAGCGCATGCGCGATAAGTAATTTCCCTCCGTACCAACGGCGCCGGTAGACTTTATTCCTAAAGGCAACCGGAAACCTCTTTACGGGGATATAGAAATGTAAACAATGCATACCGGTTACTTTCACTAATTACAAACAGTTGCTATACTTCTCAAGTATAAAAGTAAATCCGACTTGCTCTATCCAGTCACGTCCCCATGTCATGCCATAGTTTGGCTTTCATACCTTTGTCGGCATACCCTTTAACGGTAATAATGTAACGTCTTGCAAGAACTCCACCAGCAAACGTTGGTTGGGATGTCACTCTTTCATTTATCTTAACAAACGCTACTGTTAGCCGTAGCCGACGCTAGAAAATCGAATACAACTCATGAGGGACTAGCAGAAAAGCCAAGAACACACGCAACCAACCCGCACGTAACTTCCCGCCCCTGCCGCGAGACCTGTGTTGCGTTTACTAACAGTCGGACATAAGAGTGCTAAACAGAAATGGCAACACGGGAACACACAACACACTTAGTTACAATATCATACAATGCTGGTCATTTTCCCGATCTTCTGTCCAGACAGACATTGTACGTTCAAATGACAATGCGCAAAATGAGAAAAAAAAAAGAAGGTCCAGGCTTTTCATCAGTACTGTTTATCCGCGTTCGTCACTTCCGCTTCTTGCCCCGTGCGCTGATTCGCTAGCTACCAGCCAATCACAGTGATCAAATGCCCAGACGCCGATTCAACATGTCGAATTTGCTGGAACCCGCCCACAACGTATTCCAACTCGATCCGACTTTATGACAACGCTGTCCGACCCCCGACGTTGGATTGGTGTATCTAGACCTTTAGGATGCACAACTATGTAAGGACTAAATAAGATTAGGTACCACCTATACCAGAGGTGGCCATCGAGGGCCGGAGTCCTGCAGGTTTTGCATGTTGCCCTTCTCCAACACAACTAATACATGATCAGCTCATCAGCAAGCTCTGCTTAAGCCTGATAACGATCCTGTTGATTGGAATCAGCTTGTGTTGGAAGAGAGAAACCTCTAAAACCTGCAGGACTCCGGCACTCGAGGACCGAGATTGCCCACCACTGACCTATAATTTTTTTTAGCAATGTGTGTCATATGTAGCATTGTATCCTAGCTGCGTTACTCCTAAGTATTACACCATACAGTATAGCTACAGAACTGTATAGGATACGCTTCTAAAGCAGGGGTGGGCAATCTCGGCCCTCAAGGGCCGGAGTCCTGCAGGTTTTGGAGGTTTCCCTCTTCCAACACAAGCTGATTCCAATCAACAGGATCGTTATCAGGCTTATGCAGAGCTTGCTGATGAGCTGATCATATATCAGCTGTGTTGGAGAAGGGAAACATCCAAAACCTTGCAGGACTGCGGCCCTCGAGGACTGAGTTTGCCCACCCCATCAGCTGATTTAAATTTCAACCTTTCAATACTAATTATTTCACATTATACGAGTGATCTAAATTGATGAGCTGTGAGGTAAAGGAAGGAAAACTATACACGACTGTCCCTTTAAGAGGGCCTGCAGCTGCTCTCTGTGTTGCAGTCTGGTCACATCTAGCTGCAGACAGACAGACACATACATGAACACACGCACACACACACACACACTGGGGTAATTGTCTGCTGGGGGTTTGGCGGGCTTTCCATGCCACACAGCTGCACTGGGTCAACACACACACACACACACACATTAGTTGTGGCCTGGTGATGCGCTTCACATCAATGTTGCTCACCTGTGGCAACCACTCATAGACTTCCTCCTTCCTCGTTGTGTTTTTGCGCTACTTATTTGTACCTACCCTGCAGTCGACCTCAGTATTTTGCTTGTTATTTCTTGCTTGGGGTCACCAGCGTTGGCGTGAGGTCCACTCACTCGTGAGGGTGACATCTGTCCTGAACAGGAAGCGCTGGCAGGCCCTTCACAATAAACTGCTGATGTTGCATTTAGTCTTGGCTAATTACTAAATATAAAGTTGATCTAAATGTAGTTTTTTCCCCCTACTTACCACATACATGTACGACGCCATACTTATTTACATGCTTACATAATTACTTACATTGACATGTTTACATACTATTTTAGCATTATTATATACTTTAATAGACACATACTTAAATATTTAATTGCATACTTCATTTCATTACATACTTAACTGCATACTTTATTACATATGTTATGACATACCTACATAGACACATTGTCATAATTACATAAAGTATTTCATATTTACGTTGACAAATTAACATTATCTAATGTGAGATACACACATTTTCATACTTAATTTCATTCTTGCATTAATACATACAACATAAACAATTACATAGATTCATGCGTACAAACTTAATTACATGCTCAAAGAGACAGATATATAATTATACATTTACATACTAAGGCATGCTTATTTACATACTTAGATAAACACATACTTAATGGGCTCTTTGCACAAATCCACTACTTCCTGAACTCAATACCACTCCTTCATTTCCTGTCTTTCATGAGTGGACAAACTGATTAATCCAGGTGTGCCAGACCTCAGTAACCATGACGACAGTGAGCAGACACAGCTGGATTAATCAGTTTGTCCACTCATGAAAGACAGGAAATGAAGGAGTGGTGTAGAGTTCAGGAAGTAGCCGAGCTGTGCAAAGAGCCCATTACAGGGGAGGGGACTTATATACATATTTACATACTTGCATAGATGTATGCTTAAATAAATGATGACTCAATACACATGCAGTACACATAAGCACATAAATTATGAGGCGCTTAATCACGTCGGTGCATACTGAGAAAGATGATTATGTACGTACTTACATGCACGTCATATGGGTAGAGCAATGTGTGTGTGTTTGTGGCCCTGTGGTGTCTGTTGACATTGTCATCATGTGTCTAATCATCTCGATGTTGTGTGATCATGACTTTGCATCTTGTTACGTGCGCTAACTTTGTCTTTTTTTCTCTTCCCGTTGTCTCACAGTGACAAACTCGAACGGCGGCTTGGAGGCCAGCAGCTCCGACTCGGACGATGACGACAAGCTACACATCGTGGAGGACGAAATCCCGCTGGAGGCCGATGGGACCGCTGTGGCAAGGAGGGACCGCCGCAATGCCAAAGACGCAACAGACACCGACAACGCAGTATTAGCACACAACGGAGCCTGCAATGAAGGTAAGAAGAACACGTCACCTACAAGATGAGTCAAAATGAGAAGTACAAAACTGTGAAAATTTGTTGGACAAAAAGTGTTGGGACACATACAGGAACTTTAAATAGGCAGAAAAGGAAGGATGGAAGGAAGGAGTGATGATGATGGGAGGTAAGAAGGAAGGAGACAAGGTTGTATGAAAGGAAGGATGGAAGGAAATTGGAATGGATGGAAAGAAGCAAATGAGAGGAAGGGAGAAAGGATGGGAGGAAGGAATTATGGCAGTTGGGAAGGAAGGGAAGTAATGAGGATAGGAAGGTAGAAATGAAATGAGAGAGACAGAAAATTGGAAGGAAAGAGGTGAGGGCGGAAGAAAGAATAGAAAAAAGCAGGAAAGAAAGTAAGGAAATAGGGATGTTAGAAGAATGACCAAGGTTCCTGCGGGGTCTAAAAAAAAGTCTTAAAAAGTCTAAAATTCTGAAACTTAAATTTGAGGCCTTAAATGTCTTAAAAACACCCATATTTTCATGTCAAGTATAAAAATGTACTTACCCAAGTCTCAAATTCTTATATCCGCTCACTCCATTCCGAGAACTTTCTGTAGAAAAAAAAAAGCCTGTTGCGTTGTTGTTTCTACTGCCTGCGTGCTAAAAAACGTCAACACCAAAAGCAAAGGGGGGCATTTGAGGGGGTGCGTTTGTATTGTAGTCAGTGTAGCTCGAGCGGTCGGGTAGTTCGTATCGGTTAGCCTAGCATCTAGCTTGTTGCATTCGGATCACGGCAGATAAAAGCCTTCGATCGCCGCAAATAGTTTTAAATTGGTCGGTGCCTGTGGCGGACATTGAGTTTGATGCTCCGTGCAGCATTCTCATCAATTAGTCTTGTATTTGTCTTTATTCACTTCAATTTGAAGTTAGCACATGACGCTAACCCGTCACTTCGCGGCTCTCTTCTTTGGATGTCTATGAAGTACGTCAATAATGCGGGTGCGCCCCAGTGTGCCACCAAGTGTTCAGATGGACACACTACAGTTTGTGCGGAGAACGTTTAAATGGGAGCAACTCTGGCTCACTGTTGCATTGAATTTAATTATTTGCACTTGCCTTGAAAAAAAACTTGTACAGCCACATATTTTAAATGTGACATTTATGGCCACTAGATATTTTACTTTTATTTTATTTACGTATTTAGTTTTTAAAATGCATTGTATTGTTTATTGTACAGGTTGTCTGGACACCGGTAAAAATAGGAATAGAGGAATGGAGGAAGGATGGGAGGAAATAGGTGAGAGATGGATGGGAGGTTGGGAGGGAGGAAGATGTTAGGAAGAAGGGGGAATGAAGAAACTAGAAAATAGAAAGGAAGATCGGGAAGGATGATGCAAGGGTTAGAAGGAAGGTGTGAAGGAAGGAAGGCAGCAAAGATGAATGAATATGGATGATACCAAGGAAGGGTGGAAGTAATAAAAAAAAATCAAGAATGTATTGAAGAAAGGGAGGAGAGATCGAAGGAAGGACGGAAAGAAGGAAGGAAGGAAGGAAGAGAAAATGTACACGATCAAAAGGGACACACACAGAAAGTAAGTGAAAAAGTGTGTGTCGTTTGGACCAAACTATCAGAAAGAAAGAAAGAGATGAAAGGATTTGAAAGAAAGAAAAAAGAACAAATGAAGCGCCGGCAGGTGGAGGTGAAGGCGAAGGGAGGGAAGCAGATGTGGAAAAATTGGAATGATGAGGTCATGGGAAGCCCAGATCATGTGGCTAAAAGTAGAGACCTGTCCCAGACCGAGTTTTGCAGGAAGAGGCGCGGCATTTGGCGCTCGTCTAGCCTCCATTAATAATACTCTGTCTCCATGGTGATGCGGGAAACCTCCTGACAGGGAAAAAAAGTTCAACAACACATACATGCACACACATACGCACGCGCACACACTTCCCGTTCCTAAAACACGACACCGGTGACGCAATGCACGTCTGGACCAACAGGTGGCGGGATTATGTCAGACATCATACACCGTGTGAAAAAAAAAAAAATCCAGATTATCCAGATATCAGTGACATATTCATATCTATATAATCGTTTTTTTATTATTTTTATTAACACTACTACTAACTAGGTTGTGCGGCCTCAAGAAAATACTGTTTACGTTATTTGGTATGATTTCATAATTGATATTTTGTGATAATCTTGGGGCAATATTCACAAAGTGGTCTTGAATTTGTTTGCAATTTCCTCTTTATCATAAATTACCAAATGGTTCTTAATGAAATAGTTTGGATAGATTAGTTTTGCCTTGCATTCATTCAAGACTTTATTTATTATACCCCAGGTATTTTTTTTTACCACTTTTACTTTTCTCTAGTAATTTGGTGAAGTAATCAATTTTTTCGTCTTTTTAGGATGGATACAAGTTTATTTTTATATATTTTTTATACCTAGACTCTGCATCTTTTGTTCTTTGTTTGAAAACCATTCTATATAGAATATTTTTTTTCTTGCAAGCATTTTCCAACCCATTTGTCATCCAAGGATTGTGAGAAGCTTTTTTTCTGCTTTGTGCATGAAGTGTAATCTTTATACACTATTTATCATACGAATTCACGAGTGTGGTCTTGAAAGAATTATAAGCATTATTGATGTCGTTTATGTGTACGTGATCCCAGTTCTGTCGCTTCAAATCTTCTCTTAAGAGTTCTACTGGCTTGTAGTGCCCTCTAGTGGTGTCTACGTGGAACAACAGCGCAAGCCCAGTGTCAAGATGCATCATTCAAAACACGTTTGTGTGTGTTTTCAGTGAAAGAAGAGTGTGTGTCCGGAGAAGAAGATGAAGATGGAGGAGGAGGAGAGGTTGAGGCGGAGGTTGTAGTGAAGAAAGAAGTGGAGGAGGAGGAAGAGGAGATCCTTCAGAATGGAGACACGGCCGTCCTCTACCCGGAAGCCCCCGACGATGAGCAGAGTCCCACGGAGGCGGGGGGTGCGGACGAAAACGGTAACACGAGCAAATGTTGTGTATTGACTGTAATAAATATGTACTGCATGCACTTGCGTTCAAATAAGTCCATTTCAATTCACCTAACTTGTGTGTTTTTGTATTACATCAATTTCATTGAAAAATAATATCTATAGCTTGTAAAGATCAAAAGCAATTTGGTCTTGAACATGCATTTTTATGAGCATCAAAGGTGATTACGAGCCAGAGTCGATTTCATAAACATGAAAGATCATTATTATTCCGTTTCGTGTTAATAAAAAAAGGCCATTTAGTCTTCAATGAAACAAACACGCTTTTGATTTTGTCTTCATTCTGTAATGAATGAATGTAACGTACATATTTTCATAAATATTACCAGCAATTAGGTCTTCAATTAACCAAATGTTATAAACATCAGGACATTTAGTTGTCAATAAACCAAATATTACCACAGGTTTTTGTAAACATTAAAACTCATTCAATGCCATTGACGGCTAAAAACGTCAAAAATTCATTTGAACTATTTCTATTAGTTTAACATTTTTTTCACACTTTTGTTAACAAGGGTATGAAAACCTAGAATTTTTTTTCGTTGTACATTTAGAACAGATATGACATTTGTGGTTAATCGTGAGTTAACTAGTTGAAGTCATGCGATTAATTACGATTAAAATTGTAATCACCTGACGCCCCAAATTTTTAATAATATTTTCTTTGTCTTTCTTTTTTCATTCATTCACTGCCATTGACGGCTATAAACGTTGAAAATGTATTTTAACTATTTCTATTAGTTTAACATTTTTTTCCACTTTAGTTAACAAGGGTATGAAAACCTAGAATTTTTTTTCATTGTACATTTACAACAGATATGACATTTGTGATTAATTGTGAGTTAACTCGTGAAGTCATGCGATTAATTACGATTTAAATTTGAATCACCTGACGCCCCAAATTTGTAATAATATATATATATATATTTTTTAGTTCATTCACTGCCATTGACGGCTCTAAACGTCGAAAATTAATTTGAACTATTTCTATTAGTTTAACATTTAGAGTATGAAAACCTAGAATTGTTTTCATTGTACATTTAGAACAGATATATATTTTGAGATTAATCGTGAGTTAACTAGTGAAGTCATACGATTAATTACAAAAAAAAAAAAAAGAATTGCCTGTCGCCCCTAATTTTTAATAATCTTTTTTTTAAATGGCAGCCATTTTTTTTATGGCAGTGAATGAGTTAAGGAAAATGTTGAGCTTTTGACAAACCAAAGTTATGTGTTTTTATAAATATTAAAGGCAATTGAATGTCTAACGAACCAAATATAATATTGTAATTATTGAGGACAAATGAGTTGTCAAACCTCACAAGCGTTATTTTTAAACACATAAAAGATGATTTTGAGTCATTCTTGCCATAAACATCAGTCGTCCATGAACACGCCATAAGTTTTCATTTCCCCCCCCCCCCTGTCCGCTTCGCCACCAGGCACGCCGGAAACGTTTCAGCTGCACACGTGTCCGTACTGCTCGCGGGGCTACAAGCGCAACGCTTCGCTGAAGGAGCACATCAAGTACCGGCACGAGACCAGCGAAGACAACTACAGATGCTCGCACTGCAGCTACACCTTCACATACCGCTCGCAACTCGAGAGGCACATGAGCCATCACCGGGGCAACAAGGAGCAGGTACAGACAAAAACACACTTTTTTTTCTTTTTTTTTTACAAATTAGGGACCTTCTAGTGTGTGAGGTCCAAATTTGGACAAGATTTCAAGGTTATTTTTGTCTTCCCTTGGAAATGGCTAAATTTACCCAAAAATGGTTGCTCGGAGACAAAATTGGAGATTTCCTGTGCAAAATTTTGGACTTCCTGTGGCTTTTCAGGAGTGCGTTGTTTTGATTTTTGTGTGTGTGGGTCTACTCATGATAGCGATGCCAACCAAATTTCACCCTGCTAAGAGATGCTGTCTTCAGGGGATGTATTTAAAGAGAAAGTGTGTAGGATTTTGTGCCATCTAGTGGTGAACTAATAAAACATTTCCCCCTCTTTTGTTGACAAGAGTATGAAAAGCTAGAATTGTTTTATTGTACATTTAGAACAAATATGAAATTTGTGATTAATCGTGAGTTATCTAGTGAAGTCATGCGATTAATTACGATTTAAATTTGAATCACCTGACGCCCCAAATTTTTAATAATATTTTCTTTTTCTTTTCTTTTTTTATTCATTGACGGCTATAAACGTTGAAAATGTATTTTAACAATTTCTATTAGTTTAACATTTTTTTCCACTTTTGTTAAGAGTATGAGAACCTAGAACTTTTTTTCATTGTACATTTAGAACAGATCTCAAATTTGTGATTAATCGTGAGTTAACTAGTGAAGTCATGCGATTAATTACGATAGTGTGTAGGATTTTGTGCCATCTAGTGGTGAACTAATAATGAATTCATAAAAAAAACACTATTCATTTCTATCACATCAACATACATTTTTCATATGATCGTAGTTCTAGTAATCGCTTATATTACATCTTACGTCTTACAGGAGGCTGACATGTTTCGCCGCCATCTTTATTTGATATGGATACCTGAAGGAGAAGAACTTTGCGAATGTAGTCAGCCTCCTCTGGTGGTGCTTTGCATCTCGTGTTGGACCCAATGGGTCGAACGCCGCTCACCTTTCACAGCTGGGGCCTGCAGGTGGTCGTCACTGAGTCCCGTGATTCGGGCTCCTGCGAGCCACGTTTGTTAGTCACTCTTCCTGTTTGCTTGCCCGCTCACTCCAAATAATAATTGGTAGTCATTTTAACACTGTGGTGCTCGTGCTTCAAAATCATTGCATTCTAATAGTTCAGCACTAGATGGCACTAAATCCTACACACTGTCCCTTTAAAAACTATTTTTGAGTTGAGTTTCATGTTTTATGGTCGCCACTCTCTGCTGCTCACAAGCAATGAGAAAAACTCAAATCTTTACAATTTTACATCTTTCACCTGACTAGTTATGGTGGTTCGGACAAAATGTTTTTTTTTTTTTTAAGTTATTACTTTGACACTTGGGAATGGCCAAAATGAATCCCAAAATGGCCGTTTTCAAAGCAAAATGGCAGACTTCCTGTGTGTTTTGGGGTACGGCTTCTTGGGGCTTTTTCAAAGATGATCACGTTCAGAGCTGAATTACAAAAAACTGATTCCAGTTGAAAGAGAGCTTTTGAAAAACAAAACCAAACAAAAAACTGCATTTTATGTTTGTCAGGGTTGTAACTTGTACCACAGCCAATTCGACCAGGCCAGGTAGACTTATGTAGCTCAGGTTGTCCCCACTATTGACAATTACAAAGTCAAACAAGGGCCGAAAGATAATGAATGATTAACTGGAGTAAGCTGCAGGTGCGACCCAAAGCACCTCTGCTCACCTACTTATGCAAACAATTTTTTAACAGAACCATGATATCCCAGTGGAATCATTGATTTATTTTTTAATTTTTTAATAATTAACATTTTCTAACGGATTACTTAACATCTGTTAGTCCACCCACACCTGCTCTCTTCTGGAAACCACCCCACCTATACATCCCCAGTGGAGCAGTCCACCTCATGTTGGCCCCTCCTCCTTGCTGACGCGTGCTCTAACCTGCCTTTTTTCTCTCTTCTCTTTAGCACTAACGGGGCTGTTTTAATCCGGTTGTTTTAGCCAAATGATTTTTATTTTGGTCGCATCGGTGTGTGACGCCGTCTGTTTGATTTCCCGCCTCAGCGTCACGTGCAGACGTCCGGTGGCGGTGGAAGTGGAGGAGGCGCTCGTAAATTCAAGTGCACAGAGTGCTTCAAGGCCTTCAAGTACAAACACCACCTGAAGGAGCACCTGCGCATACACAGCGGTGAGTGGCAAAATCAATACGGCGCTTGCTTAGGAGTGGACAAATTGTGTCAAAATTCTTACTTGTGGAAACATGAAAAGGAACAAATGTCATCAGTTATGCTAGACGGACTTGAGACGGAAGATTTTTCTGGTGGACATGGGTTTTGAGTATCGTCTTGGCTAAAGACGTTTGCCTACCCATTGACATTTTTTTTATGATGGTACATTGTCTTTTGTCATGTACCTGTAAATCTTTATGTTTCTTTTATACTGCCCCCGGGTGGCCAATGCAAGCACAACAGGACGTGCAGCACATTATCAAGTGAAATGATGCAAACGTGGCAATAACTGGCAAAAACTCTTTATTTTATCATCTTCAATACAGAAACATGTAAAGCCCTCATGTAACAAACAAGCACTCAACATTAAGAAAAAATATCAATGCAAAAATAATAATAAAACAAAAATAATAAAAAGTTTATTTACGTTCTATTTATGTCATTCCTTTATGATTTTATAACATAGAATATTACAGAGTGCTATTTTGCTATATATTTAATATACACACAATTGGGGTGTGCCAAAAAATCGATTCTCATAAGAATCACGATTCTCATTTAGTACAATTCAGAATCTATTTCAAATGTCCCAAAATCGATTTTATTTCAATTATTTTATACTGTCTTGCCTTTGTCTGTGTGTGCCTTTATTTGGAGCGCTATTCATGTTGTACCCGATTTGGCCACTGAGGGGCAGTGTGGTTCCAGGCGGTCTGATACACTGTTAAGTTATAGCAACATTAAAGAGTAGAAGGAAAAAGTCACGATCAAGTTATTCCAATAAAAGTTTTTTTTTTTCAGCGTGAAGCCGTTCTTTTGAGTGATAAAAGTGCCGCGAGTAGCACGCTAATTAGCATTAGCGACTGGAGTAGATCATTACAATTCCTTGCACATCTATAGATTGAAGCAAAAATCATTGTCAATCAAATCATTTTGAATCACCGTTCTTAAGCGAAAATCGACTCTGAATCGATTCGCACACCCCAAAATCTGAATCACATCGAATCGTGAGACATTCAAAGATTCCCACCCCTACTCATCAATAGCATTTCCATTTATTTCAATTGGGAACAATAATTTGAAATTTGAGAGAGTGAGCAGAAAAGTCAAGTCGTCTTTATTTATATCGCGCTTTCAAACAGCCTTAGCTGTCACAGAATGAATTAAACTCATGTCAAGACATGAATATAATATAATGGTAGGAAGTGACTGTGAAGGCTTGGAGGATTGCTTGTGAATTTTGACTGGTAGAAACATGAAAAGGAACGGATTTGACTCCAGCTATTAATTAGTTTTCGACTCTCTCAAGCTAAAGGTGTCAGGCTTCGGTGTCTGTGACACAATCTGGTTGACTGGTAGAAACTTGAAAATAAACGGATTTGACGCTAGCTAAGTCAAGTATTTGGGGCTGAACGCTTCCCAAAGTTAATACCGTTCTTGTTTCGCCACCTTAACAAAGAGGTGTTGAAGTTCAGGGATTGATTTAACATTTGACAAGTACAAAAGTGACACACAACATGGAATTTAGCTTTGGGATGACGACCTATTGATTTTGAGAGCTTTTTCAGGATTCAAATTGGTCAAAAAGTTAGTTGAGAAGTCACAAGCACCTCTGATTTTTACCTTTGACCCCAATTTTTGGACAATCTGTTCAGGTTAAAAAATACTTTACTTTTGATTCCAGCTATGGCCGATTATTGGTGCTGATATTCGGCATTTTGACGAATATTGGTATCGGTAGCAGCCGATAAAAAGATCTTTTTAAAACCGTGTTAACCTCAAGGGAGCTAAATTTTCAATTATTTTATAAGAGATGCTGTTGACCCAGGGAACGCTCTGCACTTTTTTGTGATTGTTTGAAATGATAACAAAGACAAGTAAAAATTTAACATTTCAGATAATTCAAAATTTTGTAAAAAAAAAAATTTACTGGAGAAAATAATATGGAGCTATTTACTTACGTTTTTACCTGGGAACTCCCTGAACTTTTTGCTAGAATTGTAAAACAAATGTGTCTATTGTTTAAAGAAAAAGAAAAAAACTGGAACATTTTGCAAATCTGAAAAGTTGTTCAATAAGTTAAAGTTAAATCATTAAATCCCATCCGTTTTCACTGAAGCCAACCCCCTTGTGTTCTATTAAGTGCCGTCAAAAGTTAAAGCGTTAACTAATTAATTCATCAAAAAAATTATCGCATTAATCATGTATTAATGCAGATTAAACACACTATGAATTATGACCACAGATTATCCTTTAGCTTGACAGCGGATAGTTAAGTTAAAGGTAGCACAGGTTGTGTTTGAGCAATAAACATAACTACGTGCATTTAAGTAAAGCATTTAATAAGTGTTGTAAAAGGTTCATGTCGAACTATTGGGGTAATTTTTTCCCATTTTAAATTATGCAAGTAATTAACTGTTTAGAAAAAGAGGAAGATGTGAGTGTGCGGTTGATCACAAAATATTGAAGACGTCCTCATAAGATTAAATGTTGAAAGAATTAACACATAACAGGTGTTCTCCAAATTTGGCGGGCAAAAAATGTTGCTAAAAAGCGTTTTTAATTCATTTAATTCTAAAATGTGATTAATCGGATTAATTTTTTTTATCGTTTGACAGCTCTAGTTCTATTGCTATAAAACGTGGAACCTACCAAAAGAAAGATTAGATTTCATCTGTTTCTGTTTTGCAGCAATTAGCATTAATATATAGCTAAGTTTCATCATTATTCACAAATTTGTTGAAAACACGGGGGAAAAGAGCTTGTTGCAACATGGTTGATCTCTTATACTCTGCTGCCACCTGTTGGCCGTTTTTTGTTGTTGTAATGACTACCATTGCTTTAAGCGACCTCTTCAGGTCAGAGGTTGCATCAAAGCCTTCTCTAGCATAAACCCCCCCATAAAAAACAAATAAATATGTTTTTGGGACTATGGCAATATTTAAAATAGAACGTTTTTATACGTTTTTTGGAGCAAATGAGGTAACTGGAATTTGAATTTTTGTTTATTTTCACACCAATATTTGTTTCCCTTTTTACTGAGAATGAATATCTAATAATCGGTATTGGTATTGGCCTTGAATTTTTGTTTTCCGGCCTATCGCTAATGTCAAGTGCCTTTCGTGTGAAGATCGCTCCAACTCAATAGGGTTCTTGTTCTGTCATCATCTGTAAAGGTTTGATGATGGGTTGAAAATGTTGCCGCTTGCACATTTTTTGACTTTCAAATACTAACCTCTGAACAGGCTGGTAGAAACAGCAGGGTTCTTGCTCTGAGTCTCCGACGGACTGATTCCCTTCTTCAACTCGATCATCACATGACATGAACTTCTGTGTCGTCCTGACACTTTGCAGGGAGTTCTGTTTCAACCGTATTTTTTTTTGTTTTTTTTGCTTTCCAGGCGAGAAACCATACGAGTGCTCCAACTGCAAGAAGCGATTCTCCCACTCAGGCTCATACAGCTCACACATCAGCAGCAAGAAGTGCGTAAGCGTCGCCAGCGCCCCCAACGGCCTGGCCCGCAAGCCTGTCAAGTCGCCGCCGACTGCCGCTGACGTCCCGCGGGTCGCCATCACCGCAGCCCGCGTGGAAAGCAAACCCCTCCAAGAGCAGCTCCCCGTCACGCAAATCAAATCAGAGGCGACCGAGCACTCCGGCAAGCCGGCCGTGGTGGCGACGCCGGCGCCCAATGGGGCGGCGCCCCTGGCCCAACCCCTGTCTCAGGGCATAGCTATGGTGCTACCCACTGTGGGTCTGGTGCCACCCATTAACCTCAACCTGGGTGATCTGCAGAACGTTTTAAAAGTGGCTCTGGATGGGAACGTTTTGAGGCAAATTCTTGGGACGGCCAACGGGACCGCAGTGCAGGGCAAGCCGGGGATTGTGTTGCACCAACCTCAGCAGCAGATCATCAGCCTGCCTGCTTTTGTGGACCACGACGGGACCACCAAGATCATCATCAACTACAGCATCGGACCCGCGCCTGCCACCACCGCCACTACCGCCACCTCTGCCCAACCTATGCCACTTATTGTCAAAAACAACATTGTGCCGGCTGCACCCATCCCGACCAAAACAGACAAGCCGCCTATTCCCAAAGTGGACCTCAGCCTGGTTAAGGATGAGCCCGAAGAATCTGTGCTCATCACGGAAACAAAAACAGACCAAGCAATATCCATCAAGACGGAAGAAGCTGAGGGGCTTCCATCCGACTCCGGGTCCAGCACTTGCTCGCTCTGCGATGAATGCCCCGAGCACCTGGAGGCGCTGCACCTGCTCCAGCACCACAAGGCAGCCAACGGGGAAGCGGTAGACTCGGCCGCCTTGGACCCGTCCTTCGCCGCCTTGCTGAGTGACGCCGGGGTGACGCTGCAGCAGGAGCCGGCGGTGGACGATCTCCTGAACCTCCTCAAGACCTACTTCGCATCCAACGCCAACCCCAACCAAGCGGAGCTGGAGAAGGTCTCTGACTCGGTTCGTATTCCCGTGGGTGTGGTGCAGAAGTGGTTTGCCAAGATGAACTCTGGGACAAACGGCTGCCAAGAAAAGACACAGTTCAAACAGACTGAATCCCAAAACAGTGAGTCGGAGGACACCAAGCAGGTCGCATGTAGACCCCAGTCTGATTCCCCGTCGTTAAACACCAGCGACTTGGTCATCGTCAAAAGCGAGCCAGAGGACCCCAAGGAGCAGGAGTCCCAGGCAGAACCCTTGGACCTGTCTCTTCCAAAGCAACTCGCCGCTCCCACTTCTGCTGCACCCTCAGAGGATGCTCCACCTGCCATAAAATCGCCGCAGCCAATGAACCTGACCTGCCTGAGGAAGGAGCAAGTGGGCGGTCGCACTGTCTACATGGTCACACCTCAGAAGCGCAGCACTGCCGTCAGCATTGTGCCTAACACGCAGCTGCCCACCCTGGTGGCCTTCACGGGTCAGGGCGCGGTGGGCTGCCTCGGCGCCCTGGGGTGCTCGGCCAAGCGGACCATCCTCATCCCACAGCTCACCTATACCTACGCCAACACGACTGGAGACGCAGCCAAGACGGTCGTGCTCAATGGACACAAGGTATGAATGTCTTTATGAACAGTAGCGGTTCTCGTACATAACCTTGTGGCACTCCGCATGCCGATCATTTATATGGCAGTTCCGTGAAGCTCGTAAATCAATTCACTAGTCAATGATCCAATCAATATTGCTGCTTGAAATTAATAGACATCTATTCTAGACGGACCTAAAAAATCATGTGTTCTTAGTAGTAAAGAAGAACAAAAGAGAATGTGAAGAAATACACTGGTTTTATAACGTGTACAGTGTTTCCCACAGATTTGAAATCTACTTGGGTGGGTGGTCTCCGGTAGGGGGGATGGGAGGTGGGTTGCAGGGGAGATGGGTCTCAGTCCTGTTACTACGTCTCTTGTAGCTTTCACGATCCACAAGTGAGTGACGGCGAACTAACGTTACATGCGGTATATCCTGTCGCGACACGTTTTTGTTTTTTTTAAATACATTTTTCCTAAATTTTCTTGAAAACTTCTTGGGTGGCGACCAATTTACTTGGGTGGCCCGCCCAAGTATTAACATGGTGCGGGACCACTAGATGTCACTATATCATCGAATGCAGTCAAAGCACATCCATTTCGATGCACGCACACTACAGTGGCTCATAGGGACCATATTTCGCAAGCCTACCACCAATTCTTATTTTTGCGTGAGTGAACGAGCATCTTAGCGAGCGACGTCAACTTGGCAGCTCGTATGAAGCCCGGCGAGTGACGCCACAGGACCAAGCGAGCCGGATTTAGCCAGAGCAGCTAACGAGCGGCTAGCGGGAGTTATTAGGAGCCATAGGCTGCAGTGGCTAATCAGCAGCTAGTGGGAGAAGTTAGTAAAAAAAAAAAAAAAGAGCTAGTAAAAGTATGCGAGAGCATAGCAGAAGGTGACAAGCGACGGAAAAGCAAATCACGGGACTTAGCAACGACCACCTGCAGGCCTCAGCTGTGGAAGGTAAGCGGCGAGGTCGACTCATTGGGTCCAACGCTAGATGCAAGCTACCAGGGCTAACTACGTTCTTGAAGTTGCCCATTGGGCATCCGTAGCAGGAAGATGGCGGCGTGAGCCTCTTGTAAGGTGAGGCTCCTGCTGTGTAATATAATTAGTGATTACTAGACCTACGATTATATATTTTTAAAAAAATTACGTTGATGTGATGCAACATTTTTTTTTTGCATTTTATTGAAATCAATATTGGGTTTTTAAATTGAAGGATTAGTTCACCACTAGATGGCGCTAAAGATTACACATGCTTCCTTTTTTTTGTTTTTGACTGCACCAACTTTGAGCTTTCAAAACTGGTGCCATGCTAACAAACATTTCTTTGGTGATCCAGAGGGGAGGCTTTAGTTGAGAGACCTTGTGGCTATGGTGCTACTTTAAACCACCATTTTATGGAAAGAAGCTAACTGTGTGATTTGTGAGTAGAGGCACATAAAGAACCACTTGGAGAACAGTCAAGAACATCAAGGAATAGGAAAGAATTACAGTATTACAAAAAAATATTCAAGAGCCAATTGGAGAACAAAGTCAAGAACCATCCTTGGCAAGAACTAACTTAAGAATCACACTGAGACAACTTAACAATCATAAAAAAATAATTAAAAAAAGTCAGGAACCGCGTCACGAACTAATGTAAGGATCCAGTCAACAAACACTGAAGAACCAACTTAATTATGTGTGTTGTCAAGAAACAACAACCCCATCCAGAAAACAAGAACCGTATCAAGAACCAGTTCTCAAGTAAAGAACCAACTCGAGAACCACGTTGAACCAAACCAAGAACCAGCTAAGGAAAGCAGTCGAGCACGGCACAAACCAAGTCAAGTGACTTATTTACAAAGCTCCATGTCCGGTATTTGAAGGCAATGCAACTTGAACTTTAATTTCTTGTTTTTTCCGTGCAGACGCCGGACCCGAGCGCGGACGCGGCGGCAGACGCGGCGGCAGAAGAGCAGAAGGAGACGTCGCCCGTGAAGAAACCGTGTCTGGAAAACGGCGCCTATGCCTGCGACCTTTGCAACAAGGTCTTCCAGAAGGGGAGCTCTTTGCTCAGGCACAAATACGAACACACGGGTATGTTGGACGAGGTGGTCTGACCCAGAAGTGGGGAATTTGGGTCAGATTAAGTCCGTATTATTTAGTAGTCAAGTTGGGGCTTGCTTGGCAAAAAGCCTTTTGTTTAGCTTGAAACCTGTAACGTAAGACTCGAGGCATGTGACTTACTGAATTCCACCTCGGGTCTGAACCCCTGCGCCCAAATCAGCTCTTTTGTGACGTTTCCTTTTTTTGCGTTTGCAGGAAAGCGGCCTCACGAGTGCCCCGTGTGCAAGAAGGCCTTCAAGCACAAGCACCATCTGATCGAGCACTCGCGCCTGCACTCGGGCGAGAAGCCCTACCAGTGCAACAAGTGCGGAAAGCGCTTCTCGCACTCGGGCTCCTACTCGCAGCACATGAATCACCGCTACTCCTACTGCAAGCGGGACGGCTCAGATTATGGCCTCAGCCCGGACGGCGATGCCGCCGCCACCGTCACGGGCAGCCCGGATGCCGCGCTGGACTCCGACGTCGGCGAGAGCGAGGACGACGACGACGACGACGAAGCCATGTGCGTCGACGACATCCGGGTCGTCCAGGTAGACGACGGCGAGTGCGAAGTCTACGAGGGTAACTTTGACGACGACGAAGAAGACGATGAAGACAATGAGGAAGATGAAGAAAAAGAACACAAAGAAGCCAAGGAGAAAAACTTGGGCGTGGATGAGTTTGCGTGCCAGGTGGTGGAGGTGGAGCTGAAGCACGACCAGACGCAGGAGCTCGCCGCCGAGGACAAAGTGGACAAGGCGGCGGGGGACGGCATCCGCCTGGAGCAGATGGCGGACTGCGCGTACAAAAGCATCAGGGACTGGTCGGACAGCGAGGAATCCTCCGATGACCAAGCTGCGACGGACGCCAAATAAGCCAACCCTCCCACTTCCAGATCGAGTTCAGTAGGGAACATAGACCCTTTGGAAAATGGACCGCCCCCCCCCCCCCCTCTAGAATATGGACCCACCGCCCCACTAAAAATGATATAGAAACCTTGACAGATTTGAAATCTGTCATCTTATTGTTAGTCAGTACTTTTAGTCACACGTGTAATGACATGATCGTGTTTGGCAGCCTTCCCCAAAATGTTTACGATTGCCTACAGATGCCGAGATGTCGAAACAGAACTCATCAACTCCATTATAGTTCCTTGGCACCAAGAGGCCACAAGATGGCAGTAAAACACTACTTTTGTTTATATGAAGCTCCTTCATTCACTTCAAAATAGTTCTTTGGTGCCAAGATGGCACCGAAATACTACTTTTGTTGCTTTTACCTGAGCACAGAAAGAGAATTGTGAGTTTGTGAATACTGAACCACGAATATGAGGTGTCTCACGGCACATACAAATATGTATGTCGGTCCATATTTTAGTTGGGGTGGAGGTGTGGGTTCTTGAAGTCAGATTCTATGGGGCCCATTTGCAATCTTAGATCAGTTCTGACTCGGACTCCGGCTCTGATTCTGGCTCTGACTCTTGACTCTGACTCCGGTTGGCTGCTTTTGTCTGACTCGGACTCCGGCTCCGATTCTGGCTCTGACTCTGACTCCGGTTGGCTGCTTTTAACGGTCCACTACTGTGTCCAAACACCCAGGTGTGCCTGAATTTTTTTCTTTCTCGTGCAAATATCAGTGTTACAAGTGTTTATAGATGCTTTGCTTCGTTTTACTAACTCAATTATTATTACTTTTGGGTTGCCAACGTTTCCGACGTCATCAGTATTTTCCTCAAGTTATACGAACAAAAGTTGCTGCACTACGGTTTCCCCATCCGTCGCCCTTTCAGTGTTATTAGCCGGCGTTTGTTTTCATTCATGACTGTTAGCCTTAAGGAAAACAAAAAAGTATTCCCCCCCCCACCCATCCATGAGCAAAATGGGCGGCGCCCCCCCCTGCCTTATGCAAGACCTGCGTGCTGTTAAAAGTGCCATTGAACAGTGTTGTCGTCGTCTCCTCACTCGCGCGGAGGGTGTTAACAAACGTCTGTTTATTTACGTCACGTGTTACTTTGGCTCGTTTCGCACGATGCCTTCTTCATGTCTGTTACGAGCGCCCGGTGCCACGTTCGTGTCTGTTTGACCGCCCGCTAACCGCAGCCGCCGCACGTCATGCCATCAATCATTGACATCACTTTAAAGAGGAAGTCAACCCCCGAAACATTTCTTGACAATATGTTCAATGCAGCCCCGCTAGTCTACGGTATTCTGGTTAATATTGCGTTAGTGGAATATGAGTTGAATAGCAAAATCCAGCAGTTTTTATCAATATCAGAAAGCGGCCATTTTGCCACTTGCTGTCGAGTGAAAATGACATCCCACTTGCTCAGGTAACAACCAATCACAGCTCCGCTTCAGAAAACAGGTGAGCTGTGATTGGTCGATGCCAGAGCCCTGAGCAACTGTGATGTCGTCCTCAGTCGACAGCAAGTGGCAAAATGGCCGCCACCTAAGATGGATAAAAACAACTGGATTTTGCTGCATAACTCATATTCCACCAATTTAATATTATTATTATAATCCGAATGTCTTGTTTAGATTAGTGAGGTCACATATAATATATTATTGTCAAGAAATGTTGAAGGTTGACTTCCCTTTTAATGATTTATTTGAATTATTATTATTATTATTATTTTTGTGCTAAAATCAGTAAATTTTCAGTCCAGTTAAAACAAGACCAAACGTTGCAAGGATTTTCACAATTTAAAAGAAAGTTGTTTTAATTTAAACATTTAATAAAATGTTAAAAAACATAGCATTTGTAAAGAATGAAGTGTACAATTTTAATAATAATGACGTTGATTATAATTTTTTTTTTAACTTCTTGCAATTTCTAAAGCCATAAGATTTTTGGTGTCTTTTTTTTCCCTTTTTTTGTACGTTAACAAAAAAACTATTTAAAAAAAAAAAGTATTCTTTAATATTGTTTAGTTCAAATTATACTACAAAGTTGTAATTGTTTTTTACATTCAAAAATCTGATGTGTTTTTAGCACTTTTTTTCTCCCAATTTTTTTTTCTTATTCTTAGAACAGAATAAGCTCAAGTAAATTTTTAAATACACATTTCTACGTTCATTCATCTATACATTTTTAAAGAATAGTTTACAAATCACGACACAATGTTAACAATTTTCATAGTTCTAAATTTTGGGGGTGTGGGTCAGTGGTAGAGGGGTCGCCTCACAACCTTGAGGTTGTGGGTTCAATCCCAGGCCATTGTGACCATGTCAAAGTATCCTTGAGCAAGATGGTGAAGCCACACTTGCTCCCGATGCTGTGCCATCAGAAGCTAAAATGAGTACCGGTAGTCTAAATGTAAAACATTTACCGCCCCCCCCCCCCAAAAAAAACAAACATCCATTGCATTTTGTTAAGCAGTCCAAGTAAATCAGAAACACAATTTTAATCATTTTCACCATATTGGTTAGATATCAGCTTGCTACTCAAATTTGGCACACAATATTTAATTAGCTCCACGTTTTTCTTTTTCTTTTTTGTGTGCATATTTTATTTTTATTTTTTAAGAAAGGCGGTCATTCCAAAGAAGTAAAAGCTCAAGTTTACAAGATTAGTCCCCTCACATTTTTGGTTTTATTTATTTTTCCTAATTGTGATCTGTAATTCAGCTCCAGTTAGATTTTTTTTTAAACCATCAGCATACAAATTTTAATGATTTTTGTGATTGTTTTAAAATGTATTTTTCTTTATTTTTTTTAAACAGATTATGAAAATTTCAATTTAACACAAATTTATACTTTCATCTTAAATGTCCCTCTTTTTTTTGCCATGTTTAAAAATGGCATTGTGATTTGTAAAGCAGTAAAACCTCGTTTAATCACAAATGGAAACAATTTAAATATTTTTCAGATCTTATATCCATTGCAAAACCGTAAAAGGTAAAGTTTACAATTATTTTTTAAAAACACCTACATCATTTTGACAATTCTCTTTTGTGAAATCTTTATTTTTTTTTTTAACGAAACGTTTACACACCTAAAACGATGACACTTAATTTTGTCGCACTTGTTCAGGTTGAAAATGGCGGCGCGCTCTCCCGCACTTTGGGCGGCAAACGTTAGCCAACGTGGCACTCGCGCAGTATTTCTTAGTTTTGTCTTTACCGGAACAGTATTTGTTTTTTGTTTTTTGTTGTTGTTGGATTTGAGCGTGCGTTTTTAACAAAGCCAGTATTACAAAGTCTTTACACAACTTTTCTTTCTTTCATTTTGAAATATTTGTGTCTTATTTTTTTTTGTATTTCCCTTATGTCGGTTATTTATTACACATTATTATTGGTAGGATGAATTGATAATAATAATATATTTTAGTATGAAAAACAATAAATCAAACAAGCTAAGCCCAGCACGTGGTTCTGGGACTTTTGGGGTTTGTTTTACAGAAAAAAAACATGAAAAACAAAACAAACAAAATAAAAAAGCAAAAATATTCATCTTGTATTCTATGACAGTGTTAAAAAAAAATGAAGAAAAGTGTTACACGTCGTCGTGATGAAGCTACTGATTGAAAACGCATGAGATGAAGCTCCAATCCTTGTTTTTTTTGTTTGTTTGTTGCTTTTGATCTTTTTTCTTCTTTGGTCTGTTTTGGTCGTGCCATTGTTGCATCATGTTGGTCTTTTTTTTTGTAATGTTTGTCCCCTTCACAATAAACATGTGACTGCATCCCTGACATCTGATTGTCTCCGCCTTGATGTTTTCGAAATAAAAATCATGCAATTTTCGACTCCAGTACTTTTGACGCTGCGCACCCCCTTAAATGGTGCACCTCCATGTCCCCTCACACACTTTAAAAAACATCGAAGCTTATAAGTAAAACAATTTTTTTTAAGCCTATTCATGGCAAAATAAATGGATTTAAAGAAATTAGTACAGTTGAATTTCACTGTCACACATTTTTTTTTTAGTTTTATGATTTTATTGAACATATAAATACAAAGAAAACACATTACAAGTCTAAAATATAAATTCAAAAGTGGTAGGAGGAAGTTAAAAAAAATTCTGCCATGCACCCCCTTTCAGTATTCTGACAATGTTGGCGCACCTCATCACTCCCGCACTCGCCCTTAAAAAACATAACTGAAAGCTGATTTCTAAACATCCATGGCACAAGTGGAAAGTTAGGGCACGTTGAGTCGTTCTCAAACCTTTTAGGCTTTTATCATGTTGGTGCACCCGCGCTCCCTTGGACACACCCGGGGGAAAAAAAGGCATCATGTTGCAAATTAAATGGTTTAAACAAAATGCATTTACCGGCTTCCCAAACTTTGTAGGCTTTAAACCAGTTGGTGCACCCCCTCTCCCTCGAACACACCTGAAAAAAGGGCAAACAAGCCTGTTTATAGCCCAAAAGGCTACATTATAGACATTGACATTTACATTAGTAGTTCATTCTACTCAAAGAGTTAGTGCACCCTGTATTAAAGAAAAAAGATTAAAGAACCCCTTCAACATCACGAAAGATCTGGCGCACCCCCTCAAAACATAGCCTATTTATAGCCAATAAAGTCTCAATGTTGAAAAAATAAAGTTATTAAAGTGTATACGCTGAATTGATGTCGCAGATCAGAGCCTTTCCCAACTTTTGAAGCTGCAACCCGCAAGCCCCCTTCGAATCATCAAAGAAAATCTGCAAATAGCTCTTAAACGCCTCATGTTTCGTCATGGAATGCTTCACTGTAAACGGGTAAAAAAGAAAAAAGAAAAGAAAGCTGGCTGTAATAAACAGGTGTCCACTAGATGGCACAAGAAGACAAGCCAATGTTGTCATTGTTACGGACACGTCAGTTTCACTTAATTTGAAAAAAAAAAAATGGTTTAATCTATCTGAAAAATAAGAGCAAAGTGCAGCAGACACAAAAAATAGGAAGTAAATGTAATGAAAAGAATAAAAAGCATGTGTGTGTGTGATAACGTAACTAAGTGCAACATTTAAGTGTGCTGAATGTAAATGTGAGACGGCAGCAGCAGCGGTGGCATAACAAAAGGGCACCTGAGTGCTTTGCTAAAACGCTGTGATAAATATTCACGCAGCGCACCTGATGATGTGTTTTTGCCACTGAAAAGCATAAAATGTCTTTTTCTAAAGCACAAAAGTGCGTCAGGACGATAATGATGTTGCTATGACTGCCAGTCACACAAAGAGAAGACAGAAGTCTGCACCTAAAAAAGAACGTTTTTATCAAGAGTTGAGGAAGATCTTAGAGCAAAACTCAACAAGGGCACATGAAAGTAGGCAACATGTTTATGGCTTTCATTATAGTACACACTATAATCATGCACACACTGGACCAATGGTTGTTTTTTTGTTTTTTACAATACACCCAAATCGAGCACAATGTGATGTAACATGAAGGTAAGGAGAACAATGAGTGTGTGCTTGTGTATCCTCATTAAAATGACTAAAAGGTATATTAACGTTAGTGCAAATGGGTGTGCTTGTCTTATTAGTTAAAAACAAAATTCAAACCACTGTCTCTTAAATAACTTGAAATTAAACTCGGAAACTGTTGTTGTTTTTCTTTTAATGAAACATTGTTTAAACCACACACTTGCCATGGTTGGCATGGTTTTCTATTTTCATTTTACCATGCAAAAAATAAAAAATAAAAATCCCAAGAAAACAAAAGTAAAAAACAAACATGAATCATAAATAATGTTTTTTTTAAATAGTTATCATATGTAGAAATATAAGTTAAATTAAAAATAAATAGAATAAATAAATAAATACATAAATACATAATTGCATAAATGGTAAATAAAACAAATAATAATACATTAATACAATTAACAAACTGTACCAATAAAAGTAAAAAAACAAAGATGAAAATAGAAGTAAAGGTAAAAATAAACAGAAACAATAAATAAAAATACATAAATAATAATGGCAAAATGAAATATAAATGAAATATAAATTAAATATAAATGAAATATAAATGAAATATAATAAATAAATACATAAATATGATTAAAACCAAAAATAAAAGTAAAAGCAAAACGAAACATCAAACAAAATATAAAACCCTCTCCAGTAAAGCAAAAACAAACGAGACGACTTTAGGTCTTTCCGACCTACCTGTCTCCTCACCCCCGTTGCCAGGCAACCGCAACAACTCCCTGATGTTACGTCAGCTTACCTCTATGAGGATTAGCGCTCGATTCAAGTTGTGAAAATCGTCTCGTTTGCCCCAAATCTGGCTGACAGCTTCTCTGGCAGCGCAGATTTGATTGCCCGCGTTAGCACTTTTCACTTGAAAGGACGCCATTAAAAGCTTATTTTATGAAGATATTTTGGAAAAAGGTGCACACCCCAACAGCGCTTCCCCAAATCCTCTTTTCACTCACTTGAGTGAAAGTGTCGCTGTCAGCAGCACCTGAACACACACACACACACACCCACAGACACCCACACACACACACACACACACACACACACCTGGCTTTAAATACATCCATTTGCAAATGTATTATTCATGTGGGCCCGTGTAAGCACTAATGTATTTTTACCTGATGTTTAATGCATTGCAGCACAGCAGCATGCTGAGACATGTTGTGTAATAATAGCTGGCCAACATGTCATCAAAGCTCCTGGACGCTGCAAATATTGTCAGAAAACTCCAGCATCCAAAGCCCAATAGCAATGTAAGAACAGGCAAGGCTAATAGTTCCAGTTGAAATGGAAAACGTATACAATCAAACGTATTCAAATGTAGCTTGCTTACCTGTTATTTTTAAAGCACAGTTCAGTTGTATTTAACTTTAAAATACGATACATTTCCATTTAATCGCTAAATGTTTTTAAAAACGAAAGTTATGAATCATTATTTATATGACCGTTTTTATTTTATATGTATTATTTATATTTATGTGTACTTTTTATATTTATTAAATAGTTTTTTTCTTTTCTTATATTCAAGTGCAGTGTTAATGTTGAAACTTTGCATGATGATAGACATTTAAAAAATCAGCACGTGAATGTTTAAGTAAAAAAACTACACAAAAAAACATAAATTAAAGTAAAAATCTTGATTAAAAAAACTCATCTAGAAATCTGCATTTAAAACAACAACATAAATTAACTAAATAAATGTAAAAAAACCAACTACAAATTCAAATTGTGAATATAATAATGAAAATAAAAGTAAAAAAAAAAATCTATAAAAATTATAATAAAATATTTACTAAGAAATTTGAAAATAAATTCTTAAAATAAACAAATAAATAAATTAACAGTAAATAAATAAATACATGTAGTAGTTATTATTATCATCATTATTATTACCATTATTGTTATTATTATTATTATTAGTACTAGTAGTAGTAGTAGTAGTAAGAGTAGTAGTAGGCTGTTACATATACAGATTTTGTGTGATGATTTTTTGTTGTTGGAGTTATGGAATGTACACCTGAAAGCACAGTTGTTTTCAACATATTTCAAAGTTTTCGGATGAAAAACAAGACTATACACCAATTTTAGCAAGCAAATTTACATTTTTGACTGATTTTCTGACCTTAAATAAACAAATAAATCAAATCACCAAAACATCTCTATATCTGATCGCATTTCATCTTATGTGGGAAAAATTAGCATGCTAGCATTAGCATGTTGGAGGGTGATTTTTGTCAGTGAAGCTTATTTGCACGGGGATGCCAAAATGAAGGATTTTAGAATTTATTTCCTTTTCTAAACAATAGACAAAAGGATCCGTAGGGCCGTCGTGATGGAGTCGTCGAGGCGTGAGGTTCGGAATGTTCGGATTAGAGCGGTGGCGTCTGGCACAGCGTGTGGCTCTGCTTGAGCTTCCACTGAATGTGAATGCGTTTCTGTTTTTGCCGCGATAAAACAATAGCGGCGACGATGTTGATTGTTCGGGAGGAGGGTTTGAATGACAAAGGCAGGACGCACCTTTTTCAAAGCAAATGTTTAATTTTTGCCCTTTATGTCTAGACTGGAAAATTGATTGTGATTATTTACCATGTGCGCTGTTATTTCCTTACTAGAAGCCATTTTGTTCGGGTAAGGGTAGGGGATGCATAGGGAATAGGGATTGGTTTCGGGCTAGTGTTAGAGGTTAGAAAAAGGGGTCAGAGGTTTAGGGTTTAGGGTTGATCCCTGACTACTAAAGTTAGGGTTAGATTTAATGTTTGGGTTTGGGCAGAGCTCCAGAATGCCCTTTACTGGTGGAATTTTGTCCTAGAATGAAATATATATATATAAAATAATGTGTGGGTAAAGTTTTCCTCAGCTTACATACTGTATGTGCAATCAGTAAAATTGCTCGTTTTTAAATTCTTCTTACTAAATATTTTTTGGTTGCTGACTTCTGCTCTACAACCTCGCCTAGTTTTTTGGGTGATATTGCGCAAATGTCAAGTCCAAAAGAAGAAGAAGAAAGCAGAGAAACAAATTCAAAACACATTTGCTGATAATACTGCCAATTTGACATTTTGAGTGTTAAAGCTGTATAACTAACTAACTAGTATTAGGGTCTCAAAGTCGGGTTAGGGTTTCTAACTACTAATACGTTTTCAAGTTTGGGTTTCAAACTACGTTTACGGTATCAAATTTAGGTTTCAAAGTAGGGCTTCAAACTAGCGTTATGGTTTGAGAGTCAGGTTTCAAACTAGGATTGGCGATTTGAATTAGGGTTTCAAACTAGTGTTAGGTTTCAAAATAGGTCTTAAACTAGGATTAGGGTATTCAATTAGTTTTCAATTAGGGTTAGGCTTTCAAAGTAGAGTTTTAAAGTAGAGTTAGGGTTTCAAAATTGAGTTTTATACCAGGGGTGGGGTTTCAAATTAGGATTTTAAAGTAAGTCGAGGCTTTGGGGAAATGGGGAAACTTGACCTTGTTTGACCTTATGGTGGAAAACTACAGCATTTGAAAATCACTTCAGATCTTCTTTCCTTCTACTTTGTGTGATTTTGTGTCAAAACAGAAGGCGAGCCCCAATGCAAACTTTTATTCACACCTGCAGGCAACGACAACCCTCACGCTCTGCATCATTCAGCGTAAACATCCTGTAGGCACTAAAATCAGGCCTTCAAAATAAAAGCATGCCAGCTGGTGCTGCAAGCTGCTCGGCATCCTCCTCAAGCCAAAAATAGTTCACTACCAAATAGTCAACATCACACATTAAACCAATGACTAAATAGTTGAACACTTGATGAAACTTTCAAACTGTGTTACCGTGGCTTAAACTTTTATTTTGTAATGCAGTACGGTGTATTTGTACAGTACAGTTCAGTTGTATTCAAAGCTACTGAATGCAGAATATTCCATTTCCAGAGCGGTATATAGAGAGAATTTTGGCCAACTCGGTTTCAGAGCTACTACGCTGTGATTGGTCAACTGTTGGTTACGTGACATATGGACGCCATGTTGTTACTCTGCTGCTTCGATTACGTAATGTATTGCAGTGGACTGCACCTCTTTTTTTAATGACCATTTAAGCCTATTTGTAGAGCTAAGTATGTTCTGACTGTGTAACTTGGCATAAAAACGTTGAGAACTAAAACTGCTCTAAAATGTCATTTGGTGACTAATCGACGAGTCTGTAGTGTATAAATGGTAAATTGAGGTAAGGTAATTGATAGCCCCGGAATGACAGATAAAATAAAGCGCTAAGTGGTTTCATCATCAGCTCTTTTAATAGGAACGCTACAATTTCAAGTCATCGCTTTAAAATTGCTGTTAGATAAAAAGAAAAGTGCCTTGCAAGCTGTGTTGCATACGACGGCAAATTTGAGGCATTGAAAAGAAAATCACCAAGTATGTAAAATTAATAGTGTTGTTCCGATACCGATACTGCATTAAAACAGTGGTGTCGGTATCAGTGAGTACAAACAAATAACATGCCGATACCATTCATTCTGACGATAATATAGGACTTTGGATGCAGCATCTTGTGTCTTGCTCGTGCACGACATTCACTGATATGTGACGTGTTCACTGCATGCCGAGCTAAGATATCCTATTGGCCCTTGAATGCTGTGAACCAATGGCAGGACAACTTCTTCATGTTGAGGAAGAAAAAAAACGTAGGTATCGGTATGGTATCGGCATCGGCCGATACTACAAAGCTGGGTATTGGAATCGGTATCGGGGGCCAAAAAACGGTATCGGAACAACACTAAAAATGAAGCTTCAAAATCGTGACAAATCAAATCGATCAATCCTTTCTCAAATGCAGTCAGCTAAATGTGATGAAACCACGCCCTTCTCAACTGTCAATCAACTTCAGGAACCTGGAAAAATGGAAGCTACTTTGCATAGCATTTTTCTTATGCATACACATCACTACGTTTGAGCCACAAAATTATATTTACTTAAAGCCAGCAGTTGCTGGAATCCATCCCACTAAGTTGTCGTCGGGCAACAATGAGGCACTCTAAAGAATGCGAGTGTGTGAAAACCCCAGCCCACGCACTGGGGATTAAAGTCAGACTTTTTTCTATTTTAAAAATGTTGCCCTCCTTCCTATTCCAAATTTCTCTGATTTACTTGCGAGCACTGACGGCTGAACAACGAGGCACTCTAAAGCGGCCACGCCAGCAGAATACCTGAAACAAAAAACAGCTTTATTTCCACAACTCAGTACTACATAGTTGTCAGTCCTTGCGCGTTTTCAGCAATTATCTCCAAACATGTATCACGACAAATCTCAGAATTCACTTTACAGGCGCTCAACACAGGTAATCCCCCGCTTCACTTTGATTTACAATCTATACAACCTGTTGTTGCTATTATTTGTTAGCATGCTATTTGATGAGCAACGTTGTCATCGAGCGACTCGCGTTGCCACGCCCGGCAGGAAGTAAAGAAAATACATCTCCTCTCATAGCAGGCCTCCTCTAATGACAAAGCCCACCACCCACCGTTTGTAATCTGAGCGTCTGCTGAGACGATTGGCGTAATTACCACAATTTCTCCTGCGCATGACGGGCCGGCCCTGCAGGAGGTCAGAGAAAAGTATCTCTGTTTCATTCATGACTGAACTTGAGCGTTTTGGCTATTTGGAGGATGGGACTAATGTATATATATATTTTTTTTTCACATGACCCTGCGTGAGTTTGTTTGCAGCTCAGGATGCCGTGGGTCTCATTTATATTTTTGTGCGTCACTGCGGTTTGTCTCTGCCGAAAAAATGCCTGCCGTGTTGAGTGCCGTTTTGAAATGGGCAACACGTGTGGCACATTTGTTGATCGTTCCAAGAAATATTCTGAACAAGAAATATTCAAGCTCAGTCATGGGTGAAGTAAGGGTGAGGGTCTGTAATGTTGTCTCAATAATGATAAATTGCGATACGGCGATATTAAAATATCAGCTTCATCATATCATGATCTGTTAAAAAGGCGAGTTTGTATTCCATTTGTGCAGTTCCAGCATCCTCTGGTGGTTAGTTTATTAGTGCAATTAGGAATGTTTTAGCCACTTTCATTTTAATAGTGGCTATTCGTCCTATTAGAGAAATAGGAAGATTATTCCAGCGCTCCAAGTCACTATAAATGCTATCCAAAAGTGGAGTAAAGTTTAAATGAATTAAATCTGTTAATTTAGGTGAGATTTTTATGCCTAAGTATTTTAAATTACCTATAGGAAATGAGTAGTGTGGGTCCCGGCTTGCAGGGTTCCATACATTTTCTGTAATAGGTAGAAGTGTTGATTTTGTCCAGTTAATAGAATAATCTGATAACTGTGAGAATTTAGTTATTAAGTTAAATACTTCGCCTAACGAAATAGCAGGCTTTTCTAAATAAAGTAAAATATCATCGGCATATAGATTAATTTTATGTCCTGTTACCCCAGAGTGAATTCCTTGAATCCTTCTTTCCTGGCATATGGCTAATGCAAGCGGTTCAATAAATATTGCAAATATTAAAGGCGACAGTGGGCACCCCTGTCTTGTGCCTCTCTGTAGAGTAAAACTCTGAGATATAATCCCATTAGTAGTAACTGTAGCTTGAGGAGAATCATATAATACGGACACCCAGTGAATAAATGACTTCCCAAAGCCAAATTGATTTAAAACAGCAAAGAGGAAGGACCAGTTAACTTTGTCGAAAGCTCTTTCTGCATCCAATGATATAATAACTGCCTTTTATTTTTATCATGCCGCTGTGACATGCTAATAAGGTTAAAAAACCTCCTAATATTTTTAGTAGAGTGACGACCTTTAATAAAGCCTGTTTGGTCGCTATGAATGATTGTCGAGATTACTGTTTCTAGTCTAGATGCAAAAGCCTTAGTGATAATTTTAATATCAGTGTTAATTAGTGAAATCGGACGGTAACTTGATGGAAGGGCGGGGTCTTTTTCTGGCTTTAATGAAAGTTTAATTGCTGCTGTATTCATGTGTGGGCGTATGTGACCATTAGTTTTAATTTCTGTTACTACTCTTAAGAATAGTGGAGCAAGCATTAACCAGAAGTGCTTAAAAAATATAGCCGGATAACCATCCGGGCCGGGTGCTTTGCCATTTGGCATACTATCTAGAGCACTGTAAAACTCGTTTATAGTCAGTGGCGCATCTAAAATATCTTTATATTCAGTAGTTAACTGAGGTATATTTCAGCTACTGAGGAATGCCTCAATATGCTCTGGGTTAGGCTTGTTAGTTTCTGAGTATAGGTTGCGATAATAGTTATAAAAAATTTGATTAATTTCTTTTGGTGATGGTGTGCATTCACCAGTTGTCCCTTTAATAGCCGTTATAAGCGATTTTTCCCGATTGCGTTGAAGTTGGTTTGCAAGAAATGTACCTGATTTGTTATTATATTCAAAGTTGTTGTATCTCAATTGTTGTATTATAAACTCTGACTTTTTAGTTAGCATATCGTCTAACTGTATTTTTGTATTTTGTAAGTCAGTCCATATTTGGTTATTTGGGTTTATTGCGTACTCATCCGTCAGTTGTTTAATTTTATCTTTTTCTAATTTTTGATCCCGTTTCTTTTTATAAGATGAATATGATATCATTTTACCTCTAATTACCGCTTTCCCAGCTTCCTAGAGAAGAGATAGAGATAATTCTGGAGAGTCACGTATTTCCAAAAAGTCTGCCCACCAAGGGAGACTGTTGCATGGTCGCTCATAATAATAGGATGTATTTTTTGGAACAGTTTTATCAGCAATAGAGTTATTTGTAAGAAAACAAATCAATGATCTCATCGCAATTGTAATCCCTCGAAGTAATCCCCATTTTTAATAAATGTATCTGTAACCTGATGACATGTTTTTTCCTGTAACTGTAATGGAATCTGATTACGTAACGTTGTCATGTATTCCGTCACTCCCCAAGCCTGCGTATCACGAGGTTCATATTGTGATCATTTTCTTATCGTTACATTTGGATATAGTTGCATCCCCATTTGGGTTCGAACAAGAGCTGAGATGACCTTACTCGTGCTTTTTTAAAGAATTCCAAGATGAGTCCTAACCCTTATGTAATCCCTGACGCTAATTAAACCCTAAACCTAACCCCATATGATAACCATCATTCCATATTGTAGCGTTCCAATCAAAAAGAGCCAACGTTAGCTTCCGCGCCATTACTCATGCGTCCTTCCAGGACAATCAATTAAGATTTACCAAATGTCTCTCCTGCAGAAATGGCAGATGCTATCTCTCTCTTTCTCTCTCTCTCTCTTTCTCTCTCTCTCTCTCTCCTTCTCCGCTTTCAAGCCTCACAGTGCTGACGAGAGGGTACGCCCACCCCCTCATCATACCCGCCACCCCAGCACTGTGCGAATGGCAGCGTGGGATTAAAAGGCGACACGCAAGATGGGAGCGACACTCAGCAGGCCCGCGGGGCCAACTCGCTCTGTTCACGGCACTGCTGCTTCTGTTCTGTTGCGTCGAGGCGCAAACTGTTTAGTTTACGTTGCGGGGGGAAAAAAACTGAAGCTCATATGGGGATAGAGATGATCGCCTCGAGATACAATGTCAATTGCCCCCCTGTTGGTTTAGGACACCATCAGCATTTTTTTTTAATGTATTTATTGTTTATTCTTGATTTAAAAAAAAGTGCTCTCATGTCATAAGCCTTTGAACGTGTTGGAATCTTTTGACGGTAGCTTCGACATCATCGCGATAACGAGTGGGTGAAGTTAGCCTAAATTGGCATGAATTTGAATAGTAAACAGTTTGTTTGGTTTCGTTGAACATATATATATATTTTATCTTAGTGGGGGAAAGTGTTTTAAAAACGTTTTTTTAATAGCACATCCCCTGTACAAGAAACACAATTTGTTCTTTGATTGTTAATTGTGATAACCAGTGAAGGCTTGAGATAAAAAAAAATTATGACGACGTCATTAAAAATTCCTCAGGAGACGGTAAATAACATCTCTTTTGACCGGGTACATCGGCTTGGAGCCCGTAGAGGCAACAAACCCCGTCCTATTATTGCCAAGTTTGAGCATTTTAAACAGAAATTATTTGTTAAAAGTAAAGGACGGGAGCTTAAAGGGACCTCATTTGGAATGAATGATCAATTTCCGAGAGAGATCAATGAGCGGCGAAAGGTACTGTTTCCTATAATGAAACAAAATAGGCAGGAGGGTAAACGGACTACGATAGCCGTTGATAAGTTATATATCGATGGCCAACTATTCCGGAACCCCAATTCCACTCCCTGGCTGTTCTAATTAGCATTGGTGGAACTAAACTTAGTTTGATTACTAGGTGTATACATATACTGTATATGTGGTTATAAAACCAAAAATATGAATACTTATTATGTTTAGGCTATATTATAAATATAATATTAATACACAACTATATCTAAAGTATATTTAAATAAATAAAAAATCTCGCTTGGGTTACTGGTGTATTGTTATGTTTAATCCCATGTTAATTTCCTTCACTTTCACCTCCCTACTCGTTTTTGCACTGTTTTATTTACTTACACGTTACCTTACACGTTACCTTACACGTTACCTTACACATTACCTTACACGTTACCTTATACGTTACCTCATATTTTATACAAACTATATAAATCACCTAACCACTTTGATTCTATCCTATAACATGCCAGTGGTGGCAAATGGCCTATACAGATATATACATAGGACTGAGTTTATATTATTTGTATGCATAAATTAGTTCTGGTTTCCTGGAATGTTTGTGGCGCTCGCTCACAGGCAAAAAGAATAAAAACTTTAGACCATCTCTTAAAATTAAAAGCAGATATTTGCCTCCTACAAGAAACCCACCTACAAAAATCTGAAGAAAAATTACTTATTGATAAAAAATTTTAGCCAAGCGTACTCTGCCCCTTATAACAGTAGACAAAGGGGAGTCTGTATACTCATACATAAGAATTTACTCTTTACTCTAAATAATACAATAACAGACCCAGAGGGCCGATACATTATTATTCAGGTGACTATATTTAATAAAATATATACATTCGGTAATTTATATGCCCCTAATAATGATGATCCGGCTTTTTTCCATGAATTTTTCTCTAAGCTGTTTGAATTAGCAGCGAACTCTACTATTATTATTGGAGGAGACTTTAACACAACCTTAAATCCATTAATAGATCGTTCTAATAAAACAACATGTATAAGGCGATCACAATCTACAAAAGTAATAGGGGAATATATGGATGACTTTGGCCTCGTCGACAGCTGGAGACTTAAAAACCCAAATAAGAAGGAATTTACCTTATTTTCCGCTGTGCACCGGTCCTTTTCAAGAATTGATTTTTTTCTTACAAATAATTCTATTGCTGATAAAACCGTTACAAAAATACATCCTATTATTATTAGCGACCATGCACCAGTCTCCCTTTCCCTACAAGTTGATTATACCTTTAAACCACCACCTACATGGCGTTTTAACATCTCACTACTAAACGACGCAGAATTTGACAAAATTATAAGAAAAGAATGGGCAGACTTTTTGGAAATAAATGACTCTCCAGACCTATCTCCAGCTCTTCTCTGGGAAGCTGGGAAAGCAGTAATTAGAGGTAAAATTATATCATATTCATCTTATAAAAAGAAACAGGATCAAAAATTAGAAAAAGACTTGGAAGATAAAATTAAACAACTGACGGATGAGTACGCAATAAACCCAAATAACCAAATATGGACTGACTTACAAAATACAAAAATACAGTTAGACGATATGTTAACTAAAAAGACAGAGTTTATAATACAACAATTGAGATACAACAACTTTGAATATAATAACAAATCAGGTAAATTTCTTGCAAACCAACTTCAACGTAATCGGGAAAAATCGCTTATAACGGCTATTAAAGGGACAACTGGTGAATGTACACAATCACCAGAAGAAATTAATCAAATTTTTTATAATTATTATCACAACCTATACTCAGAAACTAATAAACCTAACCCAGAGCATATTGAGGCATTCCTCAGTAGCTTAAATATACCTCAGGTAACTACTGAATATAAAGATATGTTAGATGCACCACTTACTATAAACGAGTTGTACAGTGCTCTAGATAGTATGCCAAATGGCAAAGCACCTGGCCCGGAGGGTTATCCGGCTATATTTTTAAAGCACTTCTGGTCAATGCTTGCTCCACTATTCTTAAGAGTAGTAACAGAAATTAAAACTAATGGTCACATACGCCCACACATGAATACAGCAGCAATTAAACTTTTATTAAAGCCAGAAAAAGACCCCACCCTTCCATCAAGTTACCGTCCGATTTCACTAATTAACACTGATATTAAAATTATCACTAAGGCTTTTACATCTAGATTAGAAACAGTAATCCCGACAATCATTCATAGCGACCAAACAGGCTTTATTAAAGAGCGTCACTCTACTAATAATATTAGAAGGCTCTTTAACCTTATTAGTATGTCACAGCGGCATGATAAAAAGGCAGTTATTATATCATTGGATGCAGAAAAAGCTTTTGATAAAGTTAACTGGTCCTTCCTCTTTGCTGTTTTAAATAAATTTGGCTTTGGGAAGTCATTTATTCACTGGGTCAGTATTATATGATTCTCCTAAAGCTACTGTTACTACTAATGGGATTATATCTAAGAGTTTTACTCTACAGAGAGGCACAAGACAGGGGTGCCCACTGTCGCCTTTATTATTTGCAATATTTATTGAACCGCTTGCATTAGCCATACGCCAGGAAAGAATGATTCAAGGAATTCACTCTGGGGTAACAGAACATAAAATTAATCTATATGCCGATGATATTTTACTTTATTTAGAAAAGCCTGCTATTTCGTTAGGGGAAGTATTTAACTTAATAACTAAATTCTCACAGTTATCAGACTATTCTATTAACTGGACAAAATCAACACTTCTACCTATTACAGAAAATTCATGGAACCCTGCAAGCCAGGACCCACACTACTCATTTCCTATAGGTAATTTAAAATACTTAGGCATAAAAATCTCACCTAAATTAACTGATTTAATTCATTTAAACTTTACTCCACTTCTGGATAGCATTTATAGTGACTTGGAGCGCTGGAATAATCTTCCTATTTCTCTAATAGGACGAATAGACACTATTAAAATGAAAGTTTTACCCAAAATAAACTATTTTTTCTTAATGATTCCATTTAAACCTACGGCTAACTGGTTCCAGTTGTTGGACTCAGCCGTTACAAAATTTTACTGGAAAAAAAAAGAAGCAAAGATTAGTCTATCTACTCTTCAGAAAAATAAATCCAAAGGAGGTCTAGAGGCACCAAATTTTATGCACTATTATATAGCCAACCAGCTACAATATATTATTTTATGGGCACAACCCAATAGAGATACTAACTGTTGGCTGGAACTAGAACAGAAGGATTGTAATAACCTCAGACTTCTAGATTTACTCTTTATTACAACATCGATTAAGCGACATAATTGTTTTAAAAATCCAATGATTTCCGCCACCCTGACTGCCTGGTGGAAGGCACTAGAAATGACAAAAGCCCAAGTGTAGCCCAGCGGGCTTTCTCCCCTATGGCATAACCCCGACTTTCAAATTAACAACCAATCGTTTTATTTGAATGTGTGGGAGCAGAAAGGAATTACACATCTCCACCATCTCTTCTCAGATAATATGTTTATATCATATACATCCTTGCTCCAAAAATATAAAATAAAAAACGGAAACTTTTTACATTATTTGCAAGTTAAAAGTATGATAAAGAAACAAATTCCAACACTCCAGGGTACGCTCCAACCGCCTGTTTTAGCTAAAGATATTACCAAGCTTTCTCCGACAACAACAAAAAAACTCTCAAAAATATATAAGTTACTTTCATATACTGATAAAACGTCTTTACCCATCTCAAAATGGGAAACAGACTTGTCTATAGCTCCGGAATCTGTCTTTTGGATTCAAGTTTGTGAAAACGTTTTTAAAATGACAAAACACACAAATTTACAACTTATCCAATATAAAATTATTCACAGAACATACATTACTCAATATATGATGAAGAAAATGGGACTCTCAGACTCCGACATTTGTCTCCAGTGTTTACAAAACACTACAGACACTTATTTTCATGCTTTATGGTTATGTACTCCGGTTATGTGTTTCTGGACTAAAGTCTTAGAAAAACTTTCCACTCTCTTGGACTGTAGGATACCGTTCTCTCCAAACTTGTGTTTGCTAGGTGACTTAACAACAATTGACTTACCACATAAACAATTTCAATCTATACTTGTAGCCCTTACTATCGCAAAAAAACCAATTCTTGTTAACTGGAAAAATAAACAAACTTTGAATATCGACCAATGGTCTAACCTCCTCATAAATCATATTTTAATGGAAAAAATATCTGCCTCAAATAAAAACCAAATGTCAAAATTTAAAGAAACATGGTCTACGTATATAGAATTTTTTAACCTAAACTTGGATCTTAATTCTGCCTGTTAGCGAGAGCCACAGCAGCGTTATAACTTGCATTGATGTTTCTGTATTAGGCAATTTGTAACTAATGGTTGCGTTTCTATAGTCAGGAAACCGGATGCTGTCAGCGGGATCGAGCGGATTCACCTCCGATGGGCACCAGGGGTTGATATTCGGATTCACGGCATGCCAGTGGGTTAATTCTGTGGGTGCTGTCCCCCCTGGCTGGGCGTGGGCGGGTCTGCCCCTCTGTTGGCTGCTGGGTGGCGGCTGCGTCTTGGCCGTTCCCTGGGTCTCTTGGGGGGTGCTGCGTTGCGGGGCTTTCCCTGGTGTCGGGGGCGGCGCCGTTCCAGCGCGGTCCGTCGCTCTGGGCCCGGCGACGCGGTTCGGGGCCTGTGGGCCGCCGGGGTGCCCGGTGGTTCCCTCTCCCCTCCCCCTTCCTCCCCCTTGCTGCCTCTCCCTCCTCGCCTCTCCCCGCCCGTCCTCCGCCTCCCTGTCCCTTCTCCCTCGTCACCCTTCCTCCTCCTCTCCCCCTCTCTCTGCGTCCCTGCCGCTGCCCCCTGCCCTTCTTGTCGTCTCCTTCCCCCCTCCCTTCCCCCTCCCCGGTACGCCTTCCTTCCCCTCCCCTGGGCCGGGGGCTCCATCCATGGCCCGGGTCTCGGTGCTACGGGGGCCGGCGGGGGTGGCTGGGGTTTGATGTCATGCCCGCCCCGCTCCAGTGGGCGTCCTGGCACCTCGGGCGGGACCCAGTATCCGGGGGGCGAGCCCTATCGCCCCGCCGGACGGGTCCCATATGCCCGCCGGGGTCCTGGTGGGGTGGGTGAGGGCTTGGTGGGCCGGTGCGCTGGGGAGGAGTTCTGGTGGGGGGGTGTCTGGTCGGTGCTGGATTTCACCTTCCTTGGTTTTCTTTGGTCCCCTCGGGTCTCCTGGTGTTCGGTTTAGGTGAACGGTATGAGATTTTTTCTAATAGGTTTTCTGGTGAGCTAACAAATACACGCACGCACGCACGCACATACACATACTCACCCACACACACAAAAAAATAAAAAATAAATAAATAAATAAATAAAAGAGCAATGATGATGACATTTCCGAATGAACAATACTGAGCTCTTAAAGAGCAAAAAACGAAGAAAAAAAGAAAAAAAGAAGAAAGAAAAAAAAAGAAAAAAAAGTGAAGGCTTTTATGCAGCAAGAATGAGCTGGTTGTTCTGTTTGAATTGGGTTTTTTTGTGATGCCAGAATCTAATTAAAACATTTTTTTTTAAATCAAATTTGTTCAAGAGAAATAATAGCAGACACGCTGAGATCCAGTCGGACATTTTGTTTTTGATTGCATTTCAATAGCGCGATCAATTAATTAGAGTAACGAGCGGAGGTGTTCCTCGTATCAGCAGAATACAAACATCTGGTTGAATTCATTGTTATCAATCACAATAACAAGCAAAGGTGTTGACTATTCTGTTTCATCTTTTGATGCCAGAATATATTTATTAAATGTCCACGTATTTGATCCAATTTACAGAATCAAACGCACATTTTATCCTTTGACGGCATCCATCGAGCAGTAAATGAAAAGCGATTAGGTTTATATTAGCGCCAACGTGAATGTTGTGCTAATAAAAGAAAAGGAGGGTTGTGGTTATTTTATTTAGAAAACATCTTTTAATATCGTGTGTCAACAAACACCAACAAGAAGAAAATGTGCATCAAATAGGTTGGGACGTAATTATAGCAGCTCACTCAAACTCATTGACATCATTAAATTAGCTTCAAACATTATCATCACTATCAAAAGTAGTGAGACAGCGCCAGGATGTGAGAAGAAAATGTGAACAGAAATATTGGGATACCTTATAGGTAAGCTGGAAAAGTATTCGGACACCCACAGACATTTTGACAAGAGTGTTTGGACACGTATACAGGAAGTGAAAAGATGCGGTCAAAAGTAATGGGACACCTATAGTACAAATGAGAAGAGAACGTGGATTTTGTGCAAAGGGGGTCACTCGCAGGAGCCATAAAGAAAATGTGGACAAAAGTAGGCTATTGGAAGATGTGTAGTTTGGACATAAGTATTGGGACATCGAGAGGAAAATTGGACAAACGGTCAAAAGTAATGGGGCAACTTTGTAATGTGAAAATGTGAACAAAACATGGGGGGTTGTGCAAAAGTATTGGGTCATTTACAGGAGCCAAAAAGCATATGTGGACAAAAGTATTGGGACACATTTTTGAGGTGAAAATGTAAATGTGGAGCTTTGACAAAAGTTGACCTCAAGTACATTTGTGTACACAAGTGCTGGGACAACTGCAGTCACTCAACGAGCAAAAAGAAAATGAGCAGTTTGGACAAAAGTATTGGGACACCTACAAGAAGTAAAAAAGTGAAGAAAATGTTGACTTCATATTAGGGCTGGGCGATAGGGACGAAAAATATCACATTTCCATTTATTTTCAGTCATTCAGGACGATTAGGATTTTTATCTAATAAACCCCCAAAACATGTATTTAAAGGTTTCATTAATCCAAAAATAATTCCTGTGCAAAATGTTCAGACAATAATATATACTGATTCTAAATCAATTTTAACACAAACTTAACATTCATTGTTTGTGCTTAAATGCCGCAATGTAATGTCATGTCTTGTAAACCACCCATCCAGCATATCGGGCAAAATTGACATTTGGATGGAACTGAACATAGAAACAACAGCTTTTAATAATCCAGAAGACAAAACTCGATTTCACGATATAGCAACCATTTAGTTTTTAAAATAATGATTACCGGTAATCAAGACCTACTTCATAGTTGACACAATGTATTCACATTCTGCAAAAAAAAACTCTGCTCTCTTTTAAGTCATTTCCTTTGCCTGAACCGACCTTCTGCCAGCCAAGCTCTTTTAATTATTTTCTACCTTTTTGCTCGAGGAGCAGCAGAAGGAAAGAAAAATCAAAACGGCGGAAAAGAGAAAAAAAAAGTTCTACCAAGATGAAATGCGGAGACGCGCCTTGAAATTGTGGAAAGTTTCCCTCATTAAAACGCCTGCCGCCTGCTTGACAAACAGCTGCCGCGTGTGCTGTCTATCTATCAGCTTGGCTTCGCTCCATCGCAACGCGTCTTCATTACGTCCATGAGCGCCCGCCGCTACGTCGCTCTCGTCGCCGTCAAAAGGAGCTCTTCCGAAAACAAGCGCCGCCAACGCCGCCGCCGCCGAGACAGACGCCGGCGGCCTCCTTTTGGAGATGCTTCAAAGCTTCAAAAGCTCTCGGGGGACTTTTTAGCGAGCTGCCGCAAGCTCGCAGCAGGCGGGAGAAACATGAAATAAAAATGACAAAGAACCATAAAGTCAGCTTTTGAGGAAATAAAGACGTTTCACGGACGTGTTTTGGATTTGGTGTCTCACATTGGCAGCCTTGATAGGATTAATAATTCAGTAGGACAGCAAGAACAAAGCGAGTCATCGACAAATGGATGTCGTTCACCAGTGTCACGAGACCTCCGCCAAGGCAACAAAAGGGGTGGGGTGTCATATTTATGCTTTTTCATAGATGAGATCAGATCAGAATTTTAATCTTTTTTTTTCTTTTTTTTTAGTAAAGTCAAAGCACACACACCCAGAATGAAACACACATTTTGTTCTTTTTGCTATTCATCGCAATCAAATACATATCTCTTTGCGCACCTTTATCTAAATTGTGTCTTTTAATCACAATCAAAAAATGCTTGAAAAAAATAATAGTACACATGCTCGTTTGTTCTTCGCGTTGAAATTTGTTGAGCGGTATCACAATAATCCCCCCCAAAATACATTTCCAAATGCGCACCTTTTGTGTCTTTTTCACACATGACTTTCTTCAGGTTTTGATCGGCCAAAATGTCCTCGTCGTTCCTTTTTGCTTTGGCATGTACCTTACAGCCTGCAACACCAGCGATGTACTTGAGGACATGCTGGAATCATTCCGATTATGTAATGTTTCTTCAACGCTCCGCTTGAAAAATTAAAGAATCATTTCAAAATCGTCCCAAAATTCATACAAAGACACAAAGTCACCGTTGACACTGTTGAATATGTACACGTGTGTACAACTATTTACACAGCATGTCCCATCGTGGTGTCAAGTTCTGCCGTATGCACTCCTTTCCCCGCCTTTTTAAATGAAGTATTCCTTTGGGTTTTGCCCCGAGGCATTCTGGGAGTCCGTCTGGTGTTCAAAGGGTAAATCCTGGCTTTCCTCACGATGGCTGTTTTTCACTTCCTGGTTCCGGTACGTCTCCTTTCGCCGGTACAGGAACTTGGCAGCCACGGCGAGGCCGGCCACCGTCACGAAGATGATCACCGCGATCATGCCTGTCAGGAAAAGTCACAATAAGCTGAATTACTAGGCGGAATCACCAGAAAACAATCTCTAAATCTGTTCATGTTTATATTTCATGTAAAAGTATTTTTGCATCAGCCTATGGTCAGTTATGACCAAGCGACATGAATTCTGCCAAGCAACAGGAAACGGAAATAAGTAATGATGAGTCAAAAGCACCACCAAATGGCATTCCTTCTTTTGTTTCATAACGCTGCTTTATATTAGTATACAAAGCAATGACTGAATTTTCAAATTCCAACTTGTTCGTGTGGCAAAGGGGCAGTTATGATCGAGCCCCATGAATTCTGCCTAGCAACAGGAAGGGGAAGGGAGAAGAGGTGCAACAAAGATTAAAGTATTCAAGAAGAAATGATAACATAATGTGAGAAAACTATGATAAAAGGTTGACAATGTGCATTATATAAGAACAAAGTATTCCTTTGTGGAATTAAGTCATGCCATAACTTGATGAGATATCACTGGGCAAGAACAAAATAATTGTTAGGGCGAGATTTGGGGCAGAGTAGGCAATGCCCCACCGGCTCCATCAGATGGCAGTGGTTTACTTTCTTCCTGACACAGAATGCATGTTATAATTTATTTAAAATAAATAAATAAATAACAACAGATTTTTCAAAAAGCTATGACTCCATTTGGGGCAGATGAGACAGTGCCTCACCAAATCCAGCCGGTTTAATTTTTTATTTTTTAAATACACCATACGGTATATATTTTATTATTAAAACACAGTAATGAGTGAAAATTGCAATTTGAATTTTGATCAAGCTTCATATATTCCGCCTAGCAAAACCTGGCTATGCTAAGAAAAAGTATGAAAAGTTGTAGCGTACAAAATATGCTTATTAAAAAAATAATAAAAATTTCATATTTCATACAGAGCAGTGATTGAATTCTGAAATGCCAGTATTATATAGGCTATGGGGCAATTATGATCAAGCCTCATTAATTCTGCATAGCTACAAGTGGCCACTCTATGAAAGAGTATTTAGGAACACTATGTGAAAAAAGAAAATTCATATAAAAAAAAAAAAACTTAAAAAAAATGAAGTCATAATATTAACAGAATAAAGTCATAATACTCCCCAAAATATTTGATTAAAAAAAAAAAAAAGTTGTTGGCGACATTTGGGGCAGATGAGGTAGTGCCCCACCAGATGAGAATTTTTTCCCTAATTGTTTTTGTAATTCAGTATAAGCAGCGATGAAAATGTTCGGTACCTCCAATGAGCGCCGAGTCTGTCCGCATGGCATTGACTAAAGGCTGGCCAGAACCTGACGGGTCTACAGCAGAGGAAGACAGGAAGGAGAGGAAGAGAAAGAAGACAAGAAGGACAAGAGGAAAAGTTAGGGCAAAGCAGAGTGTGACATCATGCAGATGTCTGATGAGGCGCAAAGCGACCAGGCGGAAATAAACAGATTAATTAGACAGATCCTAGCGACGCAGGCGGAACACTCAGCACAGCGGAAATACTTAAGTGATATCTTATCATCTGTCCAACCGTCCATCCATCCATTCAACCCTCCTTTTCTCCTCTTTTGTATCTATCGAAAGTCAAGCAAAATCTGTCAGACGCATGTCATGGACTGACAATGCGAAATAATAAAACCATCAAAAGAAAAATAATAAACATTTAATTAGCAAATATTTAAATGCCACTTTACCGTTTTATCATATATCAATAGAATGTAAAGAATTCTCGTTTGTGCATCGTGATAACTTAAAGGGAATTGCTCTGCGTTCCTTGTCCACCGGGGGCAGTATAATACACACGGACATCCTCCACGTAGATTTGATGGTCAACTGTTGAGGACCATTGGCCGTTGCAACTAAGCTGCAATAATATCAATGCTAGTTTCATTAGCCAGTCTATGGTGTTTTACCATAGCTAGCGCTCACAACTCACATTTTTGCTTGCAACTTAAGATGAAAAAATAAATAAACTGCCAAATGACAGCTCAAACTTTTATGTCCGGTCACTCGTAAAATGTGCTCTGATGGAAAAATAATTAATTAAAAATGTTGTTAGCATTAGCATTATTAGCTGTTAGCTGTAAAGTTTGTCACCTGACAGGTGCGGTGTGTTGTGCGCGGCGAAGGGATTGGAGGCGGCCGGCGAACCGCAGTTGGAGCGGACCAGCGGCCTGCTGACGTCCACGGTTCCGCCATGCGGCCGGAGCAGCGCCTCCTTGAGGGGGCTGATGGAATTAAAGCGAACCACCGACAGACAGCCACTGAAGCCCAGCGAAGACAAGCGGACCAGATCCGGATCCACCTCGTTGGTCTCTGTGGGGAATGAGGACAACATTCCTTTGAGATTTGAGTGCACTAGCTGACAACTAATTTGGTGTAATGATACACACAAATATTTTATTTCCTTATTTTTGACTTTTTTCCTATTCTTACAAGTTTTACCTAAATTCTCACAACTTTTTTTTCATATTCTTGTCACCTTTTTTCTTGTATTTTGTGAGTTTTTTGCATTTTATTGTGACTTCACCCCTGTATTAATATTTGTACAATATTTTCCAGAATTCTTGTGCCTTTTTTTCTCATGTATTCTTACTTTTTCTGTGGCTATTGCCATTTTTTTCTCTTTTTCGACTTTTTCTTGAACTTTGTTTTCATATCATACGACTTTTATGTTATGTAATTTGCAACCAATTTTTTTTGCATTCTTATGACTTCCATTCCTAGTATTTTTCTTGTTTTTTTATGAGTTGGTTTTCCTATTCTTTTTACTCATAGTGATTTTTTTTCTCATAGTCTCACCAATTTTTTTTCTTGTATTTGTATTACTTTTTCTACATATTCTTACCATTTTTTCCCTTGTATTCTTTCTCACTTAGTAAATTGTTGTTATTGCTATTCTTGTGACTGTTCGTGTATTAGGAATTTTTCTCATATTTCACTTTTTTTCCTCATATTACGGCTTTCCCCAACATGTTTTTTTTTGCATTATTGCAAATATTTATTTAGTGTTTTCTTGAAAATTTCTAAGTTTCTTGTATTCATATGTTCCCCCCCCCCTTTTTTTATGCTCTCATGATTGTTTTCTACTTGTTTAAAATCTTTTCAGACAAAAAAAAAATGTGAATAGGCACAAACTAGTGCATTTTTCGGCCATTTGTTTTACTCATTTTCGACAGAATATTTCACGAGTGGTGTTTCACAAATCGGCAGGGGTTCATTGTTCATCATCACGACTGTGCGTGACTGACACATGTGGCCTAAAAGCTCCTTTAGGCCCAAACCTTCCATCATGTCGCCACCACCCACCGTGTTTGCGCCTCCATTTGTGGCGCTGATGGATGACGGGGTTGGCGGCAAGCGACAGATAATCCACTTTCTCATGGCTTTACCTCCATGACGATTTGACAACAGCACTGGTGGGAAGCACGCCGACGCCCTCTAACTTGTAAGTGTGAGCATTTGACCTTAACAGGCCACTTGTTTGACTGACAGACCCCCCCCCCCATCCCCTTCACCCCCCAGCTTCCTGTTAAATTGGTGCATCTGAGGCATAACGATAGAGCCAAGCGTTATCGTCTTGTACCTTAAAGACAGAACTTATCAAAGTGGGGCAGAACCATATCTGAAGTGCGCATCAAGTTATTGCCTGCATCAGTGTAACAATGTTTCTTCCAACTATTTTCTTCCGCTCACCTTGTACTTTGCCTAGCAACAGTGACTTGATGCCATTGAATTCTCCGTCAGACGTCAAGTTGAAGCCTTCTATGGTAGTTTGGTCAATCTGGATAAGAGAAACACAATGTGGCCTTATGATAATCGCGAGGAAAGTGTTGATGAACAGTTGGCGACATAAGGACGGATTGTACCCTTCGCCGTGTCATTAGAATAGGTTGGCAATACCTTGCTCTCAGCAGTCGACCGTGGGACTTGGGGAACGCGCCTCGGCATGATTAGAAACTCACGTGAAAAGCATTCAATCAAGTGCGCAAAGTTCTACCAATGGAGGCGGTTTTAATGAGGGCAGAGGAAAGAAAGGCAATTTCTCCCATCAAAAATCTTAAACGTTTTAGCCATGTGACAGCAAAGATTTCAAGAAACTTTTTCCTGACGTTTGACTTGCGTCAAGTATCATTTGACTGCTTTTATAATTTAAGGGATTTTGTTAACATGCAATTTCTGCCATTAGGGGGGCATTTACATTTGGTTGAGTTCTGGCCATGTGGATTTGACGTCCTCTCTTATGGCTATTCATCAAACTTAGCTGTTATTCTTCACCAGTATGCTTAGTCAAATCCACAATTGAACGTTGGCCATCTGTCTGTCATCTGTCATACGTGGCTCAAATTTGGCATAATGGTCACTCCAAACCTAAATGGCAGGCCCTGTTTTTTTTTTGTATTTTTTCCAGGCATGGCTTTTGGTGGAAAATCCAGGTCCAGAAAGTAAAATTCCTGCCACAGTTTGCCAGGTGCTAGCTAGCTAGCAAGCTCCCATGGTGCTCATTTACCTGCTAGGGAGTTAGCTAGCTAGCTGGGGGTAAAGCCAAACTGCGGCAGGGTTTTTACTTTCTGGACTTGGATTTGCCACCTCTGCTTTTGAGACTCTTTTTTGCGTCTCCTCGTGCGAGGTGATTCTTGCATCCAGAGCTGAATTTTCCTGTCTAAAGGAGGAGTTCGCTTTTGAGAGACCCCCAGCAAAGTAAAAAATGACCTTAAGAGGGCTGTTCAAACCTCAATGAATGACTTCTTCTCTCTTTTCGGGAATGGCTTCTTAAGACTTTTTTTTGTGAGTCTCCTTGTGACAGACATGCCTACCAAATTTCATGTTGTGTGTTGAGGGCTGAATTTTCATTTTGAAAAACTGTAGCTTAGCTTAAGTGATCCCTAAAATGGCCGCTTGAAGTCAAAATTGCTGACTTCCTATGACTTTCCTGTCATGGCTACTTGACGTTAATGGGGGTCTACTCATGACACATATGCCTACCAAATATCATGTTGGTAAATGAAACAAGCTTCAGGGTTTGAATTTTCCAAAATCCATGAGCTATTTCATGTACTGTAACATCAGCATTTGATTTCCAGTTATCAGAAACTAATATAGACATCAGGCAGCTCCACACCTCTGTTTCGCATTCTTCTTTAACATGATCGTGTTTGTCAAGTCAAAAAACGAACATCTCCAGCTCTTCTTTTCCGAATCCCGGGCTAAACCTTTTCACAAGTGAACCGTGTCTGCGCTCTGCAGTATATCTCGTCAGACAGACGGTGAACCTTTAACTCCAGGTGACCCTGGGCAGCCCGGAACAGACTCCCCCTGCTCGGAAGTCCGACGTCGTTTGTGGGGCTAAAGCCTTAAATCCTGTCAGAAATCTTTTAAGTTCTTTCTTCAAACGGATGAGCCAGCCAGCCGGCTAGTCAGTTGGAGCTCCTTTCATGTCAAGCAAGCCATTCAAGTGATTCCTAGAAAAAAGATGCACTGAACGGAAGAAATAACGAACATAAATTACAAGCTTTAGCCAATCTTTTGTTCCCAGAACTTTACTCATATCATCAAGTCTTGTGATAAGCACTGTCTGATTGTTTTAAAATTTGCATAAGCACTTGGAACAATTGTGTTAGGAACAATGCTAATGATAAGGCAACACTCCAGGGCTGGTACAACGACATACACGTCACTATATAGCGATACAAGGTTGTCGTATAAGCATTGTCTTATCATTTTAAAGTTTGAACAATGATTTACAGTTTTAGCGACAAGGCTAATGCTAACTCAACAGGAGAAGTGGCAGGCTGGCCCACGAGAACGTTCATATCAGGAGTCCTGTGATATTTGTTAAATTCATTTTGACCTATTTTTTTTCTCTCACTAAAACTGGCGTAAAGTACAGTAATTGATTAGATAATAAAATCAATAATACAATAAACATTTTTTTTTACTATTTCATTCTTAAAATAAAATATTTGAAATATTTTAAATTTACATTAGATTTTTTTACAAATCCAATCGACAAAAAAAGGCCCATCTTTATGTTTTAACGTTAGCGATGATGCTACTGCTAACACAACAAGAGAGGTGTCCAAACTGGTCCAATAATGGCAACGACAGAGACACTTTTGACCTGATAACAGTTAATAACAATCTAGCGTAGCATCCGCCCAATAGTGGCAGATGTTTCTTATTTATTGCTGCTTTAAATACATATGATTGATGTCGCAGGAGACGCGATTAGAAAGACGTTAATGTAGCGAGAGAAGGTCACCTTGGGTTTCATCTTCTGACAATTAGACGGCGAGATGACTTTATACATCATCGAGTGCCAAGAAAATGATGAATATTTCATCAGAGGCGCTTCACATGTTCCTGATGCAACTTTGTCATCTCGATGAGGGCCGGTCGTCGTAACTCTACAAAAATGGTAACGATTAAGTGAATTATGTTGAAACGAGACTTGGATGTTGAGTTTGCCAACTTGGCAACAAAGTAAAGCAGCTGCATGTTTGCGTCTTCAAAGGATGTTAATGTGTATTATTTTTATTTATTTATACATTTGCTTTGATGTGAGAACAAAATGGCTGGATTCCTGTTCAGTTTCCGGCATGGCTTCTTCAAACGTCTTTTCGTGTCCTGTTACGAAAGATATACGCCCCCAATTTCATGTTAGTGTGAAATGGCCGACTTCCTGTTTAATTTTAGGCATTGGTTTTTTAGACGTTTTTGTGTCCTTTCAGAACAGAACAGGTGTTTGAGGCTAATCTTTTGTTATTTTGTTTTAACTTTCTAGGTGGCATGACAGAGTGCTGCTTCACACCAAAATGGCTGACTAATAATTCAGCTTCAGGCAAAGGTTCTTGAGACGTTCTTGTTCTTCCCTTTGTGATAGACATTCCCACCAAGTTTTATGTCAATTAGATAAATTGGCGTCATGGGCTAGTTATTTTTAAACTAACTCATTCACTCCCAGCCATTTTCACTGAAGCAACCCCCTTCGCTCCCGGCTGTTTTACTGGATTTTGACTAATTTTGCAAGGTCCAAAGATAATTCTGTTCTATTGCTAGAAAAACATGGGACATGGATTAGAGTCTCCTCTTTCATCAGGAGAAATGTATATTTGCAGCAATTAGCATTAGAATATAGCTAAGGATCATCATTATTCACAAACCTGTTAAAAACACTGGGAAAAAGAGCTTGTTGCAACATGGCCCTTGCTGATCTCTTATACTCTACTGCCACCTGCTGGCCATTTTTTGTAATAACTACCATTGCTTTAAGCGACCTCTTTATGTCAGAAGCTGTATCAAAGCCTTCTGTATGTGCTAGCATAAAAAACATTAAAAAAACAACAACATATAAATAAATTTTTGTATTAAAGTAAAGTATTAAAAAACTTATTAATGAGTTCATAATATTTGTATGTTCAATTTTGTTTGTTTCGCGTTACCTGCAGAGACACGGCGTCCATCACTCTGCTGACGAGCACAGTATGCAGACGACCGTCGGCTAAACCCTTGAGTTGGCTCCTCAACACTTCGGCTTCCTTGCTGCCGTGGAGCTTGTAGCGCACTTCCAGCTTATCTGAACACACACACACACACACACACACACACACACACACCCACACACACACACACACACACACACACACACACACACACACACACACACACACACACACACACACACACACACACATACACACAATTTCAACCGTTTCTTATTTCTTATCTTGCCCAAGCATCCCTTATTATTATTACAAAGTTGCATCGTTCATCCGAGTGCTGAATCTCAATGAGGAGCTTTGCGTATTAAAGAGGATTAGAGCTCATTGCCTATCAATAACAGTAATTAATTTTGTTAATATTACACCGGCATTAGGAGGAGACTTAACGGAGGTCTTTGAGGCAGCGCAGGGATAAAACACATTGTCCTTCACATGGACTATTTAGAGCCGCTTTCAAATACGCTAATTAATCCCGTAAAGAAGAGCGCTGGGCTGGGAGGTTATTTTTATAACAGCAAATGGATGAAACAATACACCGCCCAGAAAACCTTGCCAAGATTTTAATAGCCTATTTAGCATACGACGTTAGCATTTAGTGCTATTTTAGTAGCACTTGATTGGACTCCGCTCTAAAAAAGACAGACGGGAATAGCACCCAGTTGAGTGAAGACCTCCGCGCCAAGGTTGAAATGTGAGCAATTTGTTTGGGGTCATCAAACTTGCTCTGACAAAAATGAAAATTCTGTCAAACATAGGTGTCTGGGACAAGCAGTAGAGATCTGACAAATGGACAAGTTGATTTTTAAAGGATCCCCTATAGTAGTTGCTTCAAAACTAAATTGCAGACCTGCTGTACGTTTTCAGGCTTTTCTGCGGGCCTATTTATGATACATACTGTAAGTAGTTAAGCGAAACTGGCTTCAGGCGCTGATTTCCTTATTTTGGGGATCCCCTAAAATAAAACCGATCCTGTCCACCAATCTCATCTCCTTTCGCAGAGGTCTGAAGAAGTCAGCCACTGCCCTCTTCTGCTGTGAGATGACTAATAGGCTTTCCATTTTTATCTGAGAGAACTGCTTTATGTGTAGTTAAAACAGCCTGTGTGCTCTGTTTCGCAGGTATGGTTCAATGTTTTACAATAGAACAAGATAAGAACATTGAAAGTGTTGGTTAATGGTAAAAATCAGGATTGCAAAATTGGGATCAAAGGTCAGGCTTTTTAACTTAATCGTTTCACTGAAGCAACCCCCTTCGCTCCCGGCTCTTTTACTGCATTTTGACTGATTTTCAAGGCTCACAGAATATTGCTATAAAAACATGGAACCTGCCAAAAGAAAGATTAGAGTCTCTTTTTTCATCAGGAAAAAAAAGTATATTTCTGTCCGTTTCTGTTTTCCAGCAATTATCATTAGAATATAGCTTAGTTTCATCATTAAATAGAACGTATTTATACGTTTTCGGGAGCAAATGAGATCAGTGACTGGCCAGAAAATTGTGATCTGTGCTCACCTATAAATGAATCATAATTTCACTAATCTTTCTAGTATATATGGTTCAAATTCGGTAGCAATTGGACAGAATCTCAAAAAAATTTCTGCTTCAAACAAACATTGCAGACTTCCCGTTTATTTTTCAGGCTTACCCTTACAAAAAAGTAGTATACTTTAAGTACACAATATACATTTATTTTTCAAGTATACTTATTCTTGTACTAAAATAAACTTTAAGTAAACTCCTTGGGCCTAAATTGGCCCATTTTAGTACACTTAAAAGTATACTTAAGTATATATAAAAGACATTAATAAGTATACTTTATAGTATACTTATAGTATAGTATATTTAAGTACACTATTAGGTATACTTAAGTCCACAGTTCAGTTTACAGCACAAAGCCCAGTGGTGAATTGACGGGATCAAACCGGCGAACTCTGGTACCAAAGGTAGTGACCTTAAACTATCCAGCAATATGACGGTTAGGGCTTTATAAATAAATGTAACCTAGAATTTCGGTCCGTTTCTTAGACAGCGAGTGCCTTCTAAGTATATACGACAGTATGTAAACTTTTAGTGTATGTTTCAGTATACTTAACATTTACTTGCTGGAGTATACGCCCAATAAGTACAAGAAAAGTAAACTGGAAGTATACTTTCCTTTTTTTGACTATACTTCAAGTATACTTAAATATACTTATTTTTGATAAGGGTTATCTTCTTCAGACTTTTTGGGGGTCTACTCCAAATAGATTAATCTTCAAAATTTCATGTTACCAAGTGAAAGTGGCTTTGAGGGCTGAATTAAAAAAAATTCAACATCAGGTCTTTACTACAGTAGCGTTTTATTGCGAATCATTCTTTGTCACCATACTCTGCCCAGTGCCCACAGACAAAGACGAAAACTAAAATGTTTATTTTAACACTTCAGCAACACTCACCTGTCTAGTAAACGAGCTTTCAAATTTACTACCAGTTAGAACGTTAATCTGTTTTTACACCACACATCAATAATGGACGCCTCGCGTTGTCCGGTTAGCTTCTGTTGCTAATGGCGCTACTGTGCTGCAGTATCTCAGAATACAAAAGAGGAGACGTTTAGCGTCAACCTTGATGTGGCCATAAACACAAACAGTCGACAAAGTTACGTGAGAGTTTTATTGTGACCTTCCGTTGAAAAGCGCTGGTCATGTCTCACTAATGACACCAGTGGACTTTCCCTCCTCGCAGCCCAGGCTAAAAAGCTAATAACGGGTGCAGCTGGAGCGATTAAAAAGGCAACAGAGGCTGACAGGATGACTGTGGCCGCAGGAGGAAGCGACTGACAGAGCTTGATAGGATTGCTAAAGTGAAAGAAGAGTAGAGGAAGACGCGGGAAAAAAGGGGGGGGGCAAGGGGGTCAACATCAGGTGAAGACGATGCGCTTGGTCAACAAGATAAGACGGGATGCAGTAAAGATGAGCGTCTGAGAAGAAAATGAAAGGTGAGGATTTGACGTTTATTTTTTATTTTTTGGGGGAAAATCATCAAACTTTGATGCCATGCTCCAACCACATTACAGAGTAAAGGCAGAAAAGCTTTGCAATTTAGCATCAACCATGTGTCTAGCTAACGTCCTCGTCATTAGCCTGTTGAAATACAAGCCTTGGAATGTGCCCAAAATGGCTGCTTCAAACAATGTTGGCTGACGTCCCATACCATTTTTAGCATGGGTCCTTGAGACTTTTTTGCTACCAGTTATGATAGACATATGCACCCAATTATGTGCTGATAGGAGAAACAGGTGTCAGGGGCTGTTTTTTTCCCCTAGCTTTCCAGGTGGTGCAGCTGAGTGTGAAATGGCTGCTTTAAACCAAAATGGACGTCATCTTCACTTTCATGCATGGGTTCTTAAGATTTTTTTCATGCAGTCAAGATAAATTCTACCAAGTTTTGTGTTGATCTGTGAAACTGGTGTAAGGCCCCCCCCCAAAAAAACTTTACACGGGAGCTACAGAATGCAAAAGGGCTCATTTGAAGAAAAAAAAGAAGGCCAAATTCCTGTTCAATTTCAGGCATAGGTGCTTGAACCTTGAACATTTTTCATGTCCACCAAATTTTGTGATGATCAGTGAAACTGCTGATTTTTAAAAATTACCTTCTAGGGTACAGATGGATAATTTAACTCATTCACTCCCAGACATTTTTACTGAAGCAATCCCCTTCACTCCCGGCTGTTTTACTGGAGGCCCACAGACTATTGTGTTCTATTGCTATAAAAAAACATGGAACCTACCAAAAGAAAGATTAGAGTCTCTTCTTTCATCAGGAAAAAAGTATATTTCTATCTGTTTCCGTTTTGCAGCAATTAGCATTAGAATATAGCTAAGTTTTATCATTATTCACAAATCTTTTTAGAACTGTGAGTAAATGAGCTTTTTTTTCAACATGACCCTGGTTGATCTCTTTTGCTCTGCTGCCACCTGCTGGCTGTTTGTGTAATAACTTCCATTTCTTTAACCGTTCTTTGCAGTATGCACTAGCAAAAAATAAAAACATAAAAAAACATATTTATACGTTTTTTGGGAGCAAATTATTAAATGATGGAGGGGGGGGCATACTTTTTCATCAGCGCTAATGGGGGTGCCATATAGGACCTCCCACTTCCTAAACAGATGCATGACACATTTTTTTAACAGGATATAATACATGCCGGCCCACAATAACGAAAACCCCATATAATTGATGCTCATTGAAATGCAATAGGAAAATTGGGGGATTTTTATTTGTTTGTACAACCCCCCACCTCCCCCTCCCAAAATTTTCAAAATCCGCTGATATGTGCCAATATGCAATTTCACATTAAAAATATGGGCTGGCTCCAAAACAAAAAAAATCTTCTAAAACATTTTCGTCAGGGTAACAAAGTTTTTTTCCTCACCATGCTTGTTGATGAGCAGCGCCAGGTACTCGCGCTGGTACGATGACACGTAGAGCAGCAGTGCAGGACTTTGGCTGGTTCGGAAGCTCAGCGACACATTCTCCGCTCTCAGGCTGACATCGGACAAGATGGAGGATGGCGACGGTAGCTTTGCGCTGACGTTCCCGCTGCTCCGCTCAGAGGCGTCCAAGTGGAAAGCGTAGCGGACAGATGTTGTCGGCTTGAAGGCAGCTGACATCTCTGGAGAGAGGACGCAGATTTAGTGTTGCCCATCACCAAATTTGAACCATCAATAGATGGTTCCAATTTGTAATGGGCTACATTAGCTTAAAATGGCCGCTTCAAAACAAAATGGCTGACGACCTGAACATTTTATCATGTGCGTTTTGATTCCTTTTTTGCGGGTCTACTTATGATGGACATTCCCACCACATTTCAGCTTGCCAAATAAAAGTGGATTCAGTGGTAGAACTTAAAAAAATGTCCCGATCTGACATAGAACAACTAACTAGGACTGGACGCTCACCCGTATGACAGAAGACTCCGTCATAAGCCGACTGGTTGCAGTCGCAGCGGAAGCCGTTGTTCCTCTCCATGCAGCGGCCGTGGTTGCGGCATAGCGCTCCGTAGCTGTCGCAATGACCCGGACAGCCGGGCCGGACGCCGGGCGTGATGCGCGCCCTTTCCTCCAGGTCCAGGGTGGCGCCGTTGAGCTGCAGGGAGCGGATGCAACCACGGAAACCCTTCTGGCGGGATGCTGTCCCACCTACACGTGCATATGATCATTATTATTCGATCATTTTGACACATGCTTATGATGTGTTTAGGATTTATGCTTTTATTTCATCCTAATTTATTGTCCTTTTTTAACCTTCGCAATTTTGGGGGTAATTACGTTAGCCTTGTTTTAACGTCTACAACTTTTGGGAGATTTACTGTATTGTATAAATATATATTTTTAATGTACCCAGGTTTGGGGGATTTATGGTAGTTTTAATTTAACACGCACCAATTTTAGAGTTCTTACTATAATCTTATTTCAACCTGCGGTCATTTTTATGGATTTAATTAAGTCTTACTTTAAGCTGGTGCAATTTGAGGAAAAGTTATTTCATTTCCTTCTAACCTGCGTAACATTAGGGGAATTTAAGGTAGGAAATGCATCAATCCTATTGCACCAAACCGTTCCCACTCTCATATAATCTTTGGGATCAAGGGTGGCGGTGAATAATGATGCTTCATATCCTCTCCGGAAAACAAATCCACCGGAGTGCTCAGGTAAACACGTTTGGCACATTACTGGCTAAAATCAATATATTTTCTGCCGCTTCCTGATGCAATCTGCTCACTTGTTGACGGACATGAAGTGACGTCCGTGCTGAGATTTGCACAACAATAAAACCTCACCGATGGATTTAGCTCTCTGAAGATGGACAAACAGCGTCAGCGTCGAAGTGGTGATAAACAGACCGACCGGTGGCTGTATTGATGAAGTTTTGTCGTAGCTCGTTAATGGCTAATTACATGACGGACTTGATTAATGACCTCTACCCCCTGCGGTTCAGGTGGTTCAATTAACGATTATTTTAAGAGCCTCGCAAGAATAAATCACATTGGGAAGTTTATTAGCGAGCCGTGCTGACTGGAGCATTTTTCTTATTTGTTCTGTGGTTAGGGAGATAATGAAGCTAAGCTAACCAACACAGGGGCTAAAATCTAATGCCCTGTTTGTTTCTACTTAGGAGTTCAGTTCTGTATAGCACAGTACACAGATTCAGGCATTTGCATTGCATAGGGTATATTAATATTTTACAGTCGCACAAAGACAGGGTCAGGAGCTAATAAAGCTAAGATAATAAACGTACACATCAAACATTAACGACTTACTACCACTGAGGGGTTTGGTTTGGGATGGGACATACATTCATGGTAAAGGATTTCACAAATACTTTTCAATTACACACAAGTGAGAGTTCGATCGAGCCTACATTTGTTAGCCGGTAGTTAAAGAAGCTAAGCTAATGAGAAAGTCCTGTTTAGTTCAGGTCGGCTCGGCGTGGTATATATACATATTAGGGTAAACATTCATTTGTTAAGTGCCTAAAACACAGGAGCTAATGAAGCTAAGCTAAAAAATAAAATAAAAATGTACGCACTACACACTTACACCTCATGGTTCAGTTCAGTTTGGTACGGTACGATTATTCGCTAATTTCTGTTGCAAATGGTATACTAATATTTCACACTTGCACAAAACTGAGAAGCAAATGCACATTTGTTACGTGAGAAAGAAGTTAATAAACATTTCCCCCCCAAAAAATTTCCACCTAAGTGTTCATCAACTTGATTGTCTCACCGATGAAGAGCTGGCTGTTGAGCTGCAGGTGAACGTGTCCGTCGGCAGGTGCCTGGCGGGTGGCGGCGGGCATGGCGTCCAATCGCAGCGACGCCTCCTTCACGTTACGTTCCACGCGAACCCGATGCCAGCGCTCGTCGTTCAGTGGGGAGTTCGAGTCCACGCCAACTTCCAGGGGACCGTTGCCCACGTCGAAGGAGAACAGAACCCGGGTGGGAGCTGGTGGCGGACAACATAGAGATCATATTTATTTTGTGAACAAATCACAATTTGGGTCTTCAATAAAAATGCAATCTTTTTTGTTAAACTTGTTAGAGTCTAAAATGTCCTTCACGTTTAAAAATTTTGGAGGGTAAAATACTTCTTAATTGATTTTTTTGTTAACAAAAATACATACATTCATTTCATTTAAGACAAAATTGCACTGTTCCGTACGTCAAAGTTTACAAACTCATGTTTGTTGGTGTGAATCGAATACGCTGAACTCTCTTCGATGAACTTGATGCACTTGTAGCTGTTTTTGTAAAATCTTTCATTTTGTCAGAATTGACATAGCATTTAGTCTTAAGTGAATTGAGTTACTCTGACTTACGTGTGTGGTCACGGAACAAATCAAGCTCGTACCTCAATGCACCGCTATATTGCCGAATCATTTTGCCGAAATGAAGCACTATTCTCCTCATCCATATTTACACCTCCAAATCTGCTGTTTTTTCATCATACACAGCAAAATCGTCAGTGTTAGATTAACACCGAGAAATGTAAACTCTAACAGTAGAAAAGTGTTGATATGTGTCCACACCAGTGAGTGTAAATCTGACACTTTCCAAAATGTTATTATTTTTTTTTTGTTTACACTTAACCAGTGTTACTCCAACACTGTATATTGTTAAAAATCTACACTGGTAAACACTGAGTAGTGTTGAAAGTACTCTACACTAGTGTCAGTGTCAATTTAACTCAAACTACACTTTTACTCTGGTAAAAGGTATTTAATTTACAGGATATAGCCAGACGCGTATTTAGCCCTTTTTTGGGGGTGCTTTTTTTTTTAACAAGCTAGAAACTTTAAAATTAATATTTAAACAACGAAACGACAGTACACCCCCCATTTGATTGAAAATGGTTTGATCCACCTTGACTCCTCCCACCTGTGCTTTTGCATACAAGCGCAGGCGTGCGAGCGGAGCACGTTGTCCACCTCGAGTCCAGTCACCGGGTATGTTTGTCTCGTTTTTCATTGGAGTGGCCGGTGTGAAACCATGACTCATATAGGGGTGGTTATAAGTTCATACCTGAATTGTCTAAATGAGTGGTTCTTAACCATGCAGCCATACCGTTCGCATGTCGACCTTGTGCATTCAACATACAACAATAAATAACCAAAACAAGTCAATTTTGGCTTTTCATGGACTAACATAGGCTGAAATTCAGGCAACGTGACAACTGTGTCCAAAAACACACCCGCGGGGGGTGGGGTGGCCGGGTACGACGTGCCTCGGCCATTTTCTAGTTGAGTGAAAGTGTTCCTTACTTTTACCAGGATATGTGAAAAGTTTCTTACCTTCTACCACTCAACACCAACACATTATTTTCATTACTAGTCTGCTTTTTTGCTTCTCAATCATGTTGCTACTTGCTAATGAGGAAAACAAAAGTTAATATGAATGTCTCTATTGAGCTGCTATTGGCTAGCATGCTAACATGTGTGGCGTGTGTGCGTGCGTGCGTACGTGTGTCTGGACAGAAGAAAGTAGCGTCATGGAGTAAGTCATAGACATGAGATTGTTTTTCAGCAAACAAAAGCGCCATTTTGAAGTATTTGCATTAAAGACAAGATGTAAAAAGGCAGACACAAACAGTGCTAAAGTCAATTTGTTTTGTTAATATGTTCTATATCACATGTGTCAGGATCCGGTCCTCAAGGGTCTGAGTCCTGCATGTTTTCGAGGTTTCTCTACTCCAACGCACCCGATTCAATGATCAGGATCATTATCAGGCTCCTGCAGAGTTTGCTGATGAGCTTAAATATGAATCAGCCGTTTTGAACAAGGGAAACCTCTAAAACATGACTCAGGCTATGTCAAGACGAAAGCAAAGCTGGCTTCGTTCCTCAAACAAATCTCGTACGCACAGAAGCGTTTCAAGACTTGCGTGTGTCTAAAAGAAGACGCTGAGGACGTTTAACGGCTGTAATGTATATGCCAAGTCTGGAGTGGCGCTGTAGCGCAGCCACAGGGAGTTAGCGGAATGTGAAGAAGACAAACTTTTTTTCCTAACTTTATTGCAATCTACAGAAAAAACATGGCTTTGCATGTATCAAAACAACATGAAAAAGACGAACACAGAAGATGTGACAATGGCGGGTGATTGAAGTAAAACACCGCTTCTTGAACGTGGGAATAAAGAAGCTAAATATTTTGCTGCAAAAGCATAAGCAAGCTAAGGAGGCTGCGCAAAACGACTACCACATGGCTATCCGCCATTGTTGTTGGCAGACTGACGGTTCACGCGCAGTCACGCGAGAATGGGCGCTTACGTCATCAAACTGCGACAATACGTCGTCATCGAGCTGCGACCATTACGTCATCACTGGGGGAGTATCCTGCATGTGGTGTCCAGACGGACGCGTACGAGGCGCAGTATGAAATCTTTCCACTCTGGAGCCCGCTTTCAAAAGTGATCGGTTTCAAGCTCCGAAACGGCGCCATCGTGTGGACGAACGGTTTAAACGGTAAGAAACTCGTGAGGATACATTGAAACGGGCTTTCGTGTGGACGGACTGGGCCTCAGGCCCTCGAGGACCGGACTTTGACACCACAGTTTTATATGATGTGTCTGCACGTGACCCATACACACACTTGTACATGCATTATTATTAGTATTATTTTGTATTCAAGCGCATTTGTTTTTAATGTGTATGTTAATGTACACAGTAAAGACAAGTATAGTCAAAAAACAAGGGAAGTACCCCCAAACTACGACAAATTACCTATCACATAACCCCCCCCGCTATCTTTGTAGCACCCAAGCACCTCAAGTTTTTCCTCCTTACAAGGCCCTCAAAGCGCTTTTGACTAGCGATGACACGACACGGCATCAGGAGCAACTTTGGGGTTCAGTATGTTGCTCAAGGATATTTTGACATAGTTACACTGGCCTGGGATCAAACCCATGCTCTCAGGATTGGGAGACAACCACTCTACCACTGAGACACACTGTCCCGACAACAACTGGATTATCGCTATTGAAATGTCAACAGCAGGCTGGAAAATTGGAAAACTTCTTCACTAGAAATGAGGGTGTGGTCAATTTAACACTCATGTTAGTGCTATTCGGGTTACACCCAACATCCACCCCGACATTGAGGGAAATTTACTCTGACAGTGTAAATTTAACACCGACCGATTCGCTGCGCATGTACAGTACGACAATACGGGAAAAAGACAGTGACGAGCCTTGCGAAAGCGACTTCTGGGTGTCATTTCGATGTGATTTAGTTTGCATGAGAATGAGACGGTTGTTTACGACGTGAAACTTTGACGAGTCCGCACACTTTCATTTGTGGCGCCGCCACGGTCGACGTGGGAATTGAAGGGGACAAAAACAGCAGCTAATGCAGGGACGCCCCGGGGAAATCACGAGGTTCCAGCTCGGAATACTGCCGCTCCGCTCCCATCGCGGGGTAACTCTGTCGCCAGGCTCCCGAGATACGGAGGGAGTCGGAATATTGTTTCGTCTCCTCCTCCCGCCCGCCGCCGGCGTTCTGCTTGGCCAGCACTCTGCTAAATCTTTCAGGAGGCCGACACGCTCCGGAGGCACTCCGGCACGCGGCGATCCATAACCGGCCTGAGGCAATTATATCAACAGCGCAAATGAAAGTGGTCACACAATACGGAATAGCTTCTTCTTCTTCTTCTCAAGCCCCGGAGGCTCGGACTGGTGCACAGATACCAGCCTCGACGCTTGCAGAAATGGAGTCGAGTGTCAGGCACACAATTGAAGTAGCCCGAGGAGTGAACCCTGAGGGACTCCGTAGTAATAGGAGACACAAACACCGGATCGAGATTAGCTTTCCTTGGCGCTGACGCTTTGTGTTTGTAGTAGACTCCAGGTACTGGTAAAGTTGACAAAACCATGTACCTAAGGTGGATAAAGATGAAATTGTCGTTATTTAAAAAACTCAGTTTTTTTAGAGAGATTAGTTTACGATGCGTACAGTATGTTAACGTCCTGTAATCTGATGAGACTTTAGTGAAAAGAACGTGTTTTCGTAAACGTTGAAAATTAATTGCCTTAAATGTTTATGAAAAACAGTTAGCTTAGTTAAAATATATATATATATTTTTTAATCGAAGTTTACAAAAATAAGTACATCAGGTTCATCAAAGACTCTAAAACATGTTTCACATTTACAAAAAAAATCTGTTTGTAAAAGATCCCAAAACTGATTGTTAGTGAAAATTGAGGCTGGGATTATCGAGTCCTCAATCGATTCGATTTCGATTCACAAGAGTTCAGTTTGATTCGATTCAATTTTTCTCACAATTTGATACAATTCACTCCAATTCAATTCATTATTGATTAATTATGGAACATCAATTATTTTTAAATATCAAGGACATGATAAAACCTCCACAAACATTACATTCCAAATAAAATTTTGCAGACACAGTAACTAGTTTAATGGAAAAAACAAATCAAAACGTGTTATAATCAGTTATGTGTTACACAAACATTGACATCAGCAAAGATGAGATGAAAATATTTTCATAATTCTAATTCAATAATTGTAAATATAAATTAAAAATATTCAGAATTGTCTTAAAGTGCAATAAGTCAGGTCTTCCACAAATGTAAGAAAATATGTTTGAATTCATCTGAACAGCAAATTCCAAGAAAACAGAAAGCTACAAAAAAATTGGCCTTTAATATTATATATTTTTATGAGTTTATATAAAAAAAGAGATATTAACACTTAAAACGATTAGTATCGATTATTTAAAAATTTTAAACAAAGCCCTATTTTATACCCCACACATTTCTTGAATAAGCAGGAGATACACTGCCAATAAGCATTTGCACCGCAAAAATATTTATTTTTTCCTTTATTTTTTTTTAATCGTAGAATCTGTGAATCTGAGGGTATTGAACCACAAATATGCAGATGTCCGCTGTAATCCATTCCAGCCCCTCCCCAAACAAAAAAACAAACAAAAAAACAAAAAAAACAAAAAAAACTTTTTTTTTTAAATGTGTTTTTAAATTAGCAAAACAGCACTCCATAATACTGTACTTTAAAAAAAAAATATATATTTAATTAAATAGGATGTAAAGATTTTTGTTGTGTTGATGTTGATAAATTCCTGCAGTGATGTGGACACAAATGAATAAGAGTTTCACAGCTAATGTAAGTGACCCAACAACTGCTGTATTATTAGTCATTTTTGGCAGGAGAAATTATGCGTCAGCATTACACTAGCGATTTTAAGTTATGTTGTTATGGTATTCTAAAAACACAACATGCATTTCACTTTGTGTTATGTTTAGCTTGACTGTAAACTTTGATGGTATCAAACGGCCTGAAGAATCTTTTTTGAACAATCTGCCAAACTGCTGCTTGATGAAAAGAAGTGGCAATGTTATATGTTGGTGGGAAGTATTTTTATTGTCTGGTTATTCTTTGTGAAAGGTACCGCTAAACGGGACCAAAGCAGATTTGGGGTCAATAATAATAATAATATCGAGGCGTAACCCAGGCGGGTCAGTGAACGTGAAAGGCAGTCGCGGAAGACGGGATGGGGTTGTGAAGTGTAACACCTGACACTCAAGGATCCCATCATGGGATTGTGTATCGGCTATGCGAACGACACGGCCCTAATGCGGCACTTTTGCAGGATCTCAGCCTGAAACAAGCTAAATGGGCTAATTTAATTGTCTATTAATACATATCACGGCATATTGGGCAACCTCTGAGGCGCAAACTCACAGCTCAGCTCGATGCGAATGAAGTCCCTGATGCCCAGGTTCTCCAGGAAGACGCCGGAGGGAGCGCCGGTCTTGAACAGGAAGGAGATGTCGGCACTCAGCTCGCCGTGGAACGTCGGGAAGTGGAGGTAGGACGTCTCTGTGGCGAAGAAGGCAGCGTTCCAGAAATTCTCTGGGGGGAGCGAATGATTGGAATCATGAATTGATGCATTTTTAATGATTCAAGAATGGATTTATACACTGATTGAAGTGGCACAATTGAGATGTGAGTCATTGGCAGCGTAAAAAGAAAACAAATATACACGGACTTATTTTCTGACGCTTCGATTGGGAGTACTTTTTTTTATTACTCTTTTTGCGTGATTCTTCAATTCAGACTTTGATTCGGTCTCTTCATTTTGGATTTTCATTCAGACATTTGCATAAACGATCTCGTTTGTCTGACTTGTCTATGGCAATTCTCCAATTTTGACTCTCCTTTGCCAGACTTTCCCCCCCAAGACCATTCTTCTCTGACACTTCGGTTCAAACTCTTCTTTTTAGACTTTGAGGCTTCTTTATAATTTTTTTCCATCCAACTATTTGATTCAGACCTTTCTTTCCTCACTTATCTTCTAAGACACACTGATTCCCATTTTTGCTTTCAGGACTCATCTTGACTCTTTTTTTTTGTCTGACACTTCAATTTGGATTTTTCCAAGCAACAAGTTTACAGGCTAATTTGTTGTTTAACTCTTCTCTGACTTTTTGATGAAGATACATTTTTTCAGACTCTTTGACTCTGACTCTTCTTTTCAGATTCATTTTTATCAATTCAATTTGGACTCTTCAATTCTGACTCTTTGATTCTCTTGTTTGCACTTGTTTTCATTCATACTCTATTTATTTGTAGATTTTTTTAAAACAATTTTTATTAGACTTTTTGCTGTTGTCAAAAACTGACTTTTCGAATCACACTTAAATTTGGACTCTTATTGTTTAAATCTAATTTTGTGAGACTCTTCTTCCCCAACTCTTTCATTTAGAATCTTGAATCAGGACTCCCTTCATAATGAATCTTTTCCTACTCTTTTCCTACTTTCTGACTCTTCTCATCCAGACAATTTCTGACTAATTTTGGTCGCTTTTGAACCGGACTGTTCTTTCCAGACTCTACTTTTCAAACTTCTTTCCTGACTCAGCTTTTCCACATTTTCTTTTCAGATTCTCCTTATTCAGACTCCTTTCCCAACTCGTCTTTTCTGACTCTTCTTCTAGACTCCAAACATTAAATTACATATCATAAACATGAAATATGAGAGGTGTTTAGACATCAACTATGATCTAAATGTGCACTTAAAGCTGCTCCATGTAGGAAATTGAATTTTGAATTGCCAATGCCACATGTGGTCGAAAAATGAAACTGCACACTCCCTAAAAAAAAAAGAAAAAAAGAAAACAAAGAAACTGCACACTCCGTTCTTTACATGCAAGCTGTTTGCACTTCTGAGAACTCAACAGTGGCTGGAATCGTCATAACCAATTAGCTATGTTTACAAAAGTAAGAAAAGTTTTATACAATTCTTGTTTGAGAAACTGTAGGTCTACAATATACTTGACATGATACAATTCATTGTAGTGGCTTGCCGTAGCTACAATAGTCTATTGTCACCGAGGAAAATAAGGCGACATCTAGCCTGAATGCAATGCCACGGAATGAACCGTCTTTTCTTCATAACATCATACATTTCAATTTCATCCATTTTTGGCTTTTCTCTCATGCTAAATGTCGCCGTGCACTTCACTTTCATCCTCGGTTACGACCGAAAAGTGGGCACGCTTGAGGCAACTGATATTTGAAAACAACACAACACATATTTTGTGTTGCCAGTATCATCACTTCTCACCTTTGGAGTAGAAAGAAAGACATTTGTGCATCACTTTTCAAGCCCAAGTTAGATCTCATCTCTCTCCACCGCTCAAATGCGAAACCAATCTTGTCTTAAGTTCTTGCCTGACGTCAATCTTTTTGTGGCACTTGTCATGGTTTTCCTTTTTTTCGTAACTGCGGGTGTCTGGGGAGTGCTAGATGCCGATCTTTTCCGAGCAAAGGTAGAATCCATTACAGCGAAATACTGGTTTTTCTCACCTCATTTGAAGTCATTTCTTCGTTTGTCAACTGCGGCTTTAAGATCGTGCACTGTACTCGCACGCGCACAATGAACGAGCCTGACACAGATGCTGCAGTTACGCTTTGGGCCAGAGGTGGCAGTCGCGAGTAAAAAAAAAAGTGACAAACTGCACAAAGATCCTTTAAGTACCATTAACGTGACGTTTTCACAAATCAGACCTTGACACTAAGCAGCAAGTGGACGAAACCATTTTTGTTTCTGAAACTGAATTATCTTTATCTCCACCATGTTACAAACAGAAATTCATTTAGCTATAAATGTATGTGTTTTTGCATAGCGACAAAAGTTGAATCCAACCTCTTTTAACTCTTTTACTGCCAAAAACGTTAAATAACGTTTAGTAAAAATCCACGGAAGGGCGCCAAAGACGTTAAAAGACGTTCACTATGGTTTTTTTTGGTTTTTTTGGAAACGGGTGGAGGAAAGCCTTGGGCAGCTGTGCTGAAAGTATCAAGCAGATCTAGTTAGTATAATGACTCGTTTTGGCCCCTAGATGGCAGCGATGACTCTCTTTGGACAAGATTGGGTGGGCGTCAGTAGAAGACGTGAGGCAAAGCTAGAGTGTTGAGGGGAGAATGGCTGAGGAAGCGAAAATGGCGACCGGTTGCAAGCAGCTCACGCTTGAGCATTTTTTCAAAGACGGAAAGCATCGATCAATACTAAAAAGTGCATTGATGTCGACGATGATGATGATGGTGACTCCGAGCTTGACGCCGAAGTTGGAAGCGTGGACGCGCGACTATGATCACGTCACAAAGCCTCACCGGCTAGCGATGCTAACGCCGGAAAACGCGGAGCACAACCGAGCACACAGGCGGACTTTCAATCGGACGATATAGGAACTGAAGGACATGAGGGAGCGAGACGTAACTGTAGCATGATCCTGATAGTAGACTTGATGGCAACACACACTGCAGTATATACTTGCTATTCCCCGGAAAAAACGGCCAGCAAGAAAGTGTAGCGTCTGCACGCGAAGAGGCAATCGCAGTGAATCTAATCTGCAAATCCTGTTGCGTCTCCTTGCACGCAGGGGACTGTTACACAAAAAGAAAAACTGTAGTTGAAACATCCACATAATTGTAAATAGTACCACAGTTGCACACATTTGTAAATAGTTTGCCAAATTGTTGTGTCAAATTGTTACACTGTTGAATGTAAATAAACATATTTTGCTATCAAAAAACACTTTTTCATTCTTGGTGGTAGTGTTTTATAGAAGTAAAGCACTATTTAGGTGTTTGTGGCATCATTCATGGACAAAAAGAAGTGTAAAATTCACTAGAGTGCATGAAATTACATCGTTTCACTAAAAGCTTGATTTCTCCGTATTTTGATCCAAAACAAGCGCATTTGGATGAAACTAACCATTTTCTATTGTTGATTACTGAAGAACGGAATAAGGTAGAAACAAACTTTTTTTTCTGATGAAAGATGAGAGTTCAATCTTTTCCTTCATTTGGTAGTATGTGTGTTTCCATAGTCCAAACAGAACATTTTCTGTGGACCTTGAAAGATCAGTCAAAATGCTTAAATCGGCTTAAATCCCTTTTCTGAAAACGTCTGGCAGTCAAAGAGTTAACAAAAAAATAGCATTGTGGCCATGTCAAAAATTATTTTTAGTATATGCCGCGGGCCGCCGAAAATGCATGGTGGGCCGCAAATGGCCCCCGGGCCGTAGTTTGGACACCACTGAGCCAGAGCGCGAGTACCCATTGTGAACAGCTGAGGTGCTAATATGCTAATTATAAGTCGTTTGAGCCATATATGGTCAAATAGAAAAAGGCTAATGTAAATATATTTTTGGACAAAATCCTACATAGAGCAGCTTTAAAATCTGAATTGGAGATGAAATCAGAGATGGATTCTTGGTCTTGCACTGTAACTCCATCTTAAAATATCATATTCATATGCATATTGTATGTGGGACTCAAACCTGTGGCCTTTTTGTTACAGTCCAACTGCTTCACCACTCAAGCGCAGTCATCCCCATGTGACTACGTTTAACTCATGTATGAATGTTTCTGCGCGTTTTTCCACTGTACGCATAACTTATTTATTTCCATAGGCGACTGGACTTACTGTCGCCATGGCAACGCAGCGGCCCCACCCTGTACGCGGCCTCCGCGCCAGGCCGCCGCACATCGCCCAGTGCCAGGGACCGCACGGGGAGGCTCTCCTTGTGGACCAGCAAGCCCGAGTCCTCAGCCCTGCAGGAAGGAAAATATGTACGGTATACAGCATGATTATGACATTTGCTGCTTTATTATTCATACTTATCATGTCATGCTTGTCTGTGCTAATTCAATCCAGGACCAAAAGGTAGCACCTTGTATAAAATATTGAAATATGGAGCCAGTAGAAATCGAGGTTTGAGCTGAGAAATGACAGGAAAATGTAAAGCACAAGTACTAACAGTGTGAATAAAACATGGGAGGTTGCAAAGAGCAAACGCAGTATGTGCAGCCTCATAAAACTTTTACGTTCGGTTAGCTGAAGACTGTAAAATGTTCTGCATTGTTGAGGTAAACATTGAAATCTTAGGTTTGTGCAAAACATTCACAAAAACAACGTTCAATGTTTTAAGGAAAGCCATTTTTAGGTTCTTGAAGGTTCTTGACATATGGTTGGTATTTAGGGGAAAAAAAAGGACGTGTACATATTAGATCAGTTAAAGTATTCAACGTTTACATTTATGGTTGTGTTGTATACATCTCTAATATAGCACATTTACACCTTATTGGCTGTCACACCATGGTGAGGTTGTCTTGTCATTTCCTGTTTTATTTTGAAAATTCTGACTCCTTTCGTTTCAGGTCACTTGCCCTCCCTCGTGTGGTGTCAGTGTCCATCCTGATTCCTGATTGTGTCCACCTGTTTCCCATTACCCTCATGTGTTAAATGGTCTGCGTCTCCCCTGTCTTGTGCCTAAGTGTTTTCGTCAGAGCCACTCAAGCCAGTCATAGTCCTCAGCCTTGTTGTCCTGTATCTAGTCATAACTTTTGTTTGTATTTTTGTATAGCCACAGTATGGTTTTGTTTAGGAATTATATTGTTTGTTTGTAGTTTAGACATCTTCCCTTTTTGGAGCGCCTTTAGTTAACTTTTAATAGCCTTGGTTTTTTCCCTCTAAACGAGGAGTTTTTTTTGTTTAATAAATATTTGCCTTGGCCTCAAACCCCTATCTCTGCGTCTGAGTCCTAAAACTGCCACGTCGTGTCATTGCCGCAATATTGTCACCATAATGTCTAATAATTGATGTTCTATACAGGCCTAACATTATATTCATTGGTTATACACCTCTCATGTAGCAATCGAAACCTGTCCAAATATGGTCAATTTGTTGTTTTTCACAAATCGACAGCATTGGTCTGTCCCCATGTCATCTGTTATTTACACACATTATTAAATTTAAAGTGTTGAAAATGGCTTGAGAACAAATCTATTCACTATCTTGGATCTTGGACACTTGAACGGTCTGAGAAGTGTTGAAAAACTCCGCCTCTTCCTTCACTCTGCGGGAGCCATGCGTCATTTTGCTGCCTCAAGATTGAAAGTCTGGATGGTTTTCTTTTTTTCTTTCTTTCTTTTTTTTCAACAAAACGGAGTTAAAATTGACGAGATAGAGTAAGCCTGTTTTATTATAAATGGATAGCTGTAATGCTTCAATGCAGAAGGAACAAGTCAGCCATTAAGGTGCAGTAAGTGAGAGCAGCTTAATTTCCGCCAAACATATTGCTTATTGTCAGCTCATCGATTTATCACTCATTGTCCGAATTTGAATTTGATTTCAATACAACTCTAATAAATCATAATACATGTATATGCTTTTCTAATGAAAAATACATTTTCATGCATGCAGATGGATTTTTGTTGTTGTTTTATGCCGATCTCCAGTTTATCGAAAGGATGAGTTAATTTTTTTTATTTTGAAATGTATAAGCACAGCTGGTCAAATGTAAAAGGGAGATAAATGGTATTGAAAATGAACAGCATTTTTTTTTTATTGTCCTTTGTATCATGATTTGAGGAGGCAATTATTTTGTAAATTGTCTCATGTAGCTGTATATTTATTTGCAGTGGAGTATTTGTTCAAGTATTTGCTTACTGTTCGTTTTTGTGTTTTAGAAGCCCATGTGGGATGGACAGTCACCTTCAGGCTTGGGGAGTAACGGAATACATGTACCGCCATTACGTAATCAGATTGCAAAATTTTTTTAACAGTATTTCACAACAGTTACAGGAAAAAACATGTCATCTGTTTACAGGTACATTTATTGAAATTGGGGATTACTTCGAGGGATTACAATTTCTACGATGAGAAAGAGTGCGAAAGAGGGTCGAGAGAGAGTGCGAAAGAGGGCGAGAGAGAGAGAGAGAGACAGAGCGAGAGAGCGAGAGAGCGGGAGAGAAGGACAGGTTGAGAGAGAGCGCGTGCACGACCGCGTGAGACCGTTGCTACATGTCGGGGAGCAAACGAACTGACTAGTCGCGTCCTCCACACGCGGGCAGTTTGAAAAAGCTTCACGGACGGGAGGAGGAAATGGCGACCGGTACTCACTGGAACTTAATCGGAGCGAAAGTTTGAGCTGAGAGTCCAGCGGCATACAACGCGCTGTAGGTAGCTTCTTGCTAGCTAGCCCGCTAGCCATACAACCGTAATGTGAGTTACACCTTCCAAACAAATCTTCCTCCCACCAATTCAGTTCATTTTGCAGTTGATGTCACACATCGTCATCCTCATTGGATGACTATCTATCCATCCATCCATCCATCCATCTCAAACTGTGACGTGTGGTTGCTTTCAGTGACAGTTCGAAAATAGCATATTGCCTTTAATCAATCAATCAATCAATCAATTACATGCTTTTTAATTACACAAGGATTGTTACTATTTGTAGGCTGCCCGGGTCCCTATCACCCGCAAATAGCAGGGGCACATTGTAAAGAATATACTGTATATTGCTGTGATATTTATTTTTTATTTTGTCTTCATGAGCATACTCAATATTGGAGTAATCCAAAAGTAATCCAGTTACATTACTTTTCTATTATGGTACTTGGATTACATTACTAACGACATTTTTTATTTTAGCAGGTAACTCGTAACTGTAATGGATTACATTTTAAAAGTAACCCTCCCAACCCTGCAAATAAGTAGCATTAATGTAGCATATTTAGACCGTATCTAACAGTCTGTGCTTTGACGTATCAGATTTTTATTCGATTCCAAATCGTTTCGATGCAAAAAGTGTTTGTTTACGAAAACACATTCTGTGTGTTTGTTTTGTTGAAGACTGCATGAAAAACAACAACTTTCTCTTATATATGTGTCTTTAACCCTTTTAGGGTACATATGTTTTAAGTGTTGACTATTTGTGTGTATTTACCATTCTGCGCTGTCAGCGTCACAGTTGCAGTAACGTTTGGGGTCCAAGCAGTCTCCCTGCAGGCCACATGCGCATTGCTGGCTGCCTGGCTGAGCTCCGGCCCAATAATTCTGACGGCCACCTGGGGCGGCGCCGCCTAGCCACCAGCTCAAGGGGGAGCCATCTGGAATTCACCGCAAACATTCACATGTCAAACAACGGCTACTTCTCTGAATCTTCATTTCGGTTCGGACTCTTCTTTCCAGACTCTTGATGTCTGAGGTCTTAATTGATTCTAGTTTCATCCCTATTTTGTTCTCCAGACTCATTAGTTCTTTCCTGATTCTTCTTTGTTGACTCCTCAAACTTTTTGATTATTTTTCAACATGTTTTGGGGGTGCTGTTGTCTTGCTTTTCTTTCTTATTTTTGAGCCCCTTTCTTCTGACTCGCCTTTTTCAGACTCCTCTTTTTGACTCTTGGATTCAGACACTTCAATCAAGGCTCTTCTTTTTAAACTACTGTCTGCACTCTTTGGACTTGTTTTTTTCCCCTTAGTTTAACTTTCAGACTTTCTCTGCTGACTTTACCTTTCCGACAATTTTGACTACTTGGCTCTTCTTTTCTGGACTCTTCTTTCCTGACTTCGTCCAACTGAATTTACTTTCCAGACTCCAGTTTTCTGACTCTTTTCCTTCTTAAGTTTACTTTTTCGACTCTTAGGGCTTGATTTTTGTAAAAAGCGCACTTGCCCTAAAAATTGGCACATCTTGATTTACACGCTAGGGCAAGTCTAGTTTTGTTTGGGAATTTGGCAGTTCATGTTGTGCCATGCTAGTTGTTCAGGTTGATTGAGGACATTTTTCACTGGTGCACCGGACACTGTGGTGGCTTACATGTAGACCAGACTTTAGACCAGCTCAGAGCAGGTCTAAGTTGTGGCGCAGGTGGTGGTAAGGTGATTGTGGTGAATTTGGTTGAGGTGCAGGCAGATCGATTCTGGCCTCCGGTGATATGTACAGTGGATGTTATCTTATTTCATTCATATAGATGACAACAGCGTGTATGGAACCCTCCGAATCATTCTAGAAATCTATTCATTGAATGCATTATTATTACTATCAGCATCATCAGTTATGCGCATGTGTGCATGTTGGTGGGGATGACTCTTCTTTTTGGACTCTTCTTTACAGATTACTTTCCTTACTCATATTTTCCGACTCATCTTTCAGGCCTCTTCTTTTCCGAACCTGTTTCTGGAGTGTTCTTTTCCCACTCCTGCCAGACTACTTTTCTTACTCATCTTTTCACACAAATTTTTCATCAATGAACAAAATGTGGCCTCACCTGGAGTGTTGAGGAGGCGGGACTTCCTGCAGTGGAAGGCCATTTCCTGTTGGCAGTGGTCTGATTGGCCGATTACTGCCACCAGCTGCTCCTCGTTGGCAGAGTAGTGCAGTCGCACAATGTGCTGATGTTCACCACTAGATGGCCTCACTGGGGTCAACTCGGTGTTGTTGTGTCCGATCTCCATCCAAGTGTTGTTTTCTGGCGGACAAAATGGAGGATGAAGAAAAACAACCACACACATGTTAATGAAACAATGTGTGTGTCACCTGTCATGTTGCAGTAAACCAATTGCGGTTTGATGGGGCCGCTGCCGTCCACGTCAATGTAGAAATATCCTGACGTGTTGCCATTGTGTTTGTACGCCTCGCAGGATTGTTCGTACACCGCTAGGAGAGAAACAAGTAGAAAAGTTTATAGAAGGATGCGGAGTTCAACAACGTCAGGAATTACATTAGCTAATTTTCTTAGTGATTTATAGCGACGTAACATAGGAACATTTACAGTATTTAGCGAAATACCCATGAGGAAGTAATGCTTCTAGAGTTGTCGAGAAAAATACCCTGCTAAATTTAAATAGTCTTAGATATTTTTTTTCTCTGATACTGTACATGAAAGTAAGGGTGTCAAAATGAGTGCACTAATTTTGACTTAATTGAAAGTTCCTTTAATGCAACAAATTTTTTGTAACGCGTGATTAATGACCACCCCTAAATCCCAGTCGCAACGCAACAGGCACGTCCACGTCAAAATTGTGCAGTGATAAATTAAATAATAATGCATATATTTGTGGAGACCGGGGTCAAGTTGTATTTTACAATTTCAAAAATATGCAGAATTTCACTAGTTACTTAATGTTAAAGATTAGATAGCTCTTAATATGAAAAGAAAATGCACTGTGCTGTCACCAATGTCTTACAAATGCAATTATGCTATCTAGTGGCAGAAAAATTATCTCAACACAAATCAATATCACACTCTTTTTTTTTTTACAGTACAGTACATATTTTTAATTTTAACTTAATTTTATGAATTATTATGAAATTATTGTATCAATGACTAAAAGATGCAGTCATATTTCTTTTAGTTTAACATTTTTTTCCCCACTTTTGTGTTAGCAAGAGTATGAAAACTTCAAAAAATAATTATTGTACATTTTATTACATTTAGAACAGATATAAAATTTGCGATTAATCATGTTGTTAACTATTGAAGTCATGCAATTAATTACGGTTAAAAATTTCAATCACCTGACACCCCTACATGAAAGACATGTTAGAGTCCACAACTTAGCTAAGATATTTTAATAAAAAATAAATAAATGCGGTGATGGGGCAGGGGATGTTTTCTGGAATATACAGTTGTTTTTTTCGAAAACTTGAAAAACATTATACAATCTTTAGTGTAGCTAACAAGTATTTTTGTAAATGTTTCCCTTTCTGGGGTCACTTAACTTTTTGGGTCTCCCCCTCCCCTCCAAAACCATTTAAGACATTCAAGAGCTGGTGGTCAATCTATTTTTTGGGCTGTGCAAAAGCGACTTATAAAGAAATACAGCAGCTGATCCAAATGAAATGTTGCAGTGTGCTGACTCCGGCTGAGGTTGCAGGGCCTCTCTTTTATTTATTTATTTTCCGATATTTTTATTTAGGAGACTGGGGCCGCAGTGACTCACAGCTGTGGCAGGTGGCGCCGCCATAGCCGCTGTCGCTGCAGTTGCAGTGGAAGTGCGTCCAGGATTGAGTGCAGCGCCCGCCATGCTCGCAGCGACTCGGAGAACACCTGAAAACGCAAAAAAATAAATAACGTAAATTTTTTTGGGGGGGGGTGTTTATGGTCAAAGTAAACTTGGAAAAATTTCGAAAGCTAGGATGTACAAAAGAAAACATAAATTACTGTATAGTTAACTTTTAAATTCCAATATCATTTTATGCTGATCTATTTAAAAAATTCCCCCCTTTTTAGTGTTTTTTTTTTAATGTTCATTTAATTACTGATCAACTAAATAAAATAAAATACTTATATTGACTTTTTCCAATGTTATCTTTTTTTTTTTTGTCCTTTTATTTAGCCCATTGAACAAAATATATGTGTATATATATATTTTGAAAAAAAAGTGTATTTGCGAATACGTAGCCTTGCTGCTCACCCTTAACACCAAACCTAAATACTCAACCTGAGAGTTTTGAGAGTTTTAATTTGACTGTTGATTCATTTGACCCAAATGGAAACGTGGGCTCCGTTTTGTTCCTGATGCGCTACAGTTAGAATCCTGGAGTGTTGTTGGGCGTCATAATAAGCTCCCGTGAAGTATGACTACCGCGCTGACCCTCCGTTGAAAAACAACATTTTCCACCTGACTTGCGTTCAATTCAATCAGCGCGATCACCAAGCGTACGGCTGCAATGCGCAAACCGCTAACAACACGATGGATGCAAATTGAAGGAGTCGTGACCTAGGCAAGGACGCCAGCTCGCTTCGTTAAGCCTTGGCTCATTTTATTCCCAACACGTTTCTAGCCGCGTGTTTTTTTTTTACGCCCTACAGGCTTGATAATTGTTGTGAACGTCGCGTTAATTGAGCGACGATTCGGCAGCCAGACCAAACTAAACGATTAGTTCTGCATCGGTGGCATCGCTCCGTGAGATGTTAGCGCTCTGAGAGTCTGAGGCTCGATTAATGCCACGTGATTCAAGTGATATGATAATGATTTTTTTTTTTAATTAGTCCATGAGGCTATTGGAATGTTTCCAAATGAATTATGAACCTATGAAGAAATGTAACTTTAAATATTATATACATATAGTCCCCCTCTTAAAATAATTGCCTAAGTCTTTTTTTTTTAAATCTTTTTTTTTCTTCCTAAATCATCTCCTTATGATGCAAATTGTTAAATTTTTTGGTGTTTCCTGAAAAATCTGAAAAAAATGACTCGGGCGATTATTTTAAGAAGGTATTGATATACATTCTGCATGTACAGTAAATATGAGAGCTGCATACACATTCAATATGTAAACATGCTACATTAGAGGTGTATAGAACATGAAATAAAATTGAATATTGTAAATTACAGTTGTATAGGACATTAAATATGAGGTAAATATATATTGGGTTTGTATAAAACCTTCCATATTATGCAAATGAAATACACAAGAGCTGTATCGATTGTCTATCATGTTGGTGTAAAGAACATTAAATATGATTTAAATATTTATTGAGGTAAATATGGTACATCAGGGTTGTATGGAACATTGCTATAGGACATTATGTTATTGGTTTAGATATTAAAAATGTAAATCAGATAAATGTGAGTTGTATCGGACAGTAAATATGCTACATTAAAACTGTCATACTGTAACATGTTGTTGCTTAGTCAGGAAGCTAATGCCTTAGCATAGTATGGACCGAATTCCTCGTTAGAACCCGACCTGTCGATGATGCCGCATATGTCAATCAGAAGGTTGCTGTAGTTTCCCAGCATCTTTTGCTGCACCAGGATGAGGTCCACTTGTTGCTGGTCAAGGGTCAGCTGGCGAAGGCAACCTTGGAAGGAGGCGAAAGGGTTCGTGCAGTCCTCCCGCCCCTCGTCCTCCGCAGGACAACCTTGAACAACAATTTCAAGTGTGACTGCATAGAAGTACGATAACGTGGTATATTCGCCTACCGCTGAAGAAGAGGTTCCTCTCCATGGCGACGGTGAAGGAAGGACTGGAGTGAGCTATGTGGTCTTCGTCCACGCTGATGCTCAGGTGCCCTCGTCTAGACTTCAGATCCACCGAATGCCACTGACCATCATCCAGACCGGACGCTAACAACCAGTCCACACAGACTCACAATTCAGGACTGCATGCATTTTTTTACATATCCGTAAAAAAATAAAAATAATATCCAAACCTAACCCTAACATGGCCTATAACCCCAATTGAACCCTAACCTAATCTGATCCTCAACCTAACACAGGGGCATAAATCTGAATGTGAAAATGGGAAGACTTTCTAGGTGCCCTAAGCATGTTGGGGGGCCACTGTGAAGCCCCCGGCTCCTTCCTGATCAACAAATTAGTTACATTTTTTTCAGATAAGTTAGAAATATGTCCCCAGAACCACTTTACACGCCTTTAAAAAAAACAAAAAACCATTGCTCTGCAATAAGATACAGGAAATATTTGATGGTTATTTATAGCTTAGGTCATGGACATACTGGCCAGGCCCACTTGAGATCAAATTTGGGTGAAAGTGGAAATGAGTTTGACACCCCTGCTCTATGGTTTTCATGCTCTCTACTGACCTGCCTTGAGCTCCAGCAGCACCCTGTCAGCCTTCTGTACCCGCAGCCTGAGCCGGCCGTCGCTCAGGTACACCCAGACAACACCGCCCTGCCCAGGGAGCTGAAAGGTGAACAGGAGCCCTTCCTTGTTCCACGTCCTGAAATGGAGCCCCACGGACACTCCCCCTACGGGCAAGGTGGTCGCTGCCCCGGCCCCTGACAACTGGAGAAAGCCTCGGGGCCCGGGGAAGGTGGCGGCTACCACCAGAGTCTGGTGGGAGCACGTGAAGGTGACATTGCCCTGGGAGACAAAAACAAAAACAAAAAAACATTACAAAAGCAAAAACATGAATATTAATCAACTGCGGGGTGGGGGCGTGTCCGTGTGACTTCGGGTCACCGTGGTCCTCATCAGCAAGTCTCCTTAAATGTGACATTAGCTAGATTAGCATAACCATGAGCGGCCAATAGCATTAAAAAGCAAAATGGGGGGAAAGTCAAATGAAGGACATATTATTTATGGTGGGATGCAATGCGACATCATGACAATACTGACCAGATTTGACTGTGATGCAACAAAGTTTATTATTGCTTATTGTTGTCATTTTTCATGTGCGTCCCTTATCAAACAAATTACGAATAGCTTTTGTTGTCTTTTCTTTTTTCTTTTTGTTGTTTTTTCTCTCTGTTCCCTCTCAGAAGAGGTGTTGTTATTGGTTTTGATTTGTGTTCTTTCTCTCAAAACCAAGTCCCAGCAAATATTATTGCTATCGTTGTCTTTTGCTATTGTGTTTTGTTGACTCCCATTCCAGGAGTTAAGTTATTGCTGTTGTTTTCTTTTGTCATTGTTATTTTATTGTCTCTTCAATCTGCCTGCAGTCACACAGATGACATGTAAAGATTGTTTGTGATGCAGTTTGAGTGCATTCAGGTTCATGAGGGGCATGGAAAGTCACCTTAAAGGAAAAAAAAAGAAAAAAAATAAGCCGCTTCAGTCAAAACACACACACACACACACTCACACAAACAGATTGTCTTTGTCCTTTAGAGAAATCATCACTTGAAGAGCCTCCATTGGAGCGTTAACCAAGCATGCGAATAGCTTCACTTTCTTCCTCCAGTATTCATCATTTTTGTGAGAACTTCTTTAATAGAAATGCTCCCCAGTGAGTATGAATTTTGAAAATCAAGGGAGGTCCACATGGCCAATATGGAGGCATTATGCTGAGAGACTACTTTGCTCTCACGCCTCATTTATTATAAAAAGCCAATACGGGACAAGCATAACCTATATATCAATGCAGTCAGACGGCAAGTTGCCATTTATTGAACAACACTGAGATGACAAAAAATAAATAAATATTTGAAATGCGAACATTTAATGACCCTTTGAATGTTTTTCTATTAGAATTATGGATGATGTTTTCATTGCATTGCCAAGCAGATAAAATAGATTAGCATCAATATATATTAATAAAATATAATAAAATATGATTAGCATCATAGCTAACTTGCTATAAACTCAACATGTCTCATTTGATTCTTGGTATCTTGTGAACTAGCTTAAAGCCATCTTTTTAAACCATTTTAAAAATGCATTTCATAGCTAGTTAACTGAAAACTTTGTATAAACTAGCTTACCTTCATAACTAACTAGTCAAACTCTTGCCACAAAGAGTTATCAGTATTCATTGCTCACTAGCTGTTAAGTGTTGTAACTCATTTTACGGTATACTTGTGAACTCTTAATATTATTGGTTGTAATCAGTTTAAAATATGTATTTTTCATTGCTAGCTACATGTAAAACTGACTGATTAAATAGCTATATACTTAATTTAGCTTTTTAGCTAAGTAGCCATAAGCTAACAAAATTTTATTGCTCACTGGTTGTAAAGTGTTTCGTTTGATACTTGGGTACTAGTAGCTAATTAGTAAACTAATGTAATTTTATAGCTAGCAACCAGTAAAAAATAAAATAAAAACATTTCATAGCAGCTACCAGTAAACTACATTAGCATCGCTTCATTTTAAAGCAAGCAATCTTTATTTTTTTTTATTTTTTTTTCATAAGTAGTTAGCAGGTTAATAGTTAGGAACCGGGACAATGTTCACGCTTCATTAGGAGCAATCTTAATTTCATGGCTTGTGCCCAGTAAGGTCTTCTTAAATAGCTAGCTACTTGTAAACATGGCTAAGTAACACCAAGCAAACAGTAAGTATCACAGTTCACAGCTAGTCGCCATAACTAGCTTGATTTCAAAGCTAATTATTCGAATTGTGGTAATAAAAAAAAACTAACCCTAAAAAAAAATTTTGAATAAAAACATAAGTGTTGGTGTTCTGGGAAGCATGAAATTTTGGGGGGAAATTACTTGCAAGCTTGAAGCCAATAAGATGTTTTATTCCATACGTAACTATTTGTAAACGATCTTCAGCTAATAGGTTTCGAATCGTCTTAATCACTAACTACCGGAAACATGTTTAGATTTATTATGTATAGCTGCCAGCAAACTATCATAAGAGTTAAATAAATGTACGTTAACAAAAAGCAACCGTGAAAAATGTTTACGTTTTATAGCTAGTACCGAAAAAAGCCTTTTTCATCGCTAGCAACAATGAGTACTACGTTACTTGTTTCCAACAGTAACACACAGTAACACATTAACTACATAAAACTAGTTACCATCAAGGTATTTGGTATTTAGAGTGGCCAGGCCAGCTAGCAGTAAAATAGTTTCATTTCATAGCTAGCAATCAGTCACGTTTCAAAAACATAGTATCTGAAAATTAGCTTAATTTCACAGCTAGCAACCAGTGGGATACTTGATTCTAATTTCAAATGGTGTCAAATTATTGGTCTTAAAATGCATTCGAGGAGTGTTTGAAGTCATATTTAATCCACTCAGAGTGAACCAGTTCCGCCCTCAAAGCATTTGAGTAAAATATAAACAACAAAGATGGCTGATTCCAATAGATTATTTGTTGTTCTAGTTAATGCAGCCATTCCAAATCACATTGTGTCACGTGAACATATGTCTTTGTATTTACATTTGCCTCGAAAACCTTGAGGTCGGAACTGACACAATCCGAGTGGGATCAATCCGATTTCCCACTTCCCTCGAATGCAGCATTTTTCCTTAGTGCAACGTCGCTCTCCGCTCATTGAAAAGCATTGGACTTTGGATCAATATAATTTTATTTGTGAAGATTATTTTAATTTGAAATTGTGAGAAAATGTTGTTTGACTATTGTAACAATATGCTTGGTTTGTATGATAGTCACAGGCAAAAGCAATACAATACGCCGTGGACATTAAGTGTTGCATTGTGGAAAAAGCAGAATTGGTCAGATGCTCGGAATTGTCAGTGATGCCACGAGGACAAAAAAATTAACTGAAAAGAAGATCATCTACGTTTCTGCATGACTGCTAGATAGCATTTCAATCAGTCATGATTAGTCACATATTTTTGTATTTTTGCGATTAACAATATGGCCATTAAAAGTCTTTAATTCCTTCCTTCCAAGCTTTGAAACTAGTTCTTAAGAACAGTGGTGTATTTGCATGATTGGGCCAGTGGGGCAGTGCCCCACCATAACCCCCATCTACACAACAAAGGCTAACATCAAAGGTAAAACAATGTAACTTGAATTACTTGCTAGATTGTTAAAGAAATCCATCGTTTATTAAAATGTTGCTGGCAAAATGTGAAGCCAATTAGCGCAAATGTGAAGGACATCACTGGCCGTCCGTCTGACGTTTGACCTTATTAAGAAAGCTGTCATTGACTGACCGTCACGGACGCACGCCGGTCGCCGCGTCTGGCCATTGCGACCAGGTTATGGTGGTTGTACACCAAATTCTCGAGGCAGCCTTGGAATCTCTCATCGGGAATGTCGGGAAATCCCCCGACACTCAGCTGAAAGACACCAGGATGGAAAACGTAACGTGAATCACAACGTCGGCAGAAACCAATGCAGATGGTGGCGACGAGTTTTTGGAAGACCTGCTGGACACGCCAGTGGTGGAAATGTGGTGGTAGGGCCACGGTCTCTGTGTGTTGATCCACAGTGAGGTTGCACCGGCTAGCGTGACATTCCATGACCACTGAGTGCCACTGTTGATCATCCAAGAGGCTGCCTAACGAGGCCAGATGACGACGACCGAGACTAGAAGTCCACCCTAGGAAAAAAAAAAGAAAAAGAGATGGTGTCAAGGTGATTTTACATCAGGACTGGACCAGATAAAAAAAAAAATAAGAAGAAGAAAAATAATTCCTTCAGATCCAGCAGATGATACTGTGGAGTAAACAATTGACATAAAAATCACCAGATAAAAAAATAAATAAAAAAATGGTGGGGGAAAAACTGATTTTTAAATACCATGTTAATACTAAATAAATACAGTACTGCTTTTTGTTACTGGTTTTGTTTAGTATTTTTTTTTTCTGTTCTATTGACATCATTTCTATATTTTCTCTTTGCATTTAAATGTCATTACTGCCTAGCAAAAAAAAAGTTTGGCACGACTTGACAAAGAATATGAGCCATTCTTTTGCTCTTTTTCGCTTTGTGCCAGTTTTGGAATGGTGTGGTTTTACGATGAATCATGTCAACGATTTGTGATCTGCGTGGTTCGAGTGTTAAAAAAGACAAAACACAAGAACAACTTTCTGACAAGACATGAAAAAGGTTGCAAGAAAAGTTTTGTGTATTCTGAAGACAATGTTGTCTCCCAGCGGGAGGTTCAAAGTCTGGTTGTCTTATCTCATCTTCATCTTCATCACCATCACAAGAGGAAAAAAGTTGAGATGCAAAGCCAAATATTCCGTCGTTGACGCCAAACGTGAGATGTTATAAATCTTAGATGAGCGTTGGCGGCTCCAAATTAGCGGGGCCGGGCTCCCGGTGGCCCAGCTCTGCCGGGAGAACTAAGGAAGGAAAAGTTCCAGTAGAAACCCAACGCAGTCGTTAAAAATGCATCCGGTGGTGTCGTGGGAGGCCGAGGAGGAAGATGATGGACAAAAACATCTTCATCCCAAAATGAGGAGGCGGGAGTTTGTCTTCTTGTCAACAACTTATTTACAATCCGGGGAATACATTTCTTATTTTGTCACTGGAGCGTGATAACAAGATTAGCTTTTGAGTGACACCAACTGCATAAAGTGAGAAAACATATTACATACAGCTTTTGTATTGGAATGCGTTAAATTGTAGCATTATTATTATTATTATTAGTGTATTGTTTTAGTAGTTCTAAATTCATAGTTCTTAGAATTTCTAGGCGCAGCCAAGGCGCTGAGGGGTTCCGGTTTGGTGGCCTCAGTATTGCATCTCTGCTTTTTGCAGATGATGTGGTGCTGTTGGCTTCTTCAAGCCGTGATCTTCAACTCTCACTGCAGCGGTTCGCGTGAAGCGGTTGGGATGAAGATCAGCACCTCCAAATCCGAGACCATGGTCCTCAGTCAGAAAAGGGTGGAGTGCCCTCACCGAGTCGGGGGATGAGATCCTGCCCCAAGTGGAGGAGTTTAAGTATCTCGTGGTCTTGTTTACGAGTGAGGGCAGGTTGGAGCGGGAGATCGACAGGCGGATCGGTGATGCGGACTCTGTGTCGGTCCGTTGTGGTGACCCTCACCTATGGTCACGAGCTGTGGGTCGTGACCGAAAGAACAAGATCCCGGATACAAGCGGCTGAAATGAGTTTCCTCCGCAGGGTGTCCGGGCTCTCCCTTAGAGAAGCTCGGTCATCCGGGAGGGACTCAGGGTCGAGCCGCTACTCCTCCTCGTTGAGAGGAACCAGTTGAAGTGGCTCGGGCATCTGGTTCGGATGCCTCCTGGACGCCTCCCTGGGGAGGTGTTCCGGGCATGTCCTACCGGCGGGAGGCCCAGGGGACGACCCAGGACACGCTGGAGAGACTATGTCTCTCGGCTGGCCTGGGAACACCTTAATAATAATAATAATAATAATAATAATAATAATAATAATAATAATAATGACAACAACATATACATTTCATTTGTTTTTTCAGCTTTTCAGAAGATTCAAAGACACATTACAAGGATAAAACAGTTTTTTTTTAAAAACAGAGTCAAAAGAAAAATGTACGCAGGACTTCGAAAGTAGTAGAAGCAACATTAGAAGTAATTTTATTTTGCTCGTTATTTCCAGTCAATTCTACAGTCAATTTGTTACGGTGTAGTACAGTAAATAATTAGATGTAATAGTAGTGGTAGTGATAGATGTAGCGTTTAAGCTTTTGTCGTCATTGTTGTGATTGTAGGAGTAGCTGTCGTGGTAATAGTTTTGTCAGGATGGTGGTGGACACAAACACCCAAAAACTAAACAAAATCCCAACCCCACAGAACCGAAACATGACAGTTTAGTTGTTGTGATTAGTAGTAGTAGTATTGCTGTGGTTCCTGTTGCTATCCATATGTTGAGTACATATTTCCAATTTCGTATTGAAATGTATTTGTTGCTAAAGAGAGAAAGACGAGACACATGAAGATAGAGTTCATTAGGAAAATTAAAAGAGAAGGGGAAAAAAAGGATGTACAAAAAACATGAAAATCAAAAGAGAAGTTCATAAGCAGAGGAAATGTGAAGTTTCAGTCAAAAGCAGACAAAGAGAAGATGATTGCTTCCGAGTGAATAATGCACAAGGAGTGAATATGAAAGATTCTTCTCAAGTTTCACTTGAGCGCTCCAAGCTAATGAAAAAAGTAGGAAATGAAAATGTGAGTCACAAGTGTGTAAATGTATCTTTTATCATCATTTTACGACTTTCAACAATTACAGCAGAACACCCACAAAGGATATTAAAGCTACAGCCGACAAGTTCAGACCTTCCAAAACCTATACAACCCTACCTTGAAATCTGCAACCTAACCCTGACCCTAGCAAGCATGTTGTTACCTTGTTGGTGTCCCGTGACGGCCATAAGCACTTTTCCCGCCTTGAGCTCCGCACTGAGTCCAAGTCCCGAGGCTCCTCGAGCGTGAAGCAGCATCCCGCGATTCTTCAGACTCTTGAATTTGAACGACACCTCCTGCTCCCCGTCCTCCTTCTCCTGGCTCCACGAGTACGCCGCCGTGCCGCTCTCGCCGTCCAGCGACATCACGTCGGAGGCTGCCGAGCGCAAGGCAGGAAGAAGGCCGTGAAATGCGTCAAGTGGAAGTTCTAGCATCATGACAGGACAGAAACATTCGAAGAGCACTAACAGCTGTTTGCTCTTAAAACAAGAAGCTCTACAACTAAAACAGGCTTGACTTGAAGCCCTCATTTGAAACCCAAATCCTTTCTTGAAACCCTACTTTAAAACACTTGTCTTGAAACCCCAATTAAAACCCTAAACCTGTCTTGAAACCTTATTTTCAAACCCTAACCGTGGTCTAAAACGTTAATTTGAAAGCTTGAAACACTAACTCAGGATTGAAATACTCATTTGAAATCCAAATACTGGCTCGAAACCCTAATCTGTGATTGAAACCATAGTTTAGGCTTGAAACCCTATTTCGAAACCTTAGTCCTGCTTTGAAACCCCAATCCTGTCTTGAAGCCTTTCTTTGAAACCCAAGCCTTATCATGTTTTGGAACCACAGCCTTGATTCAAAACCCTAATTTAAAAAAAAAAAACTAAACCTGTCTTGAAAACCTTCTTTAGAACCCTAACTGTGGTCTAAAACTCTAATTTGAAACCCTAATATTGTTTCTTAAACCTAATTTGAGACCCTAAACTGTGATTGAAACCTCAGCCCTGACTTGAAATCCTGATGTTGTCTTTGCTTGAAGCCCTAATTAGAAACCATAATCCTGCTTTGAAACCCTAATCCTACCTTTAAAACCCTAATCCTTTCTTGAAGCCTTACTATGAAAGCCTTAATTGCAAATCCCAAACCAGTGTTTGAAATTCTAACTGTTCTAAAACCCTAATTTTAAACCCCAGTCTTTGTTTGAAACCCTAACGATGTCTTAAAATCCGAGTTTGAAACCTTCATATGAAATACAAACCCTTTTTTGAAAGTCTAAATATGGCTCAAAACCCTTCTTTAAAACCTCAGCCCTGACTTGAAACCCCAATTTTGAAACCCTAATCCTGTCTTGAACCCTTTCTCGGAAACCCTAGCCCTGCTTATGAAACCCTTCTTTGAAACCCCAATCCTGTTTTGAATCCTTACTTTGAAAGTCCAGCTTGAAACCCTAATTGCAAATCCCTCACCTGTTTGAAATCTTAACCGATTTAAAACCCAAATTTTAAACCCCTACCTTTGTTTGAAACCTTAACAATGGCTTAAAATTCCAGTTTGAAACACTCATATGAAACACAAACCCTTTTTTGAAATGCCCAATTTGATACCATAACCTTTTTTTTTAACCCCTCTAATTTGCAACTTAATTTAAAATGCTAACTCTAGTTTTAAACGCTAACCTTGCCTGAAACCCTCACTTGTCTGCCTTATGGCTGCACCTTCAATAAAATATGTCGACGTGCGAAATGCGGGGTTGGTGCTGTGTCTTACGTAAGAGAACGAGGTAAGAATTAAAACCCGCTTGTGTGTCTGTCGCAGCTAGACTGCCAGAAAAACAAAACAACATTCGAATGGGAGGAGGTTGAGGTGTGATATGATGCTTTTATCTTCCCACATGAAAGCCTGATGGTCCTCTGGCGTCTCTCCTAACGAGCGGAGGCGGGCGACTCACTGTAAGGACAGCCGTAGACCTCCAGCCGCAGTCCAATGCGTCCGCCGGGGTTCCAACCCACGGGAAGCAGACGCACGAAGCGAGCGATGGCCGTCTGCTGCAGCTTGTGCTGAACCACGCTGTCCGCGTTGATGTTGCCTGAGAAAGACTGAGGATGACAAAAGACTTTTGTTTACACTTTTGTATACATTTTCCCCACTTTTTCACTTCCTGTGGGTATCCTAAAACGTTTGTTCAACCTCCCCGTTTGGTGTTCTGATACTTCTGCCCGCAAATTCTCCAGTGTACAGTATACTGTACCACAAAAACACAGTTTCCCAATCTCGCGACCCACAGCAGAGTACCTCGCCTCCTTTTTATCATCATCATCATCTGGTGCATCTGTCTTGCTGCATTTTTAATCAGGCAGCACGCCGGACATTTTAATTTAGCCTACGGCTGCGTTGCGGTCTGCCCGGGCATGTTGGCGGACAGCTAAATAGTGCCGGGTGGCTCAGAAATGGCAACAAGCTCATACTCCGCTCTGCATGCAATATTAACGAGGAGTCAAAACACTCGTGATAAATTGCCAAGATGGACTGATCTAATTACTGCTGGTTTGAGAGCTTAAGTATGATTGTGATTTATTACTTCAGGTACTGTACATTTTTGCCTCGACATTTTGATCTAGCTAGAATTGTTAGCTCAGCTGGCTAACCTCACTAGCTCTATTTTTCACATTTTTTAAGAGCTGGGTCTCGGGGGAGGTCTGCATTCCACTGAGTAACGTCAAAGCTTAGAATGGTCTAAATAAGGCATGGGTGACAAAGGGGATAGAGAATGCATGTAAAAAGAAAAACATTTTATACAAAGGATTTATTCAATTGAAAACTATGGGAGCTGAAATTAAGACCTACAAAAATAAACAATTGAATATTATACGAACAAGTAAGAAAGATCATTACCATGCATTACTAGAGCAGAATAAAGGCAACACACGAGAAACGTGAAAAATACTAAATCATGTAATTAAAAATAGCTATCAAAAATAGATTATTCAGAATATTTTATAAAAGATAAAACATATTGTTATTGAATAAATTATTATATTTATATATGAATATAAAAGTATTTTGTTAATGTTGGCAGTAATTTGGCAAAAGAAATCCCTGAGCTGAGAAACAAACATGAAATAGATAAGCACATAAAAAAAATTATCATCCAAACCAAAGCAAGACCTACAGCTTAAGGCTGTGGAAAGGAATAATTGAAAAGTTTGGTTTGAGAAATTTAGTTCCACAATTTTGGCGGACGTCCGCGCTCCATTCAGTGACTTTCTTCTTTTATATGCATGCGTGTCTTATATGCATCCAGACCATTTTCCAAGAAACTTTGTGGAAAAGGCAAAGGACTTCGGTGTAAAAAGTTGGGCATCCAAGATTGTTTTTAAACATTTGTCATCTGCAAAATCATGTTTAAATAAACAACAACTAATACATCAATTTTAGAGAAGCTTTGTACAGATGATGAAAAAGGAATATTGGTGTGAAAACTTGGAGATAAAGCATTACAAAATGATAACAATAATAATAATTTGATATCAGTTTGGCCTTGGCAGAGGTCGACGTAGCAAAAAGCCCCCCCGCCGCTTTCCCCACCCCAAAAAAATTAACAAAAAACAACAACAACTACTCAACTGATTTCCGAGACACCTTGTGCTGAAGGAGAATGAATTTTGTGGTGAGAAGTTGGGGAGCAAGCATTTGTTCCCATCTTTGTTAACAGTCCAGCTGAGTGTGGAGATCTGCGTAACAAACTAGCAAAAACCTCTAAGATTATAGAAAGGAAGAGGAAAATTTGGTGTGAGAAGTTGGCTATCAAACTTTTTTTTCACATTTGTAAACAAATTGGTTTTGGCTATTGAAACTATAAAAAAAAAAAAAGACTTAACTGACTTCTAATAAACACAAAGAAGAGAGAATTTTGATGTAAGAAGTTGGACTGCAAATATATATATGTCTTCACATCTGGCCCTGGCAGAGGTCACACTCGTTTTACATGCACGTGTATACTGTTTGTGCAAAATAATTTTGGTGTGAGAAGTCGGGCTCCAGAATTCGTACACATACCCCAATGCTGTCCTCCAGCCGGTGCTGCTTCCAGTTGTGACCGGTGTCACTGAACATGAGCAGATAAGACGTCAGCCAATCAGAGCTGCCATAGCGTCCCTGCGTGGACACCGCCGTGATGGTTGTCCGTTCCCCGAGGTCCACCTCCAACCACTGAGACGAATCGGACGCCAGTGGAGACCAACCTCCTGCACCTGAAGACAAAACAATGTATTGTTGTCCCCAAAATTTTTATTCACGCCAACAAAGCCAGTTTTTTTTCCTGAATTGTTGTCCTGTGTCTCAGGTACCAAAGTGGGACAGCAGAACTGAAATCACCTTGACCTGACCTATAATATTAAAGGTGCCGCCTGTGTGTAAGGTACCAATGCGAGATGGGCAGTGAGGTTGAATCACAAATTTTCCAGCTTTGACATACTGTAGTATCAGAGGTTGAACATCACCTGTGTGTAAGGTACTGATGGAAAGGAGGGGGTAGAAGTCAATCCATGAGTTTGGAGGTGTACCAGAGGAGAAATGTCACCTGTGTATGAGGCGCCAAGACTCAATGGGGGGCTTGAAGTCAACCCACAAATTTGGAGTGGACCAAAATAGGTATGCCACCTGTGTGTAAGGTACTGATGGGGTGGGTGTTTTAAGTAGATTGGTATATTTTCTGACTAGCAATGTAACATCAGAGGAATATCGATGCCAGTGTGTAAGGTACCGAAGACAGTTGGGGGGCGGTTACAGTTGACCCATTAATTGCTCTGGTTTTACCATAGTATCGAGGCGGAACACATGTGCGTGTAAGGTACCGATGGGGATGAGGCAGTTAGAGGCCAACCCATTAAATTGCATGTGCAAGGGTAGGATGCTACTTGTGTGTAAGGTACCCCCCAAAAATAGGTGGCTTGAAGCCAACCCACGAATTTGGAGGTGTACCAGAGGTGGCACACTGCCTGTGCGTAAGGTACAAGATGTGGGATGGATGTTCTTGTAATTTTCTGGCTTTCGGTGTAACCTCTGTAGCAAAATGCTGGCGATGTGTAAGGTATGAAGTCAACCTGCAAATTTGCCAGCTTCAGAAATTTCCATCTTTGTGTAAGGTACCAAGATGGGGGTTGACGTTGACATGCAAACTTCACTGAGTCTGATGTAGTATCAGAGGCTGAATGTCACATATGGGTATGCGTGAATTTAGAAGTGTGACAGAGGAGGAACACCATCTGTGTGCAAGGCATCAAAACAAAATAGTGGGCTTAAAGAAATTCTATGAATTTGGAAATGTACCCAGAGGTAGCATGACGACTGTGTGTAAGGTACCTATTGATTAAAGTCCAAACAAAATCTGGCTTCTGATTTAGCAACTGAGGCAGAACACTGGCTGTGTATAAGGTAGCAATGAGGGAGGAAGGGGTTGAAGTCTACACATGAATTTACCAGCATTCAAATTCACCTCCTGTGTGTAAGGGGCTTCGACCAGAGTGTAAAATTTACAGTAAAATCTGACTTTCACTGACACACTCTTTTGTGTTTAATTAAAGCAACTGTCACTAACCTTGTTGAAAATAAAAATACACCACGGGGTCTCCGATAGGCCAACTTGCTGTGTGAAAGGGCCCTAAAAAGTCACCTTCATGCTTCTTCGCAGCTTTCAATTCAGAAGGCTGCTGGCGTTGTTTTGAATGCAGCACGTCACATTTCCATTCGTCTTCATAATGTCAATAGACGGCGCAACTCTGCCAAATCCCCAACGAGGGTCCCGCGTGAAAGGTGCCACCGACGCACCTTTTAATTCCCATTCATCACCTGCGCTTGACAATCTCGTTTGATCACTCGTCCGACCAGACGTTGACGTCTGGATTCCAAAGTGGCGGCAGCACGGACGGCTGATGAGATTCTCTTGAAAGCATGTGACCGTTTGTTTTTCTATCGCCAGACAAATTTTTCATTCGCAAACGTCCTCACGGACAAAATCAAAGTGATCGGCCTCGGCTGAGGTCTGCGCTACAAAATGACCTCCCCCAAGTACAAAATTTGGATTGGCAGCAGTATTAGCAGGCATGATTTGGGTGTGAGAAGTTGGACATTAAGGATCTGTTAGAATCTGTTGGTGGAGACTTTCAAGTCGTGTATGTGTAGCGCGACAGAAATATGTAAATAGGGCAAAAACAATGCACTAAACTGTGTGAGTTTAGTGAGGGGGGGGGGGTGCTTGGGCATCCAGAACTTTTCAAGAAATGTTGGGATTTTGGATCATTTTTGAGTTACATTCTTGTTTTCTATGTTTGTCCCAGTTGAACTATATTAAAAACAACTACCAATTTCTGAGAAAAAGAATTTTGGTGGGATCCACAATTTTAATATTATTATTATTTATTTATTTGTTTACAGCTTGGCCTTCGTAGAGGTCTGCACTAGCTGAGTTACATTCTATTATTTGCGTGCCCCCGCAGAATTACACATTTAAAAACAGCTACTGCACTGATTTTGAAAAAAATTATTATGTTCTCAGAAGTTGGGTTGTACAATTTTTTCATTATTACTATTTACAAATGTTGGGGCTTCGTCTCTGGTTTATGATCTACTGAGTTTCTTGCTAGGAAAAAAACTAGGGTTGTTGAGACAAACAGGAAGTAATTTTGGAGTGAGAAGTTGGGATCAGGGAATTTTGTTTACATTTGTTAGCAACTTGGCTTTAGCATAGGTCTGGTACATTCTAGTTTTACCAATAAATTGATTTTTGAAAAAGGAATGTTAGTGTCAGAAGTTGGGATCAATGATTCTATTAAAAACTAAACAATTTTGAAAACAGTATTGCTTTGGCGTAAGGTCTGGGCTCAACTGAGCGCTATGCTTGTAAATACTAATGTAGTAGAGAGAAGAAGAATAAATGATGGTGTGAGAAGTTGGGATCCATGAAAATATTTTTGAACAGTTTGAGTTTACAGGTTTGTGCTCTTCTGCTAAGGTTGTGGAGATGAAGGAAGGAAATAATATGAGAGTCTGAGAAGTTGGAATTGTAAACAGTTGAGCCTTGGTAGTTCTACACATTACTGAGTGATGGATTAGAACAAACTACTACAGTTGTGAAAAAATAAGCTATCTTGGTGTGAGAAGTTACTCCTATCCCCCCCCCCCCCACCCCGTCCCCATTTTGTAACTCAAATGTCACGTCTTTCCTCTTGTTAACAGAGCTCTTGTTGGTTAATTGAGCTGATTTTGAGTGGACGGATGAATTATTACGATGCACAGAGCGACATTGTGTCCGATGCTAAAGGCTCTCTCTATTAATTAAAGCCGGAAAATGTAAACGTTGACGTGAACTTTGAAGGGGCTAAAAGGGCAAACTCTAATAAGCTGCAGATGTCAAGACGACGAGCGGACGCTTTGACCTTTTCCGCAAAACGCAGGTATGAAAGGAAAACGGGAGAAGGAAATGGACGTATGCCCTGTGGGACACCTTGGAAAACTTCAGTGCTGCCTGTTCATTGCAATGAGATGGAGGCAGATGCAGTAATATTAACCCTCTTTTTAGCACTCAGCTACGACAGAGACTTATTGTTATATGAGAATGTTTTCATTATATGTATTATTTGTACTTTATTAGTATGTTGTATGTTGCTTTTGTTTGGTGTCCCTGAGTGGACTATTAAAACCGTATCTTTATTAATAAGCTGATTTATTAATAATATTTTACAGATTTATTATATCCAAATATTACTAATTCATTACCATTATTTTTCATCAGGGATCAAATAAGAAAAAAAATATATATCACTAATTAATGATTTGTTATAAATTATTATTTCTATATATTTTTATTTAACTGTGTTGTATTTTTATACTGTATTTATTTAAAATATATCTTTTTTAATTTAGCTATCCATCCATACATTTTCTTAACTGTTTTTTCCTCACAAGGGTCGCGGGGTGCAGGAGCCCATCTTAGCCAGCTTCGGGCAGTAGGCGGAGTACACCCTGAACCAGCCAATTGCAGTTAATTTAGCTATTTAGTGCATTTTAATTTCATTTAAAGATTCATTAGAATTAATTTAAGTTGTATTAGTGTTTTGACTTTGCCATTTGAAGCCCTTTTACAAAAGTGTAATGTAGTTTGGTTATATTAATTATAATTTATTTTTTAAATTAATCTATTATCATAGTTTTTAGTTTAATGTAAGTGTCAGATTATAATTTATTGTAAATGTTTTGATATAGATTTTATTTAATCTAATTGTGTTTTTATTTTAATTCACTGCAATTGCGCTTATTTTAATTTGATTTAATATAATTGTAATTATCTTTAATTTACTGTGAATGCATTTTTAATGTATTTTTTTTAATCTTCATTTAAAAAAAATTCATGTATTAATTCAGTTGAATGCAAATGTTTTTTTTACTCCATATAATGTAATTTAGCTATCCAAATCTAATTTAAATGTATTTATTTTGATTTAATTTAATGTAGGATAATTGTACATACGTATTATAATTAAATTTGATGTCATTGCTGTTATTGTGATGCATTGAATTAATGAATCATTTATTTTAATGGGATTTATTTAATGTAATTCAATGTCACACATTTGATTTATTTGAATGTCCTTTTTTTCCCATTTACTTTTTCTATTCCTTAAGTAAGCCAACATGCTTGCCAGGTTTCTTTGAATTCCAAACAAATCTAAAGTGGACAAATCTTCATGGAACAGATGGCGGCGGACCTTTTGGCCGTCTGCTCTTTATCAAGCGTGAATTCTGAGTGTATTACGCTGTCACTTCGCTCCCGCCGTCAACTGACACCTGACACCTCTCAATTTGTCTGTCTCGGACTAGCGGAGCGGAGCCCTCGTAACGAGGAACAAGGACGCCGGCGCAGATGGACGACCGCCAAGACGACAATGACGACGGAGACGACCAATAAGACAACCGCCGAGACGACGTCTGTCGCGTGGACGACAGGCTAACAAGATGTTTAATAATGCAAAGACATTCCAGCTGCCGCCACAAAAGGTAACCAGGAGAGTGAAAGGATAACCTGAGTGGTTGCCAGGTCTCATTTAGACTCATATTCAAGTCACTTACTTACTTACTTACATACACTTACTTACATACACTTACTTACATACACTTACTTACTTTTACTTACACTTACTTACTTACACTTACTTACTTACTTACTTACTTACTTACTTACTTTTACTTACATACACTTACTTACATACACTTACTTACATACACTTACTTACTTACTTACTTTTACTTACATACACTTACTTACTTACACTTACTTACTTTTACTTACTTACTTACTAACTTACTTACTTACTTACTTACTTACTTACTTACTTACTTACTTACTTACTTACTTACTTACTTACTTACTTACTTAGCTTCTGTCAAAGAACCCCATGAAGAGTAGCTTATGGTGATCCAAAATAGTAAATAATAAATAAACTCACTTTGAGTAGTTACCTTCCTCAGCATTTTTGTTTGTTACCTCCGTCAACTAGCTACTTACTTCAACTAGTTAACATGAGTAGTTATCTGCTTTACCTGCAAAGTAGTTATTACTTGCTTACTCACTTTCTGTGGTTTGTTAATTACTGTACATAGTTTGTTACTGTAGTTAGGTAGTTACTGAAGGTATTGACATAGTTTGCTATTGCACTTAATATGATATTGTGGTTTGCGTTAGTTTATAGTTTGTTACCTTAGTCGTTAGTTACTGCAGAAATTTAATAGTTAGTTTGTTACAGTAGTTAGTCCGTCCGTTACTGTAGTCAGTTACTGTTTTTAGTTCTTTAGTACCAGATTTTGTTTGTTAGTTACTGTAATAATATTGTAGTTGCATAGTTACTTTATTTAGCTTCCTACTGTTGTATTTCTTTTTGTAGTTGTTATTGTAGTTATTGTATTTAGTTGATTACTGTTACTGTAGTTAAGTTTTTTAAATATATATATAGTTACTGCAGTTTTTTAGTTACTGAAGGAATGTAGCTGGTTACTTAGTGAAATACATAGTTCATTGCAATTAGTTTGTTACCTAGTTAAAGTCATCTTCTAACTGCTAACTGGAGTTGGTTACATATTGTTGCTACATTTTGTTTGTTGTTCTAGTAAGTTAATGCATAGTTACCAACTGAAGTTAGTAGCGTAGTTATTTGGTTGCATGGTTACTGTATTTAGATATTTGTACTCTTGTTAGCTACATATTTGTTACCAGTAATTAGTTACTGTAGTTATCAAGTTGCATAGTTAGCATCTGTAGTTGTTTGTTTCCATAAAAAGTTACTGTAGTTAGTTCCTTAGTTTTTCACTTGTTACTGTGTAGTTATATCTGTTGTAGTCAAATGTTAACTGAATTATTGTATACAGTTTAATCATACAGTCAGTAGCATAGAGAGTCATTTGCTACTTGATTCGCCATCTCTCAACCGCTGCCACATAGCAGCTTGTAATTAAACTTTAATTATACTTTTAAATCCAAGTCTTTTGGGGGGGAAAAAAGCGATTACAGCAGCACAATTATTTTCTTGAAGTCTGTGTAATTGCGTCGCCATGGCGTGGGAACGTCAGGAAGCGCTCAGACATAAAGGGCGCTATTAACATTTGGCACGCGGCACTGGAGCTGGATTGCTACGTTAGCGATGCGCTAACTGTTACAGTGGCGAGCAATTACGGCAAGATACTTCAAAAAAGAGCAGGGGGGAAAGGAAAAAGATCTTTTGTTCCAGTTGGAAAAGAGATTCTTGTTCAAGATGAGGAAACGCTGCCAAACAAAGACTGCTTGTTAACAATTCTAACTTTACACAGACGATAAAAATAACACAATAGGCCTAACAGTTTTGATTGGCACTCAGAGACATTCATCCAACTTAGCGCTTAATTATTGACCTTGTTTGCACTGCAGGGAGATCGTTAGCTGGTTAGCTACTTTGTTTCTTAGTGACTAGATATACTGTATTTTGTTACCAGATTTAGTTACTGTAATTCATTTATTCCTCTGTTACTTAACTGAAGTTAAATAGTTAGTAATTAGATCATTACTGTAGTTAGTCAATTTGTTACTGCAATTAGTCAGTCAGTTAGTTAACTACTGTAGTTCTCTTGTTGGTTAGTTAGTTAGTTAGTTCACCTCATAGGATTAAATAGCTTCTTTTTTTTTTTTTATAAATAAACTGGTAAAATGTACTCAAACTCTCCTTGTAAAATGTTTTTTCAAGTAAATATTACTTATTTTTGACAGTGCAAGATGATAAAAACATATTCTCATTCATATCACAAGTAGTAAATAAAATGGTAAATGTGCGGTGTGCTTTACAACTTGCTTCGCTGGCGAGACAAAAGTTTGTTCCTAAAGATGCCAGTTCAAAGGGGACTTATTCAAACGAGCTGCAGTTTTTGCAGGTGTATTATTTATTCTGATTTTGTTTTTTCATTTATATTATACATTTATTTTCAAGGCAAATATTTGTTTTTATGTTTAATTTGAATTCAAAAGAAGACAATGCCCTGAGAATTAAATCTTCAAATTAAGGAGATGAATATAAAAGATTTCCAATTAATAATCAGTTCCGTTACATTCTACTTTTGAAGAATCATCAACAAGGGGTACGAGTGTGGGGCTACTCATGATATGACGCAAGCAAAGGTACGAGGGTACAAAAGTCAAAAACAGTCGGGAAAAACACCATATAGGACAACATGGCTTGGCAAAGACCTGTGCTCTCCCGAGTCTGCTCGTTTGTTTGTTTAGTTGTTGTTGTTGTTGTTGTAATACGCGATTAAAGGTGAGGTGAGGCAGACGAAAGAGAGGATTTGTGAAATATTGCTGACAGGAAACAAAGCTCATTTAGCATCCTGACGATGGAAGTGAGATAAAATGCACATTTAAGAGCGACGCAATCACCAGGGCGTCACTCACACAATCCATGTTCATTTACGCTCAGGCTGGGATCCTCCATCTTCCTCACTGCACACACAGGAACACTTCATCTATTGATTCCTTCACTTGCTTAATACACACACATAGTCCCCTTGTCTTTGCTACATCGTGGGGCCCATACACGCGTGTTTTTCCAGGTTTAACTACCATTGTGGGGACCGAATTCAAATTTTGGTGGTCCCCACAAGTTCAGACTTCTTTTTGAGGGTCAAGACTTGGTTTTAGAGTTGAGGTTTGAATTGGGTTATGGTTGAGGTTAGGGTAAGGAATGGGGGTAGGCAATCATTTTTGATGGTTGGGGTTAGGAGGAGGGGCTAGGAAATGCATTATGTCAATGAGAATCCCCCACTATGATACAAAGACAAGTTTGTGTGTGTGTGTGTGTGGGGGGGGTGTGTGTGTGTGTGTGTGTGTGTGTTTACATATTTGGGGGTTTTACTATCATTGTGGGGACATTGTGGGACATTTTGGTGGTCCCCATGAGTCCAAAGCTCTTTTTGAGGGTCAAAAAGGGTTTTAGAGTTTAGGTTTGAATTCGGTTATGGTTGAGGTTAGGGTAAGGAATGGGGGTAGGCAATCATTTTTTATGGTTGGGGTTAGGGGAAGGGGCAAGGAAATGCCTTATGTCAGTGAGATGGCCCCACAAAGACAGTAAAACAAACGTGTGTGTGTGGGGGGGGGGGGTGCGTGCGTGTGTGCGTGTGTCCGCTGGGGGATGCTCAACACTGATATCACACGAGATTTCAGGTTCCATAGGAAAAACTGCAACTCCCGTAAATATCAGCCTCTCACACAGATGAACCAATATCTTGGTCAGAATGACCAATTTGTATCGGTTAGCCCAATCACCAATATATAAATTGGTTGAAAACACCTACTATTCTAAAGTGGTTGTTTTAACCAAAGGATCTGTCGGACACATAACTACCAGCTAGATTGATCAAATGTAACCTGTTTTTTTGGTAGATTTGACCAATCTGTTTTTAGAGTGTAGTTATTATAGTATAATAGTACTGTTACTGCAGTTTGTTGCCTAGTTGATATGCTCGTGCGGTTGATCCTGCAGTGAGTTCGCTTTTACTGCAGTTTATACGTTTGTTACTGTAGTCGGTGAATTGTATAGTTTGTCACTGCAGTTAGTTTATCACGGTAGTTTGTTTTTGTACTTAAAGGTGTACTCAAGGATCTTTTGTCGCTGCGTCTTCCAGGTGGATCATCTTAAAGATGAGTTCTCCATCCCATCAATCAATCTGCCATAACGACGTCGTGCGTGCTCGTTCCTAACTGCGCATGCGCACTTGGAGTGTTTGTAGCATGTAGCCGCTGAGCTACGGATTCAGCCATTCATCGTTGTAGCTCGACCGATCTCACCGCATACTGTCCTTTGAAAATGGCTTGAGAGCCGCAAGAGGACACCCGTCTATGAAGTGAGGCCGGCTGCAGAGACTGATGAAGATGATGAAGATGAGCTCGCAAGTTCCCGACATTTGATCACCGTTTCCCCCGGAACGAGCAGGGCAGCTGGTCGGATGGTCTTCCGCATGCGCATTTTTTAAAAAGTGACAAACGGACGTTTGACTTCTACTTTTCGAGAAGATCCTTGAATAAAAGTTGTTGTTGTAGTTCATAATGTAGTTTGTAACTCTAGTTAGTTCATTACTTAGTTGATGAATTATATAGTTCTTTTCAGCAGTTAGCTTGTTACTGAAGTGATTTATTTGAGTTCTTTTTGTTACTGTAGTTTGTTGCCTACAATTACATTGCTACTATATTAAGGGCTCTAACTCATTATTATTTTAATAATTGAAAATGGATAGATGGATGGATGATTAATCTGTGGATTAGTTTGTGGATAAAATATATATATTTTTTACTTTTCATCCCTTTATTCAAAAACATGACATTGTGTGCACAAAATACCTAAATTGGTTACGATTCTGTTCCTGGTTTGGGCTGTAACAGACAGAAAGTCAAAAAATGTTGATTATTGTTTTGCCAATGAAAGCAGATGTTTGCAAATGTCACACAGGGCATCTGTCTGCTTTCGTGGACAACTACAGAAATCAGAGAGAGTTGAGGGTTGAGAGGCAGAAAGTCCAAGCGGATCATTTTAAGCTAAGCAAAGTCTAAAAGATTCAAATGATGTCAAAAGTCTGATTCTGGAAAAACAATGATCGATTAATCTGATCATCGATGAGTTGTTCCTGTCGCTTAGCGTCAGCAGTTAGCTACATTCATTTCGATTCATTCTATGATGACCTATTGCTAAGGTCATTACATTGTCTGTTACTGTAGTTAACTGCTGTAGTTTATTACTGTAGTTACTTCATTGCATAGTTCACTGTTACTTTATCACTGTAGTTTGTTAGTTACTGTAGCATTATTTAATAACATAGTTTGGTGCAGTTGTTTATTTACGACTATAGTTATTATTATTATGATGATGATGATGATGATGATGATGATGATGATTATGCTATTCATACAATATTGCGTGACTAGTTTATACAGTTGAGTAACAGCAAAAAAAATTAACTGTAGAATGTAAAACGGGCATTAACGTGTTTTAGCGTTCTGTTTTACTGTTAACAGTAGTTCATAAATTATTTTTTTTTTTTTACACATGTATGAGATTTAAGAGAGTTAAAAGGCCAGCAGATGACTGCGTAACGCTGTGTGACAAACGACACAGAATTACAACCTGCCTGCACTTTCCACTGGGTTACATGTGCACTATTTGGCTCTTGCAGTCTAATGGAGCGCGCAGCATCTGGAGCACATTAACGGCGTGCTAAGGGGAAACTTTTCACAGGTAAAGAGACAGAGATATTTTTACAAGAGAGCTTTTATCGGCTGCGGGAGGCCACAAACGTCGGATCGATGCCGCTGCGAACGTCGCTCTGCCAGCACATTCGCTCCATCGGGCAACGGCAGGCTTGATTTTGTTTTTTTTCTCCTTTTTCTGCTTGTTTGGCTTGCCTCACTTTAACAAAAATCAATGCCCAACTCCGGATCCAGCAGTTCCCCTTAATTTCCTTTATCATTCCGACAACAACTCCACCACTTTGTGTGCCAAGACACACTGGGAAGTTTGTGTTGCGCATCCCCCGGGCGGTCTTTTATTGACGCCAATTGTCATGGAGTCTTTACTTTGAATGTAACTTGGGGAAATTTAGATGATTATGCTTAAAGGAAACTTATTAAGCAAGTGTTTCACAATTTAAAAACGTTCCCTGGTGTCTTAAAAACATGTCGGTGGCATTCTTTACTAAAAAAATACCCCAAGCATCAAGAATTAATCGTTCATAAGAAGCAAACGTTAAATCACTTAAAGGGGGAATTCAACCCCCTTAAAATATTCTTGACAATAACATGTTTTATGCAGCCCCACTGGTCTAAATACGGTATTCTGTTTTTATCAATATCGGAAAGCGGCCATTTTGCCACTTGCTGTCAACTGAAAATTACATCACAGTTGCTCAGGTCTCAGGTAACAACCAATCACAGCTCAGCTTCAGAAAACGGGTAAGCGGTGATTGGTCGTTGCTTGAGCCCTGAGCAACTGTGATGTCATCTTCAGTCGACAGCAAGTGGCAAAATGGCCGCCCCCCTGTGATGGATAAAATAGGCTGGATTTTGCTTCATAACTCATATTCCACAAATGTAATATTAATCAGAATGTCATGTTTAGACTAGTGAAGTCACACATAACATATTTTGGTCAAAAACATTTTAAGGTTGCCTTCCCCTATAAAGTGAGCAACCACAGAGATTGTATTGGTTGACGCAGAATTTCATCACCAAACTACTGAATGATGCTTGTGAATTAATGGCGCAGTATGGCACAAAGTACATTTTCATTTATATGTCCCAGGGGATATATTACTGAAAGTTGACTTTCCATTTTTGCATACACATAGTTGTGTCTGAAAATTGTAAATGGACTGAACTTATCTACACCATATAGCGCTCAAAGCACTTTACAAGCCATTCACACATCAGTGTGCTTCCAGCTCCCACTGGAGTAAATTAGGGTTCAGTGTCTTGCTCAAGGACACTTGGGCATGGTCACCAGGGCCGAGGATCAATCCCATGATCCCATCCTATGCTCCCCACCCCACCCCACAGCACCCCCGCACCCCCAAGACGAGACCGAAGACAAAGTTTTCATCCGTTGCCGTGATTGGTCAAAACAAAGGTGAACAAGATGCCGCATCGTCCAATCAGCTCGAAGTTTTGTACAGAATGTCCCGCCTTTACCGCCTTTCCCAAGCAAATCAGTGTGGAGCAGTCCCAGATTAATATTGTGGATAGCTCCCTTGAGTGAATCACTATAGCAATCTGGCTATTGCAAGGTTATCTTTCCCATGGATATAATAGGGGCCCTTGTGGTGAACCCTGGGGGACACCAAGGATTCCTGGTGTATTAGCCCCCAAAGAATTAGATTAGGATGCATCAGGTGCATAGCAACTAGGACTGGTTTAAAAAAATAAAATAAAATAATTCCTTTTTGAACCTGATATCGATTTGTAAAACCATGAATCGATTCTTTTAATATCTCTTTTTCCCATGAATTCATAAGAAAATAGAATTTCAAGGCTGATTTAAAATATATATATATATATATATATATATATATATATATATATATTACAGTTTTCTTGAAATTTATTGTTGACATGATTTTAAAAGTATTTTCTTACATTTATGAAAGACCTGACTTATTGCACCTCAAGACAATTTTGAATCTTTTAAATTTATGTTTACAATTATTGAATTAGAATTGAGAAAATATTTTCATCTCATTTTTGCTGATGTCAATGTTTGCATAAACCTTAAGTGATTATAACACCTGTTATTTTCATGAATAAACTGAACCATTTAACCAGTTACTGCCTCTGCAAAATTTAATTTGGAATTTAATGTTTGTGGAGTTTTTATCATAACTTTGATATTTAATAAAAATGTATAAAATGTTCATAAATAATCAATATCGGATTGAATTGAGGTGAATCGAATTGGAAAAAAATATAAATCAAATCGAACTGCACTCAAGTGAATCGAAATCAAATCGATTGAGGAAACTAGAATCAATACCAGCCCCAATAACAATACACAATAGCACGAAGCCATAAATATATGAATGATATCCATGAAAAATTATTTGCCCTCTTCTCAAATTGATCGTTTCCTCACTTTCATGTTTAAGATCGTCCAACAAATGTGATTTCATACAAATAGAACCCAAGTAAACATAAAATTCTGTTATTTTATTTTATTTAGAAAAACTATTCAATGGTACCGGGCCCGTGTGGAAAAGTACTTGATATTTATATTGACATTAAATGTATATTTGTTTCATGATCTTAAACATGAAAGTGGGGAGACTGTGCAAAGTATGGTAAGAATTTGACAAGATGGCAAATACTTTTTCACAGCGCTGGGTTAAAACGGTCAACTTAAGTGGCATCAGATGCTTTCCAACATATTTATTTTCTATTGAGACATGATAGGTGGAGCGATGATAAATGAAAGACAATGCTTCAGGGCCCGAGTGGAGATCAATGGGATAATTGTATTTCCATACCGCAGCAGAAAGACGATGTGTCGCCATGACCTTGTCGAGGTGGGAATTGCCACTCACCGTCTCGTCTGTTCAGCTTGGCGAAGACGGGAGCGTGACTCGCAGACAGCTGGGAGGAGCTTCGGAAGGCCGACGGCGACAGGTTGGACACCAGAGCGCTGTCGCACGCGTCTGTGGATGCAAAACGGTCAAAGTCTGCGTTAAGGCACAAACATTTGATTTCATCAGAGGCTTCAGTTGTTGTTATGTGTCACCATACTTTTGTTCAACGGTAGCATTACTTCCTGTATGTTGGAGGACCAATTCTTAGCATGTTTTATTCACATTTTGACTTCTTGTACTTTTGTCTCATTTCTTGGAGGACATTTGTTTTTTCTTTTGCACTTGTTTTGGTGTTCCAATACTTCTGTACAAGCTCAATTTTGGCTTCCTTTCATGGTCCCAATACTTTTATTCACATTTTCTTCACTTTTACTCCAACTTCCAATTTCCTTTAGCTGTCCTAATACTTTTGTCCACAGAGATCCAAATGTTTCCAAGTTTTGTTCTTTTTCTTTTTCTATTTTTGGTGTCCCAATGCAAATACATCATTTTCACTTCCTGTAGGTGCCCCAATACATTTGTCCAGCTACCATTTTCACTTAATTTAGACGGGCCAATATTTAAAAATACTTTTTCTACATTTTTCATATTGTGTAGGTGTCAGAATTCTTATTACTGCCCCACCCCCGTTATTCTCACTTGCTGTATGTGTCCCAATACTTTTATCTAGGGATGTCCTGTCGCGTTTGTCTTGTGTTCCTGTGTGTTCCGCCTGTCTCGTTATGTCTGATTACGTCCACCTGTGTGTCTTTCCCCTTCCCAGTGTGTTTGACCAATCAGTGCCCTCACCCTATTGTGTTTCTCATTAGTGTTGGTGTATTTAGTCTGTTGTCTTTGTCCATTCGGTGTGGAATCATTGTTGATGTCAGATCTACGTTTTGGAAGCCTTGCGGCTGTTGTTTTTGTCCCCAGTCAAGCCACAGTAAGTCACCCTTTATCTCTGTCCAGTCGTCCATGTCACCCACCGTTAGTCGTCTTTGTCTCAGTCCAGTCGTCCACATCGTAGTTAAGTCTTCTTCGTCACGTCCAGTCGCCCTCGTCTCCTATTCTACAAAGTTGTCCGCGTCTCCTTCCTGTTTCCACGTTCTACAAAGTTCCGCCAAGCTTCCCAAGTGCCGCCTCTATCAACGAATAAGTTGCCTCCATTTAACCCTGTCCTATAAATACTCTGCTCTCACACCAACAACCATGTCCTCTTTAACTACATCCATAAACCTTCTGCATCCTTCTGCCAATATACTGACTATCTCCTCTGGACATGTCTAAACCATCTCAGTCTGGCCTCTCTGACTCATTCCTGATTCTATCCATCCTGGTCACTCCCAAAGAGAACCTCAGCATCTTCATCTCTGCCACCTCCAGCTCTGCCTCCTGTCTTTTCCTCAGTGGCACCGTCTCCAGACCAAACAACATGGCTGGTCTCACCACAGTTTGATAAACCTTTCCTTTCATTTTAGCTGAAACTCTTCTATCACACCTGACACTTTTCTCCACCTGTTCCAGCCTGCCTGCACCCGCTTCTTCACTTCCGCCAAGCTTCCCAAGTGCCGCCGAGTTGCCCCGGTCACAGTCAAGCTCTCATTTCTAGTTCATGATGGTAAAACGGCCACAAGAGGGCGGCCAATACCGGTATCGGTTCACGCTCATCATTACTTTTATCCATTTTCTTTATTTCCTGTACTTCAATCCATATTTTCTTAACTTGTTCGCCTACTGTCGCCCCAATACTTTTGTGCAAAGACCATTTTCACTTCCTTTTGGTGTCCCAATAACTTTGTGCAACTTCCTGTACACGTCCCAGTACTTTTGTCCAAGCTTCACATTTTCTTCACGTCGGTGCCCTGATACTTTTGTCCACATTTTCTTCACTTATTCAACTTCCCGTAGGTGTCCCAATACTTTTGCCAAAACTCCCCTCCGAGGTTGTGAAAAAGAGGAAATGGAGTCGTTTTTTTTTTTGGGTCCTGGAAAAACTGATCTAAATACTCGTCGGAGTGTTCAAACGGCCAACACGGACGGACGTGACCCCGACTACTTGGCGGAATGTTAAGCGAGCGCACTTTGCTGGCCGTCACAGCACTTGTACTTTTTTCGATGTGTCGGCCGCACTTGAACAAGACGCTGGAGAAACTCATCTCTTTTCCTCATGTTTAACATTCCGCACATGTATATAACAACACCGCCAGGAAATAGACATTTCAATTTTTTTAAGACTTGGTCAGGGGGAAGATTTGGAGAAATTAAGGTTTCGCGCTAGGGTTAGGAGTTCATGTTAGGGTTTGGGGGTTTAAAGGGAAACCCATTTAGTCATTTTCAACAGTCAGAAGTTCATATTTTCTCTATAATTAATGCGATAGCTTTATTATTTTTCATATACTGTACCTTTTTTAAAAATAAAAAAAATGCCACTTGTTGGCTGGAAATAACATCACGTGTTCTCGGGTAACAACCAATCATGGCTCAGTTCACATGACCAAACCCAGAAAACAAGTGAACCGTGATTGGTCATTTTCTGAGCCCTGAGTGATGTCAGTTTTTTGTCGTCTGCAAATGGCAAAATGTGTTTTGAAAGGTATGAATTGTACATGAAAAATAATGAAGGGTATCAAATTATAGACAAAATACATATATATAACTTCTTACTGCTGAAAACGGCTTACTGAGTCAAGTAAACTTATTTCATTGATACGATATTCACCTATTAGCGTATCAATAATGAAATAAGTCAAAACATAAGGGGTAGGACTAGATACGTTTTCAACTTCTTCCAACTCTGATATTATTGACAAATTATTCTCCTTCCTATTCTTTTTCTTTCTTTTTTCTTTTTTACTTCTACTTGAATTGTGTTTATATTTATATGTTCAATACAATTCTAAATTCCAAGTATCCCTTTAAGTTAGAATTTCAAATTAGGGTTAGGGGTTCTGAAAAGGGTTTCAAATTAGTGTTCCATGCCAAGGTCACATTTCAATTTGTGGTTGAATTTCACGCTACGGTTAGGGTTTCAACCAAGAGTTAGGGTTTTAAAATATGGTTCTAAATATGGGTTAGGGTTTCAAAATTAGGTTTCATGTTAAGGTTTCAAGCCTGGAGTAAGTATTCAAGCCCTAATTAGGGTTAGGATTTACAAATTGGAGTTTCAAGCTTGGGAAGGGGTTTGAAATTAGGGGTTTCGAGCCTGAGTTGGGATATCAAATTGGGGTTTCAAGCTCGGGAGTATGGTTTCAAATAATGGTAAGAGTTTCTAATTGGGCATAGGATGCTAAATCTTGGCAGCTTGTTGTTGTTTGTTAACTTTATTGTTCAAAAACGTCACTCATGGGGCCTTTTCCCACGGTGACTTTTTCAGGTTTGTGATTTGAAAGAAGCCCACACTGTAACTTTCTCATCTCTAAACCAAGACCAGAGATGAGTAGAAGCTCACGACCAACTCAGTCATGACATTTAAAGAAAGATATCAAAGATAAATAGATAGGAACTTTATTCCTCTAATAAAACTAATACATGCATTTTTATAAAGGTCAGCCATTTTAATTGTGTGTAATCTCAATGAAGGATGAAGAAATTAATCTCGGTTCTGCACCAATTGTTGCAGCAGGATACATTATTTTTTGTAAAGGCCAAACAGGAGATACAATTCATCTACTGGAACGCATTTGTCTTCAATAGTAACAAAAAAAAACATATTCATCTATTCTATCCTACCTAATACACAGCAGCTATAGCCTGTACTTAAACTATAGTATTGTATGAATTTGAATCACAAGGCAAGTTGATTCACATAGCCCTTAATCACAAGAATCTCAAAGGGCTTCACATTTGATTTGGCGAATATTAACGTCATAGCTCGCTACTGTGTATCAATCATATCGATTGTTTTTATACGCATTGTATTGCAACAAGTCAAAATGTATGCAACTATTGTAATTTATCGATCAAAATCGATCTCGTATCTACCTGTAATGTATCGCAACAACAATGTATTTGCGTTGTGTTGCAAAAAAGTCACTTGTCTCGAGCCCAGCTGTCTGGAATGCAGCATTTTTGTTCAGTTTCCATTTTGCTTCGCACTTAAAAGTTGTCAAAAGTCACGAAAGAGTTGCAGTCAAGTTGAGTGGGGAAAAAAAGAAATCAGCATTTAAGCGTGTCCATCCCGAGATTCAAAATTAATCTGCCCCAGCATTTGAGACTTCTCCAGGGACAATTAAACCCCCCCGTAACTCATCGAGGCAGGCGAGAAGGAATGAGAACCCACAGCTCATTGTCCACTTTTTCTTTTTTGAATAACAAAGAGCCCGGAGGGTCCAGGACGGAGGCGGGGACCCTGAATACAGATGAGCTCCATCCATCAGCCCCAACAAACACACACACACAAGGTCTTGCACTTTGGCGCTCTTTTACGCCTAAAAAAAAAAAAAAAAAAAAGTCCCAAAGCGCTTTGCTGCGTTTTTGGGGTTCATTCCGATCACGTCGGAATGTTGTTTTGGTGATCGCACTCAGGCAGAAAACATCAATGCGCAGCTTCTACCTCAGATTCTGCTACGATAACACACTTTTATCTTGCCTAAAAGAAAAGAAAAAATCATTGCATGAAAATAATTACAATATACTACGAGAATTATATCGTAACCTTAAAGGGGTAACGTTAAGTCAAACTCATATGGATCAAGTTTGTATGTCATCATTTTACAAATCAAAGTTTTTCAGAAAAATAATGATTACCAAAAAAATGTCATCTGAAATCACAAAGTGACCAGAACATTGAATTTTTTTGCTGAATTGTACTAGAATAGGGATGATTTTTTTTTTAGATGTGTTCCTGTGCCCAGTTTCCAGTGAGTGCACGTAAGAAGGGTTAATGCATCACGGAGGCCGCGTGAAACAACTCCGATCGCCTTTAGTGCTGAGAGCTAATCTAGCTCTTAGCGTCGAGTACTTCCTCACATCATTTACATTCCCTGAGTGTGGATGGAACAAGCTGATTAAGACTGTTGCATTATTCAACAGGAGCCGGCGTGTGTGTGTGTGCGTGTGTGTGTGTGTGTGCGTGCGTGCGTGTGTGTGTGGCCAAGGCGTTAATTGATTAATTGAAATGCAGAGGCACTAACAAACAGCCCGAAGGTGAAGACACGGCGCTGGAGTGCTCGCCTCCTCGTTTCATTAGCATCACGTTAGCGCAAAATTAGCGAGCAGAGAGGCAGGATGAGAAAAAATATATGCAATTACTGCAACAAGCTACTCACTCCACACACTTACCTACTTACTTACTTCAACCAGCTACTTACTTTTATATGGTTACTCTCGTTAATGAGTTTTCTTCAACAAGCTACTGCATTTATTTATCTCACTTCAACAAGTTACTGAAATCAACTGGTTACTACACTTAACCAGATGTCATCTAGCTACTTACGTATTTTAACTACTCACTTCAACTTATGTCCTTTAATGAGCTAGTACCTTCTTCCTTCTACACGTTATTTTCTTTAACTTTCTTTTTTTTTTTACTTCAACTACTGTTATTTACTTCAACAAGCTAGTTTACTGTATGTCAACAAGCTATGTAGGTCATCAAGCTACTTACTGCCCTTAACAAACTTTTTTTCATTTAACTGGTTAGTTGAACTACCCACTCATTTCATTTGGTCACTTTAATTAGTTACTACCATTATCATGCCATCTAGCTTCTGTCTGAGTAACTGACTAACTTGCTAACAAGTTACTACCTTAAAAGTGGGGACTACTTTAACAAGTAACTCACTTAAGTAATTACTTATTTTAATTTATTACCGTATTTCTTTCAACAAGCTTCTTACTTCATCTACTTGCTTTCAGATACTTATTACAGCTTAACGGGTTAGGTTAATGTAGTAACTATTTCCAACTAGTTACTATTTGCGCGATGTCGTCTTAGTGAGTAACGTCACTCTTCACTCTTCAAGTTTTTCCCGCAACAACGACCTAAGTCATTCACTACTGTCTCTCTTCGGCTGGATGTTGGATTTTTATTCCTTCTCCGCAGAAAAAACAAAAAAGACTTCAACGAGTCGCATTTCTGACGTCACTCCGCTCTTCTCTCATTGGTTCATTCCACTGTCTGTTAGCTCAGGTTTGCCCCGCCTCAGAAATGCGACTGATAGGACGGTTGACGAGACTCACTCCCTGGTAAAGCGGCGAGTGAGTCTGGATTTCCAGGCTAGTTCTACACTTCAACTGGTTACTAACAAATTAGTCACTTTTCATTGGTTACTTCTAATAGCTACTCACTTCAACAAGTTAATTACTGTGCTGCTCTTCAAGTAGTTATTTTCAATTGCTTATTTATTACAAGTTATGTGAAGAAGCTACGTTCTTCAGCTAGTTACTATGTTCTTTAGGATCCACTTACTTTAGGTAGTTAGTTAGTTATTTCAAGTAGTTACTTGCACAAGTTACCTCCTTCAAGGAGCTAAATGTACTTCAACTAGTTTGTCATCATTAGTGTGTTGTACACATAGCAACATATAATAGGTTTGGCTATTACCCACTGTTAGACTTTGAGCTGTTTCATTTTTTTGTGTCCTCGTAATTCATGCGAAGAGGACAGACAGTGAGAATTGATGGTCTCACGCATGCTTCAAGTGAACATCATTGGAAAAGAATGGTTTCTGCATTATTTCTCCGTTAGTAATCCATTTATTTACCTATTAGCAACCCTTTTATTTCCCTCTTAGTATTCCATTTGATGTGTTTTTCAAATGTAATTCATCCTTCGCCTTAATGTCTCAGTCACGCGTGGCCCAACATGTTTAAAAAATGATCTCAATGAGAAAAACAACACATTTATATTTTGTCATGTGATGACTCTGTCACCATCACGCGAATGCATTAGCACCAAATGCACACTGAGAGTGATGGGATTCATCAGCACAACAACAAAAATCATCATTCTACTGCAGATAGCAGTAAATGGTTTATAGCATCACTTATGAAAGATGGAAGGGAAATGTGCAACTTTCCAACTGTATGGCCCGCTATTTTGAGGCGAATGTTTCTTGGTGTGTAGCAACTAAATTTCCATACAACCAACTAGCTAACACACAAGCTAACTAGATCTTTAGCTATCAAACTAACTAACTAACTAAACTCACCTACTGTAACTAACTGACTAACTAGCAAACTAAGGTGGTGCCAGAAAGCTTGTAGTATGTTGGGAGAAAGAAGTGGCAAACTATCTGCTGAAACCTAGCTAGCTACTTACCTACCTACTAGCTAACTAAATAAGCTCCCTAACTAGCAGGCTCGGATGTTTGAACACAGAAGTGGTTAATTAGCTGTCCCGGTACTTACATTAGTAATTAACCACATAAGTGGCAAACAAGATAACTTGTTAACACACTAATTAACTAAAGAGATATTTAGCTAACTAAGACTTTGATGGTAAAGCTAAAATAGGACAGTTAATAACCAACTCAAACAGGAGCAGATAAGACTAAAATGTTAGTCAAGTCACGATCTGAGTCCCTTGCACTATCTGAGGCGCCATCTTTGACCGTTAACTACGGCAACAACTCAAGGTCAAAACACGTAGGTGAAGTTTATGCAATCTGCATTTATACGGTATGCATTTGTAAAAAGCTTGTGTAATAGGAAATGCTTTTCATCGTCTTCTTGCTCCAGGAAGGATGGATGGGCACAATAAGGAATTTATTACACATGTTTATTTTGAAATACAAATCATGACTCTATATTCAATATAAAAATACAGGGGCGTGGTGTATTGCTGCTGTATTACATTCATGTAATATACCAGTCGCTATTCCTCTGCTTCAAGACAATGAATCCAGAGAGCAGATGGCAGCTCACACACGCACGCACAATACGCACACGCGCACAAGCACACGCATTCATCGTAGTAAGTCAGTGAGGGATAAAATGGGAAAAATAATAGAAGCTGTCACTCGGGTTGTGAGGAACAACTGTGGGAATGCCACCGGGCAAAAAAATACGTGGAAAAAAGTATTGGGGCACATGCAACTTAAGTCAGTAAATTGACCTCCACCAAGGCCCAAAAAAATAACGCCAAATAGTAGCTATTTCAAGATGGTAGTTGTCTGTTGTTGCTAAGCAGAATTCATAGGGTTGAAAAATGGTTCACCCATAAACCAGTTGAAATGTTTAATATAGAGCAACACACTATTTTAATAAACCCAAAACAGATATATAATATTGGCTCTATTAAATATAAAATGTTGAGTTTTCCAAAAGATCATTTATAAACATAAAAAAAAAAAAATCATGTGACAAAATGACAAATCCCAAGCCAAAAAGATGTTTTTAGTCAGTTATTGCTAAGCAGAGTTCATAGGGCTCATGGAGCCCCACTAGTCTGTATTAAATATAGAATTTTTATATTGGCCATAGTTTTCCAAAAAGCACAGTTTTTTGAACCAAAGTGGGACATTTTGTCTAAACAAAATAAATGACATCAAGTGATACAGTTGGTGTTAAGCAGAATTCAAAGACACACCCAGTTGCACCATGGGTTATTGTAAAACTTGGCTTTACCTAACTAGTGGCCCCACTAAATTGTTTGACTGACCCCCCCAAAAAAATGTCACATTAAAACTACAACTCAATCAGATCACAATGCACGTTTGCAGTTACAAATAGTTGTTATTAAAGTTGAAGTTCAAAGGCCCCTGTGGGTCAATGAAAACAGATTTCACAAAGAAAAAGGCTCGAGACATTCTTTTCCCAATGAAAACATGATGAATAGCCGGCGGCAAAGTCTTGGAGGTCGTTCCTCTTATCTGGATCATGCCCTGGTCTGGTGGAAACGTTTCCACGACCATCACTACCCGACTGATAATAAAATCTCAGCCTTCCCTGACTTAATAAAGCCCCATTCATCCCTCTCGACCTTGACTTTCGCCTTTCATGGCCGCGCTTATTTCCATAAGTGAATCTGAAGAGGAAATATGAGCACAAAGCAAACTGGCTCCAGTGCCACCATGTTGTTTTGTTCAGCTGAAGGACGCTTGATGATGAGCTGCGAAGTTTAATGGAGGGAAGCTAATGTTCCCCTCAAGCTTCCTCGGTTTAAACAAGCAACTCCTTTAAGAGGAGCTTGACTTTCTGCCTCGAGCGTGCCGGTAATTACTCTCGAGTGCAGGAAGAAAAACATGGCTCCACGACGCCGTCACTCTTCCACGGTCCCAAAAGAGGTGCTAACGCTAACGTTGGAGGTTGCTTCGGAGCCACGGCGTCATGGGTCTTTAAAACCTAAAAGCAAGCGGTCAAATGAAAGTTTCAAGGGTTTACCCATACATTTAATTGACTTCACAAATTAGCTGGGTGGTGCCCCCGAGGACGTTATTCAAATTCATGACCCCGAAGCTGGATGAAATAGCAACAGTGTTAGATTAACTCCGCCTTGAACCTGCAAATCTCCAGTTTGAGAGACAAGTCCTTTCTTCCTTGTTTGTCGCTGGGAAACCCCAACAGACGAAAGGAGTTTGGGCCAATCAAGTCGTTTTCAGTTAAAGTTGTAGCCTCGAAAAAAAAAATACGAGGACAGGATGTGACGACAGTTTTGCCCACTGCAAATTTGAATTGGCTCCAGTTGAACTGATGTACGTTTGATCACGTTAAAGTTCATTACAACGTCCAACATATCTTGTGGATGGATAGCTCAGTTGTATGGTCAAGGACTTGGGTTAGAGCAGGGGGTGACAAACATACGGCCCGTCGGCCGGATCAGGCCCGACCCGTGAGATGATCTTGTAAAGTAAAAAAAAATAATAATGTCGGACCTATTAAATCAGACAGCCAAAATCAAAGCATATCCATTTGTAATTTCACAAGCAATCCTCAGATGAGCAATGCAACTTGTACACGGAATTGACCTGGATGTCATTATTTTACACACAACCCAAAGTTACGGTTTGTTGAAATAAATAAATAAATAAATAAAACAATAGACCAACATAAATTAAACATTAATGTGCTGAATATGACACACGTTCAGCTCGTGGTAACACAAACACACACTCTAAAAACAGTTGGGTGAAAAGTAACCCAATTATGGATCAAAAATGGACCGATCCACTTTATGGGTTATTTTATACAAAATGACCCAAGTAAAGGATATGACCAATATTTATGAGTTGTTTGACACGAAAAGACCCATTTCTTGACTCAAAAGGATCGGTCCATTTTTGACCCATCGTCGGGTTATTTTTGACCCAACTGTTTTTAGAGTGCATATGACATGGATTAACGTCCTAAAACTTCATTTACTGCGCCACACAATGCATTCTGGGACCAATATATATGCAAAACTGCGTTCCATTTGCATCTGTGTTTTTGTTTTGTTTTTTTGGGAACAATATAGTTACAGTTGAGGCCCGCTATTTAGAGCTGGCCTGCAAATCTGAAACCGACGCCAATTGTTTTTAAGTTATATACCATGATTTTAATGTTCCGGCCCACTTATGAGTGTCTGAGAAGAGTTAATTGTCTACTCCGGTCGTGTTCATTTAACTCTGCTTAGGGAGTTAAAAAGAAAAAGTGTGAAATATTGAACTATTTGTTGAGTTACTTCTGAAAGGTTTGGAGCTACGTAAACTCTTTGGTAGACATGTTTTATCATGATTTGACCCACAACAAAGTTTCAAAAACCCATGCTGTAGAATGCAAAGGGAGTCTTCTGAATTGGTTTGAAACAGGCCCAGTTTACGGACTTCAACACGAAATTCTAAAGATAACTCAGATCATTAGTACTCATTGAGAATTCAGTCCTTGAAGCCAGTTTCGCTCAGCAGCATAACATTTGGTAGACCCACAAAAAGCCTCAAGAAGCCACGCCTGAAAAGACACAGGAAGTCTGCCATTTTTTGTTTGTTTGAAGCAAAGAAGGACCGTGTTTCATCAGTTTCTGCCTTTTAAACAGACACTGCAGTGGCCCAGCAATTGACAGCTCCCCACTGTCATATTAGCTTCTGCTGTTTCGGTGTTCAGTGCATTGCTTTGTTATTAGCATTTCGATTCCCAGTCTTCTTGATTTGCTTTGACAGTTGGCAACCTTTTTAATTTGTGTATATACGTTACGTATATATATATATATATATATATATATATATATATATATATATATATATATATATATATATATATATATATATATATATATATATTTATTAACATGACAGGAGTAGACAATTAACTCTTCTCAGACACGCTTAGTCAGGGGCCACATGGAGGAAAATATTTTACCAAGTGGGCCGGAACGTTAAAATCATGGTATATAACTTAAAAACAATAGACATCAGTTGTACACAGATTTGCAGGCCAGCTTTATATACAGTATACTGTAGGTATATAAACAGGCTTGGGGAGTAACGGAATACATGTACCGCCGTTACGTAATCAGATTGAAAAAATAAATGTAACTGTATTCCATTACAGTTACAGGAAATAACATGTAATCAGATTACAGGTAAAACAATTTTTTTTAATGGGGATTACTTCGAGGGATTACAATTTCTACGATGAGAGAAAGTGCGAAAGAGGGCGGGCGAGAGAGAGAAGGACAGAGTGAGAGAGTGCGCGCCCGCGCGGGACCATTGCTACATGTCGGGGAGGTGGGAACGAACGAACTGACTAGTCGCGTCCTCCACACGCGGGCAGTTGGAAAAAGCTTCACGGACGGGAGGAGGAAATGGCGACCGGTACTCACTGGAATTTAGTCGGAGCGAAAGTTTGAGCTGAGAGTCCAGCGGCATGCTACGCGCTGTAGGTAGCTTCTTGCTAGCTAGCCCGCTAGCCTACAACCATAATGTGAATTACACCTTCCAAACAAATCTTCCTCCCACCAATTCACTATTTAAACATCATACACAACATATACACGGCTAAACTTGTGACTGGGATATCATCATCTTCATTGTATCTATCAATCTATCTATCTATCTGTCTATCAAACTGGGAGTTGTGGTTGCTATTAGTGACAGTTTGAAAACAGCATATGGCCTTCAATCAATCAATCAATCGCCTACATGCTTTTTAATTACACAAGGATTTTTTACTATTTGTAGGCTGTCTCTATCACCCGCAAATAAAAGGGGCACATTGTATAGAATATACTGTATATTGCGGTGATATTTATTTTGTCTTCATGAGCATACTCAATATTGGAATAATCCAAAAGTAATCCAGTTACATGACTTTAATATGATGGTACTTGGATTACGTTACTAACTACATTTTTTAGCAGGTAACTTGTAACTGTAATGGATTACATTTTAAAAGTAACCCTCCCAACCCTGTATATAAATATATACGTTTAATGTGGCTCCTTAGTTTGAGACGTAATCATACAGATCTTAGCTCTCATTTGGCGTTAGTAGAGAGTTGGCATTCAATCATTATCTTTACGTCTTCGCGTCGTAGACGATTATCACTTTGAATCTTACACCAACAAGCAAACAGCTTTTAACCTCTACAGCAGGCGGCAGTCATTCGCCATCGTTCGTCACCTCAGGCGGTGAAGAAACGCCGCCGCCTGAGTTCTGCCATTAAAATCCCAAATGGAAATAAGAGGAGACCTCCGCAGGAAGGAGTGAGCAAACTAACGGGCGAGCTAGTGACCGTCGGCATGCAAATGAGCGCAGCGTGCGGTGCCATTATGTGTCATTAGGCTGCGATTAAAGTCGTTTGCTCTTGTCGGGGAGATCTGTGGCGTGGAGATGAAATGCAGACAGAAAGGGAGATCATACGTGATGATGAGAACACGTGGCAGGCAGAGGGAGTGTGCGCGAGTGTGTGTACGTGCCTGTGTGTGAATGACCCAATCGATCAAAAGCTATTGGTTCCAAATTGGGCACACGAACAAATGATCCTTCACAAGCACTCAGATGTGAGATTTGATCACGTCATGATTTCTCTCACACATTTTTCTGTGTTTTGTCGAGAGCAACAACTCTGATGATTTTTTTTTAATCAAAGCTCCCAGGATAAAATATCAGTTTGTTAATATCGAAACTGAAATCGGTTTCTAGGTGAATATATAAATGATAAAGTATTTACTCAGAACTGTTGATTTTCTTCACTTTTCACTACTTTATATGCACTGTTATCCAATTAGCCCCTTAGCGTCACATAAAACGATACTACTCGGATACCAGCCTTCCCTTTGCCGCAATCAATTCCCAGGACAAAATACCAATATTGAAATAGCTTTACTGAGATAGTACCCTTTCCGATAATAGAATCGATTCCCAGGAGAAAATATTGCTACTGCTATACCAGCTCTTCCAATACTGGAATGCGGAATTAGCAACTCACGGCGTTACGGTACATCAGTAGTAAAAAGCACTTGACGTTGCCGTTACTGTAACCTGATTATATTGATGTTAGCACTTTAACATGAGCATTCCCAGGCTGCTTCTGACTTATTTATCATCGTGAGGCCTGAGGTCACAATTTTGTGCATTAGCTTCCCACCTCCGTGTTGGGTTATTTTAGAAGCGCCCCCGATAGCATTACAGTACCAAGGAAAGGCGAATACAGAGATGAGCTGCAACATCATCATCATCATCATCATCATCATCATCATCATCATCACCTTCATCACTATATCCATAATCCTTGTGTTTATATATGGATCACAATATGTTTTTACTTTGTGTGGAAAAGCGTCAACATGGTAGCATATGCTGTCCGAAAGCTAAACAAATGCTACATGGACAAAGTATGGGCAAACAATCAACCAATCAGAGCCCGGTGCTCGCTTTCCCCTCGTCACTCTCACGCAACTGTCAAATTCCAATTCTTGGACTCAAGTCTTCCCGATTCTGGAATCAGCTTCTAGGAGAAAACTTTGATACTGAAGCATTGATGCTCAGACAGACGGATCGATCTTCCAAATACTGGAATTGATTCTCAGGCGAAAATATTGAGACTGAAGTATCTGTACCAATAACAGCCCTCCTAATATTGGTATTAATTTCCAGGAGAAAATATCAACATTTCGATACCAGTATTGAATCAATCCCCAGGAAAAAAAACTTTAATACTCTGATATCAGCCTTACCAACACTGACTACATTTACATGCAGTCAATAACCCTTTCAAAACCCCAATATTGGCAATATTCAGGTTTCGAAAGGCCACGTAAACACGTGCAAAAACCCGAATGTCGCTGGCCAAAACCTCGTAAAACACAATTTGGCAAATTTCGTATTTTTTCAAAAATCTATACTTTTGGTCAGTCCACACGTGTGGGTGTCATTTTTATAAATTATTGACAAATCTGACTTATTCTCTTTGATGGTGCAATGTAAATGGTTGAAAAAAAATGTCATTTTGGGGAACTCCTGAAAAGTGGCGATTTTTGCAGGTACAAGGTTTTGGCCTGAGACCACCAATAAGCTATTATTTAATTCGGGTGTTTTTTCTCCACGCCATTTTCACCTTATTTTCTGTCTACACAGCTAAAAGTCCACAGTGTGTATCTATGTACACATATTCTGCATATACGGCTTCTGACCTCAAGGAGCATGTTTTTTTTGTTGTTTGTCTTTTTGCCATACTAAAATCAAGTGTAATGGCACATCCACTACAGTAGGTGGCAGTGGCCCTCCCATTGTCAGAGTGTGAGCAAGTCCTCTGCAGAAGTGTCGTTGTGGCGGAGGGTTTCTGTCTCCCTGGGGGTCGGCGGGGGGTGATTGTCATAACAAAAAATTATTGAGAAGCATTGATATATACATATATATGTACAATGCCATCATTTTCAAAACTGGGGTTGATTCCCACAAGAACATTTTGATTCACTGATACCAACCTTCTTCATTCCCAGGAGAGCATATCAAGAGTCTGACCAACGCACTGAAAACTGGAAATGTATAGTATATAAATACAAAAAAATTTTTTGACTTCAATCTTGACAAATCCATCTTCTGCTTTACAGAAGAATGTGTTATGTATCCTGTATTGTTCCAAATGTACCATTTTGGTCTTTTTTTTTTTCAGCCTGAAGGCAGACAGCAAATCATAACTTTTTGCTGCATTTTGTCAGATGAAGCACGCGCTCTGTGAAGATAAGTTTTAGCTGTCTTTGTCGCCCCCTAGCGGCCACGGAAGCGGCACATGCCCTCCAAAAACAGCCTTTATGTTTTGTCTTCCTCCAGAGCGCACACTCATAGAAATGATGAACAAGAAGATGAAACAGATGGAGAAGAAAAGGAGGGAGAGGAGGAGGAGGCTGACGACACATTTTCACACTCAGGATGAAGAAGAGGAGACATCAAATGTACCCCCCAGGGGAAAAAGAAGAAAATGGAGAGAACAAATGACGTCCTAGATGCATTCAACTTTTTTTGCATCTTGACGAGCTACCTTCTGACCCTCTTGAGGATGACTCACTGCATGCACGAAGAGTGAAGATGATCCTCATCATAATCTTTTCTTCACACTTTATAGATGAAAAGATAAAAAACACACACATCTATTTTCTCTCCATTAAAGATCCAAGACGTAAGCTTCAAGGCTCTATTTGCATATCCAACATCAAAGAAATGAGCAAGTCTAACATTTTAATTGCAACTTTTCCCACTCGCGTTCCATTTTTAACGCGCGTCCATGCTTATTTGCGCATACAAAATGCGCCACCGGACACGCGCGCACAAGTTTGCCACACCGAAGCAGCACCGCGAAGTGGACCGAGCCTCGCAGCTGGCGCACGCCGGCCCAGCGAGCTCCGCAGCCGGCCGCGCTCCGCTGCGTCTCTACCGTCCTCCACCGGAGGGCAAGAAAGAGAAAGAAAAAAAAGTGCAGAGATGAAAGCAACCAGCAACGCTCACCTTGCGCTCGAGTCCCGGCACACAACATCAGCCAGAGCGCAAACAAACAAATCCACACGCTTCTGCTTCGAGGTGAATCCATCGTGATGACGACGAGATGAGGAGGATGGTGCCTTCTCCTCTTTGCCTCTTCTTCTCTTCTGGTGGTGCAAGTGCGCTCGGAAGGAGGAGATGTGAGGGACAGCCGGAGATGGAGGGAGGGGAGACGAGAGAGAGAGAGAGAGAGAGAGAGAGAGAGAGAGAGAGAGAGAGAGAGAGAGAGAGAGAGAGAGAGAGAGAGAGAGAGAGAGAGAGAGAGAGAGAGAGAGAGAGAGAGAGAGAGAGAGAAACAAGAGCGAGAGAGCAAGCAGTGAGATAGAGAGAGGAGAGTGAGGAAAGAGACCCTCAAATGGGCATAAAGAGAAGATTTGGGAAGATGGGGAAAGACAAAATGAGAGGGGAGAATGAGGGAAGGGAGGAAGGGAGGTAGAAGGATGAAAGCGAGAGTGAGAGAAGAGATAAGAAGGATGGAAGGAAGGTGGGAGCGAGAAGGAAGAAAGCAGGCAGAGAGAACGGAAAGGTAAGATGGTGAGAGGAAGAAAGTTTGAAGAGAGAAAGGGACGGGAGGGCGCAAGGATGGAAGAAAGAACAAAGGAAGGTTTGTCGGCGAGAGGGAAGGTGGGACAGAAGGAAGGAAGAGAGAGGGGGAGGGGGGGGTTCAGAAGAGAGCAGTCAAAGAAGAAAGGTGTGTAAGAGAGAGAGAGAGAGAGAGAGTGAAAGAGAAAGAGAGAGATGGAAGGGGTAAGAAAGAAAGCAAGAATGGAGAGATGGGAGGAAGCAGGAGAGAATGAGGGAGCGAGAAGGAGAGAGGGGAGGGTAAGACGATGGGTGGGGGTAGAGTGAAGTGAGGTTAGAAGGTGGGAGAAAGTGAAGCACGCCAAATTTGGACCTCATATGGCCAGATGGACAAAGCTGAATTGCCAGGCATTTTAGTTTTGGTCAGGGCAGAGCATGGCAGCAAACACAAACCCTGAAGCCAAACTGGCTTCCGAGAGCAACACGTAATTCGCTGCATGTCTATCAAGAGTAGACCCGCAAAAAAAGCCAAGCCCGAAAAGATACAGGAAGTCTGCCATTTTGGTTCCAAGTGGCTATTTTAAGATGTCGTTCTGTTTAATGTTTTGGCTTGTTTCCTCTTGTTTGGTTTTCGTCTCCACCTGTTCTCGTCAGCAATGTTCCTTGTCAACCTGTCAACCAATCGGCTCCCTTCACCCCTCGTAACTTGTCCAGGCTTTGTTTGTATTAATGCTGCGTTCGAGGAAAGTCGGAAATCAGATTTTTCCCAGTTGGATTTTCCCAGTTCCAACCTGAAAATGTTTGAGGTGAAAGTAAACAACCAAAATGGCGGATAGTGATAAATTAGTTTTTTGCCTTCTCAGAATAAATTAAATAGAAGAGGAATAATGATGAATAATGTCAATATTATGTAAATATCTCATTTCATAAGCATGCCATACAGTTCAGTAGTTCACTGTATAATTTCATGCATACTGTCACGTTCATTGTGTTACGTGAAGTCGAATATTTCTGAATGAAGAAAGCTATCTATAGTTATATACTTATGTAAATTGTGTTTTGCCATTCACGGTCTGTGGGCGTTCTCGTACACACTTCCTGATATGGAGCCGGAAAATTCCGATTTCCTTGAATGCAACATTAGTTCCCAGGGTTTGTTCAGTCTTTGTCCGCAAATGTGTTTCTAATGTGGCGGTTTTAAGTAACTTTGGCCATTTCCAGGGATCCTTTAAAGATATTACTATATTAAATTTTTGGTCTGATTGCTACCAAATTGGAACCACGCATACTAGACAGATGGACCGCACTCAATTGCTACATTTAAATGCCCCTGGTAATGAACTGAAAAAAATTCTATCTACAAACTCTTTAAACGTGCTTCACAGACATTTACCCGCAAACAGGAAAATGCATTTGATGGTGAGCTTTTCATGCTTTGTGCAATTTACTTTAGCATCTGCTTGGTCAAATTAAGGGTTTAGAATCCCCTTCTGCTTTGGAATTACTGCTTTAGAAGAAAAAACAGCTGAAAGTCAATTCAAAGACTTTTGTTTGTTTGTGTGGTGGGGAGGGAGGAAAAAAACAAAACAAAAAACGATTATTTCCTCCGCCAGCTGAGGAATGTTTGTGCACTGGCTGTCTATTTGCAAAAAGGAATCGTTTGGATCTGAACAGTCAGTCAGGGTGCAAATGTGTCCGAGGGGCTCGATGAAGATGCTTGGCTTTATCGGAGCTGACGCGTCAGCAGCCTCCAAAGTGGACCGAACGTCTGCGCCGCGATAAGCCGTCCATGTTTTATCCGCGCTGCACTCTTAGCATTTTATCTGAGATCAGACGCCGCTAAGACTGTTTTTGTCCATCCAGAAATCCCTCAGTGTGCAGATTCTTCCTTTTATGTGAATGGAAGAACCACTGTGGATGCTTTCCGCGTGTGATAATGACTCAGACGAAGAGTGTTAGTCAATTTAACAAGGGACTCGCTTTGTTGTGGTGGGAAATCGGGGAACGCACTTCTTATTCAGTTATCAAACTTTTTAACATTCTGCACGCATAACCTGAACTCGCGTTTCATCAATTAGCACCAACCATCTTTATACTTTATAAGGTTCAAATGTAAAATTAACTTATTCACTGCCATTGACGGCTATAGACGTCAAAAATTCATTTGAATTATTTCTTAGTTTCACATTTTTTTCCACTTTTGTTAAGAGTATGAAAACCTAGAAAAAAAATTATTGTACGTTTAGAACAGATATAACATTTTTGATTAATCGTGAGTTAACTAGTGAAGTCATGTGATTAATTACAATTAAAAATTTTAATCGCCCCTAATTAAAAAAAAAAAAGATTATTAAAAATTAGGAGCATCAGACGATATTTTTTTTAATTGTAATTAATCGCACGACTTCAATAGTTAACTCATGATTAATCGCAAATTTTATATCTGTTCTAAACGTACAATAAAAAAATTCTAGGTTTTCATACTCTTGTTAACAAAAGTAGAAAAAAATTGAAACTAATAGAAATAGTATTAATATGAATATGTGAATGAGTTAACCTCAATGTCAAGTTTGTCTTTAAGGACCCCCAGAAAATTACCCTAAAGGTAGCGTCTCACCGAGCGGCGAAAGCTTGCGAACGTAGCAAATGTTAGTTTTTCGTCAGGGCTCGTTAAAGATTGTTTTTTTTTTTTTAAAGGACGCAAAGGCATTTGCAAACAGTTTTAGTGGTAGTAAACAGTTCTTATTTTCGGCAAGAAATTTTGAACATGTTTTATGTTTGCTTCGCTCGCAAACACTCGCAAGCCTTCGCCATTCAGTGAGATTCTACCTTAAAATGGATCGATTCAAACCAGAATGGCAGACCTGCATCTTTTTGGACATGAATCTTGAAAACATTTTCTGGGTCTATTCATGATAAACATGTCGACCAAATGTCATATTGTTGAATGGAACTGGCTTCGGGCTGAGGTTTCCAAAATGTAATCAAATTTTGAGCTTGGTGTTTTATTGCAAATCATCAAATATTGCTGCCAAAATGGCAGACTTTCTGTGTGTGTTTTTTTTTTTTTTTTGCAGCATGGCTTCTTGAGACTTTTTTTTGGTGGGGCTACTCATTCTAGGCATGCCTTCCAAATTTCCGATTGTTACTGCAGATTTTCCCCCAAAACTCATGGGCTGAGCTATTAGTTTAATGTTTTATGACATGTCATCATATTTTTTTCACCACAATTCGTCTACATATGACAAAACTCAACCACTTCACATTTTATCGTCATCCATCAGTCTACTGTAAGTGCCATAGTTCCAATTTGGTAGCAATGGTCCATAAATAAATGTTCCAATTTTAAAATGTTCAAAATGCGAATAAATCAGACCTCTGTCAATTGAGGTTCTGGAACACGTTTTGCTGTGATTTGTTTGTCTTCCTATATTAACTCTGCCTAGCAACAAGTGACCGTAGGCTATTCTATAGATTAACAGTGCTGTTGATTTGCTTGCAAACTGCAACAATTTTTTAAAATTAATATTGTCCTTTTTTGTTTTATGATTTAAAAAAAAAAACTTTTTGGAAAGGGGTCTGCGTAAAAAAAAAGAAGATTTATGCCAAGACTGGTACATTTGTATTTTATTATTAAGCAAAAAACGTAAACAATAAAATAAAATAAGATAAAATACTCAAATAAATAAATACATTCTGCTTTAACATGTTAAACATTTCTTTTTCTTTTTTTTTTACATTGTCAGCATTTGAATGTACGGTTTACGTCAAGAATGGTACATTTAAATTTTTGTTGTATTTTCGATGCCCTATCCCATCAAATTTTCCTTCATATAAGTATACATGGTAGCAAATTAATACAAATAAATAAATTGGGAGGAGTTTGCATTTGAAAATGGATTATACAGTTGGGAGGGGTTACATTTTCTAAATCGCATGTAATGACTTCCTTTCTGTACAAACTGTTACCGCAAAGTACCGTTTTGTATTGCTCCACTTTAGTTCAATAGCTTTAAATGTGTTTTGACTTCCTTTTTGTAACCATTATTTGTATGTTTGCTTTTCTTTCTTTCTTTTTTTATCCGGATGAGTACAAATGTTTACCGGTAAATTCTTATTTTCTTTTCATTTTGGATGCCCTATCTCCCCATGCGACCCATCCCAGCTGTCAGTCAGTCCACCCCTTTGCTCGTCAGTGTGTCCATCTCCCGTCAGCCTCTCGCTTCTCACATGTCCCTTCGCTGCCATCAGTTTCCTCCCAGCTGGGTTACTTCCCGTCACAGCTGACAAGTGCCTCATCCCCTTCGCCATCTACAAACATCCATCAGCAAGGACGAGGAGGAGGAAGAAGGAGTAGGACGAGATGTTGCTGTCTTTCAGACAGCGGCAACAAAGCCCGATGGTCTGACCTCAATCTGGTGCCATACCCGCAACATTCCGCTTTCATTACAAACACAACAGGTGTGGGGAGGGTGGGGGGGCTATCACCACAAGCCAGGTAATCATTCCATTTGTGTGCGGACCATCCCCATTCTTGTGTGTTTTCAGATATCTTTTTCAGATTTTTCGGATTATGGCATTTTGTAGTTTTTTTAATGTTAGTTAGCAGGATAACGTTAAAACTGAGGAGGCAAATTTTCATGAATTCTGCTAAAACCAAACAAAACGTCATTTTGGTGATGGTTGTAGTTTAATGTTGTTTTGCAGGATCGCGCTAAAACTGCTTGAGCAAATTTCCACTAATTCTGCAAAAATCGAACAAAATCTGATTTTGTGAGATGCCGAGTTAAGGTGCAGATCCAATCTGAGCGGCTAAATAGCGGCCTGGAACCTGGTTTCTTTGTGTGTTTCGTAGTTGTACAACAGTATAAACTCCTTGGACAAATTTCCACAAACTGTACTAAAATTTGATGTAAAAACTTTTGGAAATTTGGCGAGAATCCTGGAAAAAGGTGCACATCCTATCCAGGCGTCAGTCTTTTTTCGTTGTGTTTCAATGTATGTTAGTTGGTTAGTTAGTTAGTGGGAGTCCTCGAGTTAAGGCCTTATTCCGTTCCTACACTGGCGATGTAACCCGAATTTCGACTTAAGTCGGATTTTACCATTAAAAGTCGATATCTACATCAAAATACTTGGTACAGTAATTTAAAAAAAACATATTTGGGAAGAGCCGGAACCAATATTTCGTGTTTCATATACATTAATTTCTGACGGACGGCAGAGCGGAGCTCATTCAAATTAAAGGTGCATTGTGCAGTTTAAAAAGGTCATATTAAAGCTTTTTCTCCATCATGCATGCTCCACCAATGCCCAGATGAGTACGAAGAGCCCAGACTGTTTTACTCTGACTTCACCTATCAGCTTTTATCTTCCCTTTATAGTAGAGCGTGCGGACTCTCACACTCCACAGTGTCTTTGTGGAGGGGCGGAGTTTTTCTTACCTCATTTGAAGTCTTATCTCCCTTTGTCAACTGCGGCTGTCGCTTTAAGATCGTGCACGTACTCGCACCATAAACGAGCCTGATACAGATGATGCAGTTACGCTTTGGGCCAGAGGTGGCAGTCACGAGTGAAAAAAGTGACAAACTGCACAAAGATCATTTAAGCATGGAAATGTGACGCGGCTGACACGACCTTTATGTGATCCACCTGTGTTTGCCTGAACGTACTCGTTTGTCAACCAATCAGTCTGTCACTTGTGTTTTGCCCAGGTGTGTCTCGTCACGTCAATTAGTTCATGTGTATTTAGTCCCCTGTGTTTGGTTCAGTTCTTGTTGGTCCATTGTTTGTTTGCTTGTAGCTGTTTGATCATGCCATATGTTTTGAACTTTGTTGTTTTTGTTTTCTTTGCACTTTGTCTTGTTTGCCTCCTTGTTTTTCTTTAATTAAAGAAAACATTATTTTTTTCACTTCTTCCTCCACGCTTCTATTTCCCTGCACTTGAGTCCTCACCCGCACCCCCTTGTGACACCGTAAAGTCGAAAAGACGTAGGTCGCGTACGACGTAACTCGAGGAGTCCTTGTAGTTATTTAGTTAGCTAGCGAGCTATCCAGCTTGCTCGCTAGTTCATTTGTTCGCACTGTTTGTTCAGTTATGCTAAAACTGTTCAGCTACATTTTAAAATCTGTTGCACAAATCCATAAAATCTTGATAAAGATGCAGATCCATTTCAAGTGTTGTTAAAAGTGTGTTAGTCGGCTCGGCCGGTCATTCAATTGCGCTAAAACTGTTCAGCTAAATTTTCCAAAAAACTTTGGCAAAATCTACAAAAAAAACCTCTGTTTGCTGGGAATCTGGGTAAAGCAGCAGATCCTATCCAAGTACTAAAAGTGTGAGATGGGGATATTTTTTGTTAGATGTCATTTTATACATCAACAATCAATCCATATGACACGAAAATACAGAATATATTTCCCCACTGACGTCTTTTGGCATAAACTAAACAGCCAAATCTTTGCGTACTTCTGCCTTGATACCGTGTTGGAAAAGTTCAGAACCAAAATCTTGCGTCATCACCCATTTGCGACACAAAAGGAACCTCTAACCCCTACAGACAAGGTAACAAACGATTCCCAGGAATCACATTTCTGGGAGTTGCTTTTCCAAAAGAATCACTTTTTAGTTTCCATCCTTACTTATGATACTACTTTCTTTTTTTTTTATGCCAGGTTGACGTCTATGCCCCTTTGTGTGGATGCCATTCGTACGACATAAAAAAAAGCTGGGAGAGTGTTTCCTTTTCCAGGCCGTGTGAAAGAGGCCGAAGAGCAGAGCACAGGTGAGTGCTGATGTGGAAAACGAGGCCCCTGCGGGAGATTTCCTTTTGCCAGCTCTCCCACGTTTATCAACTCACATTCACATTCACACGGGGCGCCCTCCTGAGATGTCGTCCCTTTATTCCGCCATGAAAGACGGAGGAAAGTGTTAGGACAAAAGCTCCGCGGTGACACGTTTAACCCTCTCCAGGCAGGCGTTGCATATTTGAAACAATTAATTGCTTATCCGCTAATTAATCCACATTCATATATTTTTTGCCTTTTTGATTCAAAAGTACCACTGCAGACTTCCGTTGTGCATTAGCAACAAACAGTTTCCCGGTAGCTTAACGAGATGGCAAGCTCTCTCACTTTCAAAATGTCTGCCTTCTTGGCTTCACTGAAATGGATTTTCTTGGCATCAATTTCATGTAAGTATCACTACCAATCTCCTTTATTTTGAAACCAATTCTGCATAAGATGACTCAGGAGAATATAGAGATAGAGTATATGGCAATTTGTAGGTTATATCTCCTCTAGGTTTTACCCCACGGGCAGCTGCATTTCATTATTGCAGATTTGTAACGCGCGCCAATGAATGCCATATGCTTTATCTATTGGTTTGCCGATATTTTGAGCAACAATCAATAACTAGGGTTATTTTCCTATCACCAGTGTTTGCTTATTATTGAGGTGTCATTGATGGTATATTTGATGGAAAATGAAATAATTTGGAGTGAAGTTACACACTATCAGAGGCAGTTTTGATCTAAAGTAATAATAGTAATAGTAATAATAATCATAACCAGACTAGACATCAGACTAGACCTGTAGTGGGCAAACTCGGTCCTCGAGGGCCGGAGTCCTGCCCGGCCCGGAGTGTGCCCACCCCTGGACTAGACTGATCCGATCATTTTCCCATTCATGCTGATGAACATGGACGATTTCTCCGGGTGCTCCGGTTTCCTCCCACATCCCTCAATTAACCTGCCAGGTTAATTGAACTCTCCAAGTTGTCTATAGGTGTATCGGTGTGAGTGTGGATGGTTGTTCGTCTCTGTGTGCCCTGCGATTGGCTGGCAACCAGTTCAGGGTGTACCCCGCCTACCGCCCGAAGCCAGCTGGGATAGGCTCCAGCGCCTCACGCGAACCTTGTGAGGACGAGCGGTTAAGAAAATGGATGGATGGATAAAGTTTAATTTGAGCCTCAGAGGGTTCAACGTGCAACATGTGTTCTCTGTGTGTGATTTTGAAAAGCCGCACAAAGAGAAAATGAGGTATTTTCTGCAGATTAGTGAGGAAGCTTGGTGTCACACTGCAAACGACCTCTGACACTCAAGTTAATTGCTTCTCGTCTTTTTGTGAACACCTGAAAGACCCCCCCCCCCCCCCCCGACACACCACACTTCTTAAATAGTCTTTTTTCTTAAAAGAATATGACTACCTTCTTTGAGAAATAGTACTTTTGATGTTTGAAAAGTGTTTTTTCCCCTCTTTTAAAAATCTGTTTAAAACATTTGTTGTACAAAAATATTTTTTCTACAAAAATTCACAACTTAATTATCCTTTGCCTTTCTTTAAAAAAAATCATTTTGATAAATGAAATCATCCCTTTTAAAAATATTTTTTCCTCAAAAAGATGGAAATAAGTGAATCTAAAAGAATAGGAATTGTTCTTTTTTTTGATGAACTGATTTTTTTATGTTTTTCTTGTGCCAGTTGAGCAGCAATTAACAGAAGGTCTGTGCGAACGTGTCGCAGACCTGCTGCCTGCCTCAAGCAAGCTGCAGGCTTCATCAAACACACACACACACACAAAGGCTATTCCTCACAATTGGAGCATCAATAAAAATGAGCGTAAATGTGATTCAAGCAGCACTTTTCCATGTGGGCCAGTCATTGTGTGTAAAAAAGAAACAAGCAAAGATGCAGGCCAAGAATAATAAAAAGAAGCTTATTATTTAGCAGTTAACTTTCTGCAGGACGGCATCTTGCTCACAAATTCTCAATTCCTGACTTCTAGTTTGGTGGCAGATGACGTTTAGACTTTTACCGCCCATTGTGGTGGGCTGTTCCTCTGTTGTTGTAGCAACAAAGAAGCTGGCCTGAAGGGGAGTGACCTCGACTTTCTTCCTTTTATTCTTACGCACAAACACATCAGCAAACAAAAACACTGCTACAGGCCGGCATGCCTGCTTTAAGGGCGCCTAATAAGTGCATGAACGTCATGGAGAAAAGGCGAATGAGTGAGAGGGGGCTCACCAGCAAGCGTTTCAGAAGCCTAATAATGATCCTGATCATATGAGTCATATCAGGTGTGTTGGAGGAGGGAAACATCTAAAACTGTCAGGTATACTGTCAGGAATGTGGTGGTGGAGGACCCGAATGCGGGGAAGTCGAGGCGAGAAAGCAGAGGTGGACTCTAAAAAGGGTTTCTTTCTTTAATTCAACAAAAACAAGGAGGCAGCAAGACACAGGTAAAAACAAACAAAACAACAAAGTCCTAATCAAAATTGTGGCAAGGTGTGGGCCGAAACAACAAGGCAAGACAAGGAGACATACAGCACCAGCGACAAACAAACAATGGACCAACAAGAAGTGAACCAAAAGCAGGGGACTAAATACACACTAACTAAACTTACTTAACTAAAACAAGGGACACCGGGACAAGACACACATGGCTGGGGGCACTGATTGGCTGTCACAAGAAGGAGAGTAGACAAGGACAGGTGGACAAGACCACACAAAGGGAGACAAGGAGAACAACTAAACTGACCACAATGGAACACAAAAAACCCAAACCAAAACTTGAGGGGACTTGAGACTGCCGTGGAGCAGAGATGGTGACTTGGGGCTGCAGCAGCACCAGCAATGTTGCTAGGGGATGCAGCGGCACCGGCGAAGCGGCCAGGGGATGCAGCGGTACGGGCGAAGCGGCCAGGGGCTGCAGCGACACAGGCGAAGCGGCCAGGGGCTGCAGCGACACAGGCGAAGCGGCCAGGGGCTGCAGCGACACAGGCGAAGCGGCCAGGGGCTGCAGCGACACAGGCGAAGCGGCCGGGGGCTGCAGTAGAATAGGTGAAGCAGCTGGAGCTTGCCGTGGCACAGGCGAAGCGGCCGGGGCCTGCAGCTTGGCTTGCCATTGCCTGGTTCTTCGTCTCCTTTGAGCTGGGGCTTGTGCTTGGCTTGACTGAATCTGAATCAGTGTTTACGAAAACAGTGGGGTGACAAAATTGTGTCGTATGATAAGGACTTAAATGCACTAAGAGGATCAGGTGAACGGGAGACAGAGGACAAGGGGGAACCCTAGATTGAATGAACTGGGTTGGGCAGCAGGCTCACGGCACTTGGAGGCTGGTCAGCGGAGTGCCGGTCGGCGTCACGAGTCCGGTCTTGGTTGGTTCATTCTGTCAGGTTCTGTCAAGAATGTGGTAGTGAAGGACCCAAATGCAGAGAAGTTGAGGTGAGAAGGCAGAGGTGGAGTCCAAAAAGGGTTTCTTTAATTAAACAAAAACAAGGAGACAGCAAAGCACAGGTAAAAACAAACAAAACAACAAAGTCCTAATCAAAATTGTGGCAAGGCGTGGGCCGAAACAACAAGACAAGACAAGGAGACATACAGCACCAGCGACAAACAAACAATGGACCAAAAAGAACTGAACCAAAAACAGGGGACTAAATACACACTAATGACACAACAAGGGACACCTGGACAAGACACACATGGCTGGGGGCACTGATTGGCTGACACAAGAGGGAGAGTAGACAAGGACAGGTGGACAAGATCACCAGGGGGAGACAAGGAAAACACAACAAAACTGTTCACAATGGAACCAAAAGCAAACAAGAACACAGAAAAACCCAAACCAAAAAAACATACTGAACCCAAAACATGACAAAAACAACGCAACCCTCCCAGGTTCTTGGTTTGACCCATAACAACGCTATTGACAACAAAAATGCTTTTCTTCGACAACCTTCGGAAATCTTTGGAAATGACGTCACACGGGGGAGTTGTGAGGTCAGTCAGCCATTGTACTGTATTGTTGATCGTCCCCTTGCATTGTTATTCGGTAAGATGCCAAGGCGCTATGTGGCGGTGTCCTGCTTGTTGTACCAATGGCCAAAAGATAACAGGGCACGTAAATGCACCGCTTTTGTCTGCGGGAGCCCTGGTTGAGGACTTGCAGGCACGTGATGTGTGTCTATTGGGTTCTCATGCCTGCCAGTCCACAATTAAGGCCTTTGACTTTTGGGGATTGATCAAAAGTAATGTGAGTACATTGTTAAATACGTAAATAAAATACAACCAAACTCAGTTTTGCTCCGCTGTTTAAAAAAAAAAAAAAAAAAACATACGCTAGCAAGTGAAAGCATGCTACCGTATGTTTTGAGCTACATGTTGAACCGTGCCTTAACTTGTGAAAATACGGTAGGTAATCTCACAGTGCTAAATTACAGCACGGCACAACATCAAAGTTCAAACAATAACGCTAGACTAATAACCACAGCGAATATATCTTACCAATCTTCTAATCTCCATTGGTCTCATCTCCACTCCATGTCAGGCCGTTCAGGCACAACATTTTCAGCGACCTGATCAGCATCTGGCTCGTACATCAATGGTCCAAAATATAACATGCCAACCTCCTCCAACTCTTCAAAGACTTGGATTTCCTCATTTAAGCTCGAAATATCGCTTTCTGGATCCATTTTGAACTGGCTATGTATGTTTTAGGAAAAACTATTATTTTTGTCAAATATTCAAACTATGAATTATTTTTTCATGCTTTATTTTTGGGACAATGTTTAATTACTTCACTTGTGACCCTTTTTGGCATTTTATGAAATTACCTCACATTTGGCCTTTAACTAATTTATTCCCCAAAACATACGTTCTATTTTAAATGTTTAAGTATCCCAAAGACATATTTGTACGTTTTTTAAATGTTTTTTTATGCTACAGCATACAGAAGGCTTTGATACAGCCTCTCAAATGCACAGAAGGGTTGAAGCAATGGCAAGAAGGTGGCAGCATAGTATAAGAGATCAACCAGGGCCATGTTGCAAACAAGCTCATTTACCCACAGTTCTAAACAGATTTGTGAATAATGATGAAACTTAGCTCTATTCAAATACTAATTTCTGCAAAACCGAAACAGATAGAAATGTACTTTTTTTTCCTGATGAAAGCACATAATATTTTCTTTTGGTAGGTAGCAATAGAACACAATATTCTGTGGGCCTTGCAAAATCAGTAAAAATCCAGTAAAACTGCCGGGAGCGAAGGGGGTTGCTTCAGTAAAAATGGCTGGGAGTGAATGAGTTAAGAGGCTAAGTTTACAAGTAGAACAATAGAAACACTGCTAATGGCAAGTGGTGGCAAAGTGGTAATAATCTGGCATCTTCCTTCCACTTCCGATTTGTCGCGGTCATTGGATGTGCGCCCATCCACACTCACCCAGGCCAGGATAAAAAACAAGAGCAAGGCCGACAGACAATCGTGAATCACTGCTAGGCTTTCATTAACCCACATTTGAAATGTTCTTTGAAGGCATTGAGTCTTTTCCTTTTTTGGTTGGAGTATGTTTTGTTCCATATATCATGAATTAGCCGCCAATCAAAGGCAGCTAAATCCGGCAGCAGGATAATTGCTTTCGATAAGTGATTGACAGCGACATGGCTTTAGATCATTGATTGACGGATACTGGGCGGGTTTTTCATACGCGTGAATGTTTGACAGCACGAATCAAGCTGCTTCCAAAGTGTACATAACATGACATAGTACAATTGTACATACATGAATTGTATTGTATTGCAATATTAATGTACTCAATTATACACGATCATAGATTTTTTTTTGGTTCAATTATTTTAAATATTATTATAAGGTAGAAGCTAGCATGTTGCAAAAATCAGAACAACGAGGAAAGAGCAGAACACGGAAGGAGATGTGACGGTTGCCTGTTTTCTGCTTTTTATGTTTGTGTACTTGACATTGATGGATGGTTTGAGTGAGAGGAGACGATGTCTCGATAAAGAATTCGAAAGTCCATTCGTCCCTTCACGTTGAACACTTTATTCTTGAACCCTATTCTTTTTGTCAAGTGTAACATAATCTTATAAAAATAATATGAAATCCAAGCCTGTTGCATTTTCATCCTTCATTTTCAAACTTAAGCATTACATTACCCTCTTTATCATATTTGTTTTATCTTATATTATTTTTTACAAGTCTGGGGACATAGTGGGGTAATCTGGGACCTCAGGGTTTGTATTTTGTGTCGTGGAAATGTGTGTTGGTATGACTTAAGTCCTTGGATAGATTTGCATCCTTGAATTTTGAGGAAAATAAAATTGTGTGAATAATTTGAAAAAATGTTTAAAAAAAAAATGTTAAATTAAAATACTGCATACTAAAACAGTAATTGTTCCTGCGCATTTTGGCCTCTTAGGGGCAGTGTGGTGCCGTGCTACCATGGTTTACATGCTTACAATGAGAACAGAAGAAAGTTGCGATTTAATTCTATTAAAATAACTTGTTTTTCACAAATTGGGAAGTATTTGTGCCTTGGAGTAGTGTTATCTTACCTGTGGGTATGTGTTTCCACAGCATTTGTGTGTGAATATTCGTTATTTGAAGGACTATTACGCCCAAAGTTGATGCTAACTTCCGATTAGCTTTTTGAATGGGATCTGCCATGCTCTTTAGCATTAGCGCTAGCCTAGCGATGTTTTAAAAGCGAAGCATGTTTTGTATTTAAATACACACTGTATGTAATTCTCCTTATTGTGTGTTTAGTTTTACAGTTAACTCCAACTGGAAGGTGTTAAGTTATTAACATTGTTTTTCAGTTTTAAATTATATTTTAGTCGTTTTAGATTTAGTTAACTCAGTATGGCTAAATGAATAGCATTTTTATGTGTCTCACACTCCTGAGAAAATAAGGGAGTGTATGGGTCTGGTATCTGTCTCTTCCGAAGGAGACGGGCCGATGTGTGATTGTTTTTCTCTAATCTGATTTATAGCTATGGGAACTTGCTGAACTTGCAGAAGGGAGGAGAGAGGGATTTTCTTGTATTCATTTAGTTGTAACCAGGTGTGTTGTGGGCTGACCTTTTTATGAACCCTCTTTGTGAATAAATAACGATGTGAGCCAAGAGGAAGAGACACATTTGAACAGAGACATCGCTTGGATGGTTTGTCTATGTGGACCAGAAGCTTCTGGTAATTAAAACCTTTGCAAAGGAACTTCTTCAACAGAATCTCACCATTCAGTTAATTGAACACGCAAAGAGTACAATACTTAATATTGTCTACTCTAACAAATGGTGACCACCGACGCTGAATTATAACGAATGGTCTCCTCCGTTGAACCAAACGGATGGTGTTATTTTGACGTGGAACAAGCTGCGGCGTTCAAGGACGGGCGGAACTTCTAGGCCTAAATAAATAAAGTACGGTAAGTGGAGATCTTTATCCACGTAGAAGAAGTTTTGTCTGTCTGGTCCGCTGCAGCTGGTTTTTTCGTCTTCCAAAATTGTCTAAATTTTAAAAGAGATCTGTGTGAACGAGTGTAGTTTGATGTCGTTCTATTGTGAGTTGTGATAATTCCGACGATATTGAACTAAACACGTCGTGGAGTGGTGCATTTGAAGGTGACGTAATGCAGACTCGAAGTGATGAAGCTTTTTTTGTACAGGAAGAAATAGCGGTTAATTTTTTGATTTGTTTTGTTTTTCGTCAACGCTATGAAGAATCCTTAGACCATAATATATATTGAATAAAAGGGTTTGCCGGATGACGTAACAAGTCCTTCTTGTTACTAAGGATCGCGAAGATTATGGTACGCGCTTCTGTTTTTTAAGCAGTTTTGGCCGGATTTGAGGACAAGTAACATAATTGTTCATGGCTCTTGGTGTGAAAGTTCTCTACACGTAATATGTCTTTTATTTGAAAAAGCGCCTGTTTGAAATTGAACAGAAAGGGGTCCAGGTTGATTACAGCGATGATTGGATTTTTGTATCACTGTATTTGCAATCGAGAGATTACGTGAAAAATTTTATTTCAGTTTTGGCGTTCCTACTTTTGTAGTTTTGGGGTCAGGATTACCGTATGAATTCCTTTTGTTCTACGGTTAAATTCGATGGTACGTGACATTTTATTTTGAAAATGAGCGCCTTGCAGAAATTTTGCAATGTATGGAGAACAGTTTAGCTCAGCGGGATTGGGTAACCGCTGTGTATAAACGAGAGGTCACGTAATTCTTATGTCTGTCTGTGTGTGGCCATATGTGTTAACATATTGAACTATTAATACTAAAAGTGAGACGTCACTGTATTAAAACCGAATGTATACATCAAAAACTATAAACAAAATGGAGGCGATTTCGACCCGGATACAGAATGGTTTGTCCTGAATGCGCTTCCGGTTCAGCGAAAAATAAAAGCGTCGATGAACAATGAAAAAACGAACTATGGATCGATTGTATACAAAGCTTTTGCTGGACAAAATGGTATGTCAGACTTTTGTATTTTCTTTGTTGGTAATGGAAAAAGGCTGAATTTGATGCTAAAATGACTCCAGCATTTGTGGAGCAGTTTACGGATGGGTTGTTCAAAGTTACCCGTTTACTGAAATCACCGTATAAAACTGTAGTTTGAATGCTATAAGATTTGTAGACAACGAATTGAAGGAATAACACCGTTTATTTTTTTATAATGACTGAAGAGTGTGTGCGTATGCATTTGAGTGTGTGACCTAGCTTTTAAAAAAAAAGGTGGGGGTTTGTAAGTGAGAAGTGTGCATATGGGGATTTTGTTTGTTTTTCTTTAATATTTTAACTAAGTTTGGTGTTGTTTTGTGTGAGATGATACTGTTGTGATAGTGGCGTTTGTTTTATTAATGGGAATATGATAAAATAGGTTTTGCGATTTATAATGTTAAGATTCCTCCCCCCCCCCCTTCCCCCGTTTCTAGGTTAGAAAAAAAGGTGGGGGCTGGGCTGTGCGCTGTGAGCATAATGTGTCCTCGTAATGGGACTCTTTTTTTGTCAAAATGGTAAGAGAGGAATGATAAACAATATAAAATAAGTAATAGTATTTGACTGAGCTAATAAATCTTTACACTTTAATGATTGATGACGATGGTTAATTTGTTAACTTTCCCTTTTCGGGACAAATGAATAAAGAGTAATGATAAAATAATGGCATTTTGTTTGAGAGTTGATATAATTATGCCTACATCTTTATAGCTGTGGCTGGAAGTAAGATAGTTGAATAAGGAGTTATGAATGTTTTTGAAATTGACATGTTGATAATGATTTTTAATATTTGTTTTTTCTCTGTGTCATTTCAGAAACTGATGTTTGAGTTCCAAGGCAGATGAGGGTTTGATGGCCTTCACTGATTACAAACTGTGAACGGGATGCGCCCCAGCTGCTGATACGTTGTATGGCTAGTAGCTATTTGAAAGGGTATTGAAAAAAAAAAAAAGAGAAATGAATAAAGAGGCTGTGTTTTTTACGAAACATTTTTGAGAAAGCAGGGAGTGAACTGTCTTGCTATGATCCCATATCCTCAGTCTGGCATTTTTAAAGCATTGTATCAACGAATGTGCATTTTTTGATCAGGTGAGCTCTCAGAAAGACTGTGTCTCATCGGATCCACATTGCAGACAGCGTCTGAATGGATGTGGCAGAGATCAAAGGTCAAAAGCCGCAGAGCAACAGTCTTCTCGTCCTGTGCCTAAGAAAAACATGATGTTCAAATTCCTCAATGCCCAGTGACTGTGTATACGCCTCATTCTAGTGACTTCTCCCCTATGGCTGTTTTGCATCCAGAGGAAATCTAAATGCCTGCTTTGAACATTGCTGCCACAGCAGCCGCCATGCTGGCCAGGACTGAACATTGACAACAGCTGCCGTCCTGCCTTTTGCTGGGGGTCTGGACTGAGAAAGTTGGTGGTCGGAATGAGATGTGATCCATTCAGTAAAATGCTACATAGTGATATGCAAGGCATTTTTAATGTGTTGAGTGGGGAACTGTGATCTATAGCAAGATATTTCAGGAAATTGAAAACGATATATGTAAATTTGAAATGAGGGATTGAGAAAATTTATTTTAATCTATAGCCTACTAAATTTTTGCCTATATTTTTGGGAGAATCAGTTTCTGAATTGGTACAATGGGAATTTTATTAATATGTTATGATATGATATATTTTTATTTTCCCCGTGAGGAACTTTTTTGGACTTCGTCCAGCTGCAGCTATAGTATAAAATAAATAATAGAATAGAATGAGTAGTAACGAGTAAAAGACTAACTAAGAGTTTGATGGCTAAGTTTGATTTTTTTTTTTTTTTTAACAGCACTGTGATTTATAAATCCCAGAAATATTTTGTGTGCTGTGTTTTTTATGAGCCCCGCTAATATGTGAAAGATTAGCAGTTTGAAGATGATTTTATCCTCAGCCCCACTAATCTATAAAAGAGGTGAGGTTGATTGGCAGTTTAAATAATTTTCGGGACTCTAGGAGAATTGGCAGTTTAAATAATTTTCGGGACTCTAGGAGAATTAGAGTACTATGGTTATCTCTATTTTTATGGCCCCAAAGTCATCATATATTAGTGTCTTAAGTTGTATCTGCTTATGTTTAGTTTTATAGTGTTTTGTAGCTCTTTTGTTTATCTCATAGCCTGATTTAGAGGGTTGAGTTATTTATGACGTCTTTTGAGTTATGAGGTCTCTATTTTGTCCTCCCTTTATCTTGACGTGTTTGAAAAAATCAGTGGATCTTTGTCAAATGAGGGAGTTTATGTTTAAGAATTTAACCAATGTAGACGAGTTAGAAAATTAAAAACGAAATTAAAAAGGTTGTGGGGTATCGGCCTACACTCCAATTGACAGGATGAGTTTGAAAATGATAATCCACAGTTTGAAGAAATCTATCAGAGGAAATCGATCGCAAAGTAAGTCTGAAGCAAGCAAGGACAATAATGCATATTCGCCGAATGAAGGTAATTATATTATATTATATCTTTTATCTCAGAATCATATTTGAAAAATGTAATGTTTGGAGCCCAGTGTTTGCAAAAGAGTATAGATAATATGAATATATGTGAGTTTTTCCCAGCATGCCAGGATTCGGCCGGTCATGGGATTCTGGGAAGAGAATAAGAGATATGAAAGGCACAGTTATGCAAATTTAGAACAAATTAAGTCATGGTAAAAAATTACCTATTATTGAACAAAACCTATTTGAAAGATAAATATTTATAAGCTCTGTCTTATATTAATGAATGAGCGAATGTCATTCAACTCAATCAAGGGCTGGGCTCTATTTTAATGTCACAAAAATAGATCTTTTCCTGTTCCAACAGCACAGGACCTACGGATCTTAATCAAATAACATTTACTAATCCCAACTAACAAAAACTATCAGGGTTTTTTTTCCCTCCAAATAAAATTTATGTGAGTTTATGAGAAACTAAAAATGAAAAGTTTCTGCACTCAGGAGAACGGCCCCAGGGGGTTGATGAGGAGAAATTCCACAACTGGAAAGGAGACGTGCCAGGCTCGGCCATCTCATCAACTGATGCTCTCAGGTTGAAAGGAGAGACGAAATTCCACAACTGGAGCATCAATCTTATCACCTCCGACCTGGAGCCACGTCAGCTGAATCCGTGCCCGGTTCCGGAGCTGCCGTTTGAGGACATCAGTCAACGGATCAAGAGCAAGTGCCTTTTCTTGGGCAATCATTCCTTTGATCAGTCACATTTTGGGCAGAATAATCCCAGGTGACAAATCGAAGAATTTGGGTAGTCTACCCCAAATTCTTAAAGAAGAGACAAACTATTGCGACACTCTTTTCATTAAAAAAAAAAAAAAAAAAAAGACCTTCAAAGAACTTCATCACAAGATGGCTTCAAAGAACACATATTCGTCTGCCGATACATTGCGACACTTTTCAATGAACAACATTTTATGTTAAGCCTCACATATGCTATGCTTATTTCACTAAAAATCTTTTAAATGTATCAAATTGTTTTTTAATGTCAAATGATTGCTAAACTACCTCCTCTTCTGCTAAAGGGATGTTTTAAGGATAATTATTTTTACCACACAACCATTGAAAAAAAATGTTTTAATGTGTTGAGCTCTTATGAGCTCAAATGAGGGATTGTTAAGTTATTAACATTGTTTTTCAGTTTTAAATTATATTTTAGTCGTTTTAGATTTAGTTAACTCAGTATGGCTAAATGAATAGCATTTTTATGTGTCTCACACTCCTGAGAAAATAAGGGAGTGTATGGGTCTGGTATCTGTCTCTTCCGAAGGAGACGGGCCGATGTGTGATTGTTTTTCTCTAATCTGATTTATAGCTATGGGAACTTGCTGAACTTGCAGAAGGGAGGAGAGAGGGATTTTCTTGTATTCATTTAGTTGTAACCAGGTGTGTTGTGGGCTGACCTTTTTATGAACCCTCTTTGTGAATAAATAACGATGTGAGCCAAGAGGAAGAGACACATTTGAACAGAGACATCGCTTGGATGGTTTGTCTATGTGGACCAGAAGCTTCTGGTAATTAAAACCTTTGCAAAGGAACTTCTTCAACAGAATCTCACCATTCAGTTAATTGAACACGCAAAGAGTACAATACTTAATATTGTCTACTCTAACAAAGGTTAAAAATCTTAAAGGACGCTTAGTGACGGTAAAATCACATTGATTCGCTCGCTCGCTCGCTCACATCCACTTAGCATGATCCACATTCCACACATTCTGTAAACATCCGTTTGTCCATTCACACATATCTGGATTAAAAAAACGAACGGAGCTATCGATCCATCTATCTCAGGGCCATCCAAAAACTCTAATTTGAATGCCGCAGATGTGTCAGTCTGACAACATTACCTGCTTGCAAACTCTAAGGTCTCGTCTCATAATGCTTTGCAGTCCCGATGCAAAGCGAGCGTGACCACTAGAGTCCTTCGTAATCACTGTCGAGCATCTAATTGAGCCAACTGCTGTTGATTTGCATCTTGCACTGCGAGGACTCTTCATCATCATGCATGTGGCGTCCGCGCGTGTGTGTGTCTGTGTTTAAAAGTGTGTTTTAACGATGCAGAAGAGCCTGCTTAACGACACGTGAACGCGCGTGAAGCCGCTTTCATTTGAGAACGCAGGCTGTTAGCGTCGAGATGGCATCAGCAGCCGCTCAGTATTGCTCACCAAACAAAAGGACATTGTTTCCTGCCTACTTGTTTCTTCATAAATTTGCATTTGTGAGCCACGCGAGGTGTTGGGTGACTGTTGCGGATTCGAAGTTTCCACAAAGGAACAAGTTTTGTGTGAATCTCAGGCTTGAGCGCGAACTTTTTTAAAAGTCACAGATGGGACAGATGCATAAGCGGTTTTACAAGATGGCAAGGTGCCAGCTGCTACCGCCACCACATGCCTTGCCACCCCAACGGTTGGCAATTAATCTATCAATACTATATAAAAATTTAAAAAATGGGCGGCATGGTGGCTGACTGGTTAGCACGTCCGCCTCCCAGTCGAGAGGACGTGAGATCGAGTCCGGGCTTCGGCCTTCCTGGGTGGAGTTTACATTTTCTCCCCGTGCTTGCGTGGGTTTTCTCCTGGCAACCAGTTCAGGGTGCACCCCGCCTACTGCCCGAAGCCAACTGGGATAGGCCCCAGCGACCCCCGCGACCCTTGTGAGGAAAAAGCGGTTAAGAAGATGGATGGATGGATAAATTCTAAATTGTATATATTTTTTTAGAAGTGGAAATATTCGGAGAAAAAAATGGCACTTTGTCACTTTTTTCACTCGTGACTGCCACCTCTGGCCTAAAGCGTAATTGCAGCGTCTGTGTCAAGCGTGCGAGTACGTGCACGATCTTAAAGCGACAACCACAGTTGACAAACGAAGACATGACTTCATATGAAGTAAGAAAAACTCCGCCCCTCCCCAAAGGAACTGTGGAGTGTGCAGGGTCCGCACGCTCTACTATAAAGGGAAGATAAAAGCTGATAGGTGAAGTCAGAGTAAAACAGTCAGTGCTCTCGCACTCATTGGGCGTTGGTGAAGCATGCATGATGTAGAAAAAGCTTTAACATGACCTTTTTAAACGGCACAACGCACCTTTAACATGAATGGTTCATCTCTGCTCAAGCAATTAATATCTCTTTATTTGAAAACTCGACAAAAAGTATTGGCACAAACATCCAAGTACGCTATGTTTATTTCTGGCAAGTTTTTTTGTTTTTTCCTGGCGAATCTGCAAGTTTATTTATCGTACATTTATGAGCGTTTTCTCGCAAATTTGCCACTTTAAAATGACGCAAATTAGCGAGTTTATTCTCATAAATTTGTGAGTTTTGTTCTCAGAATATTACCTCCCCTCTCTAAAAAAAAAAAAAAAGTATTATTATTATACATGGCCCTAATACGCCGTCGTAGTTTAATGAGTCGCCGTGGCAGATGCCTGGCTGTACAAAACGACATTTTGAAAACAATACATTGTCATGTCTTCCAAGGATGACGGGAGTCACTAGTCAGCGCACACACTTCGTTTGCATGCTAAGTTGCTCATTCTAACTTTGTATTGGTCTCCTCTTAAAGCTGCTCAATGCAGGAAATTCCATTTTGAATCGCTACTGCCACGTGTGGCCGAAAAATGCAACTACACACTCCCTTTCATTGTGCCCATTATGTCACATCCGCAGACAGAGAGAGAGAAATTCGAACACGAGTCCAGTCTACTACGGCCAAAGGCTTGCTGGAGTACACCGTTTTCACGCTTTTACACCTCTTCGGTTCAAGCTCGCTTTCTGATCAATTCATCTTTCCGCTGCTTTTATTCTCCCATGGTATTCTTGGCACAATGCAGCATTGCCATGTGTGGTAAATCAGGTGCAAACTGCGCTCAACTGTCAAACTTTGTGGGTGTGTTTACGCCGGTATTTGATTTGAACAATATCCTTGGTGAATATTACCTAAAGAGGAGTGTTGTGCCGATACCAATACCACCATCGCATGCATACTGCATCAAAACGCTGGCATGGATATCAGTGAGTACTAACAAATCACAGGCCAATTATTTTGAATTGGAAAAAAAATTAATTCAAACAGCGTGGTATCGGTACGGTATTATAATGAGCCGATAAGGCGCAGCCGAATCGGTATCGGAAGCCAAAAAGGGGTATTAGAACAATGCTAGTTAAAAGTGAGCAAATTGCACATGCAATTGAAGAGCAATTTATGGCGCTATCAGTAGATGCAGTGCATTCATAGTGGATTCAAAACTTTTGACAAAATAAATTCAAACATACTGATTAGTGGCTATCACATGTTCAAAGGCACTATAGAGATACTGTATTATCTGGCAAGCCACACCCACCTTCTTGAAAGAGAAAGTGGGTCTGGACAGGCTTCCATAGACAGCAATTCGGCTCCGGACGAAAACAGGCCGGCCAATCAAATCTGTCTATTTGCGTGACGTCGTCTTCGTGAGTAACGTCACTCTTCACTCTTCAAGTTTTTTCCGCAACGACATAAGTCATTCACTACTATCTCTCAAAGCCGCGAGTGAGTCTGGATTTCCAGGCTAATAGTATATTTTTGTTCAAATGTTGCCGGCCATCATAATGAGCGCTGTCTTAAACTGGTTTAAAGATCTTTGTGAATATATATGCAGAGGTGGAAGTAATCCTGCTTCACTCTGTGCTCAGTCTGTGTATTTGTTCAAAGCTTCCCGTCATTTGTACACTAATCGAAAGGTGAGCATCGTCATTGACGGGAATTGCCGATTGACAGAAGTGCCCACCTCTGTATATATGATAAATGTAGACAATGTGTCAAAGACTGTGACTAAATGTAAGAATAGCCATATTATATATAAATATAATAAATATTATCATAAATATTTCTAATGAAGACTTACATTGTAATTGTTGAGAACTGATATTGCATAGCCAACAAGGACGACAGTGATTCTTAACCATTGGGCCGTGAGCGCCATCTCGTGGGCTGCAAAGTAATTTCAGTTTTTGTAACTGTGGGCCCCATTGGGCCACAACGGCTAACTTTCAATTGAGGCTTTATGCAGATGTAGCAAGGTATTTTTAATCTTGAATATTTTCCCCTCCTCGTGTAGAAACAAAAATCTGTCCACGCTGCCTCTCACCTCGCAGGCAATCTGAATTTTTGTAGTATTTGTATTACGAGAATCCATCTTGATCTGCTCCCGCTGATCCGTTTGCAACCGCCCTTTTTCAGGTCGGACCAATCAGGCGTTATTTAGGGGCGGGACATGCAAATGTGACAAAACCAGGAAGCGCCGACGCCGGGTAATAGACGCTGCAATTAATTCTTTCTCTCAGAATTACTCACCGTTTCCTTGTTGAATGTTGAACAGCGAGAGGTGCTTCGTGCATTTTTATCTGGTAAAGATGTTCGTACTTTTTTTTTTTCTTCCTAAGACGAGACCGAAGACGACATTTTCATCCGTTGCCGTGATTGGTCAAAACAAACGTGCACAAGATGCCACATCGTCCAATCGGCTCAAAGTATTGTACAGAATGTTTCGCATTTCCCGAGAAAATCACCATTGAGCAGTCCCAGTCCCAGATTGATCATGTGAAGAACTCCCTTGAGTGCACAATTATCAATCTGGTCACACTGCCTCGTTTGCTTAAAAAAACACACACACATTCCTGTGAACGCACACAAAAATTGAAAAGTTGATTCCAGGCATCAGTGTTTACACATAAATAAATGTCATTGATAATTTCATTGTATCCTGTTATTTGATAATTATTTTATAAACTTTAACTAGATTTAATTTAGTTATTAAATACAAACAATAATAAATCAACATTAATCATAATTTCAGAATGGGCCCCAGGCCACTTTTTACAGGAAAAGTTGGGCCCCAATGTAAAAAAGGTTAAGAATCCCTGCTCTACATTAAGCTGTTATTGGCGTGACCTACACGTTTTTCATGTGACAGAGCATGGTCATAAAACGGACATTCATGTTTTTAATTAAATGGACACATGATTTTTATGAGACAGTGCATGGTCATAAAATGGACATACATATTTTTCATGAAATGGACGTATATGGGTTTCAGGTGCTAGGGCAGTGTTATAATGTGGAGCCACATGTTCAGAAAATGGGCATACAGGTGATATACAGTATAGTGGACACATTTTCATGCATAACACACATGTTGTACAGATGTTGTACAGCGGACAGACATGGTTGTGTTCAACCTTATAAGTTTCACTTGAATATGATTTGATTGTTCTGTTATTTGTATAAATTATGTAGCAGTAAAAGCTTTATTTCTTGCTCCAGTAATTGTAGATATACATGTTTTTCCCTCAGACGGCGATACATTCTGATTGCCTCAAACGTTTAAAATCTTCCTCGATGGATTATTTTATGAGAGATGCGTTGGCGTTTGGCAGTAAAAAGAAAATAAATAACATTTGTGTTATGCTGCACATTTAAATGCTGGTGTCAACATTTACAATCTCCCTGCCTGCGATGATAAGACGTTTGGCAGGTACCTGCCTCCCAGTCAAGCATAATGAATGCGTTAAATGTGGTTTATTCCACCCGCAGCTGCCATTGCGGAGCATATTTTCCCCGCACTTCAGATGCCGGAATCCCTCAAATCAACATACTGATGAGTTTGAGGATTGGAGCTCTTCAAACACACACGGCTCTGAGGACCAAATATCCTCCTTAAATCCATATTTCACAAACAAATTCAAGGCATGTGAGAGTGGAAGGGCACAGCCGAGGCCAGTCGGCCCATTTACAAATTAATCTTGGCCGGGATCAAATCATATTGCTGTAAATACGGCCATGTTGAGGGTGACGTTATGCGACATTAAATGAAAAATCCTCAAAAAATAATTTGGTCCAAAGACAGAAGAAACAGCAATTATTTCACAGTTTCTTTTGGGGATTTTTTTTTATGAGATAGTGATGATCATAAAGATGACACACATGGTCAACCACCCAAAATTTTTGGGACAATAATATGTTCTATGCAGCCCCACTAGTCTAAATATGGTAATTCTGGTTAATATTGTGTTAGTGGAACGTGAGTTAAGCAGCAACATCCAGCCGTTTTTATCCATCTTAGGGGCCGGCCATTTTGCCACTTGCTGTCAACTAAAGAAGACATGAAGAAAACAGGCAAGCTGTGATTGGTCATTGGCTGAGCCCTGAGCAACATTGATGTCATCTTCAGTCGACAGCAAGTGGCAAAATGGCCGCCCCCTGAGATGGACAAAAACGGCTGGATTTTGCTTCATAACTCATATTCCACAAATGTAATATTATTTAGAATGCCATGTTTACACATAACATATTATTGTCAAGAAATGTTTACAATTGTCTTCCGCTTTAATGGACAGTTTCATGAAATGGATATTCAGCATGTTGTTGTCATTTGACAGTGCATTATACTTTGTACAAAGGATATGCATAGTTTCCAGGGGACCTGCATGGTCATAGAGTAGATATAGCCTACCTGTACCTGATATTCATGACGTAAAGTGGACATAGCCTACATAATGTGGACATAAAGTACATTTTCATGTCACGTTTTTCATGTCCATGGTACATGGTTATCATAATGTGGAGGGTTTTGCTTAAACTCGAACAGAATGTTGAAGTCAATGTTCAAATTGAATAGAAAACCCTGCAAAAACGTATAGCTCTTTTTCTTTCAACCCGCTCATTCTATAAAAGGTCATAATTGTGATGGTGTGTATGGTGGTGGATGATTACGGCCCCTTGGTATTGATTTGCTGGCGCTCCAGAGAGCTGAGTGAGTGGAGGTTGTGTTATTACTCAGGCCACAAATGACACCAAAAAAAGCTGTTGTGAGACCTGAAGTCCACTTCAAAGCGATCAATGATGTCGCCCCTGATTGGCTGCAAGTTAAAGTTCATTTCACTGTGAAAAGAACATCAAGTAATGGGGCCCTCAGAGAGACGGCGACCATTTTTTCCACGCATGGATCAAATGAACCGGACAGTCAACCTGCTGCACTCTAGAGACTTCACGTGACGTTTTTGCTTGAGCCACGTCCCCGAATCGCAGGCCATCCAATCACAACGTGGAACAGAGGTAATACGCACAAACCCAGAAAAAAACTGGCTTGGGATATCGCTATGCGGTCATCTTCGCTATTGACAACTGATGTATTCTTATTAATTTGTCTCTCATGTTTTACACTATAAAATTGATAGGTTTGACCTGTTTTTTTTTTAAATATATATTTTCTCTTGCGTTTTAAACTTTAATACGGGACAATTTAGCCCGCTACAAAACAAGAGGATTCATTTCAACGAATGTATTGTTTTTTTTCCCGTAAGCTAAAAAACTTGTGGGTCAATATGACCCGCTTTATTATCCATTAAAATGATTCAACATAATTTTTCTCTTGTTTTAAAAACTAACATGGGCCAATTTGACTCAGTGTACCAGGAGGGATCAAAATCAACAAATATTTATACTATTGGAAATGTTTTGTTAATATTGGGTCTTAAAGCATTAAAATGGGTCAATTTGATCCAGTACATAACAGGCTAACTCTTGTTGGTTTATTTACCCTAAAAACTTAAAAACTGATTCATAACCAAAGGTCGATTTATAATGATACATCATTGTTTTGTTTTGTTTTTTTAATCTTGTTTTTTTTATTTACACTTTTTTAAAAGGAGTCCTTCTGACCTGCCATACAACCAGATAATCAATATAGGTCAAACTGTCAAAAGATTTAGTATTTGTGTTCATTTTCCTGGTGGGGAAAAAAATAAATCATTTCTGCTCATAATGATTCTCATCTGATGCAGAAAAACGCGGAGGTGATCATTTATTAGCAAGAAACAGTGCAATTGATGATGAATAAATGGGCGCGGGGGGCTCATTAGAATTGTGACTCTACTAATATGGTCATTAATAACTGATAATAATCTTCGCCTTCGAGATTTTCTGAACTTTATTACCACCACATTGGTTTCTCATTTCCTGTCCCACGCAGTCAAATCATCTCATCGTCTTTCTTTGGTGCCATTTTCCTCCTCGCCTCCAATAATACTGTTGAAAAAGTACAGCGGCGATTCCGAGTGAATAAGTCATGAACGTTAACAAGCAGCCGTGGAAATTGCAATAAAAACACCCGCCAAGTCCTCCCTCTCGCCTCTTTTTTTTCCAACGGAATCATTTCAAGGTTCACGCGCCTTGTTAATTTGCCGCCGTCGTGTTTTTTTTGCTCGGCTGACTGCGGTGACGCGGAAGTAATTGCTGGCGTATGCAATTTACAACAACGTGGAATGGAATTAGCTCTTTCAAAGCCTCCATTATATTAAAAAAAAGTCGTAAATTGTCTTACAGTAATTTTGCAGTAAGCCCAGGGTGAGATTCAAAAGTTTTGTGACAAATTGACTTTTTGGTGGGGTTAGGGGGGCAGTGTTGCATGAAGTGGTGCACGAATTCCATCCCTGGAACATTACAAAGTGCCAAACCCCAAAGTTCCTGGACCTCTGAAAAGTATTACCTCTCCGAGCACAGTCATTTTTTTAAGCCTCAAAATTACCCAGGACCTAAAATTTGACTATAGTTTATGCGGTCTAAACATACACTGCTCATAGTTCTGGGATAACGCCCTGGGGCAGTCCTTCTCATTTAGGGGTCAGCCCCCCATGGTGGGGAGCGGTGCGTTTTTGTGTGTGTTTTTTTGCATTACTAGAATAAAGTGTAATCGCACATCCACTACAGTAGATGGCAGTGGCGCTCACATTGTCAGAGAGCGCGCAAGGAGCAGGGCTGGGGAATTCAGGTCCACAAAGTAAAAACCTTGAAACTATTTGGATTTAGCCACAGGTGCTTTTACTCAACAGGTGGAGACGAGCTTGTTTACCTGCCAGTTCAGTAAAAGCACCTGTGGCTAAAGCTCATTTGTGGCAGGGTTTTTACTTTCTGGATTTCCCAACCCTGGCGAGGAGTATTACCATTTACCTCCTCTGCAGAGGTGTACTTATGATTCAAAAGTTCCCACGTCAAAGGCAAGATCATAAACAAAAGAGCAGCGTTGTCATGGCTGGAAAATGATAGCAGATGCATTTCTACCTGAAATTCTAACAGCCATCAGTTGTTGACACTTATGGTTCCTGGAACAAAAATCTTCCACTTAGGTATATTCAAGGTAGCAGTCTCCAACGCCAATGTTTCTGGACCTCTGGAAAGTACTACCCCACCTAGCACGGTCTTCTTCTGGCCCCCAAATTGCCATTCACTAACAATAATTAATTAAAGAAAGAAAAGCAATGATGTCATTCATGGCATGGCTGGAAAACACTTAACGTATATTTTTACCTCAAATGCTAGGAATGTAGTTGTTGGTAGCTGGAATTCCTGGAGCAAAATGTTCCTAGGAATTAGTTCATTAGGTATGTTTAGGGCTGTAGGTTCCTCGACCAAGTACAAGAGATTTGGCCCCAAATGCGTGTGTGGATGGGTGAATGTCACATATTGTAAAGCGCTTTGGGCACCATATGGTTGTATACACTGTTTCTACAATCTTAAACTGTAAAATTATTTGATCTTGTGGAACTCAATACTGTACAATTAGGGTATAAAGCTAGACATAAGTTACTGCCGGGCAATGTTGAAAATACGTTTTCAGAGAGGTTATGGTTTGAGGGGAATTCATAATTTAAAGACAAAATATTCAAGAACAACAGTGAAGAGATTTTGTACATCTGTATGTGGAGTGAAAATTTGGAACAGGCTGAGTACTGATTTACAACAATGTCCAAACATATACACATTTGTTGATGTTATTATTATTATATTTGTTATTATTATTATTATTAGTAGTAGTAGTAGTAGCAGCAGTAGTATTGTTGCTATTGATAAGGACAAAATATATACTGTATGTTTATGTAAAAGTATTACAATATATGCATAAGGCACACTGTTCAATGTGTTCACTATTTATAATTACTATAATAACGTTTGTTATTAATAATCAAGATATATTAGTTGTATACTAGCATTTTTTTTTTGTTTGTTTACTATACATGCCTACTATTTATTGTGTAATGTATGTTAAAAGGGGAAGGACCTAATGAGTTTATACTTCTTCCTACTCCTTTTCGAACATGTATGTGTAAATGCGTAGCTCATGACTGGGTGAAACACTGTGAAACTTTCTTATGTTGCTTTCGTTGCTTGAATGTTGTGATTTATATGTTTTGTATATTTTGTCTTTTCACGTGTACTTTTATAACGAGTCAGTTTTTTAAATATACATGTTCGAAATAAAATTGAAAAAAAAAAAGCCAAATACTCAAACATTGACAGTGAATGAATGAATGAATGAATGAATGAATGAATGAATGCATTTCTCCATGTACAAACACACAATAGTCCTCCAAAAGGATCTAGTTCCAGGGGAAATGCCAGATACTCAAATTGTCAAATTGTATATAGCATTCTCAGTTTAGTTGGTTTAAATTGTTGGAGTGTTATTCTGCAATAAGTTGATGATAAGACTAAAGCATTTTATGACAAATGGTCTTTTTTTTTTGGATGCAGCCGCATAGAAAGAACAAATGGCCCAGAAAATGTTTGGCTTCTTGTTAAACGCGTACGTGTGAGACCACATTCAGAAAATGATGAACAAGCAGAGTTGATCTTGTAAATGATGGCAGCAGCTGCTCTGTGAGCTTTTAAAATTGGAGAAGCGATGACAATTCATCATCTTTTTTACTAGCCGAGTGCATTAGCTTCGTTTGCAGTGTGGACATTTTCAGCAAATTAAGCAAAGCTGAAAAAGGATTGTTAGATGCCTTGTGAATTTTTAATATTGTAAGCAAAACAACAACTAGAATGGCATTTGTTATTGTTTATTTCTTTTATTTTTAAATGTTTGTTTTAGTATAGTTTTAAAACAACCGGCTCTAGCTGTTTTATTTTATTTTATTTTGCATTTTTTCTAATGATATGTATTTATGTTCTTTCTGATTATTTTTCTTTTTACTCTTATTGTTTTTTCTTCTTGTCTTTTTTTAAATTTTACTATTGAGTGTCTAGCAATGATGAGAAAGAGATATACAGTAGGCCTATATGTATTTACTATTTAGATGTAATCAATCATTTAGTAGGCTAAATAAATATAAGAAATCAAATCTAAAAAAAAAATACACAAGTATACAATACATTTGTATTGTTTAATCAAAAATATTTTCACATTTTCAAGTTTAATATGCAATCTTTTTTTTATGCAATTGCTCTCCTTTTGTAAAACACTAGATGATGGCATTTCCCATCATTGCTACCATTATATGTCTTAGTTATTAATCTTATAGTTGAACATGACAAAAGTTGTCACAAAACACGTTTTGCAAACTAGTATTTTATTACATATATGCTTACAACTTGGTTACAAACTATCTTCTGGACTGTGTTTATAGAGCTCGTTAAAATTGTTATTGTTTTTATTTTGTCATTATATCATTATTGGTATGGTATTGGTATGATTTTGTATAGTTAGAACACTGTAAAGTACAATACGCACTGTATTTCAAAGTGGGCAGGACACATGCAATGCCGCCGAAGTGGGAAGAGCGCATGCGCGCTCATGTGATCTGTTGTACAGGAAGTAAATAAAGCCTCTTCCCGCGCAGTCTCGCGTTTTCAAAACGATCCTTAAATGCAATTATTGAACAAAATGGACGAGCTTTATCTGGATAACATCGACGAGTACGTCAACGACCACGACAAGATCGTAAGAATGATTTTGTGTAGCTTATCGTCGCGTTCTCAGTTAGGTTCGACCAGGTTAGCGCCGAGGTGTGTGTAGTTGCTGAATGTCTGTTGACAAATCCGACATATTAAAGTAAATCTCAATAAACTGACGTTAATATGGCAAGTAAACCACAATGTTCAAAATCATATTGGTTTGCAGGCCATTTAAATTCATTCGGCTTCGATTTCATATCTGAAAAGACGTAGAATCAATAGAAAATTACCTTTAAACGCCAAAATGTATCAGGCCAGTAAAAGCTGTTTTGCAAGCTAGTACGACATGGAATTTTAATGAAATAGGATGAAAATGTAGAACGTTTTTTATTTCAACGTCCACTTAACGTCAACAAGACTCATTTTGATATTTCCATTTTGGGTATTGTTTAATAACAATAGTACTTACTACTTATGTCTGTTTAATCATGAACAGGTTACATATAAATGGCTGAGTCTCACTCTTGGGGTCCATGTCAACACAGCTAAACAGTGAGTCATTTTTTCGTTAACCAAACAATGATATTTAATATAAAAAAGACCAAAGCAATATTTTATTTTACTTTTCTGTACCCAGAATGCTCTATCACTACCTGGACCACAAGAGGAAGGAGAGCTCGGCTCAGCTCCACGCAACGTACTTGGTGTCTGGAAAGTGTGTGGGGAATGGTCACACGGTGCGCTTAAACAACTAAAATCCTTCTTGTTTTGTGCTATGTCTGATTACTTATTAAACTATTGTTTCTTTACCAGAGTCACAGGGTGTCACTGGTGCGTGAGGAACAGCTGGAAGGTGTGTAATTTCATCCACATTTCATGAATCTTGTAGATACAAATCTGCATTCATCGTTAATTTTTTTTGCCTTTGCAGACTTCAAATCTAAGATGAGTCTAATCGTAAGCGAACACGTTTACAGCGTCCAGAAAGCTCTGCTGAGGGACAGTGGGCCACTTTACGCGGTCGACTACGACGCCGTCAAAGACAACCTGCTCAGCTGCAGCAAGTAGGTTGAGCACACAAGGGTTTGAGCCCACTTTGCATGGCTCCTTAATGGGAATAAAATTTGCAAGAGTAAATCTTGATTTTCCTAAATGAAGGCAAAAGTACTTAAATTAACACTTTATCTGATACAGTACCCTATTTAAATTTGTTTGAAATGTCACAACCACATGAGCTTCTAAATATGAAAAAAAATGTCATTCGTGTCACACAGGATTGTCCTTCTGGGTCAGGCTATGAACTTTTCAGCCCACCCTCATACTTTTAAAGAGGTCTGGAGACCTTAGGGCACTAAACAGATGATTGGAACCATTTGAAAATGAATTACAATTATTCTTGTCTAAAATATTAATTCAATTAAAAATATATATTTTTCCTCAGAAAAATTATCTAACTTCCTGTTGTGCCTTTTGTACAAAGATTATTGAAATAAATTGTTGACTAAATGACCTTTTAAAGTTTTTTTCTGTGGAAAAACTAGACTTAAAATCCCCAAAAATATTATTCTTGTAGGATTATACTTTATTTTTTGACTTCCTTTTCCCGGACCCCTCAAAAGTGCTACCCCCACCATCAGGGTCTTCTTTTGACCCTAATAATAAATGACCACAGAATTAAATGTAGTTGCCATGCTCCAAAATACGCAACGGGCCTTAAAAAGTTCAGAGTTCCTGATTTTCACCTGCATTTGTGATAACAAAGTTTGTCTTTTGCTTGTTCGCAGGTATAGCGCTATCCGATGTTCCGTTGCCATTCCCATGTCCTCACTGGAACGCAACGCACAGAAAACTCCGCCTCCTGTTCCAGAGCCACAACAGAGCAAGAAGCCTTCCGCTAACAGCGACACTGCTTCCAAACCCAAGCCTGCCAAAGGCATCATGGGAATGTTCGCTGGTAAAGCTGCAGCAGCTAAGAGCCAAGATGGCAGCAAAGAGGTGAAGTCAGAGCCTCAGGAAGCAGCAACTGAGGTTTGTCCACAATTAACCTCCTATTATAAAACAGTGTAATTTAATCTGCACACAAATGTACATTTGTGGCTGACCATTTCCTTCTGCATTGAATCATTCCAGCTACAATCTTAAATCAAGTTTACTCAAATGTATCTCAAGTATTTTCACTTGTTAGAAATATAAATAAGGCTCAGGCACTGTTAAAAAAAAAAATCACATCATCTTATATTAACACAGCCCGTATAACCACGTACTATCGGTTATTGACAGAGTAAAATGAGATGTAATTTATCTCCTTCAGAATGTCCTCTTTCACCTGGTTGCACAAGGCTGAAATGGTTGGTTGAGAAACAATTTTTGGGCAATTTGTGGCTACTTTCCAATCATAACTGCAGGCTCAGTGATCAATTAAGTCAGACAGTCGCAAACTTACAATAAAGATGCAACTCACCGTTTCAGCCTCATAAATTTCTAAGATGTCAAACTCCATAACAAATGTTCCTATTACATCGACAAGGGTCCAGTAAAAGTATTCCAGTAAAATTGTTAGTCCACAGTCCACACCAATAATGATATCCATAAAGCTACGTTATTTACTGCTGCAAACTTTACAAATTTCCATCTGATACGCAAATGATCTACCCTTTCTTGATCGAAGCTTAAATTAGGATGCACAGATTAGCTACTCCCAATGCGTTGATTGACACTGACTTGATCCAATACACAAAGTTTTTCCCAGTCAAGAGGCTCACAAAAGCCAATGAACAGCATGTACGTTTTCTATGAGGCCTGAGCCAATCACAGCGAAGCTTCCTGGTGATTGGTGCATTGAAAAGCCATTAAGTTACTCAAGTTTAAGTTACTTTTTTTTTTAAGGATGAATTGATTTAATTAGGATTTTTACATTTTAAAAGGAAATTGCAAAGTTTGCAACCATAGCTGGAAAAGTTAACTTGTAATGAGGATTCTTAACTATATAGGTTGGTGTATAATGTTAATGTTTCGATTCTATGGCAGATCACTTCCTTTGATTAATATTTGTATTAATAACAAGATTTATTTTTATATAAATCTGTCTCATATAATAAATAATAATATAAGTATTACCTAATATTACTCTTTTTGGGAAGCCTGTTATATATTTTCTTTTTATTTTCTTTTTTTTAGGTAGATGTCCCCAAAGGTAAAGCATCTGCAAAGTCCAATCGCATGATGAACTTCTTTGGCAATCAAAGCATTAGTAAGTGAAAAAAGTGAATAATGAATTCTGTTGAAATAAAAAACAAAACATTTTGGAGAGCACACACAAACTGTGAAGTATTTGTAAAATGTGAAGTAAATGGTGTTTATTTCAGAGAAACAGGAGAAACCTGTGAAGGAGGAGGAAGTAGTGGCAGTGGAGTCTGCAGTGGAACTGCGACCGCTGGAAAAAGAGCAAGAAGAAACGGTCACAACAGAAACGCTGAAGCACAAAAAGAAAGATTCAAGGTTTGTGACTGTGTGCAATGACCGGACAATTCATTAGGGACACCCTCTACATGAGATCCAACACAAACATTTTGCCAGATTGTGTTCTACTTTTGAGGTTCCACCATATTGTTCAATTACTGATCAGAACCAAATATCGAAGGGACAGTGGAGGTAATTAACAATGTAACCGCCCAACTGACTTGATCTGCTCGTGACATCAAAGCTAGGGTCTGGTGAAGATCCAAAGTCACTTTCAAGCAACAACCCAAATTGTAATGCTTGGCGGGGACTTGTTGACTGGTGTCTGCTGCATAAGCCACATACACAGATCTACACACAAAGTGTAACTTTGTAGCTTTGTAATGAAGTGCTGCATCCAACAGGGAAAATTCAGTCAATGCTGTTCCTGGTTGATGGGTGCTTGCTTTAGAAACTCCAGAACTGCCAATAAACATAAGACTGTGTACCTGATAAAGTGACTGCTAAAGGGTTTTATTTTACGGCTATGATGTCTTGTGGCTTATTAAATTTTCCTTCTTCTTTCTGAAGCAAAACCAAACGTCAGCAGAGTTCTGACAGTGAAGAGGAGAAGATGGAGAAGAAAAAGCGGCGAAGGATTAAGAAGCCTGTGCCCGACAGCAGCGAAGACGAAGACGGTAAGAATAACGTGTTACCGTCTTTTAATTCGTCCCTTCTGTCGAGTTGGGTAAAACTATTCCACTCCAGTCCTGTAGGTGGCTGTCGTGTGCATAACACAAAATGGATGCCAAATGCAACACCGGGGCTGTGTCTGAATCTGCACACTACTCCCCATATAGTGCACTACTAAGGGGTTGCGCCATTTTGTAGGGGTGTCCAAATATCCAAATGGATAAATTCTCTTTGATAAGGAGTGAACATTGATAGTCACTCAATTGGTTGAGATAGACCACAATGCATTGAGAGTATGAATCGTGTCCTTATGATTGTCAGGAGGGGAAATTCTCCTGCCGTGTGAACCAGGCTTTAGGGGTTAGGGCAGGTATAGGGAACCCTGGTCCTTGAGAGCCACGGTCCTGCCTGTTTTCCATGTCTCCCTCCTCCAGCACAGCTGATTTAAAATGATCAGCTAATCAGCACTTGATTTGTGCTTTTTATCTGGAACTGTGCTGAAATGTGATGACCGCTGCTTATATGGTTTTAAAACATTGTTCATTTTTATTTCTTTATTTATTTTTGCAGTTATTTTTTTCACCTTGCGATTTTTAGATCCAATTGTTTTATTGTCGATTTCTGGATTTACGGCTTTTATTTTTGTGGCTCTTTAAGAATTTATTTTATTGAAAATTATGCATTCATCCATCTTCTTAACCGCTTGTCCTCACAAGGGTCGCGGGGGTGCTGGAGCCTATCCCAGCTGGCTTCTGGCACTAGGCGGGGTACACCTAAACTGGTTGCCAGCCAATCGCAGGGCACACAGAGACAAACAACCATCCACACTCACGATCACACCTATGGACAATTTAGAGTGTTAAATTAACCTGCCATGCATGTCTTTGGAATGTGGGAGGAAACCGGAGCACCCGGAGGAAACCCACGCAAGCACGGGGAGAACATGCAAACTCCACCCAGGCCCAGGAAGGCCGAAGCCCGAACTCGATCTCTATTGAAATTTAAAAGTTTTATTATTATTAGTAGTAGTATTCCTTTAAAAGGTTGCACATGAAAAAGCCATTCAATAGTGTTCTAATAAATTTTATAAGGTAGGCCTATTGAATGAAAATGAAAAAAAATGAAAAAGATCTCTTAAAAGTACTGTATTACCAGCCCTTATAAAATGTAACATTAACAAATAAAAACATAATCCTATAAAAACTCACAAACATTTTAAATTAAAAATTAAATATTTTATAATGACTTTTTTTCCAGCTAATGGTGTATAAAAAAAAAAGATTTGCTTGCTGATCTTGATCATGTTTGTATATACTGATGTATTGATCGGATGCTCATCTGGTTACAATGTAGTTGTTTAGCACCAAGGTGAGATATATAACATGTTCTGTATTGTCCAAAATTCATAAATATTCCATTAAAAATAAGAATTGTCCACAGTCATTCCAGATTCACCGCCCACAACGACTGTGAGAGAAGCATCGCCAGCTCCTCCCAAGGAATCTGCTTCACGTGTAATTATGACAATGACTTCTATGCCTTACTTGTAATAATTCAAACAAAGAAGAAACGTTTCTTTCATTACAGCTGGGACTTTCTGAGACGACTAAAATACGCAAGCACAGACGTGTCTTGAAGTCTCGAACTTTCGTGGATGAAGAAGGTTGCATTGGTAAGCAAATTAGAACTATCAACTTTCTCCCGTTTGTGGTTCTGATTCTGTTCTGTGGTTGCAGTGACGGAGAAAGGCTATGAAAGCGAGTCGTACTCTGAAGACGAAAGCGCCGCTCCCGCCGCCAAGCAAGCGGCGACGAAAAATCAGGTCAGAGCAAAAACGACGGCGAGTAAAGAGAAGAAAAGTCAGAAGAAAACGACAGAGAACAAAACGACGAAACAAGCTTCCATTATGGGATTTTTCCAAAAGAAGTGATGGACAAAACACACATGTACAAAACACACACACCTTCATTCTCCAGAAGCTTCTGGTGCTATATGCAGAAGTGATCAAACTAATAAACACTCAATAAAAAATGTTTGTGTTGATAGTCAATGGCATTTTATAGGTTGCGTTTCCCTTGGCCTCCGTTTAAATACAGTTGAATGTTACAGCTAGCATGAAAGCCAATTTCATTCAAATTGAATGAAATGACAATGACTAATATTCACCACATTATTTCATATTGCAACATTTAATCATTAAAATGAGAATGAAATATTTGTCATTCATTTTATGTAAAGTGGAACCTCACGGTTGGCCATCCGCAGATTTGCTTATTTGCAGATTTTTTTTTCCATAAATGTCAATGGCATTTTACAGCTTGCGTTTACTCTGACAGCAGATCTGGATCTATATTCAACATGCATATTACACCTAGCCTCAAAGCCAATTTAGTTCAAATGATAATGACATGACTGTTTGTCAAGTTCAATAAGATGACATTCATTAAAAAAAAACACAATGAAGGAGATATATTATAATATATAGATATTATATAAATATAGATATTATAAAATTACGTATGTTCAATCACAGTGAGTAGCCTCTCAATCCCCCCAAAGTCTTTTTTTTCCTCCCCCCCAAAACATTTTTGGGGAGGGGGGGGATTATAAATATGTTTCCTCTACTTCCATGGACTCCTGCATAGTCGCAGTTCGGTACCCGTAGAGTCGCCCCCTCCCCCCAATTACATTTATTAATAATGTAAACATATCTTCTTTTTTGCCTCGCTGGAAGAAAAAAGGCAATGCTTAAAATGATCCTCAGCTACTGATAGTACTCCAATAGCATTTTTATAGGTTGTGTTTACACTGATGGCAAATCTGGATGAGATCCGAATTCAACATTGTTTGATGTTATCACTTCAGTGGCATCAAAATTAAATCAACTTTGTTTTGACCTTTTTGAACGTCTGGGTTGACAAGAGGGGTTACACCATTCCTGGTTCTGACGTTTTGATCATGTGAACGTGATTAAATGAACTTATTTTCTACTTTTTCAAGGATGTGTGCAGGACGAGGCTACAACATGTGAAAGTCTGCTCTAAAGAACAATAACATAAAAGCGTGTGAAAGCGCCTCACATTACGAGCCAATCCATGTTTTTTGTTTTTTTGCTACTGTGCTTCAATTGACAACAATGATCGTATATGCAGGTTGGGAGCTGACACACATGCAGCAGCAGCATTCGGCACACCCTTGAGCCAAGAACACATACAACAAGCCTGGTCGAACTGGTCTTTCCCAAGAGGAAAATGATCTCTTTAGGGAGTGGTTTAAAAAAAAAAAAATGTGTAGAGGCCTCCCTCCCTCTGTCGCCTGCTGAATTTTTTGGGCCAGGGCTCTCAAAGACAGCTGAGTCACAGCACATGGAAAATATTATCTTTTGCTCTTTACAATAGCACTAGTATCCCTGGTATTTCACTTCTCCTCCGACTTGAAACATTTTTATTCAAGTAAAAATAACGTTCACTAAACCACCTGACATTTTGGTAATCTGGGGTAAATTTAATATTGTATGTAATTATCAACTTCATTCGGTTCAAGCTTAATCTTCCAGTCTGCTTATGTAAACAAGTCAGTACACGCTATGAACATTGAGAGGTTATGTCAATATAATAGATTTTACCTTTATTATAAGGAAATTACTTTTTTTCCTGAACTCTGAATGGATTAACATAGATACCTGGCTACACTCTAAAAACTGTTGGGTCAAAAATAACTCACGTTCCCAGGCCAGCCGAGAGACATAGTCCCTCCAGCGTGTCCTGGGTCATCCCCCGGGCCTCCCGCTCGTGGGATATGCCCGGAACAAAATAATGTTCTGTCAAAAACGCGACATTAAATTTAATAAAATAACTTTAAATAAAAGGAAATTGTGCCTTTCATGGGATTAAATCATTTAAAATTCATGTTAATATTTAATTTCATAGTAGATAGGTTGTAGATTTTCCATGTATTTTCAATAAACTGTATATTAAATAATTAATGATTAATTTATGTTTAAAATGTTATGCAATTTTATTTATACTGTACATATATTTCTATTCATGTTTTAAAATTACATGTATTTTATATTATTTAATTATTCTTATATTAGCTATGTTATAGTTTCATATACCTGTACATGTTTTTTTAATTCAGTTATCCATCCATTTTCTGTGCTTTAGGTCATGGGTTAACTTGATTTATTTTAGTATATTTGTGTTTTATTTTGACTCAAAGATGATCAGTCTGCCTTCATAGTGGACTACAGAAATCAAGAGAATATGCACTGTTGGGAAGCTGAAATTCTGAGGATTTTGACAATTTTAAATTAACAAAAAAAAAGGTGTCTAAAGGATAAATTGATTATCAAAAATAATTATTGATTAATTGATTATCAATTAGTTGTCAATTAATCATTGCACCTGAAATTAGAATTATTTTAAATGTGTTCATATACTTCATGTACTTTCTGAAATTATGTTAATGCTTTTGTTTATTATATATTATATTAATGTAATTATTTTTTGGATTTAATTTAGCATCTTAATAGTTTATTTTTATTTTTATTAATGAAACTTATGAATTGATATTTCAAATATCATTTTAACATGAGATTTTTTATAATGTAATTTCTTACTATATTTTACAATGTAATTTATTTCATCATTGGGTCAAAATATTGATTCTCCCACCCCCCAACCACAACAATACTGTCCAAGCATTGCCAGGAGGGAGTGACGTCATGTCGATCCACACGCATACGGGTGGGGCGGAGGCGGAGGCGGGGGCGAGGTGGTGGCCAGGCAGCAGCAGCCAGGACTCATCCACCGGTGTCATGGCTTCCTAACAGTCGGGGGGGACTGAATGAGAGCAAAAACAAGCCCGCTTGTCTCCAAGGCCCCGACGCGCTATCACCCTATTCCCACCGAAGCGAGGAGTGGGGCTCGCTCGGCCTCGCTTTTCGCCCAGGATAGACTTTTTATCATTTTTGTTTGATTTGAACATTCAACTCCCCCCGACGTTTACAGGCAAGCACCGCGGTGGTGGAAGATGGCCGACCCGGCGGAGTGCACCATCAAAGTGATGTGCCGTTTTAGGCCTCTCAACAGCTCCGAGGTGACCAGAGGAGACCGATACATTCCCAAGTTCCAAGGGGAAGACACCGTTATTATCTCGGTGAGTCAAACGCCATCCAAGGCGACTTTTGTTTCCCCTATCAACCGGGCCCCCGGGCTCAAGTCAGCGTTACGCCATTTTAATTGTCTTGTAGCTTTACGGTAAGTTAGCTGCTTTAGCTTGCTAGCGCAAAGGGTTGACCCTCTCCGCCGCCCAGGAAGTAGCAACCGGCGCCCGGTGAGCTGTCACCTGGATTTAACTTTTATAATCCAATACCTGATCTATGTTTTGGGCGAGGTGTCACGCTAAATGTCAGCCCATTTGGCTAAGTTCGCCCCGGCCACGGCTAACCAGCTGTCAATCAACAAAGCCTCCCAACACGGTGCCAGTTAGCCACATTAGCCGCGTTAGCGCACATCACATTTGGAGCACATTAATTTATGTACAATAAACATTACAAGTGGTGGTTAATGCTAAATGCTAACCGAATTTAAATGGTCAGGGACCGAGCTTTGATTTGATAGTGGCCAACAACGGATAGTTATGTATTCGCCGGCCTTTGGGCTTAGCTTGACCGGTCTTAACAGTTATTTAATGAAAAGCTTATGTAGCACTTAGCTGACCGAGCTACTTAATTTAGCAATGGAAATAGTGAAATTAATGTATTTTGTGTGTGTGTTTAAAATTTTAAAATAAAGGAGAAAATGTGATAATATTGATCTGTATTACCCAATGACGTCTGTGGAATTGTCTCCTTTTTGACGCAGATCCTTTGTCACGTGACGCTGGATCATATCAATACCTGTAAATCGAACGCACCTTGGGTGATTTGTACGTCCAATTTCAGTGGAAATGTATGTTGTAAATATTGTAGTTTTTTTTTGAAGGCTGCAATATTGATAAATATTAACAGTGACCCAGGCCACATGTCATGTGACACTAGGAACCATTTACCTGTAAATAGAAGGAAGCACCTTGGTGATTGTTTCTCTTAACTAGCTAAATTATGTCATATTGCAACTGAGATGCAGTTTTTTTGGTAAAAAAAACAACCTCTCAAGCATTTCGGTGAGGATATTTTATCATTTCAAAAGGCCATGATATTGATTAATAAAGTTGAGTTGAGTCCCCTGTCATGTGACAATAATTCCCTGTAAATTGAATGTACATTTTGCAGAATATTTTTTCGCCTAGAGATAAACAGTTACGTTTGAATTAAACTAAAATATGCTATGTTGGAATCAATTTGATTGTTTGTTTGTTACATATATTTCAATGATGTTATTCACAATAAGCATAAGATTGTTTAGAATTTTAATTGTCCTTGAGTGACTGAAGCCACCTCTTCCCAAATAATCCTGTGTAAATTGATAGTTAAAATGCTAAATATACCCCAAACCAGCATTTCACATTCCTTGAGTTAAGGTGCTTCATTAAAAAAAAGGCATATCACCAAACAAATGTCACAAAAAGTATACATGGTGAAATAATGAGCTCATCACAATTTACTCACTGTTCCTTGGTGTGAAAAACTTACCGCAAGTATAGTACGGAAGGACACACAGATCTTCAACAGCTCTGAGTCAATCTTTTTTTAAGTCATGCTTGAAAAGTTATATTGAAGCCATTTGAGCTTTTACTTAAAAGTTAAGTGAAATTTGATAATTTCCCGCGGCATACCTGATTATCCCTCATGATACTCACTGCCCCAAAACTTTATAATTGTCTCAAACTCATGTAAAATGACCCTTAAAAAAATAAATGGATTACAGAGGATTTAATTTCAGAAAACTGCACCAGAAATCTTCGACACTGATGTTTAACATTGTGGATTCGAGTTCTGTCTTCCATAGCTGCTTCATGTGTTGCAAGTAAAATTTCGTGGATTTGGACAGTTTTAATTAAATGATCTTAAAATGATTTATCGATTATCAAAATAATTATCGATTAATTTGACAGATCAGTTATGGATTAATCATTGCTCATGTGTTGTACACGCATGATTAAGAGCTTGAAACAAACACTCTTGGGATCTTTTTTTGAGGTGGGGGGGGCAAATTTCGCAGAAGTACTCGTAAAGAATATGTTGTATCGTTAAATTTTTGACACTTGGGTATCGTAGTATTTTTCTAGTTCAGTATATTATGCAACCCCAACATGTATTGCAAGGAACTCTTTGTCTTTAGTCGCTGAGTCCCATGATTCGGGCTTCCGTCGCTTGTCACTAGGGATGCACGATAATATTGGTGGCCTATAATCATCAGCAATTATCGACCAATTTGACGTCATACAAATAAACCACATAATAAAGAAATCAGATGAAAAAAATAGACATGCCACTTTGGTCCATCTGTTGTGGTTGTGCCCGACTCTTCAACCCCTCTTATGGTAGTGTCGCATATTTGTGTTCACTGAAGATGCATCATGGCGACATGGCAGTCGCCAGTGTGGGCTTTCTTTACTGTGTCTATCCAAAAAAGTTACCCTCGCCTTTTTGTTGCATTTTTAAAACATGTCTGTTTTGTTTTGTCAAACTCAAAATGAGTTACTGGTTGTCTTTGAAGCAAATATATCAATAAAATTCAGCTTCATGGTAATTTACACTTTTCAATGTATTTGTATGTTAGACTTTTAATAGCACTCGAAAGTATGTTTGTATTCAAGACAAGTACATTTTGCAAACAGTTATCTGCTTATCGACATCGGCAGTTTCTAAATTATTGGTTTATCGGTATTGGTTGAAAATAGCATTATCGTGCATCCCTACTTGTCACCTTCGCCTTTGTTCTCGCAAGCTTTTACTAGCTTCTTCCGCTAGCCGCTGTTGTTAGCTGCTCCGGCTAAATCTGGCTCGCTCTGTCTTTCGGCGTCCCTCGCCGAGATGCTCGTCCGCTCGCGCAAAATAAGAAATTGGTGGTAGGCTTGCGAAGTGTGGTCTCTCTGACCCCGGGATAACACTGCATGCGTGTGCGTTGCGGCTCCGCTCCGGCGGCAGAGCTGATTCGTTTCCATTTTAACAGCTTGTTCAAATTGCCCCTGCTGCGTATGCGCTGTGAATCGACTGCGGACCAGCTGCATTGTGCCGGAAAAGCGGAACTCGCCCCCAAAAACAAAAATGTCCCCTACCGGATTTGTTTTTTCATTATATAAATTTCCATTTATAAAAAAATATATATGAAAACAGCAATATTATCCTTAATAGGTGTATATATTTTTTATTTTTTTTTATTTGATCTAACTTTTGGCATTGGTTCATTCTATAAAATGCTGGTTAAACATTCAGTGAATTGGATGCTGTTGTGGACTTTGGTGCTTTGAAATGAGGGTCATTAAATCAAAGCCTCACTAGAATGAACCTGTAGTGTGAGAAAAATTGAGAAGACTTAAATGTAGCGCTGACTTGAAGCGTCAATAGCAGGTTTGCAATCTGTGCCCCTGAAGCATGGGCTGGCCCAGCCCCGGGGCCCAGCTGCTGACGGCCTGCCATAGTGTCAAAATGCAGTGTGCTTTCTGACTGGAGCAAGTGGTGTGTGTTTGACAAGTACAACACTTGAGCTGTTTGTTCAGTCACAGCTGCATACAGTCAGATGCTAAATTAGCCACCCTGGCAAAGATGGATTGTTATTGTGCAGGGTTTCAGGCAAGGATGTGCAGGAGTGCTGCATCACTTCTAAGTCGGCTTCCTCTAGGAAAATGTGACAGTCTTATTTCTGGAACTTGAGTGAGTGTCCACACTTGACTTGGTATTACGGTCTCTTTGGTCATGTTCTTGAATTAAATAGCCAAACGTCACCTTGTATGAGCTGTTTTTTGGGGGGGGGGGGGTGATGTAGTGTTGTGTCTGTAGTTGGCACAATGTTGTTCATCGTGTCATTACATTTTGTAAAGAGGTTATTTGACCACATTTCCCTGATAGACAACAGGGAAAATTAAATGCCAGTTAATTGGATAATTCAAAAAATTAAATGCTGTATAACCAAGTAGAAAAAAATCAAAAGCAAAACAAAATGTCTGTCAGAAAGGCCGCCGCCTGAGGGCTAACCAAATGTCTTCACATGACATGTAAAACAAAGCACATACGACTGAACTAGATGGCTAGACTGTTTTGTTAGCAGCCAATTTTAACAATTCAACATAGCTTTTCACGTTTATTTTCAAATCATAATAAAAGAAAACCTTGCAAAATACATGATTCTGAATGCTCCAACTAATCGTTTTCACAGTAAACATTACATGACACAAAATGAATGACACCAAACTAAACCACCAACTACAGTAATTTCTGGACTACAAGGCGCACCTGAGTATAAGCAGTGCTAGCTAAATTTGGGAAATACTCAAGTTTGTTACACATATAAGCCGCACCCGACTATAAGCCACAAGTGTTTTAATGTTACAGCACCGGCCGGGTTCCTGCTACTTTCTTTTCCATGAGGGCGCACATTGTCTCGCTCTCATTCTGTTTCTCCTTCTGTATTTTGGCTCACTTGGTTTGTTTTTCTCTGCTTGACGCTTTTTCGCTTCCTTTATAGTGCTCCCCATTGTGATCTGATGTATGAAGCCGCACCTTTGTATTAGCCGCAGGGTCGAATGCAAGCGAAAAAAGTAGCGGCTTGTAGTCCACAAATTACTGTAATCGTCTTTACATTAAAAGTAAAACATGTAAACAATATATCATCGCTGTCCTGTGAAAAACACTTATGCCCTTTTTTTTTTCTTTTGGGATGTCTACATTCAGTTTAATCCCTTAAATTTACAAATGTTTTTAAAAAAAATTACAAAAAAGGACATAAGTGTTTTTTCACAGGACAGCGATACAATGATACAGACCCCTCAGGCCATGGCAAAGATTTCATTAATCAAGCTGTAAGTCAATGTTTCATCAGCAATTATGAAAATATGAATTGAAGGTTCAAAACTTATTTAGTGCTGCTTTAAGTCATATTATCTCACGTACTGTTGCTGATTACAAAAGAAGAGAAAAAGCTAGAAACAACCTTTTTTTTTCTTGGTGAAAGAAGAAACTGCACTTCCGTTTGGAAAACAGATTCTGTGGGACTTAAAAGCATCAGTCAAAATGCTCTAATGTGGCTGGTAATATGGGGAGCTCTGTTTTTAAATGATCAATGAGTTAATTTATTTAAAAAAAAAATTAAACATGTATCTGACCATGAGTAGAAATACAAATTGTTATCTCAACTTTGGTGTAGCCAAAGTTAATACTGTCATAGGCATAGCCCACTGAGGAAAGAAAGGGAAAAGTTAGCCGCGTGGGTGCGGCTTCCACGTGAGACCATTGTAAAAAGCTGAGCTATAGTGTTGTGTTCTTCAGTCCAGTTAGATTTCTTCCCATTGTGCAACTTAAACGGTATCACCAACCAAAGTCATCAAGTCTTTTCACACAAGCCTCCTCCTTCTCGATGCTGTAATTATATTTTCATTTCCAGCATGTAATCCCATAAAGACGCAATTGTAGGTAATAAGGCCAGTGGCCACATTGACAATGAGGAGTTGACAAAATGGGTGCAATGCTATTGTTTGCCTCCGATGTCTGCCGTGAGCGATAGCGTCGTGGCGTTTCGACAGCCCGCAGGTTTACACACAAGGAAGTGAATGATCAGCCTATTAAGAAGACGAGCGGCGCTACACATGCACGCGCCTGTTTACAGGAGATTATATGAGGCGTGGTGCCAATCAAGGACATTGTACACTAGCTAAAGGTGCTTCTGGAATACAAAAAGTCTTCAACATGGAAGTCATGTCGTGAACAGTGAAGAGCAAGACACATATAGTATACAGTGTTTACATATAACCGGTCTAGGGGTGTGTAAATTTATGAGCACAACTGGGCATAATTCACCACTAGTTGGCAGACATAAAGTTGTGCTCATACGTTTACATACCCCCTAGGGCAGGCTTCCTTACTTCAGGTCCTCGGGATTCGGAGTCCTGCAGGTTTTAGATGTTTCCGTTCTCCAACACAGCTGATTCATCTGATCAGCTCATCAGCAAGCTCTGCAGAAGCCTGATAATGAATCCCGGTCTTTAGAATCAGAGGACGGAAACATCCGGCTCTCGAGAAGCAGGAGTGAAGAAACTTATGAGCACAACTGTAGTTAAATATTAAACCAGTTTACACTAAACGTTATTGACACGTGGAATATGTTTAGAATGGACAATTCTACTCACTTCTTTAATCCGACCCACCAAGCAATATTGTTTATTAATTTAGCCACAAAAAAATATCCAAAATTCTATTTAAATGTATGTATTAAAATTGTTTTAATTTATCTCAATAAATAGCTACTGCTTATTATTGAAGGGGCCGGACGCAAGTTACCAAATTTTTGCAGATTTGCGACCCCTATGGCGAAAAGCGGAATGGAAGCCAGCGACGTGCCCAGAGTGCCGAGACGTTAGTTAGTGGTAGTTTTATTGTGCATTGCTTATCATAAATAGACCCCAGCCATTCCCACACCATGTTAATACTTGAGCAGGCCGCCCAAGTAAACTGTTCGCCGCCCAATACATTTTCAAGAAAATAAGGCGCACTTAAATTTGTCTTATATGTGCACCGAGTTCCGGAGACGTTTTCCTTCCAGCCAAGCTTCGGGGCAAATGTTGCTGCGCCAATGAACGTTTCTGATTGGTGGTCTGGTTCACGCTCGTTCTTGGTTGGCTGCTGGCCTGTGTTGGGACTGCGGAGGGACGGGGGGGTGGTGGCGGCGCCGAAGGCAGAAGAGAGTTGTCGCTGTATGTATTCGAATGTGGAGATGGAACGAAAAAGTGAATAAAAAGAGATTAAATGAAACGCCAGACTGCAGTGTGACATCCTGTCTCCTGTAGTTCATTTCGTTAACCTCGTTTGGACCCCGCCCATTTGGCGATGTGTAGCGACTGGACGCTATCCGCAAAGCCGACTCGAACTCCGGCGGAACTCCAGAAATGGCATCAGCTTAAAGTCGAGATATGCTTACAAGGCACAATTTAAACTGCAAAACAGGGTGGTGGAATGTATTAGTTGGTGTATGTCGTGATAACTTGACTTGTACTGTAGTAGATGGAAAAAGTCCTGGAAAAATAATAAAAAAAGATAAATAAATAAAAAGTGTGATGCCTGTCCCCCTAGCACCATCCCAGTGAAAATGTTCACGTTTGAGATAGGACGAGGATGATGGGGCAATTTTTCGGCTTTGGAGGTTGCATCAGAGGTGAGACAGAACCTGGGCTCAAGAGAATTCCTCACTGTTGAGACAGGGGTGTAAGGTTTTAACACCTGACGCTGATTTCTCCTCCCTACTGCAATTCCCGCTGTCGGCTTCTAGCTCAATGTAATGATGCCTTTCAAGTAATAATGAGCACTTGGGAGCAGAGTGTTGGCTTGTAACAATAGGTAGCAAGGTAGAACTACATGTTTACACAAAGCTCACTGTCATCAAAGCATTGTATTGACGTTTCACAACATCGAAACATGAATAATTCAAAGGCTAATGACTAATTTAGCCTTCCCATTTTGACCAGAGTGCATCAGTACAATTTGGCTTCTGCTTTCAGTGCTGACATTTTCATCATTGACTAGTGATTTACATACAGAATAGGCTGCCTTCTTGACACTATATAATGACGTTTGCATCATATTGAAAATGGTCATACATGGTTTACTTCAGACAGTGATGTCATATTTGTAGCTTAGTGTTATACATGCTGACCGAATTGACTTTTTGGCATGAAGTCGCAGTTGGAACTCCACCCAGCTCAGTGGACTTGATGACTCAGCATTCAAGACATTCTGCTTCAGAGTTGAATGTGAATATGAGGACTCTGAAAGACAGAAAACACACCTAAAGGTCAAGCAAATGAGGACCCTAGAAAGCAGAAATAAAATTACTGGACTGCCTAATAGACCATAAAAGCCCAAATGTAACAGGAAAGTCTGTTTAATAAAGACCCTTAAACATGGAATATAAAGTCACTAAAATGTCAGACCCTAAAAGAGAGAAGACGAAGTCAATGGATTCTCTGGCAGAGGAGGACCCTAAAGACAGAAACAGACTTACCAGATTGGTAGACACTTAAAAGACAGAAAACAAAGTAGCCAGTCCCAGATAGTCAGGTAGACGAGGACCCTAAATTACAGAAAATAATCACCACAATGTTGGAACCGTAAAAGACCAAAAACACAGTCACCTGATCGTCTGGCAAACAAGCAACCCTAATGATGAAATGCAAAGTCACCAGTAATTCTGATAGAAAAGGATCCTGGTAGACAGAAAAAACACTGAACTACTCCATAAAATATAGAAACAAAGTTGTTGGAATATCTGCTATAACCTAAGGCAAAACAAATCTAGGGTTGCTATGCCTTAACTTTGTGGGCTCTGCAGTGTCATATGCCACAACATCACTTTGCTGTACCGGGCTGTTTTGTCACTGACATCAGTCTCCTCTTAGACTCCATCCCCGTTGTTGCTGTTCTCAAATTGCAAATGATTATTTTGCTCCCTGCATAGTTTTCACGGATTCCCCGTGTTTGTTTTACAGAGCAAACCGTATATGTTTGACCGAGTCTTTCAGTCCAGCACGACACAGGAGCAAGTATACAATGCATGTGCCCAAAGGATTGTCAAAGGTAAGCCACTAATACAACTCCACAAAAAGTAGGTATACAAATGATTGGTTTTTTTAATGTTGTTTTGTAGATGTTCTTGAGGGATACAACGGGACGATTTTCGCATACGGCCAGACGTCCTCTGGAAAAACACACACCATGGAGGTACGTGTAAAAGAAACAAACATGTAAATAAACCTTCCCATTTTTTTCTCATGTTAAATTCTGGTGGATCCTCAGGGGAATCTCCATGACACAGACTGCATGGGCATCATCCCCAGGATAGTGCAAGACATCTTCAACTACATTTATTCCATGGACGAGAACCTAGAGTTTCATATCAAAGTAAGTCGCCAGATGAGCTACACGGATGCTGGCTAAAATGAGGTCTACATTCATCATCATCTTCTCTTTGCAGGTTTCCTATTTTGAAATTTACTTAGATAAGATCCGGGACCTCTTGGATGGTAAGTGGGGCCAGACTTTCCAGACCATTCCACTCCAGCTTTATTGTTTTTTTCATGCGGTTGCAAAGCACACACAAAAAGCTGGGCACAGTAGGATATTTGAAAAAAGAAAAAGCCCATTTTAGCTATGCAATTGTCATTTACTTTTCCAAACTTTTTAAGCCATGTACCCCCTTCGACATCCCAATAGAGATGGTGCACCCCCTAAAAAAGGCTGTTTAAACTAGGGATGCACAAGATGTCAAAACATATTGATTGTGATAATGGCATGTGCAATATGTTTATCGCAAAGACGTATGATATGTTTCACATGAAATGGTTTGCTTTTATCTGACTTTATTCAATGTAATGCAACCTCAAATACACATCTCTGACCAATAGGAGAACAGTGGCTAGGGCAGAACTCTTAACTCGTGGCCCTCAGATATTTTGTGGCCCTCTACTTAACATCAAAGTTTAGTGTTCGTGTCTTCCCTACGTCATTGCCCTGGGTGTTTTGTAATTGTGAAGTGACACAAGTTGACGGAAAAAAATACCATGTCACCCAGTAACAGTCATGTATTTTTCAAAGCCTGCCATGAAGAGAAGTTTTGCCGACGAAAAATGCACAGAGAAAGTTGCGGTGCTCAAAAAATCAGCCGTCATTACTCAACAAGCCATGCTGAGTTTGTAGTACCAGGGAAATAAAAGAGAGGACCATGTCACCAATCTTGTTCACGTTCTGAAGAACTATTAATGTACTAAATTGTTATTAATAAGGATTGAGAATATAGGATTAGTTGTATTTTTTATTTTAATACTTGGAACGCCTTTTTTGTGACCTAATGAAAGCAACCCAGACTCTTATCTCCAGCTCATCTAGGCATATTTACTAACATTAACTTAAAAAATAGATTTACATTAAAAAAAATGTATTGTTACAATTACACAACAACTAAGACTTCAATGAGCCTAATTATTTTGCCACATTAAAACAAATATTTATTTCATTAGATAATAAAAATTAATTTCTTTAGGTATATGTAAATATCAGCATAAAACAGACACTAGCATGATCAAAATACGACAAGAGTTTATACAAACTTTTTTAAACCACACAGACCTTTGAGACAGAGACAAACACACACACACACACGCACACAATCTGCAAAGTTTCAAGGCATAGATTTTTTGCCTAGAACCTTTTTGTAATCCAGTGCACCACCGACCACCCTCTCTTCCACACACAGTTTTAACCTTAAAAAAAAACAATTACCCATTTTCATGCCAGCATGATCAGAGCGTGGGGCTTTTTTTTATGGGCTACCACAAATGTGTTTGTTGATTTTTATATCATAGAAGTAGTTATTGAGGAAACTTTTGAGGAAAGTTTTCCTCATATGCTATTTTAAATTTCTCACCTTGAGATTTCTTGTCCTCCTCTAACACTCTTGTCTTTTTACCAGTGTCAAAGACCAATCTTTCAGTGCACGAAGACAAAAACAGAGTACCCTATGTGAAGGTGAGACACACTAGAAAATTTATTAAACTCGCCAAGAGAATGCAACTAAATGCACTTGGTCTTGTGTCCACAGGGCTGCACTGAGCGCTTTGTCTGCAGTCCGGACGAGGTCATGGACACCATAGACGAAGGCAAATCCAACAGACACGTAGCAGTCACAAGTAAGGCATCAAGTTTTTTCCCACGTAAACTGCATATTGAGGTGCGAAGGCACTGAGTTGACTTCTCTGCTCCCCAGACATGAACGAGCACAGCTCTCGGAGTCACAGCATCTTCCTGATCAACGTCAAGCAGGAGAACACCCAAACGGAGCAGAAGCTGAGCGGGAAACTCTACTTGGTGGATCTGGCCGGTAGCGAAAAGGTGCGGAGGAGCTTGCAGAAGCAAGCCTCGAGTGATTCCCAATAATAGCGTGTTTTGCTAATGCTAGTTTTTCCTCAGGTCAGCAAAACAGGAGCGGAGGGAGCTTTGCTGGACGAAGCCAAGAACATCAATAAGTCGCTGTCGTCCCTTGGGAATGTCATATCCGCTCTGGCTGAAGGAACGGTAACTACCTTGATGTCATTGCCATTAACAAGATAGAAACGATAACCGTTGTCTGTATTTTCTTGAGCATTTATGATGCGTGTGACACTATTTTCTCCTCCATATTGCCTAAGCCCAAGTTTAGCTATTCAGTAGACTATTTGCAGAAAATAAGGACTGGGCCCCCAGTGCGAGCATAACCTTGCCAGCAAGATGAATTCTCACGGTATTTATGAGTTCACAAACTACGGAGAATAAATCTTGTACCGATCCCGCTGATATACGCTTGCAGCCGATCTTTTTTCGATCGGACCAATTAAGCGTTGTTTAGGCAGGATGAAACCAATAAGCGCCGATGGCGAGGTGAAAACAAACAAACAAACAAACCTAACAGACGAATGGATACTGCAATTATGTTCTTGCAGAATTACTTACCATTTCCTTGTTGAAATTGAACAGCAAGAGGAGTTTCGTGCATTTTTATCTGGTAAAGATATTCGTGCCCCCTACACACCCCTCCCTAAAACAAGACGGAAGACAAGATTTTCATCCGTTGCCTTGAAGTATTGTACAGCAAGCCTCGCCTTTCCCGAACGGGTCTGCCTAGTGAAGTACCAGATTGATAATCGAGTGAATCACACATCAATCTGGCTGGTGAGGTTACTGAGAGTAGCAAAAATGTGCAATTATTAGATGTTTATTATAATTTGTCCAGAAATTTTATAAAAAATAAACAGAACCCCCCCCCAAAAAATTCCCAGGAAATCAAAAATGTGAATAACCCAGGGATTAGTCAAATGAAACACTAAAAATAGCGAGGGATAGGGTCCCACAAAATTCCGCCAATAGGTAAATCAGCGAATGCGGAACTGCAGATATGCGGGTGTCTACTGTATACTCTGCTCGAAGATGACAGGCATAATCCTGCACATGCGATGTGCTTGCTTAAACAGCAAATCGTGTGTCTCTTTCGACCTTATAAAAAATGCATAAAAATGTAAAAGTTGGGCATACTGGGCAGGAATGCAACCATGTCATGACAAGAAGAGCCCAGCATCCATTAAGCATCCAATCCACGGGGTGCATAATTTCGAGGTATCTGGTAGGGATTATGATAATAATTATTTGTAATCCCTCTATTCTTTTTTTCTTGTACAGAACACAGGTCACTGTTTTATTTCATTCGTGTTGAAAATGCTGTGTATGCGTGTTTGTATTCTTTGTTTCTACGATTGACAATGGCAATTTCATTTGAGTTGTCCTTATTATTGGAACCGCAATTAGTTTGTTTCCCTTTGAATACTTCAGTTTCAGAAACAATTATGCCTGATGATCTTGCTAGTCAGATTGATTTGGAATTTTTCATTAAGATTTTTTTTAAAACACTATGTCCAGACAAGCAGCATTCTACACACTCCTTCGTTTCAGCCTTAATGACAAAAAAAACAAAAAAAACCTCTCCTCCAAGCAATCTATTTCCTTCAATTTCACCCTTTTCACTTTGATCAATGTTTGTTGTGGTACACATCCTCAGGGCACTCCACAAATCATCATACAAACAAGTGTAGTGTGTTAGTGGTTGGACACAAATAATGCCGTTCAACCACCAGATCATATAACATGTCAACACACGCATAAGCCAATTCAAAATGTGAGCCTTCACTTTAATTTTGTCCACCTCAGCAGCATTTAGTCTTCCCTGTCCTTCACCTCTTCCTGATCCTGCAGCTGTCATGCTGCATAAGTAAATATGATATAATTGGCAGAGTGAATAGATCCACTGACCCCTGACACACATTAGCATTAAAAAAACAACATTTAAGCAAGCTTTCTCATGTCCTAAGATGAATTATGTGATTTATACACACAGTATGACGCATTGAAGTGAATAGTGTACAAAGATTGGCGACCACAAACCTAAATTTCCTATTGTGATCATTTATATTTTAAGTAATGTTTTCCAGAAGTCAAACTGTCACCATCATAAAAACAGTTACCATACAAAGAATGTTACAATTCAAAGTCCCTAACAGTGTTTTTCCTTGCTCAAATTGAGGCAGAGGTGGCACCAATCTGATCATTGACACATTGGCCCACTCGTATTTAATGAAACTTAACTAATTTCACAATTGACAAATGAGTACGTCTCATCACTATGAATCCTAACTGTTTGACTACTATACTATATACCATGGCTACAGCTGCACCATTTCACATGCAGTTGTGAATCTCCTCTTTGCCACCTCTCCTTAAAAAAGATTGTATTATTAGATATCTCTGAAAAGCCAATCATATAAACTCTTAACGCTTGTTTAAGATGCTTTTTATTCCCTGAGAAATCTGAGATGCTTGATGTCAAGACAATACTTACCTGTTTTAAAATCAACAAAACCAGCGGCCACATTTGCAGTACGAAAGAAATCATTTGCCACTCAGCTTCTTTGCCAACAACAGTTTAAGAGTGACTTCCAACCTTTTCTGATACAAATAATATAATAGGTAATACCTCAATTGCATTCAAATTTCACCTAAAACGCAGCACAGATAACATCACTTGTGATTTAGAGCTGGAGAGGGCCAGAAATTAGACTGAGACTGAAACCACCAAATTATGCTGGATAAAAAACCTGCTTGTTGTAATAATATGAGCAGAAGTTAACTAGTTGGCTATTATTACGTGAAAACAACAAAATAATATTAATAATAAATTCAAGCCAGTCCATTTATGTTGCGGCGCAAATTTGCCCATGTTGGTTAAACTTGAAAAGAAAAACAAGAAATTGTTTATAAAATGTTTGGATGCCAGTTCGGCTGACCTTATTTAAGTTGTTTTTAAAAATTGTATATATTTTTTTAAGTACATCAGAATCAAATGTAACAGGAGTGTTAACCACTCCAATTGTCATTGATGAAGGATGAAATTATAGTTTAGAATGTGTATGAAAAAAATATCAAATGAAATCAATCATATAAAACGTTACAATAGACAAAGCATAGGATGGCTAGCTAAACTGACAAAGCAGTCCATAACTTAACTAATCATGTTCTATTTATGTGCGCTTTTATCGAGGCCTACATCCCTTACCGAGACAGCAAGATGACACGTATCCTTCAGGACTCGCTGGGTGGCAACTGTCGCACCACCATCGTCATCTGCTGCTCACCCTCCTCCTACAACGAGTGTGAAACCAAATCAACGCTCATGTTCGGACAAAGGTACGCAAGAACAAAAAAAAAAAAATCACTGTTAAAAGCGTTCATTTCATGTGGCTTCTTTTTTTTTTTTTTTGCCCGTTTGTCCTGCACAGAGCAAAGACTATCAAGAACACGGTGACGGTGAACGTCGAGCTGACAGCGGAACAATGGAAGCAAAAGTATGAGCGGGAGAAGGAGAAGAACAAGACCCTGAGGAACACCGTCACCTGGCTGGAGAATGAGCTCAATCGCTGGAGGAATGGTGAGATGATTGGAACTTGTTCTTTTCTCAGTTATTATGAGTTTCTCTCCTTAAGAAATTACAATCATTTCCCAATGGTGTGGACTAGCAGTGTAATGGGGGTCATTACTGCGTACGTTGGTTTCAAGGTGACAGTAAGGGAAAAAAGTGTTATCTTGCCTGAACGGCTTAAGAATTGAAGACATTTCACCTACTTGGAGGGAATTCAGTTGGAAGAACTTGGCTCATTTTTTTGTACTCCCAAACAGAAAAGCAAATTTTCTGCTCAGACTGATTGCTGGAGGTTGTATGGAAATTCGGTGGCTGGATTGTCCCTATCTGACACCATTTTGGCATGATATTCATGATTTATTGGAGAAGGTATTTAAGTGCAAAATTCAATTTGACTTTAAAACTATATCTTAATGACTTAGGACAGAAAAGAGAAATGTTTGAGAATTTTGGTGGCGTATAAGAAGGCTTTGACTGAGAAATGTTTGAAGAAAGATATACAAACTGAATGAATGGATTGATATAGTTTATATGTATATGGAGAGAGTTTCAGCAAGATATGTAAAAAAAATTGAGATCTTTAGTGAAATGTGGACGAAATTGACTTTTTTTAAAATTATATTATATTTTTTCTTTTTGTTTATTTTGGGTATGCTGTTTGTTTTTTGTTGTTATTTAGGGTTGTTATTTTGGGGGTGTTGTTTCTGTAAAAAAAATGTTTTTGTTTGTTTTTATGAAGACATTTAAATGGAAACTAGAGCTGTCAAAATTAATCAATCAACAAGTAATCAATTATCAAATTAATCGACAACTATTTCAATAATCGAGTAATCTTTTGGAGCCCTTTTTTAATTTTAAGTTGTCCAAATCGTCTGATTTCAGCATATTAACAGTAATTGTTGACTGATTTCTGTAGTCCTTCATAAAAGAAGACTGATTATCTTCTGTGTAAGCAAAATAGGACATTTGCAAACATATTTTTTTACTCTGGAGTACAATGACCTAACCGTAACATAGTACTACATCAACCCCCCCCCCCCCCGTTTTTTTTTTTTTTTTTTTTTTAAATAACTATACAAATACAAAGTATGGAATAAACACCAATCACTGATTATCAAACAGTAATCAGGGGGGAAATGTTTTTTTAAATACACATTAATGCAAAATTAAAATGACTCTAATTTATAGATTCTAAAAAATTCGATAGTGGCAGCACAAATGGAAACATTTGCAATTCTCTAGTATGTGTCAAATTCTCAAATATACCAATACAGTCAAATTAATCATTAAATAGGCATGGGCAGATATCATATGATGATGATATCGTATGATAGAAAAAATATTGCGGTATTGCAGTATTGAAAATTACAGCTCTAAAATATATCATTGTGAAACATTTATTTAAATTTCCCCCCATTGAATGCACTCTAAATATGCCACAGTTGAACTCTTTTGCCTGTTTTGATGTAAGTGCATAGGGAATTTGCTTCTCAAATAGCTGCTGAATTGTGGCCTGAGCTGAAGATTTTTTTTATTTTTTTTTATAAGATTTTAATGTAGATGCTCCTGCCAGTGCTACCGCTACTTGTGCCCTAAAAAGTTGAAAAAGAGATATGTAAATTTACCCTGAATAATATGAATAACCATCAAAATAATAATCTTAGGAAAGTGCACCATTAGGTTTGTCTTAATTTGTCTTGACTGTTGGACCCAAAGGATGAACCATGACGTAAACAAGTTGTGCATACAGCCCGAAAAAAAAGCCTAGCTAATGTTTCTGTTCACGGGACTTGTGTAAAGAGTTACCCTTCCTTTGCTTTACCTATTACGCACGTGTGGAAACTAGGGGTGCACCGATAGAAGTTAAAATAAGCAGCATACACCTCAATGTTCCAATCTTGTTTTATGTTAAAACATTGAATAATATCTGTGAAACAATAGAAATGGGTTGTTTTAAATGCACATAAAGTAGTTCTCTCAAATAAAAATGAAAGCCTATTAGCCATGTCAGCAAAAGATGACATTAGCTGACTTTTTCAAACCTGTGAAGGAGAGGAGATCGATGGACAAGATCGGTTTTATTTTAAGTGATTGCCGAGCCCCAAAAATGACTGAAATTGGGGCCAATCCCGATCCCGACTGATGCACCCTTAGTGGCACGCCCATCTGTCTTAATACATACTGTTACACCCCAGTGACGACACTTGGTTCATTAACACAGAGTAGTAATGACTGTTGGCTCCACTGTCCCACGTCATTTCCCTGAAGGTTCACAAATCTCTGTATATTCACGTGAACTTTACCTTGTCACAGGTGAGAGCGTGCCAGTGGAGGAGCAGTTCGACAAGGAGAAAGCCAACGCCGAGGTGTTGGCTCTCGACAACATCCTCAATGACAAGCCGGCGTCCACGCCCAACGTGCCCGGAGTGCGCCTCACCGACGTGGAAAAGGACAAGTGCGAGGCCGAGCTGTCGAAGCTCTATAAGCAGCTGGACGACAAGGTAAGGAACTTTAAAATATATGCGTTAAAAACCTGGTATAGCTTACAGATCTCCCAAACAGGCACAAAAAAAAATCTGTATAAATTTATGAGTACAACTGTATGTCATGAAATCAGACAACAGCGATGAACAAAACCACTCATCATTAACCATATATAATTTATCCTGCTCGTTTAAGTAAGTTTTCCAAATGTGTTTTTTCATCTTCATGGAACGTAGTGTAGTGACCACCTTCAGTGGTGGGGCGACGTTCTCTATTGACCAGGTGCCACTGAATCAATGAAAGACTTGTTCTGGAATATGAATTCCTTAGCTGTCTCTCACCTTGAACCTTGGCCGCAGCACAATGCTGATGCCGTGCCGTGAATGCTAATGCCACTGAACGTCTGTGTCTGTGCAGGATGAAGAGATCAACCAACAGAGCCAGCTGGCCGAGAAGCTGAAGCAGCAGATGCTGGACCAGGAGGAGGTAAGCCCTGTAGTCCAGAAACAAATGTTTTTTTTCTTCTTTTTTTTTTTTCTTAACAAAACTTTTTCTTCGGGCAGCTGCTGGTATCGTCCCGCCGTGACCACGAGAACCTCCAGGCTGAGCTCAACCGCCTGCAGGCTGAGAATGAGGCCTCCAAGGAGGAGGTGAAGGAGGTGCTGCAGGCTCTGGAGGAGCTGGCTGTCAACTACGACCAGAAGAGCCAGGAGGTGGAGGACAAGACTAAGGAGTTCGAGGTTATCAGCGAGGAGCTCAACCAGAAGTCGGTGAGGGATGCCTAAAAACATGAACTGGACCACTTTAACCTTGAAAGGGGCCACACTAAGCAATTTTTTTCACAGTTTATAGCAGGTCCCAGGTGTAATAAATTGTATACAAATGTTTTCATCTAAATAGCCCAAGGATCAAGAATACCTTATTTTTAATACCTCATTTCATTTCTTGCAAACAGTTAATTTATTAATTCCTTCCTCCGTAATTAAATTTCGATTAATTGTACAGCTCGGTTTTTTTTTTAGTTGTTAAGACAGTGAGGTGGAAATTAAGAAAGTCTTGCTTACACACACATTTTGATAAACAGGCAAATAAGTTTTACGTGTGTAATTTCACACTTGATTTCTATGCAGTCAATCCCCAGAAACGTGTACAAACATTAAAAAGTAAATTTTCCACAATATTTAACCTTTAACCGAGGACCCCTGGAGTTGTTACAGAGGTATTTGTCGTCTTCTTTGCAGTCCATCCTGTCATCTTTGGACTCTGAGCTCCAGAAGCTGAAGGAGATGTCCAACCACCAGAAAAAGAGAGTGACGGAGATGATGTCATCACTTCTCAAAGACTTGGCCGAGATCGGCATCGCCGTGGGCAGCAATGACATCAAGGTGAGGAGAAGCAGGAGAGAAGAATGTCTATCTTTGTGGTTCTTCCCAGCCGCCCTCCTCATCATCTTCCCTCTGTCTGTAGCAGCATGAGGGTGGCAGTGGCCTGATTGACGAGGAGTTCACGGTGGCCCGTCTGTACATCAGCAAGATGAAATCGGAGGTGAAGACCATGGTGAAGCGCTGCAAGCAATTAGAGGGCACCCAGTCGGAGAGCAACAAGACGATCGACGAGAACGAGAAAGAGCTGGCCGCCTGCCAGTTACGCATCTCGCAGGTGCGTACCTCATCCACCACCGACTCAGAGGGAGAAAGCCCTCTAATTACACGATTTATCTCGTTTTGTAGCACGAGGCAAAGATCAAGTCCCTGACGGAGTACCTGCAGAACGTGGAGCACAAGAAGAGGCAGCTGGAGGAGAACGTGGACTCACTTAACGAGGAGGTGGTCAAACTCAGTGCCCAGGGTATGTCAAGCATGCCATGGAATTGTGCTGCAGTCAAGACTACTGGAAAGTTGCAAATACTTGGCGCTTAAAAGGCACCACCTCAAAATGTTCCAGGAGAATCAAACAAAAATGAACGATGTCTCAAAATACAAATATCAGGAATGAAAGTCACTCACCTTTTGGTGAAATTTGCCATTTTGAAACCAAAATACGTGACCGAGGAGAATCTTGCAGATCCGATGAGGAAATACTTTGGGGCTGAAAGGAGGAGTGTCATAGTCACTGAACTGAACGTAGTTTATTTTTGCTTCGTTAACATTTCTGTGAGCATGCTCATTCTTGGACCAATGAATGAACGCAGTTTAATTTTGTCCAAGAGTCATTTTAAGTCTGTACCACACTGCCCTTAAGAGACCGACATGCTCGAGATTTTTTTATTTTTATTGCTGTTATTTTAGTATACAGTATTCTTATTTATATATAAAATTCAAGGATCTAAATACGCACAGAACCCTACTTTAAACCTGTATATGAGTAGTCCATATATTTGTGGGAACAGCCTGTGTGTATGAATACTCTTTTTCTTGTCTGTGTGTATACATACCCCTTGTCTATAAACGGTATTAGAAGTGGATCGCTGCACTAAGAAGGTATTGTGAGGTTTATTAGACTGCCATTCAGCTTTTTTCTGTATCTCGGTTAAAATAGACTAAAGTCTGCAGAAAGACAGAAAATGGAAGAAACTTCAACTCGTCATGCATCATGAATTATTCAAAAATAATGACTAATACCACTCACATGTCGAGGAGATGCCATATCAGCAAATTTATAGTCGTGGTGACAGCTCCCTTTGTGTTTTGCAGAGAAAGTCCATGCCATGGAAAAGGAGAACGAGATCCAGACTGCCAACGAAGTTAAGGTTTGTGACTCGGTTCTTGTCAATCACCTTCGTCCTCTCCAATTATACCCCCCAAAAAGTAACATTTGTTGTGTCACAGGAAGCTGTGGAGAAGCAAATCCACTCTCACCGCGACGCTCACCAGAAACAGATCAGCAGCCTGAGGGATGAGCTGGACAGCAAAGAAAAGCTCATCACCGAGCTGCAAGAGTAAGACAATCCGACGCCGTCATTTCCCTCCTTTAGGAGATATGATACTTATTAGTTATGTCATTTTTTTCTAGCCTGAACCAGAAGATCATGCTGGAGCAAGAGAGGCTACGAGTGGAGCATGAGAAGCTCAAGTCCACCGACCAGGACAAGAGCCGCAAACTCCATGAGCTCACGTATGTCCCTGTTGAAGTTTGCTCTATTGTCATATTGTCAGGTCGCCTTTTTTGGAGTATTTTGAGTGATCTTTGAAGACCCGCACAATATTGTGTTTTGTGACCCTATAAGCTCCGAACCTACCAAAAGAAAGGGGACTCTCTCTTCACCAGAAAAAAATATTGTTTCTAGCTTCTTCTTTTCTGTTGTCTAGCTTTTTCTGGGGGGGGGGGGGTAGAACATAAAACAAAAACACAAATTTCTCACCAAAGAGTGAAGAGAAACATGTCAAGCAGAACACTGACATTGACCCTTTTTTTTTTGGTGACACCTCAAACTGTTAAACAACAAAAACAAGACTGAGGAAGGGGCTTTTGATGGCTTTTATACAAGGTTTTCCTCATTTATGATCCAACCATGAACTGTCTTCTTTTTGGACGATCCTAACACACACTTTTTTACTAATTACCGCACCATATACTGTTTTGACGTCCATGGCAATGAATAAGCTAAACATAATTTTCGGGCTGGACAATATGTGTCATTCTGGCCCATTTGAAATTTAATTGAACTAAACCCAACAAACATTTATAGGTTATACAGTTTGAGTTATTCAAAAAAAAAAAGACAGCTGGGATAGGCTCCAGCATGCCTGCGACCTTCGTGAGGATAAGCAGTTCAGAAAATGGATAGATGGAAATCCAGTGCAAAATGTTCAGACAACAATAATGTACACTGATTTTAAATCAGTAGGTTGTGAAAAAATTGTGAAACGTTCTTAAATGCCACAATTAAGTACTTAGTAGTTACTTTAATCATATCGTATAAACCACCCATCCAGCATTCTGCTACTTGTGCAAAATTACAACTCACAAAAACATTTTGAACAGAATGTAAGAACATGAACGAATTTTAATAATCCAAAAGAACAGTGTATTGACTGCTATTACAAATGCCTCGATTTCACAATTTGACTAATTTCCAAGTTACTGATTTCTAAAATCGAATTAATTAATGCGATACATTCCCCCACCCGACATATCTTCAAACACCAAAATGTCAACCAAACCATTCCATTTTGTCTAATGAAGGTTCATTAGGCGTGTGGCTAAAGTGCAAAAGCCACTCGCCGAATAATGTGGTCTGTGCTGAAACCCAAATATTTGCTTCATTTTACTGATTTGCCCAGACATTTGGTTATTAAACATTTTTAACAAAAAAACATGGACACAATAAAATATCCTCTCTCCAACCAGGGTGATGCAGGACAGGCGGGAGCAGGCCAGGCAGGACCTGAAAGGTCTCGAGGAGACAGTCGTAAGTTGTTAATCAGATCCCATTTACCATTTTTCAAAGGCATTTATCCTCCTCCTCACTCTCTTATTTTCTTGTCCTTTAAGGCAAAGGAGTTGCAGACGCTGCACAACCTGAGGAAGCTCTTTGTCCAGGACTTGGCCACACGTGTGAAAAAGGTGAAACAAATAATACCTGGATGCGTACGGGATATTGGCCAGCATGTTTAAATTTGAGAAGAAGTGGTACCAATCTACTGAGCCACTTAGCAGGGTGTACAGCTTAGCCCGGTGGGGGGGACAAAGTAAGCCAGGTGGGCCGCCGGGCTAATAAAATGCTGCGGGAAAGCCTGATTATGGCCCATACTGGTTGTTAGCATGCCACCTGTTACCTGTACCTGTTATCCCAGAGCACATAGAAATCATATCTGACCTCTGGAAAAAAACAAAATTTAGTCCAAGTTAGCCAAAGATGTTGACACATGATTGGCGCAGTTGCTGCGTTCCACCACCCATGTGTGCATGCTAAAGCTAAAGTTATTTTCTGTTCGCTTGCAGAGCGCTGAGATGGACTCTGACGACACTGGGGGGAGCGCGGCCCAGAAGCAGAAAATATCCTTTCTTGAGAACAATCTTGAGCAGCTCACCAAGGTTCACAAACAGGTATGAGAGTTGAGAGACGTCACATCCGCCGTCCTCTTTAGCGCAAGCTCACAATTCAACGATTTTTTTTTTTCTGTCAGCTGGTGCGTGACAATGCAGATCTTCGATGTGAGCTTCCGAAACTGGAGAAGCGCCTTCGTGCTACAGCTGAACGGGTTAAGGCGCTGGAGTCTGCACTGAAGGAAGCCAAGGAGAACGCCGCCCGCGACCGCAAGCGCTACCAGCAGGAGGTGGACCGCATCAAGGAGGCCGTCAGAGCCAAGAACATGGCCAGGCGGGGACACTCGGCGCAGATCGGTCAGTGGGAAAAGTCAATCTTTCATTTCATGCAGTTACAAAAAATATATATATTTGAGTACTGTACTTAAAACAAAGTTCCAAGCGGAAACTTCAGTCTGCAAAAATAAATTAAAGCACCAAAGAAAATGTATAATTAATATATTAGAATTAAAAATAAGCTTCAAAAAGGAGAATTTGTTTGCATAAAAATGGGTTAAAAACAAAGAAAACCAGAGCACAAGAAAAATATATATTTAAATATTACCGGTACTACAAACACATACAAATAAGTATAATGACAATTGATAATAAAAAATAAAAAGACCAGAAAAACTTAATTATCATCGGATTGAAAAAAAAAAGACAAAAAAATAATTAAAACATTTTCTTAAAGCAAAGCAAGCCCCAAAATATAAAAAATTTGTACAATGAAAAAATAGGATTTAAAAATAAATAAATAAAAGTATATTACTAAATTAATAATAATAAAAATAAAATAATAAAATAAAAATAAAATAAAAATAATAATTAATAATTAATAATAATAATCCCAAAAATTATCATTAGTGTCATTAAACAATGGAATTTTTTTTAACATACATTCTCACTCTCAACAACATTAGTATTTAATAAATTAGGGAGTTAAAATAGCTTTTTTTTGTATTACTATTTTTAAATGTATTTTTAAATTGAATTTATGATAAGTTGTTCAGATGATGGATGGATGGATGAAATAAAATTACCAGTAAATTGGTATAGTTAAAATGTAAATTTAAAATGGACATCACAAGTACTAGAAGTAACGAAAAATCATGTGGATGGTTGAGTTTAGCCTCATTAAATATAGGCTTCAAAATTGATACACTCTTCCTCTCATCCTGGCACCGCCGCAGCTAAGCCCATCAGGCCAGGGCAACAGCCGGTGGCATCCCCCACCCACCCCAACATCAACCGCAGCGGGGGAGGTTTCTACCAGAACAGCCAGTCGGTGTCTATCAGGGGCGGCGGCACCTCCTCCACCAAAGTGGACAAGAAGTACGTCCACCTATGCCTCCTAACGTTGTGTATCAGTTACTACAGTGGACAGCTATTCAAAAAGCTGTTTTCTTCGATAAGCATGTCTCATAGTTGTGCATTGGTCACTTAGTCGTCAGCTGTTTGAAAATGCTGAGTTCTTTGATGTGAATGATTTCCAAGTTGTGCATCAGTTACTACAGTGGACAGGTATTTATAGAGCAATTTCCATTGTATAAGAATGTCTGTTATGCATCAGTCACTCCAGTAGACGTGAGTGTAGCATATCATACGCTGCCACCCAATGGTCAGTCATAGGTACAAAAATAAAAAGTCCTCAAAAGCAAAGTGGCCGACAGAAGGCCTTGAAGTGAAGCGCAGAGAAAGGTGTGCCTGTCTGCTGTAATGACTGATGGACAACTTTGACATCCAGATTTTTGCATCTAGAAGAAATGTTTTTTGCATAGTTGTTTCCTGTAGTGACAGATGCACAATTTTGACATGAAGAAAACAGCATTGTTTTTTAAAAAATATGTCTACATTAGTGACTGATGTTCAACTTTAACATTATACACATAGAAGAAAATGTATTTAATAGCTTTCCACCGTAGTGTCTGATGCTGATAATTGTCCATCTCAGCGTATTAATTCCTATTGTCTTCCTGCGTGCAGCTGAAGCGAGCAAGAAAGACAGACGACACCACAGAAGAAGCCGATATCATCCGATCCCTGTCCCCTCCCTCTACGACTCTTAGCACCCCCTGTTGGCCCCGTCATTCCATTACAGCTTCACAGCCGCTCAGGAGTGAGTGTGCAGTTTATAAATATATATAAATATAAATATTCCTGGCTGTACAGCTCTGACCCGCTTACATACCCATCACCACAAAGGCAAAAAGATGACCGATGGAGTTTACAATGCGAGCTACTAAAACATGATAAATAACAATGATATCCAAACAGTCTTGAACAGCCGCAGCAGCCTTGGCCAGCAAAAACTGCACGCGACTTGAATGTGTAGCTTTCCTTCTTCTTTTCTTTCTTTTTTGTTTTTTGCACACGTCTGTCATCGTGGTCATCGTGCGAGTGGTTGTGCACTGCTGCCCCCCAAACTGAATGTAACGCTAATATAATAAAGAAAAATAAAAGGCAAAAAACAAAAAGGAGAGGTCCTACGGCCGGACAGATGCGTAGCTTTGTAGGCGAAATCGAACTCTGTACATTTACCTATTAGCAGCACACCGGTTTCTGAACGTAGATTTTTAAGGATGACCTCATTATATATATGAATATAGATACTGTATATACGTATACAGGGCGGGCCAAATGGGAGGTAGACAATTGAAAATGGTTTCATTTCATGACATTAACATCAGCTTTTCCTTCCTGTCCTCCCTCCTTCGTTTGTCCTTCATTTGCTTAAACCTACTTGTCTGCCTTCCATTCATACATTTCTTTCCTTTAACCGTCCTGCCTTCGTCCCATCCCTACCTACCTAACTCACTTCCTCCTTCCCACCCTTCTTATGCTCCTTACGTTCCCTCCTTCCTCCCTTCATATCATCTTTCCTTTCATACTATCATCCTTCCTCTCTTCCTTCACTTCCTCCCATGATTTCTATCCATTCTACCTTCACCCATTCCCTCCATCTTTTCTACCTCCCTCACCCTGCCCTGCGCCTTTCATACATTAGTTTCCTTACTTCAAACCCTCCTCCCTATTAAGTGAATTGACAGTGATCATCTGCCTCCTTTTGTCCCGCCTTGTATCTAAAATCCATGAAAGCCGGGAGCTAACTGCTCCACCTCCTCACTTTTCTGTCGTGCGTCTTTTTCCTTGCACAGAAATTGTCCAAATTGGTTAGCGCGCCACACACTTCTTGCTCCCACAGCCGTGGTGGAGGGAGAGAAAAAAAAAAAGCCAAGATGTGCAAGAGTGTACTGTAGATGTATTTAACTGGACACCTGTGGAGGCCAATTGTTTTTGTGGTTAACTTAAAACTGTGTACTTGTTGTGTCACAAAGGAAAGGAAAAGGAACGGACGCCGATGATCCAGTCTACGCTTTTTAAGGCCCGCTAGGCTAACTCTGTAAAGCTACGTGTGTGTTTTTACCCATCATGACGACTATTTATAGCCATCACGGCCATTTTGTGCGTCTTATGTGCTCCTTTGACTCCTTTGGATGTCTCAGATCGGCCTTGTGCTTATCAGAGGGGACGGCTGCTGGTGCGACATGCAGCAAAAAGCAACATCCAAACACAAGTTGTCAAAAGGGTTTATTTAATTCAAATAAAAGGTGTAGGATTTTCTTTCTTTTTTATTATTATTAACGTTTTTGGGTTATGTTGATCCCCCCGCCCCCTGTCTTTACCCCGTGAGTTGTTACAGAGGACTATTGAGCTCACACTAAAAGGAAAACGATAAATGCATATGATTAAAGTTGCAAGATTGTGAGAATAAAGACCTATTTAAAATACATATTTTAGGGAAAAGTTTTTTTTTCTTTCAGTTATACAACCTTTCCAAAGTAGTTCCCCCCCCCCCCACCCCTATTTGTTAGTGGTGGTTTAAAAAAAAAAAAAAAAGTGAAAGGGCATCATCAAAAGAAAAGTCCTGAGAATAAATGTCAAACTTTTCAAGAGAATTAGTTGCATTGTTTCTAAGAATAGAAGTTAGATTTTTCCGAAGGTAAAAGTCACTTTCTTGAGAATTTAATATTTTTTCCTTTTTATTTTTTTATCTTTTCCTCTCTCAAATACACATCTGTAGAAATTCTTAAACGAAGTACGACTAACATGACAAATACAGCTTTCTGCAAAGAATGAGATGTTTCTATAGATTTTTTTTTTTCTGGAAGATGCAACTATTGAGAAATGTCATCTTTTTTTTTATAAAAAGCATGACTGACTTGAGGAAGAAAACCTTACAGGAAGTATGACTTTTCCTTAAAAAAAAAAGTATTACTTAAAATATAACTATCTTGGGGTAACAGAAGACTTTGCCTTGGAAAAATATAAGCATATCGAAGTGTGACTATCTCACTAAAATGATACCTTTTCTCACATTCCTAGTTGTGTATACTTGTTTTTCTTTTGGTTGTGGCCCAAATACTCCTTTAGCGCGTTGTAATCCCAGCATGAGGACGCTAACACCATGTGCAAGTGCAATATATACTGTAAGATACACTGTACAACACACACATCCTCATGTAACATTTACCATACAAAAAAAGAAAACATGATCCACTTATTTAAGATGAAAATATTTCAACATGGACTATACATATATGTACAGGCTAGCTAGCATTTAGCATCTAGCTTTGAAAGCACACCATCTGTTTTGGACTTGAGTCACACTTTAGGCGGGATTCTAGTGACCCCCCTCCCTCGTATATGTGTAGAGCCCACCCCCCTTCTGTAATATTCACCGATGAATCAAGTAGACTAGCATGGACCTACAAATGTTTCCACTGTCTTTCACCTCCCACCAAAAACTGGATATTAAATGGAAACGTAGTTTAAAAACTAAATAAATGACTACAAATAAAGAATATTTGTGGCTCCCATTGAACTTCATTTGAAATTAAAGGTAAAGAAAATTTGCCATTTGTTTTTTTATTACTGTGTAATAGTTGCTCCATTTTTAAAGAGTTGTTTTTTGGAAGAAAATATGCGAGTGGACAAAAGGTACTGGATCATTCCTGGCTAACTGGGGCACAAATTTGGAGTTCTGACATGGACGCAGATGAGATCAGTTTTTGTTTTGTTTTTGTTTTTTGATTGACTGCATGATGTAAATGTATGTGTGATTAAATAATTATCAGTAAACACGTTCAGCTCTTGTCTCTGCGCTTCTTTGGACAACTGTTATACACATTTTTGAAATTATTTACTTTGTCTTGGTAATGCATCCCTTTTTAAAGCTTTGACTTTTTTTTTCAAATCAGTTTATTTTAATGTACTTTTTGCTAATTTTTCTGATGGTTTATGGTTCCTGATTTTGAAGCCTACAAACAATGGTAATTACACTAACCCTAATACTAACTATTTGAAACCTACAAAACAGTATATCACAATTTTTTGCACTTTATACTGTACTATAAAAAAATTGTTTGTGGTAGTGGGTCCATTTGAAATGCTTAATTATAAAGATATGTTGAATATGTTTGCACTTATTTTGACTACAAATTAAATTTGTTTTGCCTAGTAAGTTAGTTTATTGGAAATTAAGCCTATATATAGAGGGGGGGGGGGGGTTGTGTATGTATACAGTGCTACTCAAAAGTTTGTGAACCCTGCAAGCATGGTCAGATTTTTTGTGTAAAATATTAAAATAACCTTATTAAATGTTTAGTCATAGCCCAATCTACAATGCTGACATTGAAAATAATAGACTTGAACAAAAAGAATGATAATATTGTCATTCATTATTGAGCAAAAGTTGATTTAAGAAAAACTCTAAATTTCATGAGTGCAAAGGTGAACATCTCACTTAATCGGACATTGCACCTCCTTTTGCAATGATAACTTCATCCAAACATTTTCTTTAGTGATTTATCAGTCTTTCATATCTACTTTGGGGGGTTCTTGCCACACTTCCTTGCCAAATGCAGCCAATCGAGAGAGGTTGGATGGGCGTCTAGCATAAACTGCCCGCTTCAGGTACCACCACAGTATTTTGAAATAATTTAAGTCAGGATTTTGACCGGGCACATGCAGAACATGAATCTTGTTGTTCTTCAGACATTCCTTGGTTGTATTGCTGGAATGCTTTGGATTATTGTCATGTTGCATGATCCATCGTCTACCAGGCTGTAACTTCACAAAGGACGGCTTCAGGTTATGATCCAGGATTTTCCTCTGAATTCATGATTCCCTCGACTATGTGGAGTTGTCCAGGTCTGAGGATGAAAAGCCAGCCCAGAATTGAACATTCTCACCAACCTGCTTCACTGTAGGGAGAAGGTTATTTTGCTAGTATGCAGTGTTGACTTTTCACCAAACATGACTGTTTTAGTTGTGACCAAACAGTTCAGTTTTGGACTCATCTGTCCACAGAAGGGACTTCCAAAAAGCTTCAGGTTTGTCCAGGTATTTTTGGGCAAAGTTGAGATGGGCATCTTTGTTCTTTTTTTGTGAGCAGAGGCTTCTACCTAGCAAGCATTCCATGAAAGCCTTGTGATTGACTTTTCTTCTGATTGTTGCTTTATGATCAGGATCGTTATCAGGCTTCTGCAAAGCTTGCTGATGAACTGATCATTAGATTCAGCTGCGCTGAAGGAGAGCGACATGGAAAACAGGCTGGATAGTGGCTCTCGTCGACCGAACTTGGCCACCCCTGCTTTAAAACTATCACGACGCGTGATGTTGTTGTAGTTCCACGTCGTAATGCCTAGGAGGCGCTACCATCCTGTTTGCGTAGGTTAATCAGTAAATTATGTTAATTACATTTTGGTCGATAATCTTCCGAACAAAAACAATACCTAAAATGTTAAATAAAGGTTGTCATATTCAAATTTGTAACTTTAGCTCGCTGAGTTTCGCGCGGGGAAGCGTGACGTCATCGAACGTCAGCCTCCTCGTCAGAGTGACACAATGTAGCACTCCATGCAATCGTGGGCTGTGGAAGGTGGCGAGTAGTTGAGCAACTTGTATCGGACAGGAAGTGACTCATTTTCGGCGTCAAGCTTTGACAAGTGGACGATTTCTTTATCCACACACACGTTGACCTGGGTCAAGTTATCTGGGATTTAAGTACTACCGCAAACCAATTACTTAGCCGGGACCATCGGGATGGGTTTCCCTTGAGGTAAGAGACTTTTGACAGGACACTTTTTTTGGGACGTCCAGTTAGCCGCCATGCTAATCAATTAGCAAGCCTCGAATTCGCTTTACGACGTGTTATCGATTCCATGTCATTTTGACGTAACTATTTGAAATGGTCTTTCAAGAGCCGCACGCATCATAAAGTATCAAAAAGGTTTTCCGGTGGCGGAAAAAGTTGGGTGGAATGATTCAGGAAGTGTTACAATCCCGTTGGGAATACGGTAGTAGGTTGGCTAGCAGGGCTGGGCTGATTTAACGAAGAAGGAAAAAAAGTAAAATAGTTTATTTCAATAATGAACTCGAGTCCATCCACCTTTTTATATAGCACTATCCTCATCATGGTCGCAGGTGAGTTGGAGGCTATCCTAAATGATTTCAGACGAGGGAAGGTGGATACTCCCTTGACTGGTCGCCAAGTCAGGGCACAGACAGACAATAGTGGGCATTTAATGGCATGCCACATATGTTTATTTTTATTTTTTAACGGACCGGTCTGGTCACCAGTCAATGTCAGATCACACATAGGCAAACAATGGACTGCTGATAAATTCAATATCAAATTACATACATGGGACATCGGCAGTCAATTATAGGACATGTATAGCTGGACAATGGACTAGTCGCCAATCAATCAGCGGTCACATAAAGACAAACAAATGACTGGTCGCTAGTCAGTCTCAGGGCACATGTAGACAATGAACTGGTCGCCATTCAATGAAACGATGGATAAAGACAATCAATTGACTGGTCTTATTCGTTAATGCTCATGTAGAGTTAATAGTCAATTTAGTCGAAATGCTTATAAAACACAGGTGTCAAACTCTAGACCCGGGGGCCCGATCCGGCACACCACATCATTTTATGTGGCTCACCAAGACAAATCATGTGCCTCGACTTAATGTTTCTTATTAAAATACCAAATATTGCAAATTGTGTAACATCTAGATATTGCAAGCATTTTGATTTGTTACCACCCCCCACCCCCTCCCCTTAAAAAAAGAGAAAGAAAAAAAGAAATAGAAACATTTTTTTCCACTAGCTTCTGATTTCAAAACTATGGTGTCCATATCCATGGATTTGTTGTGTATGACATAATATAACAATAGATACATTTATATGGGTTTGCCGTCATAATGGCCTTCCAAGGGAGAACACACACTAACTATGATGGGGCCTGTGTCAAAAATGAGTTTGACACCCCTGGTATAAAATAGTACCCTTAAAATTCCTGTGTGCGCGCGGGTATGTGTGTATATGTGTGTGAGTTATACATACATGGTGTCCTTGTGACTGTTGCTGAGTGTGTATTTGACTCATTGCCTCACCTTAACGTGTGTGTGTGTGTGTCTTGAGGAGGAAACGATGCGAGCCATTGGACAAATGAACTGTGACTTGTACGTATCATGAGCGTAGACGTCGTGGTAGAATGTGATAGCATTAGCGTTAGCATTTAATCTATCCCCACGAGGCGTCTGCCTTTCAAGAGGATTTACTCGTCTTCTTATTCACTTCCTCTCATCAGGTTGTGACCATATTAGGAAGGCTAATACACACAGGCTCTTTGTGTCTACCGCGTTGTTGTTGCTTAACACACACAACCAGAGTGTCTAATGAACTACTAACATAGACACTCTATTAGTTACACTACTAGCTAGTAGAATTGAAGGCGGTGTGTTGGAATTCTGAAGACCGTAAGTTGCAATTGAGTAAAGCTCTTTGGGATGCTTTAATGTGTTGTGTCGTGATTGAAGCGGGTGCGTCTGGACTTTCACAAGGGGATGTTTGTTGAAGGCAAGCAGGCCATGTTTTGATTGGGATGTGTTTGGCTGTTACAATGGTAAATGGTACTTCATTTGCATCAGAATGGTGAAAATGTTGGGGTCTTGAAAATGGTGGAACTGGATGTCAAAGGGGGGGTGCATCACGATTGAAAGGATTTGGGTTCCGAGTTCTGATCGTATGTGACGAATTATCGGTGGTACGTCACAATGTTGAAGGTATGGTGTCAGAATCTTGAAGGGGGTGCATTAGGTTTGAAGGAGGTACCTACCTCTGAGGACAGAATTGTTGGTGATGCATCAGGATGTTGAAGGTGTCATGTTGGAATATTAAAGGGAGTGCGTCGGGATGTTTAAAAGGGTGTGTCCGGACGGGTCGGTAGGTTGGGATTGAAGGTTTCCTTGGGTTGCGAGTTGCGACTGGGTACGCTGGGATTGTCATGGTGCGGCAGGATGTTGAAGGTGTTGCGATCTTAAAAGGGTGTCTGGATGTCACAGGGTTGAAGGGGGTCACTATGGAATATTTTTAGAATCGATTTTTCTACCAATTAGTCCATCGATTAAACAAATAATCGGTTAAAATTTTATTTTGCATTAGAATATAATAGACCTTATTTGCCATTTGCACCAAGACGTAGCAGTATAGGCACATTGGAATTCTTGTGCGTTTCTTTGAGACAAGAAAATAACTAAATGAAGATGTGATAAGAACAAATGGATACACCTAAAAACATACAATTATTATGGTTGAGCATACATGCCTTTGTTGGCGTCTCCTGAAAAGTGACGATTTTGGAAATAGGTTTTGGCCTGACATAGATGTGTTTGTATACCCTATGAAGGATTCAGGATGTTGAAGGCTTTGCGTCAGGATACCGAAGCCGGTGCATTGTCATTGAAATGGAGTGTATCATGGATGATGGCGGTGCATCTGGGTTCAATCTGGGTCTTCAATCTTAACTTATTTTCTTGTTCCCATCAGGTCGACTGTGGAGGCCATGTCAGACAACGTATAATCTAGCCGGCAGACAGCAGGAGGCGCCATGGCAGAGCTGCCCATCGCTCCGGGCCAGGTCTACATCGAGGTGGAGTATGACTATGAGTACAAGTCCAAAGACCGACTGATCACCATCCACCAGGGAGAATGCTTCATGCTGGTTCAGAAGACCAACGATGACTGGTGGAAGGTGCGCCGGGAGGAGGGCAGGAAAGCCTTTTACGTGCCCGCCCAGTACGTCAGGGAGGTCCGCAAAGCCCTCATGCCACCTCCCAAGCCCTTGCCGCACCACCCCGTTTCTGCAGGGAACACCCCGCCTCATCACCCCGTTTCCGCTGGGAACACCCCGCCTCATCAACCCGTTTCCTCTGGGAACACCCCGCCTCAGAACACTGGTGCTGTCTGGGTAAAACCGGCCAATCTGGATTTGGCGCTCCAGGACTCCTCCATGGCCAACCCGGACAGACCAGAGTCCAACCCCATGCGTTCGCCCTCTGCTCATTCCACCTCGTCCACACATTTGACGCCGCCCATCCAGCGGCGGGACAGTAACCATCACCAGCATGTCCCTGGCACCCTCACAGGGCCAGAGCGATCTCTAGCTGAAATCTTAGCCCAGAGCACCGTACCCGTGCCTTCCCAACGAAGCAGCACGCTTCCCCGCACCCGGACCCGATCTCCGGAGTTGGTCCGGGCCCCGCTGGATGTGGACAGCCCTCCGCACTCGGCAGGCGAGGAACGGCGGACCAACGATTCAGAGTCTGGAGATGAGCTGAGCAGCAGTTCTACCGAACAGCTCCAGGTAAAGAAACTTATCTCATTGTGACTTCATGGATTTGAAGAGTTAGGATGGATAGGGTTTTTGTTTTGGGTTAGGGTCTAGTGTTAATGATGTGGTTATGTTTGGAGTCTGGGCTCTGTAAACTCACTCTATCGTCTTTTTTGGAGTGTCAGCATGCTGTAGCTAGCTAGCAAACTGCTTGTCCTACTACACAGGATAACTTCTGGTGCGAATGAAGGCGCTCAAGAAGCTCAAGTTCTATAAAAAAAAAAAAAAGGTTAGGATTTTGGTTGTTGGGATTTTGGAGTTAATTGGTCAAGGTTAGGGCAGCATGGCTCAGTGGTAGAGTGGTCGTCTCCCATCCGTGAGGTTGTGAGTTCGATCCTCACCCCTGGTGATCATGTCGAAGTGTCCTTGAGCAAGACACTGAACCCAGATTTGCTCCAAGTGGACTTGGCCTAATTGTACCCACTGCAAATGTTGTATTTGCTGGACCACAGCCATTATTTTGAACGGACCTCACAATGACTTTTTAGAACATCACATCTTCTCAAACATGTTTTGTTTTGTTTTAGTCCAGCTTCCTGCTAATCTTCTCATCTTGGCGTCCCAATGATGAAAAGGCCATCCAAAGGCAAACAGACGTTTACATTTTCATAACCTGACTTCTATGTGAACACCACAATGGACTTCCTTCCTTGCTCACAAATGAGCTACAGGACGTGAACGGCAGTTTAAAGGCCAAAGAAAATGTCATTCTGCGTCCTTGTAAATTCCACAGCAATTTAGTGGCTGTCTACCACTGCATCAGTATTCAGTTGTAGTCGTTTGTAGCTAGCAGAGGTGTCGGATGGTTTGGTTGAGTTTGCTTTGGATTTGCTTTTGTTTTGGGATAGCTCTACGGCACTTCACTTGGGGCAAAAAGTCTGTGTTGTGTTGTGAAGAAATCCTGGGGGCACTTGAGGGCTCGCTGGATCTCAACCTAGAACGCACACACACACACAAACACGCAAGGCTTGTGGCAGCTGGTGCACTCCGTTTGCTGTCTCTGCTTATTTTTCTTCATAAAAATTCACCAAGTTCTCTCCGGGGCTCTTGTGCAGTGAGCCCCAAGTTGGCTTTTACTGATTTTTTACCACCCCGAATCACTGCAAAATAAAACTTCACATGTAATAACTGCCTGATATTAAAATGATAAATACAAACACACTAATGCAAAATAGTCATTGTCTAGATTAAAATCTGGGAGATAAGTATACATTCGCTAAACATGTTTTTTTTTTTTTTGCTATTCACTCAGGTCAAATAAAACTGTAGTGTTGACATGCAGATTAGTTGTTCTTTGTCAGCTTCATAGAAAAATGTTGTTTATCCAAGAAAGTTCATGATATGCTTGCTGCTGGCACGTTGAACATTTTGATGAGGAGGAAATTTGATTTATTTAGTCAAAATATCGTAAGATTTACTGCTTGTTGTCATGTCTTGGTGAACTTTTACTGAACCCTGGAAAAAAAAACTAGAAGAGATCAGACCAGTCTGTGTGGTAGGGAATGGATGTCAGGGAAGTAGGATTGTTATATCAAGAAAGTACATGATATTCTTCTAGCTGATATTCCTCTCTGAACTCAAGTCGAATACCAAAGTAAACATTGGAATGGTTGATGGTGAATAGTCAACCTTTGATGACTGTCATGGAAATTAAACTGTATAGTCGAGGCAGTGCATGATATGCTACTGGTCACTGAACTAGTCATCGTGTAGATCAGTGGTGTCAAAGTCTGGTCCTCAAGGGCCTGAGTCCTGAAGGTTTTAGAGGTTTCCCACGTTCAACACAGCTAATTCATATTTAAGCTCATCAGCAAGCTCTGCAGGAGCCTGATAATTATCCTGATCATGGTGCATTGGAGTAGAGAAACCTTGAAAACATGCAGGACTCAGGCCCTCGAGGACCGAATCTTGACACGTGGTGTAGATGGTTATAATTGGCATTTGATAAAAGGATTGGTTAGTCTGCTTTCTAAGTTTCTTCCATCAAGCTATGGCCACAAAACGCCGCCACATAAACGCGGGATGTGGTGGTTAACTATACACAATATATATATATATATATATATGTTAGAAAAAATCGATTCAGCAATATATCGCGATATTACAGCGCGCAATAATCAAATCAATTCGATATGCAGCTGAATCGATTTTTAATCATCAATTTTTTTATGGGAATATTCAACAAAACGTCTTACTTAGGGTTAGGATTTACACATTAAGCATGGAAGAATGTTATATTAATGGAACTTTAAGCCTTAATATTTTATTTCAGTGCTGTTCAAACATCAAACAGACTGCAACCTGTTTGTTAAATGCAGTGGCTCAGTTATAAGCCTGAATTTTCAGATGAATAAATACATTTTCATACAAATCTTACAGTGTACATGTACAAGTTTACTGATTAGTATTTTCTAAATTTGAGTAAAAAAAATCGCAATAATCAATTTATAGATTCGCATCGGGATTAATCGAATCGTAACCTATGAATCGTGATACGAATCGAATCGCCAAGTACTAGGCAATTCACACCCCTAATATATATATATATATATATATATATATATATATATATATATATATATATATATATATATACTGTTTAGCTACATTGTCTAAAAGGTTTCACAACCCAGTGCCAGCCTTGCTCTCTCAACTCAGAAAAATGTTAACGCGCTAAACTGTTCGACATGCACGCTCACACTTTGATATTTTTACAGATCTACGATTATCTAAGTTAAGATGGTGCATGATATGCTGCTTGTTGTGTTGACTAGCTGGATAAGGATGAAAAAATACTTATATCAGTGTAGCCAGCCCAGGGATCCCTTTAAAAGAAGTCTCAGAATAATAGACATTCTGTGTAGTGATTACAAGAGGATCATCTGATCATCTCCTGTGTCTTTGATTAGACAGAAACAAGTGTATGTTTGTGCGTATGTGTGCGTAGGAGGCACAGTTCTTCTCTTTACAGAGCTTTTCTTTTTAATCCTTACAAGCGTTTCAATTGGATGTGTGTGTGTGCGTGTGTTATTATGTCAGCAGAGTACTGCTATCTCTCTCTCTCTTTCTAGCTCTATGTGTGTGTGTGTGTGTGTGTTTATGTAATAATAATGTGTATGTGCCCGTGTAAGTGAGTAGCATTTTCGCCAATGTCAGACACACAGAGAGGGGTCACGGCAACAACAACAGGACAGTATCGGACATCATCATGTACCCAGATGACAACCGCACGGTAGGTAGGACAGACGCTTCACGCTCGAGTCGTTTCGTAGCCAGTCAGCACTTTTTCCGCACGCTGATGTTATTGTGACGCGATGTAAACAGGGCTTTTAGCAGCGTGGGAAGCATTCCACACTACAGACAGTCTGCAAGTGTTGAGCTTTGAATATAATTAGCTAGAAGTGCAACGATTAATCGACAATCGATTAGCAATTTAATCATCATCTATTTTGATAATGATGAATTGTTTAGAGTTATTGTTTAACTTAAAATAGTCCAAAACCTCTGATTTGAGGCTCTCAAGTTCAACAGTAAATATTAGTTTTCTAGTCCTCAATAAAACTGGACTGTAGATCAACATTTTTGCTGATTTTCTGATATGTTATGGACCAAACCAATAACTAAATTATAATCAATTTATGTTTTGCTGCGGCCCTAAACTAAAATAAAACAAGGACAATTACATGTTGTGTGTTTAGAACAGAGGTGGGCATCGAGGGCCGGAGTCCTGCAGTTTTTGCATGTTGCCCTTCTCCAACACAGCTGTTATATGATCAGCTCATCAGCATGCTCTGCATGAGCCTGATAACGATCCTGTTGATTGGAATCAGCTTGTGTTGGAAGTGAGAAACCTCCAAAGACCTTGCAGGTCTCTGGCCCTCGAGGACCGAGATTGCCCACCTCTGGTTTAGAACAACCACATAGTTTTATTTTAGATAAGTCTGTGTAGCTTATTGCTAGCAAAAAACAAAAACAAACACAAAATGCCACAGATGGGCTAAAGAATAGAACCGGTGCCGTTTTTAAGCAACAGATACTTTCAGCACAAACAGTACATAAACACATGTACACAGTCAATATAACAATAATCACAGGCACATTTCCGGCTGATATTACTGCAGCTTACTGAGTTGGGACCACCGGCTTCACGTACAGTTGTATTCATAAATTAACATACCCCGGTATGCAAACTAAATGTCACTTATTTACACAAAAATGCTATGAATCGTCACCAAATTTCACATGCATATAGCTCATATAGATCATGTCCACTTCAACTTCTAAAAACTATCAAAACAATTGCCACAGTATTTTGGATTTCATAGGTATTTAAGTCTTTTTGTCAGTATACAGTTGCGCTCATAAGTTTACATAACTGTATATTTGCATGTGTGTATGTATGTGTGCCAAAGAATGCGCACCAAGAGCAACACAATGTCAAATGAGGCAAAAACTTTGACAAAAATGTTGAATTATTTACATTCTATTTTATTATGCCAATAAAGTACAAAATTATATATTATTATTTACCTTATTAAAAAAAACTAATATATTTGTTGTTATTTTGTGTAAATTATTCAATAGGGGAACATAATGGCCTTCAAATAAAATATTTTTGAGATTTGCTGTCTCCGCCCCACCTCATCCCTATCTGGATTTGCTTTATTTCTCCTGATACCAAACAAGCTTTAAAGCAGTTTTTCCCCCCAGCATTAACTTGCATCAACTTCCTCAGAAACAATAGAAATCTGTCTTTCTCCCAGATGTGAAAATAAGTGCTTCTACTTGGAAAATTTTTCCTTTTGCCAAAACATGCATACTCCTGTCCCATTCATAAATTTAGGGCCGCTTAGAAATGTCCTTATTTTTTTCTATGAAAATAACACTAAATATTACAAAACTTATAATAAATAATACTTCATTAATTGATTGATTAATAATTAATTGATTAGTTTTAATTTCAGTTTTAGTTTTTAAATATTTTTGGGAGATTTCCATAGTGCATGTTTACATTAAAAACATGGAGGAGCTACTTTACTAATGCACAGTCACTGTTGACAACTTAGCAACTTTTCTGACTTGTCGAGCAACTATTATTCAAAAAAGTGACTTGTGACTTTAATTCCCAGTTAGAACAGACAACTTGAATGGAATCATTTTCATATTGTTTTGCCAGTTTGTCAATCTTGAGGTGATATAATGCCGCACGGCTCCCGCTGAGTGAGAAAATAATGGAGTTTAATTACATGACAGTTCATGTGTTCAATAGTTATTAGAACTTGTTAAAAGTCACTGGAGATAGACCAGTAATATTCATTAGTGAAAAAAAAAATCTCTTAGTTGTAGATGCTTGTTCAGCTGATTTAAAAAAAGCAGAATTTAGCAACCTAAACATTAGCTTATTGTTGCCAATGAATCCACGTGGCCATCACACAGAAGTACGCGAGGGACTCTGTGCCGTCCTGTGATGCTTAAAGTGATTCCGGCTAAAGTGTTAGGGCGCTAGCCACGCTACATTACATAAGAGCTGGCCGTGTGGCTCCATAATTTGTGTGGACAGCTGGCTGCTGAGCCGAGCTACTCCTCTAAGACAGAGCATGGCTGGCGCAATGTACACAAAATACATGTACATCAGAGTGTTTGTTTTTTGACATTTTAATGTAGCTGGTTTCGACTTTGTAATTAGCGTGAGCGAGCAAACAGTGACAGTTTAGTGACAGTTCATTGAATACATGTTTTTGTGGAAAAGCAGAAATGCTGTTTCCTGTCACGCTACATCATCTAAGCGTCATTTGATACGACAATAACCCCGAATGTTGACATATTGAGCAGCTGTGGGTGCACTCCGCTGGCATGTCAGAATGTGCTAGTTTTGAAGCGCTGCACCGCATACATCAATGCAATAATGCATATAACTGCAATGTGACTTTAAACATTGTTTTACAATTAACATGTTTTTTTTTATGATGCTCAAATGATTTATATAGCATTTCTTGCCATTGGTCCATTTTTGCACCGCCCATATGTACTCCCTCACATAAAACTGTGCAGTGTCATTTGTCACCTTCTGTAAGAAAGACCAGTTTTTCTTTGAACTTTGTACCCCACCAAAAACATTCTTGCTGCATAATCATTAACTCTGTGATGGGAAAGCATGACGTATTGCCCATACACGCATTTTTATTTTCATTACTTAAGAATTATCATTAATATCTTTAGTACCCACACTGTTTGTGAGTTTGTAATTTTGTTTTTGGGCAGATTTTCACTGCTGTAAAGAAGAACCTGACCGCTGTTCATTTTCAAAGTTGAAAAACTTCAATTTAATAATTTTTTCTTAAATTGCTCAATCATAATTACATAAATTTAGCAATTTTACATTTCTCGATAATTCAATGACAAACTGGAACTGCTTCTAAAATGTTCTTTAGTGAGATATATTATCTCGTACTTCCTTGTAAACCAACTAGCAAAGCAAAGCTTTTTCATAATTAGACCTTTTCTTATGTGGTTACAAGCCTGTTTCAATCATTCCATTCCAGATTAGACATGGAAATTATTCTTCCTGATGACTCACTGTACACTTTTAACTGCCACGTCGGTCCACATTATTACCACCATGTTGCACCGTGATTGGGAACATGGGGGACTGGTCGTCGTTTTGTCTTGTTGGACTGGTTTGATCCCGGCAGTTTTTGTGTGTGGTTGTCTGAGGAAACCAAAGCCTTCAAGACCAGAAAGACCAGTTCCTGTCCTACGAATGAACTGATGGTATTCCCAATAGGAAAAAAAACATATAGCACTACCCAAATCCCCCCCAAATGTGTGTGTTTGGACATTCAATTTCAAATAATACATGGACAATTATTATTTAGTTGTTTTACTTATTTTAAGTTTATCTCAGCAATGTTTCCTGAATTATTCCATTTACGGGAAAAAATTAAAGATGACAAATATTTATGTCAGCATTGATGTGTCCTCATATGGCAACAAATTGCCAAGTTGTAAGAATGAGGTCTCCTGAAATGAGTTAAACCGGTTATTACTTTCCACGTTTACGCAGGAAAACGTGTTTCCGATCCATCCACAAAGGGTGTAGCAGGAATTTTTAGGTTTGAGGGTTTTCTCCTTTATTTGTATGTGTTTTTTTAATTATTATCAAAGACTCACTGTTTGGCATGGAAGTTTGTCACTGCTATGGCCAAGTAGTGATGTGTTTAATTTTTTCAAAATAGAGATTGATATGAACACATTGTGCAACAATCAGTGGGCAAATTGCAGGCTTTTAAATTGTCATACTTTAATGTGGTTGTCAGGAAAATGTTTTTTATTTCAAGATGGTGCATGATATGCCGCTTGCTGTTTTGCCCCTTTAGGCCGCTTTGGACTAGTCGATTGATGTGTAGCTTAGTTGTTCTGTGATGTCATTCACATTAAATAATATTTTAACGTTCCAATAGTGCATGTACTGCTTTCTGCTATGCATGCGTCTCTGAACTCAAGACAACGTAAAAACAAAACAATGCACTGTTCGCCATCTGGATAGTGATACTTTTGTATTTCTCCTGAAAGTTATATTTTTTGTAGTCAAGAGAGTGCATGATATGCTACTTGCTAATATGTCTGATTAAAAATGTAAAGCTGTCAAAACAAAACAAAACTGGATTAAGTTTGGATAGTTTGATGTCACTGTAGTGTCACAGTATTCAAATTTCATCTGGACAGTGCATGGTATGCTACCTTTTGCTAAACAAACATTGGAATTGTCGTCATGTAGCTTAACTTACTCAAATGTAATTTTTATGGAAGTGATATGCTTTAGTCAAGACAGTACGTTATATGCTGCATGATTCAATGTTATTTACATTATTATAATTTTATGACTATTTCCACCACCCAGAGAAGAATATAGTGCAAGTCTTCTTTGGAGCTATTTATTTATTTGAAAAACTTCAATCTTTCTGTTTTCTTCCATGCAACATACCATGCACTGTCTTGACTGTATTGGTTCATAGTCACTAATGTAACATTCTTAAAAGTAATGAGGGCCAAATAAGAGCTCCTGAATGTCTCACAAAAACAAAACAACAAAATCCCCTCCATCCAAAAGGAATAGCCATGCAGCATTTTACGCAGTGTCTCGACTAAACAATATTACTTTTGCTCCTTGACAATGAATCAAGAAAGTCTGTCCTCGTGTCAACAAATCCAATGTTTTTATATTTGCGCCTTCCTGGATTCAGCGAGGCATAGCAGCAAGCGGCATATCTAGCACTATCACGGCTAAACATGTCTACTAGTCCTTTGTCTTTTTTTGTCTTCCCGAGTTCAGTGAGAAACAGCCTACTATGCACTGTTATGACTAAACAAACCAAATGTCCATGACATTTAAGTGCAACTACCACATATCTTAGCCCTCTTGAGGTCAGTGACGAACAGTAGCAAGAGGCACAACATGCACTATCCACACGACGACCAGTTCAGTGACGAGCAACATTCTATGCACTGTCTTGACTACACAAGGACTATATTGTTTTGTAGAGAAGTAATTTAACATTATAGGAGCTCCTGAATTATCACACTTAACAGAACAAACTCTCCTACATCCAAAATGAATGTAAATGCACCATGTGACATACTGCCTTGACTAATTTGCTAAAAAAATGTCGTCTATAATGGTAGAGTTTGATAGCTGCACAGGCTAACATATTTTCACTACAAATGAATTGAGGTCAACGTCCTCAATACAGAGATCATCTTTCTCATTTATGTATGAAATATCATTTAGATTCGATTTTTAAGCATTTTCTAATCGCTCACAGCCGCTCCGTAGCGCGGTTGACCTTGCACAGACACATTTGTGCACATTGTCAAGTGTAATTACACCACGAGCCGTCCTAATCACCTCGTCATTGTCATCAGCATGATAACTATGAACGCCTCTCTGCGCTAATCTGCAGTAAGCTGCCAAAATATCATTCTTTCACTGCAAATCTCCTTGTTAACTTTGTGCCTGAATTCAACTTTTTCTTCTGCTCAAATGGTTTCATATGCATAGCAGGTGTTGTCGTGTTTTTTTTCTAATTACCTTTGTGTCGTGCCAGCCAGGGAAGGTGCATGCATGCATATTCATTCTGGATGGAGGACATTTTGTTGTTTGTTTTGTTAAGGGTATTAATCAGGAGCTTTTATTCGGTCCTCTGTACTTCCAAGAGTGTTCAATTAGTTGACTATAAACCAGTCTTGTCACGACAGTGCATAACATGCTGCTTGCTGCGATGCCTCACTGAACTCAGGAGTGAGTAAAAGGAAGACGATGAACTGGTTGACGTGTTCTCGTATGTTTGATGTCATTGAAACAAGATTCTGTCAGTCAAGACAGTACATGTCAGATTATACTGCTTGACACAAAACGCAAACAGATACAAATATACTTTTTTGCTGATGAAAGAAGACTCTAATCTCTCTTTTGAGACTATAATCTTTCTTTTGGTAGGTTCCATGTTTTTATAGCAATAGAACAGAATATTCTGTAGACCTAAGTTGCAATATCAGTGAAAATCTAGTAAAACAGCCGGTAGCGAAGGGGATTGCTTCAGTGAAAATGGCTGGGCGTGAATAAGATAAGCTGCATGCTGTTCTGCCTCATTTATCTTGAGAAGATGAAAAACACATCAGGCTGGTCAGAATAGTGAATAGTGTATGATATGCTTTTTCCTATCTACCTATGAGCAAGGCGTTCTGCAACCAGCTACTGTAGTAGAAGCACAACAGATCAAAATTCGAATGAATGACTTGACTGACTTGCTTGGCTTTGAGGATTGTACTTGTTTGTGACTAGCTGCTGAGCAAAGGTTCACCCAATTGGCTTTATTCAGTGGTGTTTCTAAGGTCGAGTGACGTACACCCAAAACTGTGTCACGTTCACGGAAGTAACCCGACTTGCAACGTTTTACCGCCAGCCAAGCCGCCGTGGCACGCGACTTTTATCAGTGTCATATGCAAATTCAGCTGTGCCAACGCACGCTACAGATTGGTGGACTCGTTTTGCGAATGTGTTAGGAGTTCGATTCATGTGTCTTGTCTGCTCACATTATGCAAATTCAGCTGTGCGAACGCCCGCGCTCCTGGTTGGTGGATTTTTTCACGCTCGCTCCTGGTTGGTTGGCTGCTGTTCTCTGCTTCCTCGTGCGTCAGTTTTGAATGTGCTGTGTTTACATAACAGCAACAGAAATCCGTCAGACTTATTTTTTCATCTCATGTCGCCAGAGTAGCGAGGTTGGAAGAGGTAATAGAAATATTTGGGAGAACTGAGTGGACACTCCTTGACCTCCTCATTTTATTGGGAAGTCTACCGAAGATGACGTCGCGTCATCACCGTTCGTGATCGCCACACATATCAACTTTATGCTTCATGTTTCAAGTGTAATTAAATTAAAGACAAATAAAAATGTAACACTGTTACTCAAAACAGCTTTGTATATATTCACAGACGTGTCAGTAGTCTCCCTTCCAAGCACTCTCTCCCGCCTGCTCAGAGTGCATATCAGGCTTTTGATGAGGTATGAATCGGATGCGTGCGGATGAGCGTTCACAGTGCAGACGCATCGCATACATATCCGATTTATATCCACATACGAAAGAGGCCCAGGTTGGGTGTGGAAAAAATCGGAATTGTACCGTTCACACTGCAGGATAAAATCAGGTACTTGTGAAAAAATTGAAATTGAGCTGCAGTGTGAACGCAGCCCAAGAGTGACTATTATACTCTGCGTGTCCAGGTTGTTACTTTATATAACTTGCTATACCAAATCCTTCATAGTGGAGATGCCGCTAAGTCAATCACGTTGCATTATGTGTCTGCACCTGTCCAAATTCTACCCCCTTACAGGCCTTACATAATCACACGCGCGCACACATACACACACCACATAACATTGTTAAACCACTACACTCTTTGGAATGTGTGTGCATACAGACAGCTCAAACACGACTCAACATGTCATGTTTTGAATGGATTTCAGCAAATGTTATATAGCAGGAGAAGTGAGTCTCAGATGTTAAACTTCACAAGCCTTCCCCAGCTTTACACTTTCACACTAGTGCCCCTCCAGAGTGAAAAGCCACTGATGCAAAACCCGGTGTTGGAAGGGAGTCATGCCTGTGTGTGAGGGGATTCCACAGTGCAGGGATCAGGGTTTGAAATGTAACTCTCACAACAACTCGCTATAGCCTCGGTCCTACCTATTGATACTACCACAGAAGCCGGGAAACTGGTGGGTTGACTTGAACCTCATTATTTGTGTTGGTTACTATTCGTACAAGAAAACTACCCAGAAAAAGCGTCCCTTAACAGGAAGTGTGAAAGGAGCTAGACAAACCCAGTCCATCTGTTCCCAATCTGACACTACCTGAGAATCCTAAAATTCACTGGTTGAGTTTGACTCCTCATTTTGCGTGATTACTTGAATAATCCCTGGCATGTTTGTACAAGTGTAAGCATGCGTGAAACGTATGCGTGCGCAACTGTGCGTGTTGTGTTTGCTCGGTACTCGAGTGGGGAATGCAGCCCAGCAGGTTTTTGTGTGCCACAGACAAACCAGAAAGGAAATGGGGCAAAAAATGCGCAATCCCAACCCAACCTTCAGCACTGACTTGACAGATTTAGGAGTGTGGGATTTGGTTGACGTTGTCTATCACGCGTAGTACAAAAATTATTAAAAAGCCATGGCGGACAATGAATTGAAAGTCTGCCATTTAGGTTTGCATTGGCAATGTTGTTTTAGCAATATCCGGTGGACCCTCAAACTTAAGCTTCCATCTATCCATTATCTGAACTTTTCTGATATACAGTGTTCCCTCACTTTTCACGAGTGTTAATTATATTCCACGCACACCCGCTATACGTGAATTTTCGCAAAGTAACGGTCATTGAAAAAAGACGACTTGACTGAGACGTGGACGACTTGACTGAGACAAAGACGACTTAACTGTGACGCGACGAGAAAGCACGGACTCCCACACATAACATCAACAATAGTCAGGTTTCGAATTGTTTAAGCAAATTTACAGAAAATGCGCAAAACGGACATGCGACGTATGGCCGTTACATCTGTTCTTATTTTGCGAATATTGAGAGGGGACTCCACCGCTGTAGGTGGCGGTATACACCATAGAAATGCGCTCCACCAGTAATTTAAAAGAAGAAGAAGACCAGGAAGCGACTGCGGCGTGCGATGATGTCGTATGAGTTTTATTTTGTAATTCTTGATTAACCGTAGCGTTGTTTATATTTACTCAATTATTTTTTTTAAAGAGACTAAAATAACAGCATAAATAAAGAATTGTATGGGGTACTTACTATGGAAAATGGAGGGATAAAATTGTGAAAAGTGAATTTGCAATAAAGGAACCACAAAGTAGCGAGGGACCACTCTATATATATATTTTAAATCTATCCCCCTTGAATCAATTTCACTTAGCACCATGAAATTTGGTAGGGATGTCTATCATAAGTAGACCAACAAAAATGTCTCAAGAAGCCATGCTGTAAAATGAACAGGATGTACGACATTTTGGTTTAAAAGGGCTCTTTTTTCTTCTTTTTCCTTTTCCAGGTCCTTCAGAAATAAATTTGTACAAGATTATTATTTTATTTTTTAATTAAGTCCCCAAAGCCAAATTCATATTATAGCAAAATGAAATTTGGTCAAATTGTTTATCGTGAGCAAACGCACCAAAAAGTCTCAAGAACAAGTACCTGAAAAGTAGATCTTTACACTATCAAGATTTTTGGGGCTAGTTGCTGATCAGCGAGTTTTAAAAACAACAATAGATGACTTATCCGATAACAAGATGGAGCAATGTGTCTATTTGAATAACTTATTTACTGTATTTTTAATTATAATTAATTATATTTTTTATTTATGTATTTATTTTATTTAAAGGGAAACAGTCAAGTGTATATTAATGAACATTTACATAAATATGCCAGATTACAGCCGTTGGCTAATTTGTATCTGTCGTCCCTAGGCAGGTTGTAACAGTTTAACTTGTGTAGTATACTGTTTACTGAGCATCAAGAGAAGTATTCTCAACCATTTTCCAAATTTTGAGAAATCTTTGCAATGCCCCAATGAAGGAAAGTAGAGAAGAAAAAAAGTGATTTTAATGTAAAACATGTATTTATTAACAAACAAGCAGAACTAAATTTTTTGTTAAAAGAAAAAGCATGCAATCGAAAAAAATTACAACTAAATATTTCAGTTGGAATCTTTTTGAAATTATTTTAATGAAGAACTTGTGGATTTATGACTCGTAATTCCTACGTGGCAGGATGAAATGAAGTGGGACAATGAAATTGAACAGCGGTGTTATACTGTACTGATGGATGTGAGACTTTGGCATATACTTAACTGTATGCCTTTGAAGGCAATGAGAGCGTTGTGAAGGAAGGTTATTAAATGAAGTCACAGTTGCATTATGCATGTCTGTTGTTTCCTAAAAATAATTGAAACAACTTTATAACTGTATAATTGTGAGCAAAGAGAATGAATGAGCAGCCATTTAAGGTTATTCCTTCAAAGACAACTTCACCATGGAGATTTTTGTACAATTGCTTCCAACTTTTAACCTGGTATTCTCGACAGATGGGTAATAAATTGTCCTCCACTGACTTCCCCTTAAAGCGCCACTTTGTCATGGCGAGCGCTGAGGTCAGGTGAACATGTTGAGCATCCCGCCACGCCTCGTCCACACTTACTGACCTCTGTATTGATCAGCTGGTAGCGGCAGATGTCGGCCAGTAGCAGCTGCTGGCTAATGTACAAACGTCATTAGTGCCATCATGGAGGCCGCAGTGTCGCCATACACTTTTAATGAGGCCGTAAATTACATAACACTTTCTCTTTTACCCCTTTCACACTGAATTGGTGGTTGGGAACTTGAGCCAACTTTAGCAGCAGTTCATTGATAAGTAATTATTCACTGCAAAAGCGCACCACCCACTCTATTCTCTGTGAGCTAGAGCCAATATTAGTATTGGTTCGGGGATTTCACAACAAAAATATCCATTTTGGTAACCCCTTTCACTCTGAGATTAAGCCACTGCTCAAAGTTAATACTGCTTACTTGATTTTCCACCACAGAAGCATCCACTTGTACCCCTTTCACACTAAGAGCCAAAATTAGCATCGATTCTTAGATTGTTTTTTTCCCCAATATGGAAGCACCCACCTTGTGCTCCTTATATACCGACACAGAGACAAAATTATCACAGGTTTTTTTATGTTTGACCACAAAAAAAAACCTTTTAAATTAGCGTTGTGCATTCCCCTTTCATGCTGATCTGGTGCCAGCCATGGCTGGTTCAGCGCTAAAGTCCAAATTAGCAACAGTTCTTTGAAAATGGGTGCCATTATGTTATAAAGATCAAAATACTTCAATGGGCTCTGTCACACCAAATCAGCGGGAAAGAGGTATACATGATGTTCAGAAGAATTCAATGGAAACCCTAATGTGTATGCTTTGGGGGAGTTTCCTTGCAACCTCAACAGCAGGATGCGGTCTCGCAGTAGCAGTCGAAATGCGATCCTGTCTTCCCCTGCTGTCTCAACAGTTGATTGACGGTCCAGACTTCCCGTTTGATGCGTGCCCCTGCATTAGTCACGTGCTCGCTTGTCGGGTAGGAGTCAAGTAAGGGAAGATGGCGGTCATACGAATGAGGAGTAGTCGTCGTGCACTCTCCATGCACGAACAGGTAAACGATTTCAAATCATTGCACATTACAAAAAGGCCACGGGCCGCCACCGCTATTGATGACTCTGCGCCCTCGGTCGCGACAGCGTGAAACGATACTGACGAGTCGCCCGCCGACCGTGCTGCGGGTGGGACACATTGACAAGTTGGATGGTTGCTCTCGTGGCTTGTCATGGACTGTTTAAGCCTCAGCAACTTTTTCAAATGGACTTATCATGGTCATAGTGGTAAACAGCTCTGCAACACCACAGAAAATATCGAGACTTGTATGTTTATTTTTCACTTCTGTAAACAGAAAGTTATGCAATTTGATCCGTCTTCTATTCTGATACTTTATAGATTTGGCACTGGTTGACTTCAAGTTGACATTTTTCAACACAAATGTATTTTATTATTATTAATTTTTTTCAAATAGCTTTTTTTTTTAGGAAATACACTTTTTACGTGAAATTTAAAAATATATATATAATTTGAATTTTATTAGAAACATTTAGGGAAATTAGAAACTTTTTATTTGAAACTTTTTTTTTTTTATGTTTTTCAATTGTCTTATCAAAATATTAGCACTCATTGTTTTAAATGAATTTTTAAGAAAATATTTTTTTGTTTTTTTATTGAAAATTGTGAATAAATTAAAAACTTTTTCGATTTATTTTTAACTTAATATTTGTATAATTTTTTTTGTTTCAATTGCTTTTAAATTCAATTTGTAAATTAAAAAATACGTACATATTTTTTTAATTACCTTTTTTTCTCATTTCTCTCAAATTAGTTTTAAATGAAGTTTGAATGAATAAAAAAAGGTATTACTTTTTCATATTTTATTGTGCCCATTTAAAAAAAAAATTTACATGTAAAAATACTTTATAAAATTCCATTTTATGTATATATTTTTTAAATGACTTTTGTCACACACGCAAAAAACGGAATGAAGAAATCTAAATAGTAAATACATTTGTTTTGCGAAAGCAAAATAAAGTGAAACCACTCACCTGTTGAAGATGCTTACGTCAGAATACTGTCACCTAATGGTGATTTTTGTGTAACTCTCAAATGAATCCTTGTGAAATTGAATGAATTGCTGCCTTGTTTGAACTTTTAGTGAGTTGATGCCTCACAAGATTTGCTCAATGTCATGTGACGTTAGGCATGATGATGCATGTTTTGAAAATTGTGCTTGAGGTCCACATTGGACCACTTTGGAGGTTCAGTTGCATGAGAGTACGTTTTCAATTTCTTGGCAGATGTGCATTCCCGCCTCATGATGCAGGCCTTTCTTGCAGTTTCGCTTCCTCATTCTACCTGATGCTGCTTCTTGCTGACTTCCTTCCTCTGTTCTCCTCTTTTCACCTCATGCAACACACTCGCAGTGTGTTGCATGTTCTTATTTTCCTATATTCAAGCGCAATGTTCATGCAGTGTATAGTATTCCAATGTGACATGTTCATCATTTTTTAAGTCGTACATCCATTGTCTTGAATGTGGCTCAAGGAAAATTCAAATATCCTTTCTTGTGATTTCAGAGCGTGTCGTCGTCGGGCCGCGGCCGACCGGACTCGCCCGTGTACAGCAACCTGCAGGAGCTGAAGATCACCCAGTCGGCGGCCCCCCCTCTCCCGGCTGGCGCTCCCCTCCAGGTGCTGGGTGACTGGGAGTCGTACAAGGACCCGCACGGACGCCTTTTCTACTACAACCGCTGCAGCCACGAGAGGACCTGGAAGCCGCCTCGTGCCCGGGACACCAGCGGATCGCGTGGAGAGAACACCAGCACGGGAGAAAGCAACGAGGTAAGGAAAAACACCCGTTTCATGCAGAGATTGACAAAAATGTGGCTTTTATTTGCAATATCTAAAAATGGTAGCAACACAGGGGAAAAAAACATCTCAAATGCATTTATTCTTACAGAGAAAGTGAGTGTCTGATGTTGAACTTTACACCGCTGTCCCTGCGTTTTGGAATACCTTTTACGCACAGGCAGCTTATAGCCTCTCTTACGACTCAGATACTACCTCCAAAGCAGAAGAATTGTCTGTTCCACTTGGTTCCCCATGCCAATTATACAGAACAGTGACTCTCTGTTACAGCCCTCGATCCTTTCCCTAACAACATCTGTGCTGTTTTCACGGAACAGCATCATAGGGATGAATGCTTTTAGGGGTATCGTGAAAGGGGCCAATAGGAGATAGTATGTGGTGTGTTACAACAGTGCCACAGTATTTTTTATAAGAGAAACATTTTAGTGCTGTTAGTGCAAAGCTGGACTGAAAGTGTGAGAGTGATCCTGGTAATAAACAGAAAAGCAGCAGCAGCTTGTAATGTACAAGATTAAATTAAATGAAAAGCACAGCAAATTTTGTTGTCCATTTTGTCCACAAACACAACCTGCAATGACTGTGCCACAGTGCTCCCTGCAGACCAAAACCGGCATTGCAAACAGTTATTTCTTGTCTAAAATGTTGCTTTCTGACTCCGTTTGCTGCACATCTGTTTTTTTTGTTTTGTTTTTGTTGCTGTTGCTGTTGCATTTGTAGGGAGCTCCAGACATGCCATGAAATTTGTGTTGAACCCACAAAATAGCATTTTGTGTGTAGCTAAAACTACTATTTGGCCATAAATTAAGATGCTGTGGCCACAATTTAGTATTTTGTAGCCATGGTCTAGTATTTCGTGGCCACAAATTACTATATTGTTTCCACAGTTTAGTATTTTGTTGCCCCAAAATGTGTACATTATTATTTTCATCTTTAAAAACACATTTTGCCACTTATTGTCAACTGAAAATGACATCACGTGTGCTCAGTAAACAGGTAACAGCCAATCATGGCTCAGTTTGCCAGCGTCAAATTACCAAACCCAGAAAACAGGTGAGCCGTGATTGGTCGTTACCTGTTTCCTGAGCACTTGATGTCATTTTCAGTCGACAGCAAGTGGCAACATGTGTTTTAAAAGTATTAGTCTTACATGTAAAAATAATGAAGTTATCAAATTGATTGTATGCAAAATATTTTACTGCGTGTAAAATGGCTAAGTTAGTCAAGTGTCCCTTTAAAATACAAATCATTTCATGTACACATGTACAAATGTACACATTATCTACTATATCCCCCACCCTCAAATTCCCCTTATGTCATGTTTGTGGCTCTGTACATGTGTTTGCATTTCTGGTGTCTTCCTCCTCTATTGGTGAAAGGTGACTACTCCCCTCCCTCTTTTTTATCTTCTCTTTTTCCACGCTCAGAGCACTCCCCTGTCGCTCTCGCCATCTTTCTTCCCCCTCCTGTCTCTGTCAGTGGGCCGCCTGGGGCCCTTGTGCTCGGAGGACGCGTGCTTCAGCGCCTACTCCAGCTTGTCTGACAGCCAGTACGGCTCGCCGCCTCGCGGGTGGTCGGAAGGGATGGATGAGTACGGCCACACGTTGTATGTCAGCGACTATACTAACGAGAAGGTACCTTGACTCCTTCCACTGTCTTTGGGGCTTGGCTTGGCTCTTGGTGGACATTTGGCGTTCCTGCTGTGACAAACCAAAGCAAATATAATTTTGGTCTCTAATCATCCATTTTCTGTTTGTATACCAACAGTGGTTAAAACATGTGGATGAGCAGGGACGGCCATATTACTACAGCGCAGATGGCTCCAGGTCCGAATGGGAGCTGCCAAAGGTAAAGATTGGCCAGAAAACAACAAACTGCAGGAAGCAAAATTGAACCCCTGAAGCCAGCATCCCTTTAGCAATCTGAATTTGATAGCCGTGTTTTAAACCAAACATGAAATCGCAGCAAGTCATTTTGGCCATTTCGAGGTATCCTTCAAAAGCGAATTCTCCCCAGCGATTTTGTGTGTGAATGCAACATTACGAAATGCCAACCAAAAACATGTGGCAGATGGACAACTGAATTATCAAAAATGTAAATTTTTGTCATTGCCTGTGGGCGAAGCATGGCACCAAAATTTGACAGTCTGCCATAAAACGTGGAACCATAGTAAGAACTCAGCTTCTTTTTCTTTTGCCCAGTTTCTCATGGCATCCTGGAATTTGGTAGGCATATCTACGGAATTATGAAGCAACCCACTATAAAGTCTCAGGTAGTCATGGCATGAAGTGAGCATGAAGTCTGCCACTTCAGTTCGAAGCAGCAATTACAAGGCCATGTTGTCATGTCAAGTGGCTACCAGTAGGCTTTTTTGTTTTTATTCTAAACTAATAATGATTTGACTTTGCAACATAACATTCGGTAAACACATACGAGTCTGCTAATTAAAGAGTCTCAAGAAGCCATGCTGTAAAACAAACGTGAAGTTTGCCATTTTGGTTGGAAGCCACCATGTAGCACCCTACATTGTAATAGTTTCCTGAAAATGTAATAAAATGTTCACTTAACTCGATCAAAAGTTTCACCAATAGTGCAATTTTAAATAACCCTGACTGATATTGTAGTAACATTTTTTACTGAAGTCGTTGAAGCAGAGCAGTGCTAATCGAGTGGGCGGAGCTTTCTATGATTAACTCTCTGGTTTAACACTAAATAAATCAACTCTGTCAAATAACTCTAACCTCCATTTAAATCTGTGGTAAAAATACACTTTCAAACACCAAAATATTAACACTCCATTTTTTGCTGCGATTGTATACAATCTTACATTCTCAACACAAAAATTGTAGAACTTCGGACTACAATGAACAGATACATATATATTAAATTATCTGTTAAGTTTTACATGATCAGAGTTGAAAAAAATAAATGCCCACTTGGAAATTTAATAAATCTTCAATAATGTAATAAGGTAGTATATTATCGATCTTGGTAAAATTGTTACATTATTGGGTTTTATTACATTTTGATAGTTAAGTGCACATTTTATTTCATTTTCGGGAAATTATTACATTATAGGGTGCTGCCCACCAGTTATTCTCATTTTTGGTTAAATCCAGGCTTCTGTCAAACAACGCAAGCTAAAAAACTGCTTTGAGGAAACCTGATCAGTTCGGACAATGACACATGCTCTATCCCTCTAGTACAACCATTCGCCGCCACAGCACCTCACAGATCCCACCAAGACTCGCAGTCTGGACAGGAAACAGGTGGAGCCCATTGTCCTGACCAAGTGGAGACACAGCGCTTATGTCCAAGAACCCAACGAGAAGGTGCGTCATGTAGAAAAAAACGCAAAATGCTTTTCCAATGATCCGTAGATGACTGGCAAGTGAGCAATATGTCCCATTTGTTGCATTCATCGTTGGCTGCACAGCTCCGGCATTTTGCTTTGGGAAATAAATGAAGGATTCAGTTGTAGTTTGGTTGCTTTGCAGCACACACTGAAACTCAGAACATTCCGGACGAGCTCCACCCGCCCGCATCCTTACAAACAGCAAGTCAGTTTGTGTCAGCATGTGCATGGATTAACACAACTGTGCTTCTATTTTTGTCAGTGACCAATCACCTCGCATGATGATGATAATCTTCTTCCTACCTCTGACTTTTTGAAATCATTGCTCCATGAGAATTTTTGCATAAATGCATCATTTGAGGGCATAGAACAGAAAACACATGGAGGCAACCAAATGAAACAAGATGAACAATAAGCTGCTAAATGTTTTATGATTACAGTAATTTCTGGACCATAAGCCGCTACTTTTTTCACTTGCATTCGACCCTGCAGCTAATAAAAGGTGCAGCTTATCCATCAGATCACAATGGGGCGCACTACAAAGGAAGCGCAAGAGCATCAGGCAGAGCAAAACAAACCAAGTGAGCCCAAATACAGTAGGAGAGACAGAACGAGAGAGAGACAATTTGCACCCTCATTATGGAAAAGAAAGTAGCGGGAACCCGGTGCGGTAACATTAACACGCCTGCGGCTTATAGTCGGGTGCGGCTTATATGTGTAACAAACTCGAGTATTCCCCAAATTTAGCTAGCGCGGCTTATAGTCAGGTGTGCCTTATAGGCCAGAAATTACTGTAAGTGGCCTTCTTAAGGCATGAAAAATCTTAAAATGTCTTACAGGGGTCTTAAAAAGTCTCAACAGGTCCTAAAAGGTTTTGAACATCATAATGTCCTGCAAGGTCATAAAAAGTATTTTAAAGGATTTAAATGGTCTTATGATGTGCTACATGATCTTAAGAAGTTATTAAAAGATCACACAAGGGCTTTAAATGGTCTTATAAAGATCTAAAAGGTTTTAAAAAGTCATGAAAGCTACAAGTTCTTAAAATGTCCTATACGGTCTTTAGAAGGTATAAAAGTCTTAAAGTTATTTAAAAGATCTTTAGAAGACCTACAAAGTTTCAAAAAAGTCTTAATAGGTTGTAAAAGGTCTTAAATACATTTACAAAATGTTTTAAGTGAGTCTTAAAAGGTTCTTAAATGTCTCTAAAAGTCTTCAAGCCCTTTAAAGTAACAAAAAGTCTACAAAGATTTTAAAAGGTCTTAAAATGGACGTCTTAAATGAGCTTACGAGCTCTTGAAGTGTTAAAAAGATTCCTAAAGCCTTACTGAGCCATGCAGACTTGTAACTCTCGCTACGTGCACGCACCCTAACGAGCCTGCTCCGCTTAGTGGGATACGGGCTTAAGTCTTTAAATGTCCAACAAGGTCACTAAAAGTCTTAAACGTTGTTGTAGAAGATCCTACAATAACTTGATTTAAAGTATTTTAAGGTCTAAAGATATTTAAAGGTTCTTGTAGTCTTGACGGGTCCTAAAAGAGTCATACAGGGTTTTAAAAAGTTCTTGGGAAAAAATACATATTCCATTTGGCTTCCCTGAACCCTGAAGAGATTGAAACATGTAGAACTTGTATTCATTAAAAACCGGCAACATTACCCACACTAGCCAATTGCATCCTCTATGTCTTGTGATCATCCTGGTTTGATTGGTTGTTTCTTAACCCATGTGACCGCCTTGTCTTCTCCTCACTAGGACACACCTCTGAGTCCCAAGTCCCCCACACCCAACTCTGACTCCAGCCCCTCATCTCCTAAGCGCTCCGCTTCCGTTAGTAAAAGCCCCCCTATATAGCAACCTCTGTGTTGTGCACCTCATGCAAGTTTCCACATTGGTTGGGAAAGTCGTACAATAGAAATTCTTTAGATGGACGAGAACCCTTGTGGAAACCTTGTTAGTAGACTTCTTTGAGTCACTCGAGGAGTATGTTCTTTTTTTTTTGCAACATGGAAGCTTTCATTGACTTGTTTAGTGTTTGTGCTGGGATGTGACAAATTAAAGGAAAAGCAACACGTCGCTGGGCTAAATCGGACCACTGCGAGCTGTTAGATTTTTGTGCTTTGATCAAGCTTTGTTAGAATAGTAGTAACAGATTTGAAGACAATAAAGGAAGTAAAAAGTATCTTTTATAAGTCAAAGTGAAACATATTTTATCCTAATTGAAGTGAATCGTATTGTAACATGTAGGAATTAATCACATTGTATTTGAAAGGAATCTAATGAAATTGAATAGTAACTTCATTTGAGTGAACGTATGTAACATAATTACAGTGAATTGTTTCTGATCATATTTGGAGTGAATCTTGTCAGATTGCTATTGTGAATTGTAATTTGAAAATTTTTTATTGGAATTATAGTGGATCGTTTAATTATACTGTAAATTGAGTGAATCCTATTAATTGTATTGGGTGAATCGTATCAGATTTTTTTAAATATCGTAATCAGAGTGCATTGTAAAATAATTTGAGTGAATTGTATATGCTTATCTTGTAATGTAATCAAAGTGAATCATATTGAGTGTAGCATCATTGGAATTAATCGTATCAGATCGCATTGTAGTGAGTTGGAGTGAATCTTGTCAGATTGTAATTAGTGAAGCCTACTGTCCTAATTGGAGTGAATTGTATTGATTGTGTAATTGGAGTATGTTGTGTAAAATTTTACTAGAGGGAAACTTATTGTATTGAGACTGGAGTGAATCGTAATGTAAATGGAGTGCATCAAAACTTATTTGGAGTGAATCTTAACGTAATTGCAGTCAATCGTATCGTACTTCAAGTGAGCTCGTAATGGGAGTGAATGCAATCTGTATCATCATTTGAGTGAAACAGAATGAGAGTAAATCATATTCAATTATATTATGTTGTAATCGAAGTGAATCCGATCAGCTCATAATAGGAGTGAATAGTATCGGATTCTGTTGGATCCTCGTCGGATTGACTCGTAACAACATTTATGAATCGTATCAGATTGTATCGCGTCATTGGGGCAAATCGTATCAAATCGTATTGTTATGTAATCAGAGTGTACTGTATGGCATCAAGAGTGTTGTTATACTTGATGGCGAATGATCAGTGTGATTGTCAGTGTATCGTGGTTGTTAGGTCTACGTTGCATTTCTTTGATCAAGCGTGCTTGCTTTTCCTTGAATTTTCCCGCTGGTGCGTGTACTGTATGTGTGTCACATCACACGTGTTGTGTTTTAGCTGCTTTCCTGAATGCAGATCAGAGAGCAAAGCGTTTATTTGCAGTGCTTTGTTTGGGTGCTGGTGTTGCTGTCGTCGGTGATGCTTAAATGTAGCCGTCCTGCTGTGATGATCAACGCTTGTTGTCATGACGCATGTCTAAGCTGCTCCCTCGCTGTGTTGTATACTTTTTTTTTGTGGTCTTTTTCTGTGTTCAGCCCTCAGAGAAGTGCGGTGTGCTCAATGTGACAAAGATCACAGAAAACGGCAAGAAAGTTCGGTGAGTACAACTTCTTGTACATTGTTATTTTCTATTGCGCAAATCTGAACAGTGGTTTGTGGACTATTAACCATAGGAAGAATTGGACTTCTTCCTGGACGGTTTTACAAGGCTGCACACTGCTCTTTGCCAAAGGCCAGGGAGGCGGGACCAGCTGGGTGCGTCAATCAAGCCTACAATTAAATTGATGGTTATTATTTTCTGTGTGTGTGTGTGATTATTCGCTATCTTCTTTTACATGTGTGCAGTTTGGCGGTGGTCAGTCCAAACCCGAGTTCACGGTGGACCTGAAGGGTGGCTCGGTGGACTGGGCCTCCAAGGACAAATCTAGCAAGAAACACGTCATAGAGGTGAACTTCATTCTGCCTTAGACTGGACTTGAAGGGGACATCGAAAATTGAATTTTTCATGATTCTATGCAGTTGTGTGAAATTTCAAGGGAACAAAATCATCTGCCTGTATCTAAAAATGTCTCAAAGGGAGCCCTTCAAAAATTTTAACCCTCTGTGATATAACAGTGGAGTTAGTTTACACAATAACCACCGCCCACACCAAGTTTTCTGCCCATGACTTGACAGCTAGAACTAAGAACCCAGTCAAGACTCATGTAAAAAAATAATCAAGAACCAAGTGAAAAAACAGTCAAGAAGTAAGTTAAAAGCACATGAACCAAATCACAAGCCATACTAAAATCCAGTTAAAAAATGAAGAACCAATGAAGGACCAAGTAAAAAAAAAATGGTTAAGAACCAGCTCACGAACAATGTCAAAAACCAAATTAAGCACCAGATCATTAACCAGGTCAAGAACCAAGTTACGAACCAGATCAAGAACCAAGTCATAAACGATGTAAGAACCCAATCAAGAACCAGATCAAATACAAGTTAAAAAAATACATTTAGAACCAGCCAGAAACCAAGTCGAAAACTTCATCAAGAACCATGAGACAGGACTGCCCCTTCAAAACAGGCTAATTCAGCAATACAACAAATTGGATTTAAAGTGTATTCTAATTCTTAATCGTTAAGATATTGCTAATACTTAACCTCATCCGCAGCTGAAGACCCGGCAGGGCACGGAACTCCTGATCCAGTCGGAAAATGACGTCCTTGTCAACGAGTGGTACCGAGCGCTAAGAGACACCGTCAGCAGTCCGGTAAGAACAATGCACCAACTATCCAAGTCCCACATTTACACATTCCTATCTACTCAACTTCAGATGTGCCGGGCATTGTAGGTATTATGCGGGGAGGGCAAAGTACAAATAAAGGAGAACATCAATGGAGCTGTTGTAAACAGGCTGTCAACTCGCAAGCACGCACAATTATTTATGAACTTTTTGTGAGTAAATAATTCAAAACGGGTTAAAATGCCTCAAAACTCACACTGAATGTTAAAAATGGTATAAAAGTACAAATAAAGAAGAAAATTAACAGAGCTCACTCAGGCTGCCGACTCACAAGTATTAGACATTCAACTTAAAATTTTAAAGTAAGGCACAGCCATGTAGCTTCAAAATCGGCAAAAAATATTACAATTTCCACCCAAAAAAATTCTTACTAACATATTACAACAAAAGATAAAATTACAAAATAAGACAAATATTCACGTTCAAATAAATATTTAAAAAAAATTGGCATATATTTGTCGATTTCTCACTCACTTGTTAAGTTAAACAAATACTAAATAATTGTGTTAAGGGGCAAAAAATTATTGTAATCATTAGTACATTTTTTTATTAATCAGTTGAATTAAGCTGTTTTAATTATTTGTCATTTTTATGTTTATTTTTCAATTAATTGATTACCCCTTTAAATATCGGAATCGGCCTTAAAAAAAAATCTGACCCTGTCAGACCCTATTTTAAAGGCAATTTATTTGATTAAATGAAAACACAAAAACACATACAGATTTTAGTAACAATAGAATGCTGTATAACAGTCACAAAAAAGCAACATAATTGTTTAAACATAATCGTTTAAATTGGTCTATTGAGCTCACCAGGATAGAGGAGGAAACAAACTACATTGTTTATGCTGCAGGGGTTAAATCTCGCATAACGTATTTTATGATAATTAACACCTTGCCTTTCCATTCCATTGCCATGGAAGCTTAAGTCCCTAAAAGCAAGTAAAACATTGCATTCAGTGCTTCGTGGAGACTCCTGACTCAGCACGTTTTCTTGCATTAACTTGACTTTGCAGGCCACTGGCTTACAAAGGAAGAAAATTGTGAAAGTCAAGTGATGGATTTCAAGCCACTTAAAAGTGACTAGCCTATTATTTGGTGTGCTTTTCAGGCTTGTGAGTCTGATGAAGCCATAGAAGAAGACATGCCCGAGTCGCCCGGAGCAGAGAAGCAAGACAAGGAGAAAGAACGCAGGGACTCCAAGAAAGGCAGGCGTTTGTCTACTTCAAATTTGAAATTTCATATGGAGGGCCTGAAAAACTGCAACATAAATACGGCATTTGTGTTTGTGTTGCCATTCAGGCAAAATCCAGCTAGAAGAGACAAAGTGTCGCGAAACAAAATGTCTGTTATTGTGTGACAATATATTATCAGCCTTTTTTCCTGTTGCATCGTCATGGCGACGAAGATCTGCTGTCTGATTTTGGTCTCTGCTTCCGGTGCAGCCATGAAGACGTCGAGCAGCGTGGACTGCACCGACGACAAGAAGACCAAACACAAGCTGAAAAAGTTTCTGATGCGACGGCCCACCATGCAGGCAGTCCGAGACAAAGGCTACATCAAAGGTACCGCTGCCATTACTGACCTCCGCCAGGGCCAAATGTGTTTTGTTGGTTCTGGTTTAACAATAACAACTCAGCTCCGTATTTATTTATTTTTATTCAGCCCCTGAAACCAGTTGTGTGTAACATCAAGAAAATGTGTAGCCCCACACACACACAAAACTCATAAATCTTTAAATGACACAGGAAGCCAGCCATTTTGATGGCCTTAAAACACAAAACTCTTAGCAATAGCTCTTGAATTTTTTTTTAGAATATTCAGCCCCTGAAGCTAATTGCACTTAGCATCATGAAATTTGTTACGCACGTCTGTCTTGAGTAGACCCACAAAAAAGGATCACAAAGCCATGCCGTAAATGACACTGCAAGTTTGCCATTTTGGCAGCAAATTGTGATGACTTGCCTTAAAACATGAACCTCATTTCATTTTGGGAAAATGCAGCCTGCAAAGCTAGTTTCACTGAGCAACATGGATTTTGGGAGACATTTATATCACGGGAAGAGTCTCAAGAAGCCATGTCTGAAAATACTTTATTTTGTACTTCGCAGCGACCATTTTAGGGTCATTTTAGCTGTTTCTGAGGTTTCTTAAAGAGGAAGTCAACCCCCCCCCAAAAATATGTTCTATGCAGCGCCACTAGTCTAAATATGGTATTCCGGTTAATATTGCGTTAGTCACCATAAAACACAAAATTATTAACTCATTCACTCCCAGCCATTTTCACTGAAGCAACCACCTTCGCTTCCTGCTGTTTTACTGGATTTTGACTGATTTTGCAAGGCCCACAGAATATTGTGTCCTATTGCTAGAAAAGCATGAAACCTACCAAAAGAAAATTAAATTAGATTACATCTTCTTTCAGGAAAACAAAACAGGAAAAAAAAGTTGATTTTTATGTGTTTGTGCTTTGCAGCAATTAGCATTAGAATATAGCTAAGTTTTATCATTATTTACAAGTCTGTTTAAAACACTGGGAAAAAGAGCTTGTTGCAACAAGGTCCTGGTTGATCTCTCTTGCTCTGCTGCCACCCACCATTTTTGACCATTGCTTCAACCATTCTCTTGAATTTCCACGAGTCTTACTAAATTTGTCATTCGTAATCAATCATTACATTTCTGAAAATGTTGCCCCTTAAGCCAGTTTCATGTAACAGCATGAAATTTGCTCAGCTCGTCGGTCACAAGTTGATGCACGAAAAAGTCCCAAGAAGTCATGTCGTAAAACAAACAGGAAATCAGACACTTTGAATGGAAGTGACTGCTTTAGGCTCACGTTTGCAAATTCCAGGAGTCCTACTAATGTGCTGAGCAATCAGTTTCACTTGGCATCATAAAATTTGGTAGGCGTGTCTATCATGAGTAGACCCATGAAAAAGTCTCAAGAATAAAATGAACATTTTGGTTCAAACTGATGTTTTACGTTCCTTTTTGTGTATTTCCTAGCATCCTTTAAAGATCAACTCCCAGAGATTTTTTTTTACAATTTAATTCACATCAATTAGAAAGACCGACAATGTAAATAAAGTATTTTTGTCTTTGGGTGTGGTCGGCGCATGGTGGCAAAGTTTGATGATTCACCATAAAACAAAAAAGTCTCATAGTCAACTGCACAAGGTGAGAACTTGACCAAACTTGAGTCAAACAAAGACATCTTTCTTTTCTTATGCAGTCTGTGTGTGTTTGTGTGCGCAGATCAGGTGTTTGGAGGCAGCCTGTCTAACCTGTGCCAGAGGGAGAACAGCACGGTGCCCTCCTTTGTCAAAATGTGCATTGAGCACGTGGAGAGCAACGGTGCGTCCCGCAGTGCCACCTGCCTGACGACACACCGTGCAACCCTTTTCATGTGTTTGATTTGCCTTCTTCCTGTCTTTTTTTTTTTGTGTGTTTATTTTTCTGCAGGTCTGCACATCGACGGCCTCTACAGAGTCAGCGGGAACTTGGCCCTCATCCAGAAGCTGCGCTATGCTGTCAATCACGGTGATTTCCCCCGTGTTGTTGTTTGTCCGGCTGTTTGTTTATTTCTGGTTGTTGCCGTGGCGGCGCAGATGAGAAGGTGAACCTGTCCGACGGCAAGTGGGAGGACATCCACGTGACCACCGGAGCCCTGAAGATGTTTTTCAGGGAGCTTCCCGAGCCACTCTTCACCTACACGCTCTTCCAAGACTTTGTCAGCGCCATCAGTGAGTGCTTGCCTCCAAAAATATACCATTCGCATTGGATAGTTTACTTATAAATAATAAAAAAAAATTAATAAAAAATTAATAAAAATATGTTGGATGTGACCCCACTGATTTAAACTCGCTATTCTGATATTGTGTTTGTGGAATATGAGTTAAGTAGAAAAATCCACCCGTTTTTATTCATTTCAGGGCCGACCATTTTGTCACAGTTGCAGTTGCGTCACAGTTGCTCAGGGCTCAGGTAACGACCAATCACAGCACAGCTTCAGAAAAGAGGTGAGCCGTAATTGGTCGTTACCTGAGCCCAAAGCAACTGTGATGTCATTTTCAGTCGACAGCAAGGATTTTGCTGCTTTATTCATATTCCACAAACCCAATATTACGCAGAACAACGTGTTTTAGATGAGTGGGCCTACAGAAAACATATTATTGTCAAGAACATTTCTGGGTTGACTTCCCCTGTAAGTATTCTTTTATTTATCTTTATTTTTCCTGATTTATTTGATTTGATTTTTTTCATTTGTTTAACAATACTTTTTAATTTAATTTAATTAATTTTCTTTTTAGTTTTATGACCAAGCATGTTCTTTGTGTGGCTACTTTTAAAATTGTATTTTGTATTATGTACTGTATTTATTTTTTATTTTTTTCATTTCTGCATCTTTGGCTTTATATATTTGTATTAATTTTATTATATGATATCTAGTGTTGTTTTTATCCTATTTTGCAGGTATGACCCGATTTTTACTTTTTTCCCCCAGTTTACCTTAATTTAAGTGTAGTTTTATTTTTAAAATATTTCATTTTCCCATGTTTTATACATGTCTTGGACTTAAATATTTGTTGTTTATTATATTGTTTTTAATATATTCATATTTATTTATTTATTTTTACACATTTTGCTTATCTTTTTTTTTTTTACCAAATATACATAATTTTGGGGATAGTTTAGTATATTTTGCCCCCTTTTTTCTCTCGTAGTGATAAAATAACTATAATAAATACTGCATCTCTTGAAGTATTCACATGGGTAAATAGGACTTTAAAATCCTCTTTATGTTTTTGTTTTTCATAAATTTTTGGTCTTTTTTTTTTTACATGTGTGGCTCAAAAATGTTTATTGTTTTTTACCGTGCTTTATATATGCATCCATATTCTAATTGTTTTGTATTTATTTATGATCCAATAATTCTTAGACTCTTGCTTTTCGACTTTATTGAGCCATTCGTGTGGCTTAAAAGGAGACTTTTTATTTTATTTATTATAACATACTTAATACTGACTTGAATTTTGTTGCTTTGCATTAAAGTCAAGCCCTTAAGAGCTGCACTGCAATTAAGCATCTCATTTGGAGACCAAAGCGAGTCAACGCAATCATTAGCACATCATTTGCAATCATTACACACGCAGTGCTCTTGTTTTCACCCCATGGGTCAAGTCACTGATCGTGCTTTCATGTTCTTGGGTGGTGGCGGCTTGCAGAGATCCCAGACTATAAGCAGCGGGTCCACGCCATGAAAGAACTTGTCCGACAGCTACCCGAGCCCAACCACGACACCATGCAGGCCCTCTTCAAACACCTCCGCAAGTAAGAAAAAAAAATACAATGTGTTCTTGAACATGGACTTTTACATTTTGTGTTTACTGACATTGCACGCCGTGTGCAATCTGGATCAGATCTTTTGTTCCTTACCGTACATGCACTTACTGAATGTTGAGGAACTCTGATGGCGGCAGATTGGGGAGAACATATTTTTGTGTGGACTGACAACAAAATCACGTAAAAATGGTCATTAGCGGAACCTTTCGATAGATTCTATAAAATAGCCTTTGCAAGAAAAATTATGTTCTCGCTAAATAAAAATGTTCACGTGTTCAAATTTATTGTCGATGTTTTAAAAAATATCTGATTATTTTAACATTTAAATTCTGGATTGCTTTTAAAACTGTTCCTCATGATAAATAATAGAAATATGAAAATCATTATTTTTCTAATTGGCATTAATGTCATGTGAATCAAATTTGTCCCCACCACAAAACCCTTTATCTGCTGTTCAAGCAGCCTTTTTACTGCAAGTTAACCAAATTTAAATATGAAAACATCAAAACAAAAAAAGCCTTGTCTTAAATTTAATGACAAGGATCTTTCTGGTCGTATTTTCCTTACAAACTGGTCCAATTCCAAATTGTATCACAATTATCCATTGACCGAATTGTATAAATAATCCGCGTGTTGCGTGTTCAGGGTGATTGAGCACGGCGAAGAGAACCGCATGACCAACCAGAGCGTGGCCATCGTCTTCGGCCCCACGTTGCTGAGGCCTGAGATGGAGACGTGGAACATAGCGGTCCACATGGTCTACCAGAACCAGATCGTGGAGCTCATCCTGCTGGAGTACGACAACCTATTTGGCCGGTAGAGGACGACGGGGGAGCGTTGCCGATCTGACGAGAAACCACTCACTCTGTGCACTTTGGACTAACTTTGGCGTACTTTTCCCGACACTGGATTCTAACTTAAAGGACAAAAAAAACAAAAACAAAAAAACACATACCTACTGAGACCAAGAGAAATCCTCATTGTGGAGGATTCCAGATGAACTTTTAAAGGAGCAAAATGGAACACGGCTTATTTACTAGAACTCTTCCACCTTTTGGAGTTGCTGACAAATTCTACTCATATTAAGCCAATTAAAGACATAATTAAAATGGGAATTAATTCATTAAAATGTGCAATAATTAATTGATTTCATTGTTAAATGTAAAGTGGACATTTTATGGCATTAGTTCATTTCTTTGCATTTTTAGTTGCTCAATAACATTTGTTACTGACAATACTGAGTACGTCAAAATTGTGCTCGGTGGGATCTGATTGGTTGAACATAAGTACGTAGGCATCGTGAAAATAAAAGGCCACTCAATTATTATCTATTAAGTAATTTAAAATGCTATATGCCGAATACATTTCATTAAGTGGTCATAAAAAAAAAAACACTAGATAATTAAATTGGAAATGTTATAATTAAATTTCAAAAAAGATGCAATGAATTCATGAAAATGTCATACAATAAAAATGGTTAAACCACCGAAAATACCATTCAATTGTTCTCACAAGTTTACATACCAGCACAACTGTAGCCAACACAAAATAGTAATAAAAAAATAAACGTTATATAACGATAAATTCCAGGAGCCAAGTTGAAAAAAAAGGTCATTAAATAAATACTTAAAAAACAAAACAAAAAAGATTTTACAATATTATTAATGGACAACACAATTAATTAGATTTGCAATGAATAAATTCATCATGATGTATTTAATTGGCTTTGTATGTGTCTGATTAAAAACACTCCATCCATCATCTCTTTATTTTATTATTTTTATTCTATTTTCTTTTTTATCTTTTAACAATATTTTTCGATGAATCAATTGTCTTTCACGGGAATTTCTGCCTCACTTGTCCATTTCACCTTCAAAACACTTCCATCAACTTCTCTGAATTCTTTGTACAGTTTTTGGGCGTGTTAGTCTGAAATGTACTGTACAGAAATTTTAAATATAAAAATAATAATAATGCCCAAAGTGTTAAAAAAAAAAGCCAGACCAAGAAAGCAATCATTGTGATCATTGAGCTCGGCTGTCAACGTTTTAGCTGTCGAGTCAACAGATGATTGTGACATCCATAATTGTGACATTATTAAACATGTCATCGCAACAAAGTGCTGCTGGTTCCATTAAATTGCGATAATAAAACACCTCTGATGCCACGTTTGAAAAGGTGATCTGCACTTATGCTTCATTAAGAAAAAAAATAGGGAGAAACGATGCAAATTTTCGAAACAACCCCAAGGGTCATGAAATATGAAAAAACATCGTTCAAAATATGGGCAGATGTTTATTTCTTATTGTTGATTATATACCAAATGCCCCTAATGATTCTTTGACAATTCTGCCACTGAAGCCAGTTTTCTTTAGCTGAAATTTGCTCGACATTTCTATCATGAGTTGACCCACAAAGTCATAAAAATATATGCAGAAAATTACATAAGGACATCTGCCATTTTGGCAGCAAAGTTTGACGATTTGCCATAAAACACGAAACTCTAGTAATAGCTCATGAAATTTTGAGAAATGATGTCCTCAAAGCGCGCAACATGGAATTTGGTAGGCCCCACACAAAAACGCCTCAACAAGTCATTCCTGAAGAGAGACGGAAGATCTGTAATTTGGTTTGAAATTACCATTTTACTTGTTTCCTAAAATAACTTCTAGCATTTTTTTGTCCAAATGCTACCAAACCTGAAGCACATACTACACAGGTGGATAATCCTCAATTACAAACGTTTGGAATTTTCGTGTAATTTGCCATAAAACACCAGTAAAGAAGCTCATTAATTCTTCAAAAATTCCGCCCCGAAGCTAACGTCTCGTAGCAACATGACATTTGGAAGACATCCCCATCATGTTTAGACTAGCAAAAAAAAATCTGAAAAACCAAATGTTTATTACCCAAGAACTCTGCCCCTTTGGTTTAAAGAGGACATCAAAACTCCGAGAAATTTTGTCCAAGATGAAGCTTTCCATTGCAGGAGTGAAGTCCGTCTTTCTTCCATTTCCAAGATGCAAGATCAGGAAAGTACACGCTTGTTATGTGCCTCGCTTTCTACATTGTGACAATTAATGTCGTTAGCTTAACCGCCGACTCCTGCGGTAACACTGTGGCGGTGACTTTAAAAGTTTAACTTATAAAATTAATACTTCAGAGCTTTTATTATTGTTGCTGTTTTTTGTGTGTGTTTTTTTTACGATACTGATATGAAGTCGTTTAATAACTCATTTATTTTTACAGGCCAGCCGATGAGAGAGGAAGGCATCTCGAGGAGTTTTCACGCTACTCACAATTAACACTTTGAACCGGCAAGTGGCAACACAACAGCGTCAGCGTTTGTTCATTAGCACTAAAAAAGCAAACAGATGACGCTTGAATGCTTTTATGATTTTTTTGTCTTTGCCGAGGTCAGGCCAGCCGAGATTAAATGCTAACCATATTCCGCGGCTAATTAGTCCTAGAGGAGTTTGCTGACCCGCTGCTATTTAACAAACGTGCGTGCTGGACAAATTAAAAAAAGAAAAAGAAAGAAATTAAAAAGTGTTGGAAAGGTTAAAAGAGGGGAAAAAGATTGAGAATCTTATCAAAATTATTTTTTGGGGGGGGGGGATTCTCAAATAGCTCGTGAGCCTTTTGAGCCAGCAGCCAGCCAAGTGAGTCAAGCAGTCATTAGTGCTGCTAGTTAACAACGCGGCTAATTTCCACGCCCAGCTGTTGGGCTTATGCTGCATTCCAGGACGATGGGAAGTTGGAATTTTCCCACCTACGACCACAAAAAGTGCAGTGGAACTAGTGCTGTCAAAGTTAAAGCGTTAACTAATTAATGAATCACCAAAAAAATTTGCATAAAGCATGTATTAAAGCAGATTAATCACACTATTAATTTTGACCGCAGATGATTACAGCGGATGGTTACATTAAAGGTAGCACAGGTTGTGTTTGAGCAATAAACATAATTACATGCATTAGAGTAAAGCATTTAATAAATGTTTGCATATGACATTTAGAACATTTGTTCATGTCAAACTATTGGAGTTATTTTTCCCCCTCCATTTTAAAATTATGTAAATAATTAATTGATTAGAGTGTGTGCAGTGGATAACTTTTTTTTAAGACATCCTCATAACATTAACTGTCCAAAATAAAATAACACACAACAGGTGCTCTTTAAATTTGGCGGGCAAAAAATGTAGATGAAAAAAAAAAGCCTTTTTAATTAAGCGTTTAATCGTGCTTAATAAAAAAAATTCTAAGATGTGAAGTACCCTGACTACCAACTTGTTTACATTTAAACAGCAACCCCCATAGAGACATAAAACGTCAATAACAAAACACAATTTACAAGATTATAAACATATCGTCGCTTTCCTGTGAAAAACACTTCTGTCCATTTTTTTTAATTTTTTTTATTACATTTATGGGATGAAACTGAATGCAGGCATCCCAAAAAACGTGAAAAAGTGTTTTTCACATGACGGCAAAATTATATTTTATCTATATTGATTATTGTATTAATTTTGTTATTTGACATAACTTCACATAAACACAACTGACTTCATGAAGATATATAAATAAATGTTTAAATGTCATGCTAGTGTCATCTTTCAATTAATTAAAGCAATGAACTAAAATAATAGAAAATGAATTATCTTGTGATCAAAATGGGTTATTATAGTTGACATAGTGATAAAAATGCACCAGAAGTGAGGATTTTAGAAGAGAACAAATACTTTTACACAGTGGCCAACTACTTTCCTATTATACAGGGCTTTGGCGCCACATTTGTGACACCTTAGAACATTAAGAAAGAGCACAGTAACCATGAACAGGGGAGATTTTCAGCTTATAGTCGGGGATAATATAAATCTAATAAATTTTGTGAATAGGCAATAGTTGCTTTATACGCACTGGATTAAGAGCAACACGAGTGTTGACATTTAGCCAGCAAGTTGTTGTTTTTTGTTCAAACAACAAAATGTAGTAATAGCGTGACCTTTGTGTGTGCGTTTGTTTCCCTTCGTGGCTCATTTAGAAATGGGAGCGCAAGCGCGTGTGTCTGTTGCCCTTTCCAGCGTGTCAGGAAAGAAAAGAAAATCTGCTTGTTCGCTGGTAAATCGTTCAAGTCAAGCAGACAAAATGTCCACTGCGGCATAAAAAAAAAAAAGAAATGTCTTTTATGGTGTGTGTGTGTGACGTTACAAGTAGTATTTTTCTGTATTGTGTCATCGTTGATCAAGCTATAGGAAGTTTCTTCCCAATGTCTGAGAACCCAAACATGTACAAAGTACAGAGGGAATGTGTGCTTTAAAGTTGGTGCGTGTGTGCGCGCCTGCTAGAATAAAAAAGTCCATCACTTTGTCGTCGTTTTTTCCCTCTCATCTTTCTCTCCGCTCGCCCCCTCCAGCGAGAAATCGTTTCTTCTCCAACAACACGACAGCGCTCGGCACTTTTGAGGCCTCGCCACTTTTTGAGTCAGAGAAACAAAAGCGTGCTGAGGAGCGTCTCCTTTGTTGCCACTCGCCGCCGTGCTGCTTTTTGTGCTCAGCTCACACAAACGCACTCGCCGCGACTCCTTTTTCAGTTTCGCAGCTTTCTGCTGCCGCTTGCCGCCGCGCTCTGATTCCAATCGCACGAATTAATGACCCGGCCTGGCCGCCGCGATGGCTGATATGAAGCAAAACAATGCGCAGTCATTTTGGCTCACTAATGGATTGCGCATATGATGATGTGGAGGACATCTGGGAGGACATTCATCTTGATGTCGGCAAAATGACGCGTTTCACATCTCGTTAACGTCAAACTCCTCGCGCGGCGCGGGATTTCGGTTACTCTTCCTCAGCGTCGCGTTTGCCATTGCGAAATATGGCATCATGCAGCAAATCTAGCAGCATTTACAATACGTATACCACTAATGCTAATTTAGCATTTACTCTGCCTCTAAAGTAGGTGTCCAGCAGGGCTGTACGAAATTCAGAATTGAATAGAGAATGGGCCCTAAATTTGAATTCAGGTGGCCAACAGGAATTAGAATTAGAATTTAGTAACGTGTAGTAATGGTTCTTTTTTTTTTAATAAACATTAAACGGCCACTCAAATAAAACAGATCATTAAAATTGTGAAGAAAAAAAACTTATTTGAAATTGTTTGAACAACACTTCTTTCCCCAGAATATCTTGCTTTATCTAAGTCTTTAAAATGGATGGCCAAACATTTCGGACATTTTGTTTGGAGCACATTCATTAAACTGTGTCATTCTCACTGGTGTGTGATGAGAATGAGTTTCTGTGAATTGCATTGAATTCAATTCAATCCATTGAATTCAATTGAATTTCTGAAATGCTGAAACCTTTATCTTTGGCCACTTTTGTACTTGGTTAGTATTGCAATACTTTTGTCAAACTTACTTTAAGTATACCAATACTTTTGTCAGCACCCTCCAATCTTTGTCTCTTTTGGTCTAATAATTGTGTTCATCATTTTGCCACTTCCTGTAGGTGTCCCAATTATTTTGCCCAAACGCAACATTTTCACTTTTTGTAAGTTTCCTTTCCTTCTACTTCCTGTGCACGTCCCAATAATTTGGTACAAACTCCTGTAAGTGTCTCAGGCCCCGTCCAGACGGAAGCAAAGCCGGCTTCGTTCCTCAAACAAATCTCGCACACACAGAAGCATTTCAAGACTTGCGTGTGTCCAAAAGAAGACGCTGAGGCTATAATGTATATGCCAAGTCTGGAGTGGCGCTGTAGCGCAGCCACAGAGAGTTAACGGAAATAGTAAAAAAAGAATCAGCGAAGAAGACAGACACTTTTTTTTTTCTAACTTTATTGCAATCTACAGAACAAACATGGCTTTATATTTATCAAAACAACATAAAAAGACGAACACAGAAGATGTGACAATGGCGGCTGATTGAAGTAAAACACCGCTTCTTGAACGTGGGAATAAAGAAGCTAAATATTTTGCTGCATAAGCAAGCTAAGGAGGCTGCGCAAAACGACTAAGACACGGCTATCCGCCATTGTTGTTGACAGACTGACGGTTCACACGCAGTCACACGAGAATTGGCGCATACGTCATCAATGTGCGACAATGCGTCGTCATCGAGCTGCGACCATTACGTCATCGCTGGAGGAGTATCCTGCATGTGGTGTCCAGACGGACGCGTATGCGTACTTTAATTAAAAAGCCTGAACCATAAAATATATGAGAGAAAATTCTGTTTTTTTTTGTAACTAGAGTATTTATTGGTCCTTTTAAACAAACAAAACAAAAATGTTTTTGAAAATCAACTAAATTTGATACAACCGGTCACAATGCTTTAAATTCGTGCATTTATAACTATGAAAAATATTATGATAAACAGACATAACAAACATATTAGTATTTCCAAAAAATTAGAAAGAATAGGTGTCTCTCCTTTCTCAATTGGGGCGATCTTGCAAGGTCGCTGGAAAAGCCTCAGCTATTTTATACTGCCCTCTAACGGATTATCCGTGCAATGCATGTGTCAGATCATATACGTCAGGGTTTTAATGGAGGAAAAAAATATTATGCTCATAAAATAGAGGGCTCAAAATGTCTTGTATTTAATGATACATTTGGCTTTATAGGTGTCAAGCCAAACCAACAGTTGGCAAAGGGCTGTTGAAAGAACTACAAAAATGGCCGGAGAACTATAGTGACCTGGAAGGACAAGCGCACCGCCTGACCTTTTAAAAGGCGACACCTGTCAGAGGCGGGACTAATTTGAAATCAAGCAGCAGCAGAAAAAGGACGCTTGCCTTCTGGTCTGAGCTCTCATGCTCTCGGATAAATTACTCTACAAACATGGAATGGCTGGCTTGAAACAAATAAAAGAAAGGGGGGAAAAAAGGAAAGCTGTTTGGTCATTCGAGTGAATTCCAACTTCTAACTCAGAGTAGATAGTTTATCCCTTTCAAACACAAACACCTTCATAGGGTTAATTTATTCATGCCAGCCAGCCATTTTCAGATGATTACTTTTTTGGGGGGGGGATATGTACCTGGGATTAAATGTGAATTCTTAAAACATGAACATCTCTGGCATTGCATGATTGCGTCCCAATACTTTTGCTCAAACTCCATGTTGTCATCGTTTTTCCACTTCCTGTTGGCATACTAACACTTTTTGTCCAAAAATTTTCTTCCTTTATTTTTTTCCTTTTGTTTCGCATCGGTTCAATTTTCATTTATCTTCGGAATCCCAAAACATTTGTCACTTCCTGTAAGCATCCCAATACTTTCGTCCAAACTCCACATTTATTCAAGACTTTAGTCCCTCGAGGTGTCCCAATACTTTTGACCAATTTTTTTCCCCCCTTTCTGTAGGTAGGCGTCCCATTTTTTTGTCCAAACTCCACGCTTCCTCTTCCCGTAGGCATCTCAGCACTACATTTTCTCCGCATTTTCTTGGCTTTCTATAGGAATCCAAATAATATAAATCAACTCCAATGAGAGCAGCTTAAGTGTGCTCATAAAAGGAGGACGATGCTGGATTTTCCGTCTTTCTGCACACGTTTGCCGTTTGGAGAGACAAGACGACTTAAAAGACAAACCTGCATCGAGCATTCACAGCGTGGCCGCGCATGAATTTTTTTTGCAGCGTATTGATTGAATAAGGCATTAAAAAAAAGAAAAGAAGAAGCTGCTGTGAGTCCAGTTGCTTGTGTTATTATGCGTCAAAACAAGGGGATTTTCTGCCAGGAAAGGGGATTACATCTCTTACACAACGCACACGCTTATCATTCAAACACGCGTGTCATGCGCATGTAAACAAGACGCTGTGGAGGAAGAGCAATCCGAATAATTCAGAAGAACGTCAACTGGTGAATATGCAGCATAGATAACTACATCTGTTTGTACACCTGTGTGTGTGGTGAAGTTATCCTGCAGTAATAATGCCCATATGAATAATGCATAGTAAACATGTAGAATGCATCGAATGTTGTTTTTTGACCTCCGGCAGAAATCATCATGTCATATATCACGTTTTGGACCTCATTAAATTGTGCAGGTGCATGCAATCAATTCACATACCGGATGCAGAGTTCAAGCCAACGTCAGATAGGCTATGGGGTAGATGCGTGGTTTCCGGCCACATTGCAGCACTCGCACCCCCAACCACAGTCGGGTGTCTCAACTCTCTGAAATGCTTCGGACAACTGAGACAGACACACTCGGACCCGTCAACGGGAAGCGCAAGACCCACATGCCGCAAACAGGAAACGGAAATAAAGCTCATGTGTGAAAACGTCGGAGGTCCCGCCTCCTCCGAAGCATATACCCCATAAGTTTGCTCTTCGACTTAACTTTTTCTTGGGTAAGTGTTAAAGCCTAGATACACCAATCCGACGTCGGTCATATGTGGCGTCGGCGCGTAGAAAATGACGTAAATACACACTGCACCGACACAGACTATTACGTACTGTCACGGGTTCAGTGTTTATTGTCCAACGACGCCGCCGAATGCAGGTGAGCAGTTTGTGAAAGTGTCGAATTACGGGGGGAACTTGTGTGGGCTGTATGAAAACAGTTTAGACGGAGCTCGTCTCCGCGGAAACGAGGAGCTAGTAGCGCGCGCGCTCACGTGGGCTGCTCCTCTCAGCTCGACTGCAGCGCGCTCCAGTCGGGGAGCGGCGGACAGTCACAGGTGCGACGTCACACGTACCTTCAGCGCATGCGGGAAAAGTAATTCCCCTCCGTACCATCGGCGGCGGTAGTCATTAATCCTAAAGGTAACCGGCAACCTTTTTACGGGGGCAGGATATAAAAAAGGAAACAACCTATACGGGTGTTGACAGCTGCGCCGGGTAAACGCGGCGGCCATTTAGTGAAGAGAAAACGGGCGCATGGAACAAGCTTCGTCCCCCTCTCGTTCCCGAACGCATGGATGTACTTTGTTGTGGCGTATCCTGGACCCTGTCGACTCCTGGCTGCTACCGATCGTCGGGTCACCCGAAAACCTTCGGCCGTGCTCCCCTCCGCGTTTTGGACGCGGTGCCGACCTCCAGCTTCTGAAGGAGCTTCCTCGAGACCGCCGGACAGAAGGGCCATGCTGCACCCCTGCGGCTCCCACAAGGATCGCGCTGTTAAATGCGCGGTCATTGACGAACGAAACGTTTGTTTTGAGGGAGTTTTTCTTTTCCAACAACTTGGATTTCCTCTGCCTGACGGAGACCTGGACATAAAACCAATACAATAGAAAGGACAAACTACATTGCCTTACATTTGTGGAATATGAATAAAACAGTAAAATAAACCCGTTTAAATCCATCTCAGGGGGCGGCCATTTTGCCACCTTGCTGTCGACTGAAAATGACATCGAAGTGCCTAAAGGCTCAGGTAACGACCAATCACGACTCGGCTTGCAAACATCTCGGCCAAATTCAGAAAACAGCCGTGATCCGTCGTTACCCGAGCTCTTAGGCACTTCGATGTAGGAATTATGTTATGTATAGTTATAACGTGACCACATGACCATTCATAGGCCCACACCAGATGCATTCAGTACCCGGCAACCTGCTGAGGACCAGCCCAAAAGAAAATGAAGGACGTCAAACAGGGTGGCGTCGTCTGACTTTTTTTGTCCGACTTCCTCGCCCACGTCGCGACACCATTCCAATTTTGGCTCGTAAATGAGTCGCGTTGGAGGAAAAGTCGAGTCATGGCGGGATGACGGATGTTTTCCAGCCGCTCCCTCCGCCGGCATATTGTTTTGGGACAGGACGGGGGGGACAACGGTCATAAAGTGAAAAATAGCATCTGCCCGTGAAAAGAGTGCACAGGTGGAGAAAGTGTCTGCAGCGTCAGCAAATCTTTTTGGAGCGTGGCACGAGGAAATAGGATTGTTATTCCCGCATCTGTTCTGTTCTTCCTCTTCCGCCATTTTTACTACTTTCATGCGTTACTTTGTTAGCATCCCCACAAAATAGTCATCAGCATCACGACTCATGACTTTTGAGTTGATGCTCTCATCATCTCTTATTTTTCCATGGAAGCAATCGTTTTGGATTTTAGGAATGATGATGGACGTACGCATAGCACAACAGTTGTTCAGGTTACAAACTCAAATCAAACTACTTGCTGTCTACAGGGTAGGAGAATCCAGATCCAGAAAGTAAAAACCCTGCCACAGATTGGCTTTAGCCACAGGTGCTACTACTTAACTGGCAGGAAAACGAGCTCATAGAAGCACCTGTTGAGTAGAAGCACCTGTAGCTAAAGTCAAACCGTTTCAGGGTTTTGTTTTCTCTGGACCTGGATTCCGAACTCTGACTGTCTAGTTGAAGAAAAAAAAATCTACGCTTTTTCCACTTTCTGTACTTTTCACAATTATTTTTGCCGCAATTCTCTTAATTTATTTTCCCTGTAAGTGCTCCAATACTTTTGGCCAAAGTCTACATTTTCACTTCGCTTTGTTCAAACTTGACAGTTTCACTTGCCCAAAGTACACATTTTCTTTCCTTTTTTTGTGTAATCTTGTTTTTGTGAGCAAGTCTAGTGATTTAATGACAACATATTGCATTTCGATGGTTAGCTGGCCTTTTTGAGTAGATGTTATGATGTTATTTGATTATAATTGGGGGGTTGTTTCTGGTCATGTTGCCATTTTGAAACAATTTTTCACTTTTTTGTGGCCTAATGTGTTTTATTTGAGCAAATCTCAGTATTTAACATAATATATTTACACGAGTTACTTTGAGGTGAACCATTATTTGCACGGATCACTGATGCTAATGTTGCTAACGGCTAATGCTGTTGAGTGAAGAGTGCTGAAAAGCCAACATTTGCGTCCAATTGTTAGAAGTTGTTATCAGTATGACTCTTGATCATATTTAGCAGTCTGCTTGGCAGTGAAATTATTTTTTTGTAGCTAATGTGGCACGGAGACGTTCAAAAGGTTTCACAAAAAACGTCCGGTCTCCTGACTGCCTCACGACTCTGGCTGGATTCTGAAGTGTTCGGTTTAGGTGAACGGTATGGGATTTTTTAAATAGGTTTTAGGTGAACTAATGCATACACGCACGCATATGCACATACAAACCCACATACAAAATAAAAATGTATTAACATTTTTTTTTTTTAAAGAGCGCAATGATGATGACATGTCAAATCTGTAAAATTACCGAATGAACTGAGCTCTCCAGAAAAAAATAAGAAAAAACGTCAGAGTTCAATTAAAACCTCGAGAGCCTGCTCGTTTGCTTCTTGATGCCTTGTTTCTACTCCCACAATGCAATCTGCATGTTACAGTTTAAGATCAAATGTATAAGAAAGAAATGCTTTGCAAAAAGCAGGAATAAACAGATGTAAATGCAAAACCACTACTTTATTTGTAGTCACATTAATTGGACACTGCTTTATATTTGAATCTTTTAGCTTTTCCATTTTTAGACTTTAAGAGTAGGCCTAGCTAGTTTGAATAAACCGTACATAAATTCCCCATTTTGTGGTTCCTACTGGAGGCCACGCCGCCTTTAGCATTTGCCTAATGGATGAGCACGGGCCTCATGCAGTTTTGATATATTCGCAGTTATTAGAGCAAAAACACAGTTGATTTTGAAACATAACTTTATCTACAGAGCACTACAGTCGAGACGAGTTGTATGAAACAAAATTCAAACATAAAACTTTAAAAACACAATAATATTTAAAATGATTTGAAAAAATACGCATGTAATTATATGATATTTTTGTGAATAAATACTTGGAACACAAATTGCTTCACTTCGTCTGTGCCTTTGACCAAACAGGTTGGCTGCTTGCTGTTCCATTTACTAAAATTAACCTGTTTCTACCATTCAAAAAATACACACAATTTTTTTTCATGTTTATTTTTTTTTTTTACCACACAGCAAATCAGCCAGTGTTGAGCAAGATACTGAACCCCCAAGTTGCTCATGATTCCATGTCCTCTGTAGTCAGGCTAAGGAGGAAAAAAACTATCTAAAATCAAGTACTTCTTACCAGAGTAAAGTGTAGTTTGCTTACAAACACTAGCCCTGGAGAACCCAAGATCCATTTTCTTCTTTGGAAAATTATGAACTGTGCATTAAATGACTGTGAGAAGTTCACTGAACACCAAAATATTGAACCCTTTATTCTCTAATTTAGGATTTGGGCGAAATTTGACCCACTGGGATTTAGGAGTATCATTTCAAAGAATCACGAACACTGTCAATGCAAATTATTTTGAATATAGGAAAATAACCAATCAAATAGACGGCTACATTGAAGCCTTTCTTAAAAAGTTATTTGTCAGTTATCAGGTTGCACTTTGACATGTGGTTATTTTTCTCACAGTTTCTGTGTATTGGATTCCCTTTGCCAATAATTTCCGAATGAGGGACATGCAGGTGAAAAAATTCAGCCATCTCTCAACTGGACTACTGAGGTCATTTAGTCAAATATATTATACAAAAAGATTTATTTCAAGTCTTGAGCCAAATACAGGCCTGTCACTATTCTCCATTTACAAAGTCACCAGAATAAAAAAAATAAATTGTGTTGTGAGTGTCATTTTTGACCCATCATTTTTTTTTTAACTAGCTTAGAGTTGCTAATTTATGCACACACAAAAATATAAAACATACTTTTGGGCATTCCGCAAGCTAATAACTGATGGTTTGCAGAAAAGACGATTTTGTTTGGATAGATTTCCAGCTCAACAAAACAGCATGCTGCCAGCCATCTTGTCACTTTGGCTCATGTCAGTTCAATATTCGTACACTCGATGGGTCTATGCAGGGGTCAGAAGTGGCACTCTGGACTTTTGAAGTTCAATTTGTCCAAAAATAATAATGTTTGTTATTTGGGTAGCAGAATTAACAGGGGTGAAATCGGACTCCGTGGGTTCACCAGGGAACATACACTCATAAATGTTTAAACAACAGAGTTATGGGTAGTTTAAAGAATTAAATGTTTAACTAGCACTTGTGTAGAGTACCTTCAACACTACTCAGTGTTTACCAGTGTAGTTTTTAACACTATACAGTGTTGAAGTTACGCTGGTTAAGTGTATAAAAAAAAAAGTACCACTTAGAAAAGTGTCCCATTTACACTCACTGGTGTGGACACATATAAACACTTTTCTAGTTTTAGATTTAACACTCTCAGTGTTAATCTAACACTGGCAATTTTGCTGTGTAAGAAATAGAAGATTGCACTCAACAGAAATGCACCGTGTAAAAAAACACAGACTGTGTCCGAATGTCCACCCTCAACTGTATTTGTACTTGTGATTGAGGCGACATGCGCATGATGAATGTATTTCTTTTGGCCTTGGTGGAGGTTTGATCTCTTTTGATGGTGGCTTATTATGAGCAGGATTCTTTTGCCCTGGAGTTGCATCGATTTCTTTCTTTCTTTCTTTCTTTCTTTCTTGTGTGCAATGTATAATGCAGTTTGGCGTCTGTGATGAAATATGAGGTGGCTTTTTCTTATTGCATCTCGCCGACTGCGTCTATTCGTCGTGTGAGGACAAAGCGCATATCTGTACCGTCATCAACCACAACAGGGAGCAGATAGCGGGTAGCGGATCGGTACAATCAAGCAAGGACGAGAACAAGCCGCGCACGCCGACCTTGTGTACGCTCGTTCTTCATATACATGCCTTCAAACTGACTGAGAAGAAACTTCTGCAGCGCGCGCAGCCCACACGCACTGACAGAAACTCAAATGTTTCACAAGTTCGCCTCTGCCATCTGTCGAGTGACGTCAACTGGCAATTTGGTAACAATCAGACAAAATCTTAAAGGCTCGTTTGTGTTCGAGCACCACCTGCAAATGGCTGACGCGGGTTTAAAATGGCTGCTGTGAACCAAAATGGCAGACTTCCTGTTTGTATCTTGATTTTTTTTTGGGTGGGTCTACGTATGATTGACGTCTACCAAATGTCTTGTTGCTACCTGGAACTGGCCTTGGGGGCTGATTTTTTAAATCATATTGGGGGTTGTTTGGTTGGTTAGCTTTGGGTGGCTTGTTACTAAGATTGGCTAGTTACTTGCCTGCTGGATGGATGTTTGTTAGTCGGCTGGCTCCTTACCTGGTTAATGGTCGTCTCATTGTTTGGTTAGCTGATTCATTGGTTAGTTACTTTGACATAGACAACACTTGGTTACTTGGGCTGTTGGATGGTTACTTGGTTGGCAGTTGGCGAGTAAAGTTTTTTCAAAGTTTCATGCAGCGAGTCCGTCTGCTTGTTACTGTGATGATTCTCTCTCTTTTTTCCTCTCCCAAGAATGACAAATGGATTCATTAGTAGAACTGCTCCACCTGAGACTCGGCATCAGCCCTTGTGGGACCGTGTGTGTGTGTGTGTTCTGAAGTGGTAAATTGTCTTTTAACAGAGAGCCTTGCTGCTTTTTGGGGGGGTATAATTTGATACATTTGCAGGGGCTTGCTTGAAACTCTAACATTTGTCAGACATGCTTTCTTAAACAAAAACTTATTAAGGTGATTTTTTTATCTTACTACGTGACTAATAAAGTGTGGTGTTTACTTAAACCATTTTTTTTGTTGTTGTTGAATTTTTGGTTTCGTTTTCTTCCTGGCATCACAAATGATTTCCACGAATGAGCATGATAAACATTACAAAAATGTCACTGCCATCAAAACACAACACAAAGGACTACTTCTTGAAACCCTACTTAGACAGCATCATTTCAAAGTCCAATATTTTCTTCGAACCCGAACCCTCACCTCAGAGAAGCAGAACATTCGATTTTGTTGTCAGCCAAAAAAAGAAAAGCTTGCAGCCAAAAGCGCATTTTGGGTGTGAATGCTGTAAATCCTCCGGAAGCGCCGCACCTCCTCTTCGCGCGCTCCTTCTTTGCCTCTGAATAATGGAGAAGGCGCTGACGCGTTGGCGTCCCGATGGGAAACGTCAAGCTGATAATGCGACAGCTCGGCAGCGACGACTAAACGTGTTGAGAGAACAAAACGACGACGCAACATCATCGCGTGTGTTTCATCATGATGGGTAAACAATGGAAAGACGATGGCGTTCTGCTGCCCTGCCAAACCCTAACTCCAAATCCTAATGCTTGAAACCCTGCCGCTGAATTGAAAACATTCATTTAAAACCCTACCCCGGGCTTGACAATCTAATATGAAACCCCAGCCCCGTCTTATCCTTAAAACGCAAAACGTATCGCATTAAATACAAGATATTTTGAGCCCTCTATTTCATGAGTATAATTTTTCTCCCCCATTAAAACTCTGACACGTATGATCGGATGCATGCATTGTGCGTATAATCAATTAGAGGGCAGTATCACCCTGCTGATGGCTTTTCCAGCGACCTTGCAAGATCGCCCGAATTGAGAAAGGCGAGACACCTATACTTATTAATAGTGGGAAATGTTCTTTCTGATTTTCCAAAGTACTAATATGTTTGATATGTCTGTTTCTTGTCATAAATGTATGAATTTAAAGCATTGTGACCGAATGTATCAAATATGACTCAAATCAAAAGTCATACGTGAAGGTTGATTTAAAAAAAAAAATTGTTTGTTTGCTCAAAAGGACCAATAAATACTTTATTTACACAGAATCTGAATTTTCTCTCATATTTCATGGTTCAGGCTTACCTAACCCTTAGTCTTGAAACCCATGCTTGACACCTTAATTAACTTTAAATCCTGACCTTGACCTGAAACCCTAACCCAGACTTGACACCCTAACTTGATACTCAAATCCTGATTTGAAACCCTAACCATTGTTTGAAACTTTAAACTGATACCCTAACCCAGGATCCACCCCCTAATTTCAAACCCCATCCCCCATCCCTGAATTCCTTTTATGGAAACCCAACATTTGCTTGCAACCTTAATCCTGACCTGAAACACTCATTTGGAGCACTTGGAATCCTTACCCTGACTTGAAACCTTAACACTGACTATAAAATGTTTACCTAAAAACCCTAACCAGGCTTGATACAAACACTAATCCTAACATGAACCCATCATTTGAAACCCTACCAAAACCCTAATACAGTCTTTACATTCTAACGTCAATGTTTAATACTTGATCTTAAAACTCTTAGAACCCTTGACATTTGAAACCCTAACCCAGGCTTGAATCCCCAATTAGGCATCCAAACATTAGCTTAAAAACTTAAGCCATGCTTGACACCCAAACTTGAAACTTTGCTCCTGGCTGGATAACTTAGTTTGAAACCAACCTTTTGCTTAAAACCCTAATCTCGACTCGACGCTCACTTGACACCTTAAACCCGGCCTTGACCGTGATGTGGAGTAAACCGTTTCCAATTCCCGAGAGACTGCGCACGAAATTCTGCTGCGCATCGCGATCCGTCGGTTGCCATTGTAAAGGGAAATATGAAAACGGTGACACGAGCGGATCGGGAGCACCTCGACGAGATAACCACTTTCATCTGCAGCGGCAAAATAACAACCCCCGGGGAAAAAGGGATCACCAAGGAGATGAAGATGGTGATGATGATGATGATGATGAGGGTATATTTAAGACTAAGAACAGTTTCCAACCTGCCAGTGTTCATATCGGCGAACATTCAAATGCACATTGCTTTGTTCTCTCTCTCTCTTGCTTTCTTATCGAGAAGATTTTAGCTGCAGGAAAAAAAAAGCTTTGGTTGAGTCTGCCTGTCGTAATAATGAAGGTTTTTGCTAATCCTTGAGAGCGGGCAGGTGAAATAAAAGAATGAGGGGGAGGGAGTGACGGGGGGAGGGCGGGAGAGTTTGGGCATTTGGATTGGCTGCAGGGTGTGCAGTGTTATGCCAAGTGACACTCTGACCTTTCTTTCAGTTCGTGTTCTCATTTTCTATTGGACGATACACAAACAAGATGCTCAAATTGGGGTTTCAAGCCAGGAAGGATTAGGGTTTAAAATTATGATTTTAACTCATTCACTGTCATTGACTGCTGTAGACGTCAAAAATTCATTTGAACTATTTCTTATTAGTTTAACATATTTTCCATTTTTGTTAACAAGAGTATGAAAACCTAGATTTTTTTTGTACATTTAGAACAGATATAACATTTGTAATTAATCGTGAGTTAACGAGTGAAGTCATGCGATTACAAATTTTAATTGCCTGATGCACCCTAATTTTTAATATTTTTTTCTTTTTTTTAATATATTTTTTTAATTATCTTTTTTTTTATAAGGAAAAGATTATTAAAAATTAGTGGTGTCAGGCGATTACAAGTTTTAATCGTATGACTTTACTAGTTAACTCACGATTAATAACATATTTTATATCTGTTCTAATACAATAAAAAAAAATCTAGCTTTTCATACTCTTAACAAAAGTGGGAAAAAATGTTAAACTAATAGAAATAGTTCAAATGAATTTTTGAAGTCTATAGCCGTCAATGGCAGTGAATGGGTTAATTACAAATAAAAAATGTAATCGCCTGATGCGATTTAAAAAAAAAAAGATTATTAAAAATTAGGAGCGTCATGCAATTACAATTTTTTTATCGTAATTAGTTGCATGACTTCACTAGTTAACTCACGATTAATCACAAATTTGAGATCTGTTCTAAATGTACAATAACAAAAATTCTAGGTTTCTTGTTAACAAAAGTGGAATAAACATGTTAAGCTAATAGAAATAGTTCAAATATGTTTTTGACGTTTATAGCCGTCAATGGCAGTGAATGAGTTAAGTTATTGGCTCATCATGAGCCGCTCATGTTTGGAGAAGGGTTTCAAGGCAGGGGTTGGGATATAAACACAGGTTGAAGTTCCAAATTAGGGTTTCAAGCAAAGGTTCGGATTCCAAATTAGGGTTGTTTTTCAGTTAAAGTTCTGAACAAAGGATAAGCTTCCAAAGCAGGTTTTCAAGCCAGTCAGGGGTTCAAATTAGGGCTTCAAGTTCAAGCATAGGTTAGTGTTCCAAGTTAGTAACTCAAGCCTGTGTTACGATTTCAAAATAGGGTCTTGTCAAGCCTGAATTGGGGGCTTCAAGCAAGGTTTACAGTTTCAAGCTATGGTTCAATATTATGGATATAAGTCAGAGTTAGGGTGTCAAACCCTGGTACGGGTTTTAAATTCAGGGCCCTAAGTGTGGGTTAAGATTTCAAAGCAGAGCTAGGTTTTCAAATTAAGGCTTCAAGCATGGGTTAGGATATCAAGGAAAGATTATGGTTGTAAAACGCTTTATATTGCTTTATTTCACCTTTAAAGATGGTTATTTAAAACGACAAAAAACTTTTGGGATCTTCTTTGTTAAAAGTTGAATTGAAAATGTGTCCGGCGTGCACAGATGCTGCAGTGTAAGCAATTAAGCTGCAGCAGGAAGATAAACCCTCGCTTTTTTGTTTGTCTTTGACCTTGTTGGTTTCTTTACGCCAATGTTTCCTTTTAACATCACACGTATCCTTTTGGCTAAATCGATTGATATTGATAATATATATATATATATATATATATATATATAAATCTATTTATCCAAACCAGATGAATGTATAACTCAATACATTTGTGTGTAACTATTTAATCCACCGGGGAACACATTGGTCCCCATCCAAATGTGCATATTAACTCATTCACTGCCATTGACGGCTATAGACGTCAAAAATTAATTTGAACTATTTCTAGTTTAACATTTTTCCCACTTTTGTTAAAAGTCTAAAAACCTAGAATTTTTTTTTGGGGGGGGGTGTATTAGAACAGATATAAAATTTGTGATTAATCGTGAGTTAACTAGTCATGCGATTAATTACGTTTAGAAATTGTAATCGCCTGATGCTCCTAATTTTTAAATATATATATTATTTTTTTTAAACATTAAAAAAAAGGGAAAAAAGACAAGGTTATTAAAAATTAGGGGCATCAGGTGATTACAATTTGTAATAGTAATTAATCGCATGACTTCACTAGTTAACTCACGATTAATCACAAATTTTATATCTGTTCTAAATGTACCAAAAAAATTCTAGGTTTTCATACAATTGTTAACAGAAATGGGGAAAAAAAATGTTATACTAATAAAAATAGTTCAAATGAATTTTTGACGTCTATAGCTGACCAATGGCAGTGAATGAGTTAAACATGCTTTGTTTTTGTGTATATTGCTTGTTAGTGTGCTTCTCCGTGGAAATTTACAATCCGTAAGGTGGCGATCCATGCAGAATTTCAACAAGTATATGAAAAAACAACGCGCAGATTGTGTTGTGAAACGTGGCAAGGGACTCATCGGGGCCGCCGCCGCCATTTGGGGATTTCATCAGCATGGAGATGGAGTCGTAAAAAGAAAAACAAGGAACAAAAGGTGGCAAAATATTCTTGACACGGGTCAGCGGGCGAGCGTGTTTGGAAGAAAATCAAAAAGAAGAAAACTGGGGAAGGTGGAGAAAAGATTTTCCCTCCCGCAGAGGGATGAAGCTGCTGGTGATTGACGGCCTTGCCCGCCCGCGGAAGGTGATCAACTCCAAATCCCACAATCAGCTTTTAGGTCAAGCCGCCATTCATTTTCTGTCTTTCACCATTTAGACCATTAAACAAAAAATTTAATAAATAAATCTTCATTCAATTTTAGCGATTTAGCGGCTTGCTAAGTAGCTAGCTAACTAACTAATCGTTTGTTAGTCTGTCTAGTTAGTTAACCGGGCATGTTGTCCCGTACTTGCATGTGTTTTTTCCTCCAACATTCCAAAAACATGTCAGCGTCATTGAAAACTCAAAATTATGTTCGTGTGAATGTTTGTCTAAATGTGCCTTGACAATGACTGGCACCCGGCCACATCATTGTTTATTTTTTATGTTCCAGGACAGTTTTTTTTTTCAATTAGGAGGGGATTGCTTTATTAAATAAAAAAATAAGCCATAAAATTTTGCAAATTTTTAGGCGCAAAACAGCTTGTTGTGTGCATCAGATACACTGCCACCTATTGAGTTGCAGTACAAATTGCACTTTAAAAAATTGGCCAAGCGTGAATTACACAAGGTATTTTTTTTTCTTTGGTAGATAATGTTCGGTATGGTTGGCTGCTTTATTATTTACTTACCAAATTATTTAGTTAGTTGGTTAGCTCAGCCATTAACTATTTAACTGTTAGTTAGTTAACTAACTAATCATTTGCGTAGTTAAGTAGCTGGTTACATAGTCATTAGCTTACAGTTGGATCGCTAGGCAGTCAGTCAGTCAGTCAGACAGACAGATAGAGAGGGCTAAGTAGTGGGTTAGGGTTATGACTAGTTAGGCTGTGCTGGTTAGTTATGAAGGATATGTGCCTAGCTAATATAACTGATTGTTTGCTTATTTATTTAGTTAGCCAGGTTGTTAGCTCTTTTGTTTTTGTATACTCAAGTTAGTTGTTGTTAGCTAGCTAGGGTTATGGCTTGTTAGGCTGTGCTGGTTAGCTTTCTCATTAATCACTTGCTTATTTAGTTGGTTAGGTAGCTATCTAATTGGTTAGGTTATGTGGCTGGCTAATTAGCTATCTGAAGCTAATAGAGCAATGTTAATTATTTTTTTGTACATTCTGGTGTGCAAAAAATTTGTCGTGTATGTTAAATGACATCCATGCTGTAATGCGGATTTCCACCACCGACCGGTCTGGGAGGGAACATCAATCAATCAGTTTTATTTAAAGGTGCATTGTGCCTTTAAAATTTTTAATATTAAAGCTTTTTCTGCATCATCCATGCTCCACCAATGCCCAGATGAGTACAAAGAGCCCTGACTTTTTTATTCTGACTATGCCTTTTATAGTAATAATAATAATAGTAATTTCTTTGGAGAGGGGAGGGGCGGAGTTTTTCTTACCTCATTTGAAGTCATAATCTTCGTTTGTCAACTGTGATCGTGCACGTACTCGCACGCGCACCATGAACGAGCCTGACACAGATGTTGCGGTTACACTTTGGGCCAGAGGTGGCAGTCACGAGTAAAAAAGGTGACAAACTGCAGAGATCCTTTGTGCATTTAAAAATCACAATGGAGGTGCTTCTTTAATATCTAGTGGGACTCTGAGACGAATCCATGAATAAAGTTCACAACAGGAGAAAGCGGACTTTTTATTTACTGAAGGGATGACAAGTTGTGCATTTAAAGAGCGAGCAGCTGTTTGGGGATTGTTTAAGCTTGGTGGAGGTCAGTGCTGCACAAAGCTAGAATACATCCGAGGCTATGCCAGAATAATGTCCGTGTATTGTGCCTACGAGGCTTCAAAGTGCACCTTTTTTCTGTGAAGGCCTCGTGTCCTCCCTGTGAGCTTAAACCTGGCAAATCCCATTTTCTACTCGGGAGCACTCCATTTGCACACCCCCGTGCCTCCACCTGATAACATTTAGATGGAGCGTGGCAGGTGGCTAGCCGAGACACTTTGAGACGAACGCTCCGGCGTCATTTCACTCGGACTCGTTACAGAGCAGCTGTGGCTCAGCAGATAAAACATTTTAGCCGTTTCGCAGCATAATGAAAAGTACAGTGAAGCCTCGCTATCCATGTAGGTTAGGGGCCGAGCCAAGCCTTTATTACGACTTTTTGCCCTGCATTCTTATTACTTTTTTTTTTACCATGGTCAGGTGACCCCCCCCCCCCCCATTTTTTCATATTCTTTCTTTTCCACACATTTCTTACTACTTTCCTCCCTGCATTCCGAATATTTTTATTCCAGTATCTGGATTTTTTCCAACCTGCATTCGTACCGCTTTCCCCCCCGCATTGTTATGATTTTTCTTGAAACATTCCTTTGACCTTTTTGTTTGTCATATTCTTGCAACTTTTTTCTCTTTTCTTTTTGCAACTTGTTTTGTGGTAACCACACACGTATTCTTATTACTTTTTTTTCTTTTCTTTTTTTTAAACCGTGTTCGTAAAACTTTCTTCCGGTATTCTTATGATACTTTTGGTTCACCCATCAGCAGATGAGTAGAAGTGGTGTAGTAAACAAACAACCAAGGTTTATGATTTTGAGTGGCCATAAAATAATAAAATACTATCATTATTATTACTATACGGTTTTCTTCCGTAGGATTTAAATCATAGGTGTCAAACTCCGGTCCTCGAGATTTGTAGTCCAGCAGGTTTTGGAGGTTTCCCTCTTCCAACACAAGCTGATTCCAATCAGCAGGATCGTTATCAGGCTCATGCAGAGCTTGCTGATGAGCTGATGATATATCAGCTGTGTTGGAGAACGGAAACATCCAAAACCTTGCAGGACTTCAGCCCTCCAGGACCGGAGTTTGACACCTATGATTTAAATTGTGTTTTATTGTCACTACCTTTAAAAAATATATTAATTCTAAGTTATTGTATTAATTGTTGTTTAATCATTTGTATTGAAATTAGTTGAGTTTACATTGTATTTATTGAATTTTAATGATTTAATTTAATTTCTCTGTACATATTTAACTTGCTTATTTGTATTTGAGTTTACTTTAAATTAAATATTTTAAAAGTTTTTTACTTTTGGATTTATGCTCACATCCAATCCACTTTCATTATATTAAGTTAACTTTTTGATGATTTTGTATTATCTTTAGTCTCCTCCCCCCTTCTTGTCCACATTTTCTTTACACTTCACTTCTTCAATAAGCCATAATTTTGTCTCTCGTTCCATTTTTTCCACATTGTTTCTTTTAGCTGTTCCAATATGATCTTTTTTCCACTATTAGGCTTTTCTTTGTGTCCCAATACTTCTGTCCATACTCCACTTTTCACTTTCTGTGCTTTTTGCTGCACATATTTTTCTCGCTTTTCACTCACTCACTTTTCTTTCTGTGCTTCAAAAGTGGCTCACTGTATTTTTGTCCTTGTGGAGGCCAACAAGGAGCCGACCGCGCAACGCATGCTGTCGTCTGCGCACGATTGCCGACTTGCAATTTCCCGCCGGTTTCCTGTAACCTTGAGGCCTGTGCTGGGGCTTAGCTGCAAAACACCGCCGCTCACTGTCCCTTTTTTTTTCTTCTTTTCTTTTTCATTGTGCCGCCGCAATCGTTGCCAAATTGATTGGAGTGTGCTGAGCGGCGAGAGGTTGATTAGCTGCCGACAAAGGCGGGACAGGCTCATCCGTAAAATAAAGAAAATACAAACAGCGGCCGTATTGACTCGAGTCCCGGCCCTACTGTAAGTGAAATGTCTGCCAGGCGCTGATAAAAGCCAATAAAACACATTTGCAGCCCATAAATATTCCCGGCATGTGGCGCCATCCCGGGCAAAGCATGCTAATCTGCTACGGTGGCTACTTCTATGGCAGCGCAGCGTTTATCTCGGGAAAACATCAGGTTGTGACTCACTCCATGCGCCAACAAATAAATAAATAAATCACATCATGGAGGGAGAAAATGTTTGAACTAAAACATTTTCTTTTAAGCTCACACATCTCTCAGATGAGGTATGTCCAAGATCAATAGTCGTCTTGCTTCCTTGCTTGAAAATATGCAAGTCAAGGACTTTGATCTTGTCCATTTTTCAAAACCTTTTCACTTACTAGTTCCAACTGCTGTCCCAATACGTTTGTCCAAAATCCACATTTGAATTTTTCCTGTCTTTGTGGCCCAATACCTAATTGCAAAAAATAAAAAAAATGTTCCAAATACTATTGTCCACATTTTTATCACCTTTTCAGTAAGTGTCAATTTGTCACTTTTTTCCACACTTCCACTTCCTGTTGTCCCAATAATTTTGTCCAGCATCTACATTGTTGCCATCCATTAGGTGTCCCAATACTTTAGTCCAGAAATTCCACATTTTTATTTCCTCTTTGTGTCCTAATACTGTTGTCCAAATTCCCATATTTGCTTGACTTATGTAAATGTCCCAATACTTTTGTATAAACATTTTTCTGTCCTTTGTGCCAAATCTTAAGTCAAAAAATACATATACAGTTATCCACACTTTCACTAACTATTGGTGTCCCAGTACTTTGCAAGTGTCCTAATACTTTTTTCAAAAATCCACATTTTCACTTCCTGACCGTGTCCAATACTTTTGTCTGAAATTCCCATTTTAACTTTTTTCTTAAACTTCTTGTTGGTATCCCAATAGATTTGTCCAAACTTGAGCTCTTCTTCCAATACATGAGTCATCAAAGTAATCAATTTTCAATCGTTTTTGTCCAAATTCTACATTTAACTTGTTTTTATGCTCTTTAATCTAAATGTTCACTTCCTATTTGTGTCTCAATACTTGTAGTTAAGTTCCACTATTTCTTTTTCACATCAGATAGGTGTCCTAATACTTTTGTCCTACTCCATATTTAATCTCTGGTGAGGTCCGTTCAAAATCAACAGTGGACTTGCTTTGACATGGAAGGATGGATTTGACCTTTGATCGTTGCGTGTTAAAAATATACAGTGCTTTTGCTTCAACAATGTACAACAGTGACATTTTTCTGCTGTGTCCTGCATGGCTGATGCATGGTTTCCTCTTCCACGCTCCACCACTGCCCCCTGTTGGATGTTACTAAGTACTTTCCTCTCACACATTCTTCAACAAATGGACACAAGTATCTGGATACAGCTGTTAATCAACGAATCAATCACTCACAGAGTGGATGAGCGTTTAGAATGTCAATTGTTGCTTTCAAAATAGCAAACTCTTTATTTTTCACTTCCTGTACGTTATGTACCAATACATTAGTCCCAACTCCACATTTTCTTCACTTAGTTTTTTTTTAGGTGTCCCATTACTTTCATCTACATTTTCTTCAAAACCTACAGCAACTGAAAACACTCCGTTTTCAGTTGCTGTAGGTGTCCCAATACTTATGTCTCCATTGTAACTGACTGTGTTCCATTACTTTTGTCCAAATTGTCTTCAAATTAATCCTCACAACCTTCATATGTCCCTTTACTGTTGTCCAAAAGACATCCCCCCCCCCCCCACCATTTTGCTTCCTGTACGTTTCCCAATACATACACGTTAACTTCCTGTAGGTGTCCAAAGACTTTTGTCCAGTAAACACAAAAAGATGAAATCAAGAGTGTGTGTATTTGTTGGCATGTCTCACTTGTTTTGTCCCCCCTCACCAAGAAAAGTCAATGACCTATTGTTGCTGTTCTTTGTCCCTCATTAAGCGTAAAAGCGGTGGTATGTTACTTGGATCGATGCAGCACTTTACTTTGTCTGTGCGCAACACTTTTAAATGTCAGCAGCCATTCTGTCCTCACTCACTGAAAAAGCTTTAGTTGTTGTCAGCACTTTGAACAAACAACAATTCAACACACGTTGATGGTACCACGACACAAGCACTCAATAGAGACATGTTTTTCCCCCCACACAGTTTAAAGAGTTCTCAAGTGTCTTAATAACGTCCGTGACATACTTCCGTCAAAGCCTTAAGAATAATTGACATTTTTACTGCATGTTTTGGGTAATATAAGAGGCACATGCGCACTGTACTTTTTTAATTTAAAGAATAAAGTAAAATGTATTGTTTTATTATTATCTGAAAACAAGCTGTTCTACTGAGCATATATTAAATATTAAGCCACTGTAACATTTAATTAATTTTGTAATTTTCTCACATACCACTAGGTGGCGCCTGCACACCAGACAGCACTTTGTAAACGGAAGCAGAGCAAGACTGTGAAACAAGCCGACGCGAAGATAATGTAAGCATTTTTGTGGGCACTACTTCAGAGTAATCAAATAAATGTTTATTAGAAGCTAATGTTGTTATCTCACTTAAGTTGAGTGTTATAGAGATTCCATGGATGCAACATTTCATCACCAAGCCACTGAATTACACTTGGCAAGTCATGCAGTGGTGTGGTGCGGTGCTTGACATGGCCAAACATGAAGAAGGCTGATGATGATGATGATGATGATGATGGGTGAGCACACACATATTTGTAGAAAAGATTGAAATCTCGATTGTTCGTAACATGTCTCCTCTTTAATGTAATGATTGTGATGAGGAAGAATATAACAAGTGAACAGGAAAGCCAACACCTTTGTCCAATTTGTGGCTAATGGAATGTATTTCTTCAGCACAAAAACATGGACGACACACTGGAAGTATCCAACTGACAACATGAAAACAAAGGTAATGTGACACATTTGATTTAACATGAATAAAGACAATCAGAGGTTTCAGTGAAGGTGGTTAAGATACAAGTTTTGTCGTCTTGTGTTTTTCTGGTCCAATGTGGTGGTCTTTAGACACACTGAAACATGAATATACACAAAGTCAGGGTCAATCTTTTCCTTTTATGGAGAGACAATTCACATTGCTCAAACACAACCTGTGCTACGTTAAACGTAGCCATTTTAGCTTAAACTTTTGACAGCACTATTTATTTATTTTTATTTTTTTGTGGGTCACTTTCCAGCTCCATCAAAGGACCAAATGAGCTTCTCAATCTGGAAGAGTGTTTTTTGTTTAGCCTGAACACTAAGGATGCACCGAAAATGAAAATGTTTGGCTGAAACCGAAAACGAAAAATGTTGGCCGAAAACCGAAATGCTGAAAAAAAAATTATGCCAATTTTTACTATCATTGCATTGATCATAATTAATTAAAATTATAATATTATTATAAAATATTTATTTAGCACTGGCTTTTTAACCAAGCACAATATAAATTGAAATGTGCCCACACCGCAGACATGTTGGCTAATGGTACATTAAACACCAAACGAGGGGTGAGCATTTTCTGGCGGTGCGATTGCACTTTATAGTCAATGTAGTTTGCAAAGGCAGGCACGGATGTGTGCGGCGCACTTAAAATCAGCACATTCACATATTCACCAACGTTTAAAAAAATAATAATACATTTGTTCGTACCAGCTAATCGGCTTTGGGAACGGACTGCAAAGTCGCACACAGCGTCCTGTACAGGTGTGTCGCCACCCGGAGATAGCGGTAAGTGTTTCCGAGTTCAAAACTGTTGATAGCAATAGTGCTAGCATTAGCTAAAGTATTCAGCGCGGCCACCGGGATGCCGGTGAAAAAGTGGAAGAGTTCGAGGGGCTCTTATAAAAAAAGAAATTAAAAAAAAGAAATAAAAAAAAAGAAGGAGAAGTCGCTGCGGGAGAAAGAGTGGCTCACCTGTACTGCAGTACACGGCAGTTCTGTCTTTTTTCGATCCACTTAAATGTTGTACGCCAAGCGACGCCCCTATCAATGACCCCGGGAGCTGCTGCGACCGACCGACCGATGTAAACTCACACGGTTGAAAAGCCAGCGAGAAGACAAGGCGGACACTCACCCCCGCGTTCGCTGTTTAATTCAAACAGACGCTTGCTTGCAGCGTTTTTTTTTTTTTTTTTGCTTGCGTCATCACAACATCCTATTCTTTCGGCTTTAAATGTATTTTGTCCGAATGCCGAAAATGGCAAAAATAGCCATTTTCGTCCGAAAATTTTCTGTGGCCGAATATTCGGTGCATCACTACTGAACACTAGTGATGAGAAATGAAGCCTCACGAACCACTTGCGATATTTTTAACTCCTCTAGATGGTGCTCTTGATGCAATAGAAAAGCAATCAAATTCAAATGTTCTTCTTTATCAAGAGCACCATCAAGAGAAGTAAAAAAAAAAATATTGCAAGTGGTTCATGAAGCTTCATTTTCCCAACACTACCAAACACGTATTGTATGGGAAATGGCAAGTTTTTTTTCCCAGTTTTCTTTTTTTGCAAGAAGTTCAAATGTACAATGAATGATGTCATAGCATCATCACTGGAAGTTGACAACACATGCAATCAGACAGCTGTGTGGTCGTTTCCATGTCATTTATGGCCTCTTGGGGACCCATTTTTATGGCAGCTCAAGTACTGCTATGATCTGCGATGTTGCGTTTGCATCATACCATGAGTTGAGCGACTTCGTCCTCCACTATTTTGCCTTTCACCTTCTTCTTCTCTGCAACAACAACAGGAAGTCATTCACCTTCTTTTAACTCATTCGCTGCCATTGATGGCTATAGACGTCAAAAATTAATTTGAACTATTTCTATTAGTTTGACACTTTTTCCACTTTTGTTAGTAAGAGTATGAAAACCTAAAAAATAAAATGTTTGAATATTTAGAACAGATCTAAAATTTGTGATTAATCGTGAGTTAATTATTGAAGTCATGTGATTAATTACAATAAAAAAAATTAATCGCCTGACTCGAAGAAAAAAAATAAAGGATTATCAAAAAATTAGGGGCGCCAGGCGATTAAATTTTTTAATTGTGAATAATCGCATGACTTCACTAGTTAACTCACGATTAATCACAAATTTGATATCTGTTCTAAATGTACAATTAAAAAAATCTAGGTTTTCACACTCTTGTTAACAAAAGTGGAAATTTTATATTAAACTAATAGAAATTGTTCAAATGAATTTTTGACGTCTATAGCCGTCAATGGCAGTGAATGAGTTAAGTGAGTCAGAATGGACACAACACATTTCCAGTTAGAGAATGGGGAAAAGTGGATTGTTAAGCAAGCTTTGAAAAACTTTGTTTTCATATATATATATATATATATATATATATATATATATTATTATTATTTTTTATTTTTTTTAACTCATCAGGTTTACTTCCTGGTTTTGAATTGGACAACAACTAGTTGGGTAGTAGTTGATAAACTAGCCCTGGAACAAAAATTAATTTTAAACTTTGAAATAGATTCTTACTCTTTGTCTTGACAGGCGTTTCGTGATTTTGGGCAGCTTCATCATCCTCTCCTCTCTTCTTCTTCACCTCCAGTGAGTCGTTAGCATTCCCGCCGTTTTCCGTTCCCTCAACCGCCTCCTCATCGGTTGCTCTCTTCTTCTTCTTTTTCTTCTTCTTGCTCACGGCCTCTAAAAAGTCAGCAGCATCCTCGACCTTTTCCTCACTGGTTGCTGTCTTCTTCTTGGCTTTCTTGGCGGTGCTGGTAGGAGACTGGTTTTCGTCCTGCATCATCATCGTCTTCTTCTTTGGTGTGTCCTCCTCCAAGATGGCGTCATCCGCATCTCGTTTGGAGGGTTTAAGCGGCGGAGTTTGCTCTTCCTCGCTCACGTCCAACTGCTGTTGCTTTAGCAACGTGGCTTGCTTCTCGCGGAGGAGCATCTTTTGTCGATGTCGCTTCAGACGTCGCTTCTTGCTATTGGACAGCTTGGTGGCGGCACCACCTTTAGGACAGAAGAGGAAACAGCAACATCTAAGACTTTGTTCCGTCCCACAAAAGGTGAACAACGGCGCAAACGGCCATTACATCCAGTTCGATCGGCGCAAAGGCTACGAAAAATACTACTAACCCAATTCCAATGAAGTTGCGATGGTGTGTTAAATGTAAATAATAACGGAATGCAATGATTTGCAAATCATGTTCAACCTCTGTTTAATTGAATACACTCAGACAAAATATTTAGCTATAGACATCAAAAATGTATTTGAACTATTTCTATTAGTTTAAAATGTTTCCCACTTTTGTTAACAAGAATATAAAAACCTAGAAACATGTTTTATTGTACATTTTCAACAGATATCAAATTTGTAATTAATCATAACTTAACTATTGAAGTCATGCGATTAATTACAATTAACATTTTTAATCACCTGACGCGATAATTTTTTTTTAAAAAATTAGGGGCGTCAGGCAATTATTATTTTTTTATTGTAATTAATTGCATGACTTCACTAGTTAACTCACAAATAATCACAAATGTTATATTTGTTCTAAATGTACAATTAAAAAAATCCTAGGTTCTCATACTCTTAACAAAAGTGAAAAAAAAAAAAGTTAAACTAACAGAAATAGTTCAAATTAATTTTTGACGTCTATAGCCGTCAATGGCAGTGAATGAGTTAATGTTCAGACTGGTCAACTTGATTGCTTTTAGCATCATTAACATAGAATGTTATGGCTGCAACATAAAAAACAAAAAAATATATATAAAAAAAACGGCATGGCCATGTTTGTCACTGTTACATTCAGTGACTTCTCCAGATTCTCTGAAGCGTTTGATGATATTCTGGACAGTCGATGACGAAATCCCTAAATTCCTTGTGATTGTACATTTGGGCAACATCGTCCTTAAACTGTCCGACTATTTTCTCACGCACTTGTTGACAAAGAGATGAACCTCGCCTTTGCTTGTGAACGACAATTCAGGGAAGCTTCTTTTACATCTAATCATGGCACCCACCTGTTCCCAATTAGCCTGTTCACCTGTGGGATGTTCAAAACAGGTGTTTGATTGATGAGCATTCTTGAACTTTCTCGGTCTTTTTTGCCACCAGTCCCTGATTTTTTGGAACGTGTTGCAGCCAATTCTAAGTTAAAAACAATCAAGTTTGAATGTTTAATATTTTGTCTTTGTAGTGTATTCAATTATAAGTTGAGCATGATTTGCAAATCACTGTATTCAGTTTGTTTTTATGCTTAACACAATGTCCCAACTTGAGTGGAATTGGGTTTGTAAAAGAAAGAAAACTCCACAGTTAGACGACACTTTGGCTTGCGCTGGGAACAAACATAGAGACCATAGAGTTTTAGTGGCACGCTGAAGGAAAACCTCAAACTTATGAGAATAATTTTTCAATGTTTAACAAAGTTCTTTTACAAACAATATACAGTTGTTTTTTCAAGAATCTATGAAGATTCTAAGCAGAGTTTTCAAGAATGAAGCCATCTTTTGTCAAGAATAAAGTCATTTAATTAATTATTTGTATTTATTATTAATAATTATGTCATATTTTTTCCAAAGTATTCTAATCACAGAACAGAGTCATCTTTTTTCAAGAATGATGTCAGGTTTTTGCAAGAGTAAGGGTGTTTGTTATTTGTTTTTCAAGAATTAAGTTTTGCTTTTCAAGAAAAAATATTTTTACAACAACAATAAGCAGCTTTTCAGTTTTGTACCTTCGGCCTCCAGCTTCTTTTGCAGCTCTCTGTTGCCCCCTGCTGCTCCTTCATCGCACTGCACCTCCTCATTTCCCAGACCTTCGTCGTCCACCTCCTCCTCCCTCTTCTTTTTCTTCTTCTTCTTCTTTTTCTCCACCGGTGCAGCCACATCTTCCTCCACCTCCTGCTGCTCCTTTTCTTTGTCTTCCTTCTTCCTCTTCTTGCCTTTCTTCGTGTTTTCTGGCGGATCGTCCCGCTCCGTCTTCTGATCCTCCTCAGGAGCCGTCTTCTTCTTTTTCTTCTTCTTGGGGCTTGCCGCTTCTTCGGCAAGACAAACTTCTGTTTTGACTACGTCGAAGTTGAGGGTGATGGCGACATCCACGTGGTCTCGCTCCTCCGCCGCCATCTTATCTAAAATAGGACACACATTCGGTTTGAAATGGTTGAAAACTGTACAAAAATGTCATCACGTGGCTACGACAAAATTGTTTTTAACCGTTATCGGGAGACTCCAGCGCCCCCGTCTGGTTGTCCTCTTGCTCCGACTTCACTGTGACATCACTGACCTCCATCTTTTCAACACACGCCCCCAAGTCATCACCAGCCATCACTATTATAGTTTTTTGTTTACATCCTAAGAAGTGTTTGTTACCTTGGCGACCTCATCGTCGTTCCGCTCAGTCTTGATGTCAGCATCTAAAAACAATGCCCAGGTGAATGAATAAATGGTTGGAAAAAACGATTTAAGGGTAAACTTAACAAGAGGTATTTTGCAAAGAATAATGGCAGACGTTCTCAGAAAAAAGTCTTTTATCAAGAATGCAGTTGAACTTTTCCCAGAATAAAGTCAAATAAGGTTGTTTTCAAGAATAAAGTCAGCCACGGCATAATATGGAAACAATTAAGGCATCTTTTTTTCAAGGGGAAAGGAAGGAACAATAAGTCACGTTTGTTCCAAGAAAAGTTGCAATCTTGACTGAATTAAGTTTTTTCTTTTTAGAATAGTTGTTTCTTTGGAGGAAAAAAAAGGTATAATGCAACAGTAATGTCTGATTTCTAGAGGAAATGAAGGAATAATTGGTTGGTTTTGTTCCAGAATAACATTTTATTTATTATTTTTAAGAAATAAAGCCTTTTTTTTTTAAAGAAAAAGCACAATATTTCAACAAGTAAGTTAAACAAATTTAAAGGGTAAAGAAGTAGTAAAATAATTCTTAATAGGATAAAATTATACTCTTTTGGGAATGCAGTATTTTTCTTAAATGGCAAAAAATTATTTAAAAAAAAAAGGAAATTCGGAAAAAAAAGCTAGAGTATTATGTGACCTTTTTTTTTTATTATTAAAGTTTTTTTCAAGAATAAAATATTTCTTCCAATACTTAAGTCATATATTCATGAGAAGAGGTGAAGGAATAAATGGTTGCATAATTTGACTGAACAAAGATGTAATCTTACAAGCGTAAAGTCTTACTTCCTGGAGAACAATAAAATGGTATAAATTTGCAAGAACAAAGTTGCACGGACTCATTTGAAAGAATCCGTTTACAAATGAGACATTTTCACAGCCGCTTGCAAGTCTTGCCGCCAAAGTGCCAAAGAGAACATTGTGCGAATGTGTGTCTGTGTGTATGCGTTGCTTCTTTGCTGGGCCGTGATTGGCCGCTCATACCTGCAGGAGGCGGGACGTCATGGGTGCAAAACATTTCTTGCTCATCTTTCAAGCCGATTCTACTTTCTTGCACCTGTGTGTCGTCCGAGCAATCATTGGTTGCTTCCGTTGGTAAGGGCCTGGCCTCTTTTTGATTGACACTTGACTCCAACGAGGCATCCGTGTCAACTTCTGGCTGCGGGAGGAAGAGGACGACAGGCCAGTTAACGCTCAATGCTCCTTGACAACTTTCTGCTTGAATCGAATTTTGTGTTTGTTGTACAAAAGCCTGAAAAACAACATGACATCAGAATGATGATTTGCTGTGAGGTGACACTTGATTGCAGACACAAAGCAGATCATCTGCAGTGGAAACAGGCGAGGCAGACGTGTGTGAAAGTGTCGTGTTGTCATTGATTGAGACAAGCGCACGCACGCACGCACACACACGCACGCCATTATTACGGCCAGTGGAGCGCAGCTATGCGTGTGCAACCAAACGGAACATCAAACTTTCGGGCTCGCCCGCTTCCGCCCGACAAAGCCAAAGTTATTTGTGCATTTGTGGACAGTCAGCTTTCACTTTTGGGCAGAGGAGCTCGTCAAATTCTGATATCACATAACTGATATCTGATATCACATAATAGGCTTCACCATACATTTATTTTGCAACTACAAATTCCAGTTTTTGGGGTAGTGTCACAATGGATAGTAGCAAGTCTATAAATGATACGATACATCCATATTTCAATATTTACATCAACAACGTTATCAATATGTGATCCAGTTGTATCAGTAAAAATCATCCCAGTAACAATAATGTGTGGAGATTACGCAACTCAACTTTGTTTATAAAGCACTTTAAAAACAACCGTCACTCCGTACAAAGTGCTCACTGTACATGGAATCAAATTGGAATGAGACAATTTTCATGAAGTGTGACCTCGAACAGCAACAAAATCAATAGTTGATTCAATTCGATTGATAGTGTATCATAAGCTTAAACAACAAAATACATTCTGATATTGCAATCTTACAGAACTTAAAGAATGAGTTACGACTGGTAATGTATCGTACAATTTAACAATACAATCCATACTGGCACCGACTTTTTTTTTTTTTATTGGAATTATCGGAACAAATATATAACCAAGATATTTTCATGAACTTGTCAAATGAGTCGAGGTTTTCATCAAATGTGATATCAGGTCGTTTATCAATACAATTTGAGTCCAGTTTTCTCAATAACCCTTCATAAGAAATAAACAGTTGAATGGCAAAAATCTGACTATAATTATGCACTAAAATACACAGTAAAAAAAAAAAAAGAATATATATGCATACAAAGTACTACTATTATACTATATATATATATATATTTTAAAAAAAACTTTGATGAATCTCTAATATGGGAAAAGGAAAAAATAAAAAATAAATAAAAATGCTAGGGAAAAAAATCCATATTCGATTGCATTATATATCATTACACATTCATTAGGTACACATCACCATAAAATCAAATTCATTATCTGTATTCACTTTCAAATATGTTAATTATTGTGCTTGTACAAGTGCACTGCATCATACATCTATCAATATCCATCACATTTCTGGTGACCTTATTTACCTCTTGTGTTTTTTCTTCCTCTTCAGGTTGATGCGAGTGGCATCCATTGTGGTCGTGTCCGTTGGTGCGCTCCACGCCTTCTGCCTTAGAGGCTAAATCAAAAGTAAACCGGTAAAAATAAAACACAAACAAGACCATAAAAAAAATTTAACAAGCAAACTTACCAGGCAGAGCTTCAGCATCGATGTTGTCGTCTCTTGGGGGTTCAACTTGGCTGGGCGCATCGGAACCGTCGGCTGGCTGCACGGCATGCTGGGTATGCGAGCACAGCCTGTACGCACGCAACATATAAATGGAACGTACAAGACTATAATTGATGGTGCATTTTATGACGGCAGACATTTTGTTTGCAAGATTCATTTTTAAATTTTGCTTACTTTAGCCATCCGTTGTAGATGTCTTGTAGGTTCAAGCTCATGTTTGGCATCTCCACCTGCACACAAAAAAAATGGACACGGTCTTACTAAACTAAATGTCAGTCACTTTCCGGTTAAAAAATGTGATTTTAAATACACGTCAATGTTCTGGAAATATTGATTACATGAACTGTATGTTTTTTAAAGCATGGGTTAATTTGTTGTGTGCTTATAAGCTATACTGATGCATGTCATGTAAAATGTCTTGCCGTACACATGAGTAAAAATGAACAACATAATGATGCTTTATGCAAAACGAGCATGCTTACATAATCATTTTAAATAGATGTAACATGTCCTGTTTAAAATAATGTATTTCTATAAACAATACAACATTTAAAAAAAAGTCTGGCCATGTTAGAAAAATATCTTGCTATGTATCAATACATAAAATATTGTCTTGCTGTACACATGGGTCAAAAAATATGATCATATTAAGGGATACTTGATACGAGTGTGCTTTCATAATGTTACATAAAGTAGATATTTGACATACAAGCATCGACTTTAGGTTGGTCAAGCTTAGCAACGTCAGCAGCAGAGAGAATTGGAACACACCTCCTCCAACTGTACTTCATGTTCTATTCCTTCCATAAACCCTCTTTTAAACTCTAAATGCACATTTCAATTCTATTTTTCTCGCCTTCTTCTTCGTCGCCTGTCTGCCATTAAATAAAATGAGAACAGATGGCACGCACACAAAACGGATATTAAAAAATGTCAAATATGTTTCTCCATTTTTTGTGTTGTTACCTGGCTGACATGTTCTTCCAACACTTGAGCTACGGCCATCAAGCCGTTCATCTTTAAATGTTGTACGATGAGAGCGAGCAGCGACGAGTCTTCCTGGCACGACATGACGAACATGGCATCAAAATGAAATGTTCCAGGCTCGGCTGGTTCACTTTACATTTGAACACGGTTCATTTCACTTCGCGATATGCATCATGGGAGTTGTAGTCTTTTTTCGGCAAATGACCCAAAACCCGAAAGCTGGATAGATGATCGAAGGTTGTTCTGTTTGTTCTGTGGATTACATTTTTGTATTAAGTATTGTTGCAACGACAATTATGACAAGGTAGTTTAAATAATTATTTCTGTGTGAATACAGTTATTGTGTGTTTTGTAATCATAACGTTCTTCTGGCAATCACCCTATGTTGGTTTCATACGTGCAAAGAATAATTTTACTGTTGCCATGTTTGTTTTGTAAATTGCAATAAAGTTAAAAAAAAACTCTTTGGACGCTTATTCCTGACGTCATAATGTGATACAGAAGTTTGTTTGTTTGGTTGGTTGTTGTTGGGTTTTTTTTAATCAGTCACGTAAATTCTTCTCCCACCGTTCTTTAATTATTTTATTCTATTTCACACATGTAAAAAATATGTATTTCATAAAAAAAACTATCTAATGCATATACATGCAACTTTTTTATTTATGTAATAAATATTAGTAAATAATACGATTTAAAAAAAATGTAACGATCATTAATGACAGCATTATAACACTGACCACATGATATTCTGCTGAAAGATGAGCGTTAAATTGTGACAAGACGAGATGTCAAAATGTTGTTTTACATTTAATGTTCAACCAGCCATGCTATCTGTTAATATTCTATTTTATGCTGTTAAATCTACTGATTGTGTGTTTACACTTTACAGTACATGTATTTGATTATACATAAAAACACTCTTAATACAATTCATCCATCCATCCATTTTCTGAACCGCCTGTCTTAATACAATATTGGAGTTAATTTTGTGTATTTGACAGCACTTTGGTCTGCAGTTTTGAAATGTGCTCTGAAAATACATTTGGTTTGGATTAGACTGAACGTGCTTCATTTATTACATGCATCATGAATTATTCATATCCTTGCCAGATGGCGTGTTTCTTGTTCCCATTCATGTGTTTAGCATGTGTTCACGTTGGTACCAAGAATACGACGTTCAAACATTTAGTATTATGATGTTAGTGTCCAATAAAGAGTAAAGGGAGGGTGAGCGACAAAAACAGCGTGAAAAGAAGTTTTTGAGCTTCACTTTAAGCTCAAGTTTCCCCCTCGGAAAAAAAGCGGCGGATTCAGACTAGTTGTATTTTCAAAATAAAAGAAAAAAGTTCGCGCCACTGTGATTGAAAAAGGGATAGCCTCTAGCTAGCCGTTAGCTACGAACGTTAGCTTAGTGTGACTTTAATGATTATTTATGTCGTAACCTATTAGTAATTATGCACGTGGAATTCACGCTTGTATTGGCTATTTGCCGTTTTGCCTTTTGAGATTCTTATTTTGGCGGGTCAAGGTGGAATTCTTGTTAAAAGAGTACGTGTGACTTGACAAGTGTGGTGAGGTTCTTTTTTTTTTTTTCTTCCAGTGGGAGTGTGAAGAAAGTTTTTTGGAGGAAGGGAAAGTTCTCTTGGAAACTTGAGGACATGCGGCGGCGTCCTCAGCAAACTTTGAACAGCAAGAAAGAGAATGAAGTGACTCACATTGTGCCCACCCTGAGGTATTATTGTTTGATTCATTGATTGATTGACTCATTGATTGATTGATGATTGATTGACAGCGGCCTTGAGCTGATCATAACGCTGCAGGCCGGCAGATCAGATGTGTTGACATTTTTTTTTGTATTCATTAAATAACACACTTGGGTGATAAATGTCTGACAGCACAACCGTGCTCTAGTGGCGAGCACGGTTGGCTAGTTTTGGGGGTTGTGGGTTTGAATCTCGGCTATGTGGAGTTTGCATGTTCTTACTTGTGTGGGCTTTTCCTTTCACATTCCCGAAACGTGCCCGTTCGCTTCATGAAAGACTGGTGACCAATCCTTTGTGTGTCTAGTTTACATGCTCTGTGATTTGCTGCGACCAGTCCATTATTTGTGCATATGTGGTATATTGGATAGAGACCAGTTCATGGCAACATAATGAAGACCAGTTGCTGCATGTCTGACTCACACGCACTTTGCAAGCACGCGCCTAACAAAGAAATACAAAATCTCCTGGCGTCATTGTATCTCACTGAAGAAAGCTGAAGACAAAGCACCCATAAACGCAAGCGTGATTTCAACATGCTAGATAATAAAAGAAGAAAAATAACATGATTAGTTTGAATGCGTCATGTGATTGCTAAATAGAATAGTCTTTATATATATATATATATAGCTGGGAAAGTCTGTTTTTATGACTATTTTTTTTACACCCTGAAGGGTACACCACGTTGGTGACCCCAAGGCATCAGTAGCCAATGGGCCTGTTCTAAAAATAGCTAATAAATTGATGAGACATTGTGATTTTTTAGGAATGTTGTAGAAGTAATCATTTGAAAATGTAAACACTGAATAATTTTAGGTGCCCCCCCCCTCTCCACTCCCCCCATTTGTATTGATCCCACCCGTTTTATTCAGTAAAATATGTAGGTTGTATAATTTGAAAAAATTAACTTTTCCCACCTAAAAAACATTTTTTTTTAGATGATTAAATAAAAGCAGCTTAGAAAAAAGTTTTTTTCAAAAAAAAAATACAAATACTAAATATGTAAAAACAACAGAAAACTAAATAATAGTACTATTTTATTTTTCTTATCTATCAAGTGATGACACCACTTTTTGTGTATAATCTTTTTCTTATGAGCTCCTACTGAAAAAAATCCTAAGAAAAAGCAAGGATGCTGGCTGAAAGTGTTTTGGAGGTCTGCCCCCTGGTGGTAGATTCACATAATCCCCAATTTTTATGGTCCCCGCAGGAAAGATGCGGGCGGCCGCCGCCACATCGCTGCTCCTGTTTCTTTGTGTTGTCCGCCTGCACCGCAGCTGCTGCGATCATCGGGAAGAACGCCGTAATGACGGGAACGACAACGTCGATGACGTTGAGAACGACACGACGACGGCGAAGGGCGGCAGGAAGCAGCCGCACATCATCTTCATCCTCATCGATGATCAGGTGGGTGTGCAAGAGCGACGCGAATTGATGGTGGCCAGATGTTGTGAAGGCTGCTGCTGCTGCCATCTAGCTGTGGGGGTGTGAAGTGCGCTCTAATGAAATCTTCTGCTATTTGGACAAACTTGCAAGTCAATGCGCCACTTAGGGAGGTTTGGCAACGGGACAGTTGGTCTTGGATGATGATGATGATGATTTGCGGACTTTCCCTCCATCAGGGCTTCAACGACATCGGCTACCACAACCCGAGCATCAAGACGCCCACGTTGGACAAGTTGGCGGCTGAGGGTGTCAAGCTGGAGAACTACTACGTCCAGCCCATCTGCACGCCGTCGCGCAGCCAGCTCCTCACCGGCAGGTACTAGTTAGTGCTCCTCTAGTACGCTACTGTTCCACAAGTATTGTTTGTTCGTGCAGGTACCAGATCCACACGGGGCTCCAGCACTCCATCATCAGGCCGAGCCAGCCCAGCTGCCTCCCCCCCAACATGGACACGCTCCCCCAGAGGCTGCGCCAGGCCGGCTACGCCACGCACATGGTGGGCAAGTGGCATCTGGGATTCTACACGTGAGCGCCACGCAATTCAGTCGTCACCCGCGCAACGAGCGATCGCTTATTCGGACTCGGCTTATGGTCTCGCATCCAGGAAGGCGTGCCTGCCCACCAGGAAAGGCTTTGACTCTTTCTTCGGATCCTTAACGGGAAGTGTGGACTACTACAGGTAACGAGTGCTTGCTTGTGGGGTTTTCATTGATCACAAGGTGTGACGTTGCGACTGGCTTGCGCGCGTGCGCGTTTGGCTCGCGTGCGCAGTTACGGGTCATGTGACGGCCCCGGCCTGTGCGGCTACGACCTCCACGACAACGAGAGCGTGGCCTGGGGTCACGAGGGCAAATACTCCACCACGCTCTTCACGCAGCGAGCTCGCAAGATCCTCCAGAGTCACGATCCCACCCGGCAACCCATCTTCCTGCTCCTTTCCCTGCAGGTAGGTCAATTAGAAAAATAAATAAATAATCAAATACAACTATATTCTCTTAAGCTATTGACAAAACGCAATAAGATCAAAAAAACCAACAAAAAAAACTTTTTTTCCCCAAAGGAAGATTAGTACTTTTTGGGGACCTTTTCTAAATGTTTTTTATTATTTTTTTATTATTATTATTATTATTTTTTTATCTTAACTTACAACTTAACCTTAAGACCTTAACCTTAACTTAACCCCCCCCCCAAAAAAATTATTCTCATGCAATTATTTCTAAAATTATGTAACTTAAAAAAAATGTTTTAATCCTAATTAAGTTCATTGCTACTCTTTGGGGGGGGGGGGACGTGACGTGTGCGGCGACCACTTTGCAGAGAGAGAAAATCTTTAAAATAATATATATATATATATAAATTATTTGAATAGTGATGCGCTTTTTTGTAAAAAAAAGAAAGGATTTGCTTTTAAAAAAGTATTCATAAACATTTATTCTAAAAATAGTTTCTTCTCAAAAAACTTTTTTTCTACAGTAAATACCAACAATAGAAAAATTACCAAATTATAGTAATGTAATTTAACAAAAAAAATTCTACAGTAAATACCAACAATAGAAAAATTACAACATTGTTGTAGTGCAATAAAAAAAAGAAAAATCTCAAAAAATCCCTTTGTAATGTAAAATTACCACTTAAAAAAATGCTACTTTTTAAAAAGGACTCACTCTCCCCCCCGAGAAATCGACACATTTTTCTATTTTCTTAATTATTTCCTCACCAAAAATTTGACTCCTTCAAATACTTTTTTTTTTAAAGAAACATTTTTAAATACTTTTTTTAATTATTTTTTTTTAAACCAGAATAATCTTTTGTCGGAGAGATTTGTTTGTTCCCTAAAGTGTTTTGGTGTTTTACGTGCACAGGCAGTGCACACGCCGCTGCAGCCGCCCAAGTCATACATCTACCCGTACCGCGGCATGGCCGACGTGGCGCGGAGAAAGTTCGCCGCCATGGTGTCAACAGTGGACGAGGCAGTGCGCAACATTACCTACGCACTGCGCAAGTCGGGCTTGTACCGCGACAGCGTCATCGTCTACTCCACCGACAACGGGGCACAGCCCTTCACTGGCGGGAGCAACTGGCCGCTCCGGGGGCGAAAGGTAACGCAAAACGCCCGGCGACTGGCTGTGCATGGGCTCCGCAAAACAAAATGTCACTTATTTGGACTTCACAGTATTTTAGAGAAGGACGACATAACCAATAACACTGGGAAACAGTTTAGGAAAAATGTTCTGATTAAAGCTCAAATTGGCATGCTGACTCATTTTTTTCCTAGCGCGTCAAGTATTTTCTCCACAGCCTACCCTCCAGATAAACAAAATTCCGTAGCTGTAGTAAGAAGAGCCGATTACGATTGGCCTCATCGACAGTTACGTGGCAACTTGTTTGTGCAGTTGTCTTCATTTTGTTTGCTGCTTTTTTAGTTGTCAAAGCTTGTAATTATTCCATCTTTATTTGCATGAATGCATATTGAAGATATGTTGTCAGAAAACAGGGATCCTATAGCTCAGAAACTTGACACGATAGAGGAAAACTGATACGTTTTGCATTCTGCATCCAAAAATGAGTTAAAAACAGTTGTCAGAAAATTGTGCTCCAATGTGTAATCTCATTCTTATTCTTATTATTTTAGCTTTTACAATTTTGACTATCTTTCTGAAAAACAACGTGATAATAGATATTTCTAAGACTTCCTGAAAATTATTATTTTTTGCTTGTTCTAAAAATGAATATAGGAAATGTTATTTCTCCCCAGAAAGTACTTTAAAGAATTTTTTAATCCCCTTAAATATAATGTTATATATATATATATTTATTTTATTTTTATTTTTTTATGAAAAATTTTAACTATTCTTATTCTCATAATTATGCTACTTTTTCTTGGGAAAAAAAGATTAAATTACAACTTTAAAAATAATTTTCAATTATTTTCTATTATATTTATTCCATGAATACTCCTTTTAAAAATAATTTTAAAGAAAGATGTCAAATTTTATATTATACTATTTAAAGTGTTTTTTTCTGGGGCGAAAAAAAAAATCAATGGAAATACTTAAACATTTAAAAACAGTATTTTGCTCCCAAAAAGCCACACTTTTGTTAACAAAAAAAAGGGGGCGGGGGGGTTTGTGAATGAAGACATTTTCCTAAACATGACTTATGACTTTTCCCCCAATTGAATAAAAACAACTGCACAATGTGTGTGAATCCCAACACGATGAGTAACCCTCATTCCATTCAGCAGCAAAGTCGTACGGTTTTGATGACGTGACATGTTCTGGTTGTTTTAAGGGTACGTACTGGGAGGGCGGCGTCCGCGGCGTGGCCTTCGTGCACAGCCCGTTGCTGCGGCGACGGAGGCGAGTATCAAACGCTCTGGTTCACATCACCGACTGGTTCCCCACCCTGCTCACGCTCGCTGGAGGAAACGTCAGCCAGGTAAGTCATGACGATTTTTACTCTGTTAGGCTAGAAAAAAATAAAACAAGCTATAGAAAAAAAGACGACTCAAGATCTTACTCATCTTTGTTCGTGTGATGTTTTGAGAAAAAAGTACTTTATCCTGAAACAAATGATCTTTCATTTCAGAACTTTTTTCTGAAACAAAAACGCTTATCAGTGGCATTGGGCCAAAACCTCTCACCTCCAAGATCGTCACTTTTCAGGATACCCCAAAAATGATGTGTTTTTTTCAACCGTTAATATTACCTCATAAAAGGAGAACAAGCCATTTTAACACTTTTGATTGAGCAATAATTCATAAAATCACACCCACACTGACCAAAAGTATAATTTCTGAAAAAATATGAAATTGAGTTGTGACTTACGAGGTAACCTGATTGTCGGTGATATTTTCACATTTTAAATGGAGGCCCTGCTGCTGAGCCACTGAAGGGCTTTCTCAAACAGTAGTCAGCCAACCACTAGGGGGCGAACATGGTAAAGGCTTCATTAAGAGGCCTAAATAATAAGCGAGTGCGAGTGTGTTTAATAATTGTGATTACAATATTGATCAAAATAAATGTGATAATCATTTTACCTGATGTAAAAAAAAAAACATAAACGCTCTGGACGGCTTTATGAAGCTGTAAAAACGTTTGTTGAGTGCTTTTGATGAGTAGCAATAATTCTGAATCTGTGTCGAAGCGTTGGCAAGTTTTCCACAGTGGCCGTAAAAGTAAAAAGCACATTTGACAGTAATGGAGATGAATGTGCTCCTCGGATGTCAGCGGCGCACAAAACATGGAGCTCATGGATACTTTTTTGGATGACTTCAAACATAAATTGTTGACTTTTATTGGCACTTCCCGCAGAGCAAAGTTGAAAGCTGGCTCGCTACACACACAGAAGTTTTGACAGTAGTCGTCGCCTTTGGCTGCCTGAAGACAAAAAAAAAACTTCAACAAGTCAAGCAGCCACGACTTCGAGAAGACAACTTGACACGCTTTTTAAGTCACGGGTTCGGGCAAATTATATGACCGGTTCGGTATTTTTACTCAAGCATAAGCTACATCATAAATACAGTATAAGTTGAGTACAAATACTACATTGGAGCATAACGCAGCTAGCAGGGGTAAGTCAGGGTCAAAATTATGTTCTATGCGTCCCCACTACTTTAAACATGTTATTCTGATTCATATTTTGTTTGTAGAATATAAATTAAGCAGCAAAATGCACCCATTATCCATCTCAAGGGGCAGCCATTTTGTCACTTGCCGACTGAAAATAACATCGCAGTTGCTCGGGTAACAACCGTCGAGGCTCAGCTTTTTTATGGGTTTGGTCATGTGACTTTTGCAAACTGAGCCCTTACTGTGATGTCATTTTCAGTTGACAGCAAGTGTCAGTATAAGGCAAAATGGCCGCCCCCTGTGATGGTTAAGAAGGGGTAGATTTTTCATATTCCATGAATGCATTTGGGATGTATTTACATAAATTTGGTAAAATAAATAATTCACTCCCAATTTGAATGGATTGTTTCAAAACAAAAACATAAATTTATAGGGGAATTTAATTATAATATTCATAAAAACATTTCTACAAACTTTTTTTTTTTTTTTACAAATGAATTACAAATCATACAATGAATTATTTTATTATAGTCACTTTTTTTCTACCCCATCTATGAATTAAACATGTCCCATGAGTACCAAAGTGCATGTGCTTTCCTTTCACAGAGCCAAGGTCTGGACGGCTTCGACGTGTGGGCCGCCATCAGCGAAGACAAAGCGTCTCCTCGCCAGGAGATCCTGCACAACATTGACCCCCTGCACAAGCCCCCCGCGCCCACCCACACTTGGGACGCTCCGCACAGAGCCGCAGGTAAACCAGTGAATGACATCAGCAGAACGCCGAGTTTGGGCCGGTGTGGTCAAAACAGACTACGTTTAGTTGTTGTTAAAAAGGTTATAACAAATTTCTAAAGTTGCTGAATTTATGAGTTGGTCGACCAAACTGTTCTCCAGTCTTGGTCGAAGCGATTAGTTGAGTCACCTCAAGTAAGCTCACAAGTCACATCAATTAAGCTAATTGCTAATCACATTTTTGGCATCTTGTCTTCCAATTGGCTGATTCATGGAGGACATTTCAACGTGACTGTTCTCTGCAGTCACTGAAAAATCCCACAAATATGACTCCAACTTTATTCCTATAAAATATGGCTTTTCCCAGAAAATATGACTTAATTTGAACCCCTCAACCTACATTTCTATGAATTACAACTTTTTTTTTTTTCTAGAGAGAAAAAAAATCCTAACAAAGTACTGCGGTTAAATAAACGAAGAAGAAAAAAAACTTTAAGATCACACATTTTCTCTCTTAATATGGCCTTTTTCCTTGACAGGATAACATTATTTTCCTGGAGGGGAGGGGAAAAAAAGTTTATAAAACAACATTTTGAACATAATATATAACTTTTTTTCTATATTTACTGTTCCTTGAAAAACAACAACTTTCTCCCCACCAAATTCTGGTATGGCACAAACAGGAGTTTGAGCATACGGAGATCCAAAGCTGTTCGTCATACGTTCATTCACGTGTCGATCAACCTGAAAATTCACGTGATATTTGTTTTGATTTGACAGGAGACTCACTCTTAAAAGAATTCAAGAAGCCCAAGAAGAAGAAGCAGCAAAAGAAAAGGAAGAAACTTCTGAAGCAAAAACCCAAGCAAAAGTCTGCCTTCAAGTTGTCAAAGTCCAAAGCCACCAAAAAGTTGTATTCGGAGCTCAAAGGTCGCCTAGACCGGTCCATCACTCGTGCGTCCCACCCTAAAAGCAAAGCGCCCAAGTCCAAAAGGACTGCATCTCCGGAGCACAATCTGTCGTGGACCGACAGCAAGCGACAATCGCGGCTCAAGGCCAAACGCTCTCCTTCGCCTACATCCTTGTCTCCGCCTACTTTTTTTGAGAGCGCGCCCCCGCCCAACAGTGCCAACAAGCTCCTCGAGTCGCCCGTGTGGGACACATCGGTCCAGGCGGCCATCAGGGTCGGCGACTGGAAACTGCTCACTGGAGACCCTGGACACGGAGAGTGGGTACCTCCGCAGGTATGTGTTACTTGCTATTCGCATCTTCAGCACCATTTAAAAAAAATATTTATTTATTTTTGAAGGAAAAAGTATTTTTTGTAAGAATAAAAAAAATTGAGGGACATACGTGTAATAAAAAAAAAGTACTATTAAAGATTTTTTTGGGGGGGGGATAAATTTGAGCAATATTATTTTTGAAGAGAAATTGGTGCATTTGTATGACTTTTTTTTCTTTTTTTAAGTTGCATCAAGCAAGTTTAAATGTTAGAATTAGATTTTGCAGCAGCAATGCCCTGATGTGTAGAATAAGTCCTAACGTGTTTACAACAACTGCGTCGATAAGCCTATAAAGCTCTTCTAAATAGAGTTTCCAAATTTTTTTCCTCTCACTTCTGCACTGTTTAAAAAAAAAATTCTGTGATTTGAATGTAGTGCTGGAATGCTAAAAATAAAATAAAAGTGACCACTTCTGCACCATAACGCATAGAAGAAGTGCTCACCCCTTAGACACTTGGCATAAACAAGCTTTTACATTGACGGGTATGGAATCTGCTGGGAGTAAGAAAAGGGCACGTTTGAGCACAGCTGGCACGGATCCCCAAAAAAGAAGAAAGGAGAAGTTTTATCCAGCGCGACAAACCAAACCAAAATGCAGTCTGATAGGCGCAGACAGGGGACTGGTGTAAACATCTGAGCAGTGACAGTGACAATTGGCTTCCTTTTTACTGCGAAGGTATGATATGATAACAACGATACGTCAAAGTAAGTTGTAACAATAATGACGACAAATGAAGGTGGAATTGAAAAGCTAATATTGCTTATGAGCGTTGTAAATGTGATCTCGAGGACATGATCCGTGCATGGCTGATACATAAGTGTTCTGGTGTTGCACATTCTGTTTTCTGCATTCTGGTGCCCGAGTGTTAAGTGTACACATGGCACGTCTCCCCGGGGAGAAGGAACTCGTTGTTAGCTCATGTGCCAATTCGGCTCGCGGGTTAGTTTCTTGTTTCCGGCGTCGGCCGTGGCCAACAGTAGCTCTTGTGTGAAGACAAATAAAAAGATGATCTGTGCAAGCAATTTATTTATTGTCTTATCGTTCTATCAGTTGAAATCATCTTTGCCAGTTTGTATTTTCTTTTACAAAAAGTGTCTTAGTGTATGTGTATAGTTACTGGAGATATAAAAAAATATATATTATTTAGGAATAATAATATAGAAATTGCCTTTTCCATGGTATCTTTTTTAAACTTGTATTTTGGTGTAGAAGTTTTTAAAATAATTGTTTTTTTATTCTGTTAACTGTAATTCTTTAAGTTGTATATTGAGAGAAAAATAATTTTTTGGGGGGGAAAAGCATTTTTGTGGTGTATATTTTTTTTAGAGGAAAAACTTTTTTCATAGTTGTATTTTTTAATTTTGGTAATTTTAATTTGAATGTGTATTTTGAAGGAAAATGGGTTCTGTGTGATTTTTTTCTATTTTGGTAAGTTTTCAAAAATAATTTTTAGATTTCTTTGTAAATTTCTGAATTAGTTTATTTGGGGAAAATATTTTTAAAAACTAATCTTTAGATAATGTATTTTTATGTATAAAACTCCCCAAAAACATTCAGTTTTAAGTCTTTATTGGATTTTTCTTGAATGAATTTGATTGATTCTGCTTATTTGTTTGTGTGGAGGTCCTGCCGACATTGGCGGGACGCTGGTGGAACCTGGAGCGGGCGTTCCCGTCGCTCCGGAGCCAAAACGACGGCAAGTCGGCCAAAAGCATTTGGCTGTTTAACATCAGCGCCGACCCATACGAGCGCTGCGACCTTTCCCACCAGCGCCCCGAGGTGGTGCACCGCCTGCTGGCCCGCCTCGCCCACTACAACCGTACCGCCGTTCCTGTCTACTTCCCGCCCGACGACCCACGCGCTCATCCTAACCAGCACGGTGGCGCCTGGGTCCCTTGGATTGACCGGGACGAGGACCAAGACCAGGGCCGTAAGATGGTCCAGCAGAAGAACAGCAAGAAGAAGAACAAATGCCGACTGTGCAAGCTCAAGGCTTTCTTCCTTAAACTCAACACCGGTATCATGTCCAGTCGCATATGAGCCACATCACAACAAGAATTGCGTACATAAGGCAGGCCCTATTCACAACATAAATATAGTGAAAATACAGTGAGTGTATTTGGATTTATCATAATTCTAGTTCAAGTTATCTCCATGTCTCGTAACGAGAAGAAGTGGCCATCTACTGCAGATAGCTAAAAATGGAGTTGCAGATTCAGTTGCAGATCAGCTTAATAGTAGATATCCGTAAAGAGAAACACCATGAACAGGAACGGCAAAAGTGACGTCATTCATCCTCGGTGTTGCAGATGGATGTAATTTAGTTTTGGCAGGTACAGTATCTCCATCGGTTTACAGATCTCGAATTAAAATTATTCAAAATGTAACTACAAATAGTCAGCAAAATGATATATTCATCAAACTGAAACCGTTGACCATAATCGCACAATTAATAATAATTCTTGTATTTGCTCCACAAGATAGCAGTTTGAGCCACTTTTTTTTTATACTATTGATAAATGTCATCATGCGACTTGGCAATGTCCTCATTTGAACTTGACTCAAGCGTGTACCTTTTAATGGTCTCAAAGGGTCCCACCTCTTCAAGTTCTAATTTTGTCTTGTGATTATTCAAATAACAAATCCTAACTTTTAGGGGAGAACAAATTAATAACTTTTTGGACTGTTTTTCTTGTAAGTATACAGGGATTTTTCTCTCGTGTGAAATATCTAGAAAAAGAAAAATCCATGTCAGAATATTGACTTTTCCCGAAAAATGTGACTAATTACTTCGCAAACATAAAAAGCAAAAAGTGTAACAAATATTTTTAAAAAGCCAGTTGCCACTGAAAATACATTATTTTTAATCTCAAGTACCTTTTTCTTCTTTATACGACCACTTGTACTTTTTTTGCTCATAATATTAGGCGATTCTTTTTAAATGCATTTTGCTACTTTGTCAAATGCTAAATAAGCCTTTAAACTTTATGGATGAATCATACATGTTCCCATTTTGAGTACAAAAGCCCACTGGTCCTTTTTATATTGTAACAAACCTTGTGCACATGTGAAATGTTTTTTCTTTTCACTTTATTCTTTCCATTATGTTTTTTGTGAATGACAAGTTTGTCATTGTAATTCAAATACATTGCGTTTTTTTTTTTAAACTATTAGTACCTTCACCCACCCACAAATATTTATTGTCTTGACAAGTACTGTTCACATGTATTTATAATACTGCCATATGATGATGGATGTCGTAAAATGACCCTCACCCCAACTAATACACACGTTTTTAGTTATACATATTTGAATTGTTTGAAGTTAACTTGTAATGCGTAGAGATGAAGCGTCATGAAGCTTTCTTTCAAATTGTGGCGAAACTCAGAAATTCAGAGCTTTGGTGCTTCAATTAAATAAACTGGCACATTGAGTGGAAGAGTTCAAGTCAATGCAACCTATGTCATCTAAGCAGGAAAACATTCACTCTCTTCTTGCAACAATAAAAGTAAAAATGATATTGATGGATTTGTATTATTTACATAACTGTCTGTTCATTTAAATAGAAGTTGCCACAAAGTTATTTTCATTATTATGTGCTCATCTTTATTATAACCGGAGTACTTCTGAACAGAATAAACTAAAGGAGACAGAACTATTTACAAGTTTTTTTTTTTTTTAATTAAGTAGTATTTTCATCACAATAAGACTTAGGCAGCTCCTCTTCACGCTCGCTACTTTTCCCGCTTTTATAAATATGCATTTACAATAGAAGGCGTATGTATCTGCAAGCCAATTCCCACGTACCTTATTTGGAAGTACAATATAAAAACTATCCCAAACTTTTGAGCGGCACTTGTCACCATTACTAAAAAACAACAACACGGTTTTCAACCCCCCCCCCCCACCCAACACACCTGATTCAAATGATCACAACAGTTAGCAGGCTTCTGCAGAGCTTACTCATCTAAATCATGCAGAATAGGAGCTCTCTCGGACTTGAGTTGGTGACCCCTGCAACAAACTATTTCGAGCAGTCAATACGCACCGTTGTGCGACGCTTCAAACGTTAAATCGGTCAAGTGATAGAATACAAGCTCCGAA